>NC_135640.1:38521226-39143778 GCF_053574225.1 Canis aureus | reverse complement strand
AAAGGTTGCTTTTCCTGCAACACCTTTAACTATTGGAAAAACCTGCAGCAATGAGATTTTGGTTTTGTAGCTGCTTTGTTTGGAAAACATGAAAAGTGTGGTTTCTGCAAGTTCTGCTGAACATTTCATTATATTCTGTTTCCATCTCCTTCATTTGTCCCTTTTTTCCCCGTTTTTCTATATATGGCTTTTCTCTAGAAATTTGAAAGGCATGCATTCAGTATTTAGTTTACTAATTATTACTCACAAATTTTATATAGAGTCATTCAAACATATCTTTCTAGTTATAAATGCCCCCCAAATTTTTAAGTGTCTGTGTGCCTCTTGAGTATTAGGTGAGTAATTTAGTATACTTTTAAGCCAGGGCTTTATTTCAATAGTAACAGTCTGAAACTTCCTATCATGTTGATAGTGACAGCAACAGAATTGATTGTTGCCATTTTATTGTTTTACGAGAGTATCAGTAACACATATTTGGACCTAGTTTATATTTAACTGAATTATTGTAAGTCATGCCATATGCTATTGAGTTCTTCCTTCCATCTTTTGATAAGCTGGAATATGATAGTGATTTTTCCGGGAGAAGGACATAAGTGGTGTAGCTAATGTGATCCTGAATGCAGATGATGGAAGACAATACGGCTGGGTATAGAAGTTTGCTTGCAGAGCTGTACATTCTGCTCCACTTAAAGATAATGTGTTTTATCTGCCTGAGTAGTTAGAAGACTTTCTATTCCCTTATTTTTCAAAAAATGTCTTCAAAGTATGTTTAAAAATCTTCTATTTTTGATACACTTGCCTGATAATTCATGAGCTCTTTCTATCTGAAAGTGTAGGATTTTGTGAGGTCCTGAATAGCTTTTTAAACCATTTTCTTAGTTTTTAAATTACATCAGTGTTTTAATTTTTCATTCTTTTTTTTTTAATAAATTTTTATTTATTTATGATAGTCACAGAGAGAGAGAGAGAGGCAGAGACACAGGCAGAGGGAGAAGCAGGCTCCATGCACCGGGAGCCTGACGTGGGATTCGATCCTGGGTCTCCAGGATCGCGCCCTGGGCCAAAGGCAGGCGCTAAACCGCTGCGCCACCCAGGGATCCCTAATTTTTCATTCTTTATTGTCAGTGGAATTTAGTTTTCTTCCTTTACCCCACCAATTCCATTTTATGCAATATCTCATCTTCTTTATATGGTGTTTAATTCAGGAAACAATTTTTTTTCATCCCCACCAAATCAATTTGCTTTTATCCCAGCTTGTCCTTTTATTTTAGCAGATTGTTCTAGTTTTGTATATGCAATGCCTTTTTTATTTATATTGGGACTAGTAACACATTTTCTAAAGCTGTGTTCCATGTGTACTTTCTACTAAAACATTCATGCTTTGCTGTCTAGTCCTGGCAGTCCTTATCAAGATAGAGCTTGTCTTCACTGAAAATAAATCCCATTTTCTTATGGCCAGAATCCCACTTGACCTTCCCTGGGATGGTACAAAATTCTATGCCCAGCTATGGAACTATAAGAATTGGATTCACAGAGCTTGTTTATTTGAGCCTCTTCATCTTGACTCTGAGCTATAATCAAACCTTACTGGTGGATTAAACATGAGCTATTTTTATACAACATGTTTTGCTAGGTAGCATGCAAAAGTTGAATTTCATGGAATCTTTTGCTCTGGCCAACTTACATCAATGTCTTCACAACTGGACAATTTGCCAGGATGTGAGGTAAACAATGTAGAATCTGCCCAACACACTTGATTGTCTGGTCTCATTTAACCTCTGTGTGTTCATGGAAGTGATAGCAAAGATGCTGTTACATCAGGGGCTACTCCCAAGGGAGTTTTCTCATCTTTTATTGAGAAACATTTGTGCGGAAAAAGCACACAGTCAAGCAAAACATCTAATTTTCAGTGTGTATGAGCCATGGATTCATTGAGTGACTTTAGGCAAGAGATTTTCTCATTTGGAGCCTTTTACTTCATTTGTATGTAGGGATCATAATGGAGAACAGGATTTTTTCTTAAGAATAAATAACATAATATATGTGACAAAGTTTATCTTTTAATATTCTGATCATCCTTGTCCATGACCTAGGGTGACTTATTGTCTGACTGGGATTTTTCTTTAAAAATTTTTATATTCTTGTGACTAACATTTATTAAGCACAGTGATTATTATTTACTGAGTTACACAGAATTAAATGCCTCATATATTAGAACCGTACCAAAAATCTCTGAGTGGTGATTGTAGCTAAATTTCACTCTACAACAGTAAGATAAAATTTGAGTTTTTTACTGTCTGATATGGACATAATATATGGCTCTGTATATCTCTTTATTTCTATTGTCTTTATCAAATATCAAATCCGATATTAGATGCAATAATTAACTTGTGTCATGTTTCTGAAATGAATTCTAGTGTGTTTTCTACTGTACTCAAATTTAATATTTCTTTGCAAAATATCATTTAGAAATCACTTATGTCTTATGTCGTAAAAAATGGCTTTTAAACCAAAGGAACAAAATCTGTGTGAAATATATATGATCAATAAAAATAAAAGCAAACATGAAACACGTATAGATAGCCACTCAGTTCTTACAACTCTATAATGCTATTAAAATGGTTATTTTAGGAAGCTTTCTACTTAATTAGGAATGGTTATATAGGGAAGAAAATATAGACACCAGCATTACATATAATCAGATGCCTCAACCACGTCTGACCAATGTCACCTTTTCAGGTGACCGAGTATTGGATCAAAAAATCCTGAAGGAATATTAAGCATTGCAGCATCCTTTGATTTTCACATACAGTAGTATTAGTTATATAAGAAGTTCTCAAGTTTTCAAATCATACAGCATTTTCACGAATGTTCATTATTGATATTTTGATATATCAATTGATATATTGATATTTGAATGTTATGTACCCTTACACTCTTTGCCTTTCTAAAAAATCCTACATTTGTTCTGCAAGTGTCTTGCTCTAAATCCGACCACTAGAGAGTACTGTAATACCTAGACACTGTCAGTCATGAAATATTATTTTAATTCTTCAATATAGTATCTTCCTTATTTTATTTTACAAATTCAAATTAAGTTAACCTTGATATCAGTCCCCATGATTTTCTTTGCAAATAGCTGAAAATATCCTGCCCCTCCCCCCAAAAAAAATCCTGAAAGAGTTTGCCAAATTGTTATCTTTCATTTTGATCTCTCTTTGTCTTAAAATAGAAAGTTTGTGTTTTGGTCCTGCCCCCATACTATTTGCCTACTTATTTTAGCAAAACAATATTTACATGAGAAATGATCAGAGGGATGTCTCTTTTGTTTATGAGATGTAAATTCAACAGGCATCCATTAATCCCTAAGAACCTACCATGCACAAGGCATTGCCTACTGGTGTGTCTACAAATAATTACAAGGCTTCTCCTTGGTTGGTAAAGCACATGGAGATGAATAAAGACATGATCTTGATCTTTTATACAAGATGTTTTGCTAGGTAGCATGCAAAAGTTGAATTTCATGGAATCTTTTGCTCTGGCCAACATACATCACTGTCTTCACAACTGGACAATTTGCCAGGATGTGAGGTAAACAATGTAGAATCTGCCAAACACACTTGATTGTCTGGTCTCATTTAACCTCTGTGTGTTCATGGAAGTGATAGCAAAGATGCTGTTACATCAGGGGCTACTGTGAGTAGGGCTAAGTGAGTCAGGTTAAGAGATTGACACAGAAGAGGGGAACCAGGGATTGGGGATGGGGAAGAAGCTAGCACAGTAGGGAGGTTAGGAAGATACCACAGAAAATACAGAGAAGAGGGAACCCACCTTAGAACAACAGGTAGGAATAAAAAAAGTTACATCAAAGAAGCATAATACAGAAAAAGAATGATCCTAATATTCAGGCAATGCAGGGCTTTTCAGCCTATAAGTGAAATAGAGTGTGCAGGTCATCTCATTGAAAGAAAGTGTTTGCCCGCCCAGTCTGATGATGTGTGGATTATGAACTGCCTCTCATGTCAGCTTTAGGAATTTGAATACAATCCTTTGTGCCATAAGGTTGTAACTTTTTTTCCACCTAAAAAAAATCCAAGCTAGGGATCCCTGGGTGGCGCAGCGGTTTGGCGCCTGCCTTTGGCCCAGGTCGCAATCCTGGAGACCCGGGATCGAATCCCACGTCAGGCTCCCGGTGCATGGAGCCTGCTTCTCCCTCTGCCTGTGTCTCTGCCTCTCTCTCTCTCTCTCTGTGAGACTATCATAAATAAATAAAATTTATTAAAAAAAAATCCAAGCTATTAACAGACACATGTCACTAATAAAACTGAATGGTCCTAATGACTTAAATATATATACAATTTTATTCCTTGCTTAAACCTCAATAAAGTTGATGATGGCAGGAAGTGGATATCATGGCAGGGTTGCATGACATGGTTGTGCCCTCCTGGGGTTGAGGTAGGGTGGAGGTGTGTGTAGGGATGATGGTGAGGGTGAGGAGAGCCTAGAGAAAGGAAGTGGCCTATTGAGTGTGAGAAGACCTCCCAAGTGCGTCTCAGGTGCCTGCTAGAGAACATCTGTGAAGGGTACCTCTTAGTGATTACAAGGATATGGGCTCTGGTGCAGATCAGAGCTCATTTCTTTTTCTGGCCTCTGGACAACTTCCCTGTCCAGGTGTGGGCCAATTTTCTTGTCCCCCCAGGACCCTAGACCTTTGTTCTGGTATTCCACACAGTCTCCTAATCAACACACTCTAACACACTGTGCTCCTTGCAAACATCTGGTCTGTCCCCCTAGCATCCTGCAAGCAGTCTTCCATCCCCGGGAAGTTCTTTGATTGCTTCACCTGTTCTCCACTTCCTCTTTAGATAGGTCTAGAAATTTCATATAGCAACTTCATCTACAGTGTAAACAGAAATAGTGGGGCTACCACCTCTTGGAGAGAGCTCTAGTAGGAGACCGACCATAGATGAAAATATCCTTTGGCATTCAGCGATTTTCATTGCTATTTTGTACTAGAATGTGAGTTGTCATCTTTCTTACAATAACTATTAAAAATCATGACTCTCATTTAGTTTTAATTATAAAAAGGATTTGGTTGGAAAAAATCAATTTTTTATAACAATCCTTAGTATTAGCTTAATAAATTATTGTTGAGTGTCTAACATGGGCAAAACATGTACAAATCAAATTCTAGGTATTTTTCTCTTTCTCCTGAGTAACTTTTTCATTTCCTTCCACTAGTCATATGTTGTGTCTATAGACACGATCCTGGAAAAGTTTCAGGTGTATATCACAAATCCTGCTATATGTAATTGTGGATATATATTTTATTGAGCATGAGGAAATTTTCTCTCAGTTACTCAAGAATATCTATATGCTGAGTATTAAATATTTCTTCCTTCCTTTCTCCTATGCCTTGATAAATCTCTTTAGCTTTGAGGCCTTGCCATTTACCTGGTACCTTATCCGAACACTTTGTAGCCTCAGGCAGGTTTGTGTTAGCAGGTGAGTGACTTGTTTGAGATCTTCCCTGCACTGTGATTATTTATAGTAACCTGTGATTTTCAACACATGCCTATATTGCTCACTGGATCCATATATTTCACACTGCAGGTTTAATTGAAATATTTGCCTTCCTACTGTTGATTCTAAGAATTCTCTATTATTGTAGATTCAAGTCCTTTACCAGAGAGATGCTTTGCAAAGATTTTCTTTTAATCTGTGGTTGGACTTCTCATTTTTTAAATAGTGATTTTGAAGAGTAGATTTGGAAATTGTGAGTAAATTTGTTTCATCAATATTTGTTCTTTTCTAATTATTTCGTGTCTGTAACGAAACATCTGTTAGCCCAAGGTCATTTCAGTTGTCTTCAATGTCTTCTTCTAGAAGTGCTACAGTTTCAGCTCTTCCTTTTGGGTCTGTGATCAACTTCAAGTTAGTTCTACGTATGGTTTGAAGTAAATATTTAGGCCCATTTTTGGCATATGGACATCTAACCTATTTTGCATATCCATACCTAGATCTTTTAGCACTGTTTTTCTGAACACATCTTTTCTTTCCCCATTGATTTACCTATGAAATCAGTCAAAAATCAACAGACCATGTATATCAGATGTCCTGGCTTTTATTCAGTTCCACCGGCCTATATGTTTACTTTAATGGCAATAATATACTGTCTTGATTGTGCAATTCTAAAATAGTCTGTAACCAGCTAGTCCAAGTCTTTCAACTGTATTCTTACTAAAAGTCATTTTAGCTATTCTCTATCTTTTGAATGTCTTTACAAATTTTAGAATTCATTTGTCTTCCAAGATTATGATTGGAATTGTGTTAAATCTAAGGATAAATTTAGGAAGAATTGACATCTTAATAATATTGTGTCTTCTTACCCATGATTGTGATTTCTCCCTCCATTTATTTAAGTTTATTTTCATTTCTCTCATCAATAATGTATAGATTTTAGTGCATAGAACTTGTGTACTTAAATTTTTTATGTCATATTATTCATCCTATTATAAATGGTCTTGTTTGGATGTTCATTGCTAGTACACAGAAATACATTTTTACTTTCTGGTATATTGGTATATTGATTCTCACTTGGTAGTTCTGGTATTTCCTCAGGCATATTACTTAAGTTTTTAGGTTAACCATTATGTCACCTATGAATATATAGTTTTATTTTTTGCTTGCCAATCTGCATGCATTTTATTTCTTTGCTTTGTTTTACTGCACTAGCTAGGACCTCTATTACAATGTTGAATGGAAGTGCTGACAGCAGACATCCTTGTTGCTCCTGATCTCAGGGGAAATACATTCAGCTTTTTTTGTTTTTGTTTTTGCATTGTGTTGAGATGATCATATGGTTTTTCTGGGGTCTCCTAAGAGGCTGCCAAAACAGAAGCAAGTTGCAAAAAAAATGTATTAGGGGAAAGGCTTGTTAAAGAAATAGGGCATCATTAACAGGAGGAGGAGGGGAGGCTTTCAAAACCACAGTGCTAGTCTGACACCTGTGAATGGATAGATGGAGTAGAAAGAGCTGCAGATGGCTGTGCATATCTGGGAAATTCTCGGCCAGGCTGATGAGGAACCCCAGAACAAATATTGCTTGGCAGAAGTGTCCTACATCTAGCAGAAATGACACATTTAGTGCCCCCATCCCTATTTCTTTCTTTTTTTTTTTAATTTATTTTTTATTGGTGTTCAATTTACTAACATACAGAATAACCCCCAGTGCCCGTCACCCATTCACTCCCACCCCCCGCCCTCCTCCCCTTCCACCACCCCTAGTTCGTTTCCCAGAGTTAGCAGTCTTTACGTTCTGTCTCCCTTTCTGATATCTTTGCTGGGAGCAGCCTGAGTACAGTGTGGCTTCAGCATTACTGCTATAATGTTATCTGAAGTCATCTCAGGTGGTGGCAGTCAGTGAACTGCATCACCCACAGTGGATTCTCTTGGAAAGATATCAGATTGGCATGTCTCATCACTAATTCTGTCAGACTCTGCAAATCTGGCAAATTACACCGGTTGATTTTCACATGTTAAACCAATTTTTCCCTAACCAAGATAAATATCACTTGCCTATGGTGTATTATCTTGGAACATATATCATTGGATTCAACCTGCTAATATTTTGTTGGGGGACTTTTCCCCCTGTAATGTTTTTGGTTTGGGAATAAAATTAATATCGGACTTATAAAATGAGTTCAGAGATGTTTCCTCCTCTTCTGTTTTCTGGAAGATATGAAATAGCATTGTGTTATGTCTTTCTGAAAGGTTTCGTAGAATTTGCCAGTTAAACAATCATTGCCTAGGGATTTTGAGGAAAAGTTTTTAATTGTAAATTCAAGTACTTTAATAGTTATAGGATTCTGTGGGTAAATATTAGTTTGTAGCTCTTTGAGAAAGTGACTCATTTAAGTTCATGAATTTATGTGCATGATAATGTCCATATTAATCCTTTACTATCCTAATGATATCTAGGAGGTCTGAGCAATATAGCCCTTTTTATTTCTGATATTGAATAATTTGTGTCTCCTCTATTAATCACTTTGTCAATCTTGCAATAAGTTTATTAATTTTATTTTATATTAGTTGTATATCAATGTTTGGGGCCAGGCTAGCTTTCTGATGAGTACTATTTACATGCTTATTTTTAGACTATCTCTTTGCTTCCAATCTCTGTGTGACTTAAGATTTAAAGTACATTTCTTTTATGCAGCATATGTCTGGGTCTTGTTTTTTTGTGCAATCTCACAATATCTGCCTTTTAATTGAAACATTTACATTGTCTTTACTTAACGTGATTATTGACAATGTTAGGTTTAAATCTATCATTTTGCTATTTGTTTTCCGTTTGTCCCATTTATTCTTTGTGCTTTCCTCTTTTATTACAATATTTTGGATTAGGTGTATATATATTTATTAACTACATAACGTTTTATATTCTTTACTTTAAGCTTATTCTGTTTTGTTGTTGTGTATTTGTTTTTATTATTTTGTTATTTTGTGTTTTCTTTATGAACTAAATATATCTGTTGAACAGACCACAATGTATCTTCGACTAATATTATACCTTGTCATATATGTTATAAGAATATGACAGGGGCACCTGGGGTAGTTCAGTCAGTTAAGCTTTTGGCTAAGGTCATGATCCCAGGGTCCTGGGATTGAGCCCAGTAACGGGCTCCCTGCTCAGCAGGGGGTTCTGCTTCTCTCTTTCCCTCTGCCCCTCCCCCCCCATTCATGTGTTCTCACTCTCTCTCTCTCTGTCAAATAAATAAATTTAAAATTTTTAAAAGAATATAATGACAAAAAAATAAGTTCAGTTTTTTTCCCTCCTGAGCTTCTTCATTATTGTTGCTCTGCATTTTATTTCTATATATGGTATAAACTCCACAATATCTTCTGGTTTCTATTTTAAATGGCCATGTATCTTTGAAAGAAATTTTAAAACTGAGAAAAAAAATATTTTATATTTAACCTCATATTTTTCATTTCTGGTGCACTTCATTCATTCATGTAGATTCAAGTCTTCATCTGGTTCCCTTTTCCTTGTGCCAGAAAGAGTCTTAATTCTGTAGGTCTGCTGGCAGTGAGTTATCTCCCCTTTTGTTAGTCTTAATAAATATTTATTTTATCTTTTCTGAGATTTTTTTATGGGTAGAGAATTCTACATTGACAGTTTTTCTTTCAGAACTTTCAGATGTGACTCCATTGTCTCTGGCTTGTGTGGTAAGCCTGTTGTCATCCTTACAGTCACCTGAGTATACAGCAAACTCTGACTCTTGTACTTTTTATCACTGGATTTCAGCAATTTGATAGGGTTGTGTTTTAATCTTATTTTCTTCATGGGTCCTTGGCTTAAGATTCATTGAGTGTTTTGAAGTTATGGTTATATAATTTTGTGAAATTTGGATCTATTTCTTTCCTTTTTCTATTTTCTTCAACTATATAATTGTTTTTTCTGTTCTGTTTCTGATTTTCCTCACTTTCTGGATCTTCAGTTGTACATATTCTATACTGCTTGATATTGTCCCACAGGTCATTGAGGCTTTGTTCATTTATTTTTCAGTCTTTTTTTTTCTGTTCATAATTCACTTTAGATAGTTTCTACTGCTATGTTTTCAAGTACATTGATGGTTTCTTTGACATTGTCCAATGTTCTCTTAATCTCATCCAGTAATCATTTTTTTATTTCAAAAATTATATATCCTGAAATCTCATGTGAGTCTCAGTTATATATTCCATTTCTCTCCTCCTCTTTCCTTTACCTTCTTGAATAAATGGTATACATTTGTAATTGTTTTAATTTCTTCATATGTCAATTCTGTCATATGTTTCACTTCCTGGGCTGTTAAAATTTCTATTTTCGGCATGTTCGGACATTTTTCATTGGATGCCAGACATCTTAAACTTTATGTTTAGATACTTTTGTTTTCTTTCAAGATTGTTGGACAGTTTCCTGGAATGCAATTGAGTTACTTGGAGTCACTATGCTCTCATTAAACCTTGATTTTTAAGTCATCTTTGCATGACTTCAGTCTAGAGCTGATAGAGTGATGCTATGAACTAGAAATGCCCAGGAATACTCACTCGCACCTGTCCTCATGGTGAGTTTCCATAAACATTTCCCTACCCAGAACCAGTGCTATGGCTGGACTGGCTCTTCTGCTTCTTATGATTGCAAGATACGCCTCAGCAACAACCATCAGAGGACTTTGAAGAACAAGGTTTATTACTCACAAACCTGGAAGATACACAGCATGCCTGGGTCCATAAAGCAAGATCCTGGGGAGAGAGACAGAGACAGAGACAGTGGAGATTTGGGGTTCAGCCTTTATTGGGGTTGGATAGGGTACATAGGGGCTTGGGATTCATTTTTAAATTTAAAACATAACAGCAGGGATTAAAGCACAAGAAGAGAAAAGCAGGTCCAGTCCACTCAAGAGGCCAGCTATCTAGGTCATCCATAGCTCTCTAAAAGGAAAAATTTGTGGGCGGGGTGGCCTGGTTCTTTATCTAGTTGTGAGCTGGAAATATGCTTATTCAATAGTGTGTCTTTGAAGTGGATGCTTTGGCAATTAAAAGCTCAATGTCAGGCACTTATATTGCAATCAGAAAAGCTAATTGTTAGGTACTTACACTACATCACTACAGGGTCCTCCTCCGGTGTTTTCCCTATAAATTCTAGCAGTCTTGCCCTCCTCAAACTTGGAACTATATTCTTGCAACTTAGGGGAGAATCCATCAGGTTGCGCATTGTGGCTAGGGACCTCTTTTTGGTCAGCAGTCCATGGCAGTCGTAGTGATGTCTTCATTGGATTTCCTTCTCCAGGGGCTCACTGCACTGTGCTGCTTGCTTTTCATCCCTGTAAACCATTATTTCCTAGATCTGGTCCATTGATTAAGATTGTTTAAGATGAGAGGGTAAATATGGAATTTGTTACTCAGTCGTGGCTGAATATGGAAGTGATTATTATACACTTTTGCACTTAATATCCAAATAACTATCTAATAAAATTTTTAATTCTAAAGTTCTCAATATCCAAGAATTGAAAGTATTGTCAGTATCTACTCTAAAATGGACATCTGGAAATAGTATTTAATAGTATTTAGTAAAGTATTTAAATTCCATTTATGGTTGCCATGTTTTCTTTTCCTCCATAAGCATTAATATTGGGCCATAACACTGCTATTTAAAGAAATATTAAGTGATTTCTTAGTGAAAAAAATAGCCACAAATCACCTAAACACCTAGACAGGTAATATTCAAATCCCATTCATAAGTCACAGAAAATGCACTATTTTAAGTTGCTATCTGATAGAGAACAAATACTTCATTAATCAAAATGACATCAGCCTAAGCACACCAGGAATGTCATTGAAGATGATGAGTGCCATCATGGGGCACCTGGCGTACTGTGCTGTATGCATGAGTGAGCACATCTATTGGTCCTCACTCTGCATGTGTTACAGAGCCAGTCCCATACAAATCATCCTGTGTGAGTAAATAGACCCAGGAAAGGAAAACACAGAGCAATCTGACAAGCAAAAGCAAAACCTACTAAATACCCCTTTTAATAAATTGTTTAGCTGAACCTTAGTATAAAAGAAATGTCCAAAAAGAGCAGATACTACTTTAAAATCATTGAACATCTGCTGTTAAGTTAGAACTACAAAATATTCAGCATCCAGATTGCCAGTGTCTCTCATTATACACGTCTTCAAAACTGGGATGTGATGCCCAGGAGTGACCTTCTGTCCTCCTTCACTCTGAGTCCCAGAGCATTTTCTGTTAAATATTGCATAACTAGCATTTTCCTTTGTATTATTTGTAAATCCTTTGCAATCTCTGAAACCTTTATTATTTCTCTCATCTAATATATTCCTTATTAACATTTCCTTTATTAACATTCCCTTTATTAATATATTCCTTATTAACATTTCCTTTATTATTTCTCTCATTTAATATATTCCTTATTAACATTTCCTTAATTTTTTTTGTTTTGTTTTTACTATTTATACTCTATTTTGGGGCAGTAAAATGGCCCAGTGCTCAAAATGTTCCATGTCCCTTAGTACCAGTACAAGCTTACTGCCAGGCATGATGTGCAAACTCTTTTATCTATGTTGTTAATAACTCGGTGGGCATGAACCCACCAAGTAGTCAAAGGGCCTTATAAAGAACAGGGTTCCTTTAATCGGATCCTTAAAAGGCAGCATTGTACTGTCAAGTGGCTCATTTGGATCTGGTTAATGTACAGAAGGGTCATGCGAGTTATTAATAGAGGCTTACTAATTACTCTGAAACTTAGTGCCTAAGAAAAACATTATTCAATGGCTCAGGATTTTTGGGATAGGGAACTGAACAGGACACGTTCTCTGCGCCTTGTGGTGTCTGCTAGATTCAGGCTGGGGTTTCAAAGGCAGCCTTCCCACCTGCCTAAGCCTTAGCTTACATGGCTCAAACTTCTGGCTCACCTGCTTTCCTTTCATGCAACCTTTCTCTTTATATGGGGTGGCTTGTCCTACAGGGTCTCCCTTCCATGTGGCCTCTTTCCATCAGGGTAGCTTCGACTCCTTCATATGGCTGCTAGGTTCTACCTGGACAAAGAGAAAGCTGTAAGATCTCTAAATGGATGTCCTTGAAACTCCCATGATGTCATCCATGAGGCACTATTTTAGTCAAAGGAAGTTACAAGACCATCCCAGATTCAGGGGAGGGGGGGGGACATAGACTTCCCCCTTGAATCTGGGATTCAAGGCATAGACACATCACAGAGGGAGTGTTGACACAGAAGCCTGATTTATTGGGGACCATTTTGAACATGTATCACGAAAGCTTATCCCCAAGACTGCACCAGTGATTATAATTCTAGGTCACGATAAATAGCACAACTTCTAAATTTAAATGTAACTATTATACACGTATGGTCTCAGAAGGATAAGATGATCAGATAGCTTCTCTGGTCCCACTTAGATGGGCAGAGGGCCCTGTTACGTTTTCCCAGAGTGCCTTGTGCTTAGTGCCCCCAGAATATCAGTATCATTCGGTCAGAGAATTGTCTTTTTACTTGACTGTCTCCACTAGACTCAGTTCCGGGGGCCATAGGCCATGTCCTGTTCTCCTTTGACTCTCCAGAAGTTGGCAAGACACTCTTTATATAGGAACTATTTGTTGGCTGGATGAAAAATGACTGTACTTAAATAATATGTATTTGGCATGGAACTAAATTAAAATCCTTATTGTCCCCAGATTAGGTTATTTTTCATATATCTTAGATCTTACATCTAGTAATCTAAGACTTGAATGAAAAATAATGTTTTATTTTATTTTTTTAAGGATTTTATTTATTTATTTGAGGGAGAGTGAGAGAGAAATCATGGAGGAAGAAGCAGACTTCCCACTGAGCAGAGACCCTGATGCTGGGCTTGATCCCAGGGCCCTGAGATTTGACCTGAACTGAAGGCAGATGCTTACCTGACTGAGCCACCCAAGTGTCCCTAAAAATATTTTAAACACAGATAAGATTCTGTTCTGTATTCCCCATACTGCATAGAATGTGGCTTGTCTCTTATGACTCAGAAGGCTCTTACAAGGCTTCCCTTGGTCTAAGTGACAGTCGAAGCTGAAATAGAATTTCATTCAATCATTTTATTCTTCCATATAAAATAAGCATGATAATATGTGCTAGGTATGCCTGCCGACCTCATAAATATCAGTCATTCAAGGGAAGAGGACCCATTCATTGAATCAAAATGGAAATGAATACAAAACAAACAATGTCAGGAGTACCAGCTGAAGAGCCTTTCCTAGACAGTGACAACGTGATAACCTCTAGTCGAGAAGAGACCAAACCCTCTTCTGCTCATCCTATTCCCAGCTGCTGGTGTAGAGCCTGGTGGATGAGGGGGACCCTGGTTGTAAAATGGAGGTTAAGCAATCTTAGAACTTTCTAAAGAGAATATCTAAAAGTTGAATTCTTCCCCATGTTTATTTTTTTTAAATGAAGTACAATTCATAGAGCAGATTTCTAGACACACAGCAGGCACATGGAAAACATGTGACATCCAAAGGGGATGCTGTATTGAAGAAGCATCTTGTTTCCAAGGAAACACTCTTAGCCTTGTGCTCAACCTTTGGCCTCCAGTCTTGAGAGGCCACATGAGAACACAATAGTCTCTAGTTGAGAGACTGGGTCTGAGGTGCTCATTTGCAAAATTTTACCCAATGTCACAAACTTCCTCTAAGCCTTTGATTTAACAGATCTTCAACCTTTTCTTTGTTAACAGAATCTGAAAGACGAAGGTGAGTATGGGTATCTAAATCCTTACCCTTCTGCTATTCATGTACATTTTCCAGAACATTTTGCAAACGTGAAGTGTTTTTGCAGCAGCATTTTGTTTATGTCACAGAATGATCCCTTTGAAATTAACCCTCAGTGAGACAGTTGTCAAGTGATGTGTAAGGAAGTTGTATACACAGAAGACAAGAGAGGTGTCAGATAGAAGTCGATATAAGAGAGTCAACATGAGAAACTGAAATCCATCTCTGAGCTTTTTCATTTAGGGTGGTGAGATATTGCACACCAAATGTTTGTGGCCTCTCATATTCATATACTAGAACCTAACCCTCAGTATGATAGTCTTTGAAGGTGGAGCCTTTGGGAGACAACTGGATGATGAGGGGGAACTCTCATGAATGCGATCATTGCCCTTATAAAAGAAACCCCAGAAATTTCCCTAATCCCCCTGCCTTATGAGGACACAGTGAGAAGATGGCCATCTATGAACCAGGAAGCAGGTCCTCACCAGACACAGTCTGTAAATGCCTTGATCTTGGACTTTCAGCCTCCAGAACTGTAAGAAATAAATTAATGTTGTTTATGAGCCAGCTAGTGAATGAGAGTTTTGTCACAGCAGCCTGAATAGACTGAGACATTGGTGAATTAAATTAGATCATCTATGCGCATTACTCAGCACAGAGCTTATCATGCAGTTCAATAAATTGTGGCCATGATGACGATGATGATGGTTAATGTTATAAAACAAAAATGCCTGAATTTCATATTATCTTCTAAAATATTTTCTTAGTCAAATTTCCTGAGCATTTAAAACCGTAACTGCTGTTTTCTTGAGAAATATTTAAGAGAACAACCAATTCTCAAGCTTTGGTGAGAAACTTAATATGTTTATCAACCATCAGATCTAGGGTCCCCTCTCAACATTTTAGGCTCTAGTGGATTCTACTTGATTTGTGATTAGTGTTGTCATGACAAAATGTGGGATCCTGGTAGGAGAAAGAAGTATATGTGTACGTGTGTGTATGCTGTGTGTGTGTGTACATTGATGATAAGAATGATGTTGGTGTCACAGCAATGAGTGGATGTCGCTGTGGAATGCAGGTCATACCTGGAGTGCCTCTCCCTGTTTTCTTTCAGGCAGACATCTTCTATCTAAAGCTGCCAGTGTATTAACATCAGACTGGCAAACCATCTATGTAAGAACAGGACTGTATAGGACGTGCTGGTAAACTACAGGTCTAATTTTTTTTTATTTTTTTAATAATAAATTTATTTTTTATTGGCGTTCAATTTGCCAACATACAGAATAACACCCAGTGCTCATCCCGTCAAGTGCCCCCCTCAGTGCCCGTCACCCATTCACCCCACCCCCCTGCCCTCCTCCCCTTCCACCACCCCTAGTTCGTTTCCCAGAGTTAGGAGTCTCTATGTTCTGTCTCCCTTTCTGATATTTCCTGCCCATTTCTTCTCCCTTCCCTTCTATTCCCTTTCACTATTATTTATATTCCCCAAATGAATGAGTACAGGTCTAATTTTTAAGCTAATTCCAGTGAGCATTGTCTTTAATTTGTTCTTTTGGAAAAGAGATTTACTAACCACTTGTACTTTTAAAATGATTATCTGTTGTTGTATGCTGTATACATGCATGTGCATGTTCCCTTAGAGCATGCTAGTTTATTGATACATTTTCCTTTGTGGTATTTTAAAGGATCATTGCTAATATGTAATGGTGATTTTATATGTCATTTTATATATACAGACATATAATTATGTCCATTCTTATGATTCTGCGTCACTGAGCACTTTGTCGACTACATATCTACCCACCACGTGTCAGGTGTGTGCTTGATGGAAATGACACAGTGGTGGGCACGTTATAGGATATGCCTTGTTTCAGTGGCTGGTGGAGGAGATAGACAGATAATTAAATGGGCCATGATAGGGAAGGGCCATGATAGGGAGACAGAGGCATAATATATTCTCCAATTTGTTAATTCATCTTTTCCTCAACTTATGGCTCTCAGGTGATATGAAGAGATGATTTATTACTTGCTATTATGTTGCTGAGTTTTAGCATTTTATTAAAATCAAGCCTTATATTTTTGTATTTGAGAAGGTAAAAAGAAAAGTTAATATAGTGAGGACCTGTTTTCCTAAAATCAAAATTCAAATATATGCATATATTTGAATCAATTGAACTTAGAACTTTTCCCTTAAGAAATAGTTATTAAACATAAATGGACAAATCTAATGGTAATGTTGAAGTAGTTCCATCGTTTATCTTGTTTGCCTGCAGGGAGCCATAGTTGCCTAACCTCAGGTAAAGAAAACCAGTATGCTTTGGAAATACACAGATGTTTTACTCTCTTAGGAAAAATAGTCTTTTCTCCATTTAGAAACTATTTCATATTTAAATTCTCCAGACGTTTTCTTTTTCACTAAGCAGGTACTTTTTATAATAATCTGAGATATCTAAAATTACTTGTTCAGAACCAAATGTCGTCTATCCAAAAAAAGAATAAAACTCACATAACCACTTAGAAGTTATGATGGTTTCCTGTCACCCACACTGGGAGGTTTTTTTTTTTTTTTTTTTTTTTTTTAAGATCTTATTTATTTATTTGAGAGAGTGAGCATGACAGTGAGTGAGCACAGGTGGGATGAGGAGCAGAGAGAGAAACAGAAGGAGAAGTAGGCTCCCTTCTGGGAGCCTGATGTGGGACTCCATCCCAGGACCCCAGGATCACGCCCTGAGCCAGAGGCAGATGCTCAAACACTGAGCCACCCAGGAGTCCCATACACTGGGAGTTTTAAAAAGGTGAACCATTTATTTCTTTTCCAGCACTGTTGTACTTTGTGTGAGATGCTGACAGCAAGGTCAGTTAGATGGCCCTCTGTAAAAAGACCTAGGAAAGTTAGCAAGACTGGTGCTTGGTGGGTCACCAGAGATGGAGATGGGGTGGGTCTGGAAGGCAGAGCTTTGGAAGTTCTGGACTTTGCTCTCTGCATGCGACCCTGATGGAACCATTCTGTCTAAACTTCTCTTGTCTTCTAACATGATGTGAACCCATAACAAACTTTGAATCCTAATGCCAAAGAGCAACCATTCTCAACATGTAGCCCGAGACCCCTGAGGGTCTCCCAGATTCTTGTAGGGACATGCAATGTCAAAAGTATTTTCACAATAATACTAACATGTTCTTTGCCTGCTTCACTACTTTGACATTTGCAATGATGGGTAAACTACTGGTGCCTTAGCACAAATAGGGACCTGGGACCCAGTCACACTCGTATTGCACAAGTGTTATAATGTATTCTCCACTGTCACACACACATAGGAAAAAGCAACTTGAGAATGTCCCTTATGCAGCCATAAGACTATTAATTTTATTAAATCTCCATCCTTAAACACATGTCTTCTTAATACTCTATGTGAAGAAATGGGAAGTTCACACAAAATAATTTGGGAGCATTCACAAATAGGATGAGTGTGTCAAGGAAGAGCACTGTGCAGTTGAGTTGTAAGCTGAATTATTGGGTTTTATTTTGTGTTTGTTTTTAATGGAACACTACTTTTACTTTAAAGGGCAATGAATAGTAAAACTGATTATTGAGACTATAGATATTTAGATGTTTTCTTAAAAACGATTCAAGGTAAGTCTGTCACTTCAAGGAAGATAACTGACAGAATTTGGTCCAGCGGTAAAATTTGACCTTTCAAATAAAAATTAAAATTTTGAAAAACCTTTATCCCCTACTGTATGCTTGACAGTCTCCCAATATCAGAAAGACTTTTCCGATAAGATTGGTGATGATATTCACAAATATGACTTTTTGATATTGCATACTGAAGTCTGTCAACATCTAGAAGATCTGCATAATTCAGTGAATAATACTCTATCAGTGACTAACGCAGGATGATAGGAGTCATGCATCCATAGTAGATCCACTCAGATTTGAAGAAGAACTTTGAGCGATGAATTTTAATAGAACATGAGAAGACCATCGCAACTAACCTTTCAGAAACTACCAAAGAATATCCACAGGGATCTGTATAAGTTATGAATGCAGTCCTTTCTTTTCCAGCTACCCATGTGTGAGACTGGTTCATCTGGATAGACTTCCGCCAAACCAACTTACTGCAGGAGAGAGTGAATGCAGAAGCAGATATGAGAATTGCAGTCTCTATTAAGAGAAACATTACAAAGACTTACAAAAATGGAACAATGTCACTGTTTCCCCCATTTTTTAATTTCAGAAAATATAGTTATTTTCATTAAAAGAATGTTTATATTAACATTAATGTTAATTATTATATTAACATGTAATGGATTACTATTCATTTTTTTAAAGAGTTAACAAATATTCTCCAACTTTAAAGATTTCTGCCCCACTAAATATTGACAAATCACATAATCAAAGGCTCTTTGAGGTCCTCAGTAATTTGTAAGCGTCTATAAAGAGGTCCTTAGACATGCTGCATGAGGTACAGAGAGAGATGCCTCTGAAATCGGAGCAACCTTGGCCCACGATCCCTGCTTCAATCAGCAGATTCACTAGTGACTGTTTTTCATCTGGGATTTTATGTAAAACCCCACTGGTAGAACCCATAACACATCTATGTAAAATTTAGAAATATATTCTCTGGAACAAAGAAATCTGAGACAGAAAAAAAATCATCACTTAATTTTACCTGTTTGTCTACCCAAAAAATGAGTAATTATTTCAAATACTTCTAAGGGCAGCACGGAGTTTATGTGAGTTAGTGTTAGTGATGCACTTAGAACATGACACTACTAAATTTATATATTTGTTGAATAAAAATGAATTAATAAACAAACAGCTTCTAACATCAGCTTCTGTCATCAAGTGATGACATATTTGCCAGTCATATCACTAGGAAGGTAACTAGGTTCACTCTTGAACCCTGGGATTCAGGAAGTTTGTCCAAGCCAGGAAGGTTCAGGGAGAACATCTTTAGATGTTTGAGTTCCAATAGATATTCTCTTATAAACATGGTGACATATAAAGAGCATAAAAGGCTACGTTGATCAACTACCAGGCACATAAGGAATTAGCAACCCCGATTGTCCAATTTAAGTGGGCTGGTCCTCCCAGAGCCCTAATTCTGTTTAGAAACTAAGAGAAACTCAGCTTCCAATAGAGCTCTCCACCCCTACCCCCTAAAGCAGTGTGAAACACCTACTGGCTGTGGGATCTTTGGCTTCCAATCTGACTGAGTCATTCACTTCTCCAACAATGAATGTTTACTATGGGTGATACAAAACAAAACAGAACACTGCCTTTTCTTGAAAGAAAGTCCTGATCTCATAGTGCAGATTTCAATATGCATGCATATGTTCAAAATGAACGTGGCAGACAGAGCATGGAGGTTGCAACTGTAGAGCCCTAGAGAGACGTACTAAAGTCCAGCTCTAAGGATTTCTTAGCTTGGCTACCAGGAGCAACTTATTTATCATTTAAACACAAGATGGGGAATTGGTAGCTTCTGACTTTTCAGGAAAAGAAGATGAGTAATGAGAATGAAAGTTTTAGCTTAGGGCAAAAAAAGTGCAGAGTATGTTGGGGAGCCATTTGGAGTCAGCTGCAAAAGGTTAGGATTTGAGATAAGGTCAAGTTTAATGTGATCTTGAACTTTCAGGACAACCATTTGCACTTTGCTCAGAAGCACTGAAGGACCATTAAAACTGGTCACTTTTAAAAAATATCTGAATGAAAGTGGCAGGTCCCCAAAGAGCATGCAAGTTCCCAGAGGTCAAGGATTTTATAGGCCGCCTGTGGCCCTGTACCAGGGAATTTAGGTAGGTGTTTTCAGTAACAGCCAACTGAGTACAAATATCCTCAGTAGGTGTTGTAAATGACATCACAGTAAACTGAATTTTTTAAAGATATATTGCATTGCTAATGCTGCTACTGTTGCTATGGAAGTAGCAGATCTAAAGGGGCTTGTAAGGGGTAGTAGAGAGATTTAAGTACCTTTATTTACCATATTTTCTTCACATGAAGAGCCACAGCCATTTCAAGTTAGGTATTTTACTGATAGTACACACTCAATTCTGGAACATATCAACGGACACAGATGTGAGTTGCTCCTAAGCAGTGTATTTTCACCTGTAATCCCCCTCATCACTCAATGAAACTACCAAAACCAATCAACACCATCCTTGTGTTTGCAAGTCATCCTTATTATAGTGGATTAGTGAGAACTGAATCTGATGTAACTAAATTTAGCTAATTCCCAAGGTTAGAAATTTTTTGGAAAGTAGGCAAATAGTGAAGAATCCCTTTTATGTAGTTTCTGTTTTGAGTGATTTTCATTGAGATTCAGTTACATTCTTGTTTGCTGTTTAAACATCATTTAACCTGTTTTTGTGAACTAAGTATATAATTTAGAATTTGAATTGAAGTTGCCTTTTGGTAGGATGTAGGAACAATGAAGACAAAAGTAAACAAAATCCCCCTAATAAGTTCAAATTTAAAATTGCAAATGTCCCCTTGGTTTAGGAGGTTAACATTGTCAATGCTATTCTGAAGCATAATGAGTTGCCCTGGAGTTGGAAGCCTTGATGAGGTGCATTTACATCATGCAGGCACCAAGGCACAGCTTTCCCTCACTAATGGCTTAGAAGGGGCTTCAGAGAGAGTCCTGGTAATCAGGTTTGACATTCTGAATTGATGGATGATGGAGTGTAAGGGCCAAGGTACTGAGTGATCTCAGGGACTTTTAATAAGACTTGGCAAATAATCAGGACACACAGTCAATCATACAGCAAAAGCCAATACCACACCCCCCCCAATCTATTTCTTAAGGTGGCCCCTGAGCAAAAAATAAAATTAATTTAAAATAAAACAAAAATAGTAAAATAAAGTAAAAACGAACCACAAACACAAAGAATCTTTAATAGAATTTTGTTTACAGAGAGTGATTCTTTCATAAAACTGCTTTATTGTCCAGTTTCTTCGTGTTCATTGGAGATAAAACTAATAGCAAGGTCTCAGTATTTCTGTGGGTTTTTTTTTTTAAGTTTTATGATTTAAGAAAAATTCCTTGCAAAGACAACTATGGCATCTACACAGAAGTCTCCAAATTGTATCATTAAACCAATTGTCACTAATTTAGTGATCCTAAAATATGAACTTAAAAATTGCTCTCAACCCTTCCAACCTAAAATAGAGGCAAATGTTACAATCTCCAGGTTAAAAAAAAAAAAACCTTGCTTCATCTTAAAGCTGGATACCAAAGAGACTGAATTTTTGATCCAAAAAAAAAAAAAAAAAAAATCTGGAAGTAAAAATAAACCTGACCTTTGAAGAGAGAAATTTCTTGCCTTCAAAAATGAGTTTCATTTTTTCCAATAAAAATGAAAATAAACATAAAATAAAAAAGAATGTCCCAGAATAGCCTCTTGTCAAATTAAAAGTATGGAGCCGCATTACATTATTTTTGGAACCAGCCAAGAAAGGAAAAGGAGGAGGAAGTTCGAATATAATGTATTTCCATTTCATATGGGAGTTAGTTTTCATAAAAATCTTGCAAGTTTTTTGGCAAATGAAACTACCTCGACTCAGTATAGTTGTATCACCTGTAGTAATAAGGATCCTTTGACCCCTCATTCCCAGTTTATGCATGACATCTAATTCTATCTTTCCCTTCTTTTAAATCTGTCTTATAGTGCCCTTGGGAAATAAGTAACACATATTAAAGATCTGGAGTTCACTGATTTTTAAAGCCCACTCCCACTTAGGACTGCCTATCTCTCTATCATAATCTCTCTTATGTTCCCCAATTACACACAAAACCCCCAAGTGTGAACTTGTGTGGGCTGGCATGGGAAAATTTCCCTCTACCCTTCCAGGTTCTTTGGCTGGTCTAATAATCAAATTGACATGAGACGGACGAACAGGAGAAAATCAAACACAAGTTTGATAGCATGCATTCCTCCTGGTTAGATGGGAGAGACCCAGGAAAACTGAGTAAGATTTGCTGGATGGCTGAGGTCATCGCCTTATATTCCATCTTCAACTAAAGACAAAAGATTCCGGGAATGGGGAGGTCAGTTAGTTACGAGAACTGACCAGGAAAAGTACAATGAAAAGGTTACTAAGGTTGTTATGCAGATTTGAGTCTCTGCTGACTCTATTGATAACAGTTTCTAGAGATTTAGTTATTCCCCTTTTCCTGATACTGGGAGGGAGATACCTTATATGCAGAAATTTACTTTATACATGTAAATGTCTCTTACAAAAGGGTAACTTTTACTCAGTTTTCAGAGCTTCTCTTGTGTCTGCAGTTTCTTTCTTTCTTTTTTCTTTCTTTTTTTTTTTTTTTTTAAGGTTCATCTATTCATTAGAGAGAATAGAGAGAGAGGGCATGGCAGGGGATGGTAGAGAATCCCAAGCAGACTCCCTGCTGAGTGCAGTTCCAGACATGGGGCAAGATCTCACAACCCCCAGATCATGACCTGATCCAAAATCAAGAGTTGGATGCTTAATGGACTGAGCTACCCAGGTGCCCCTTATATTTGCAGTTTCTCAAAAACAACCAGCTTAAAATAATAAATATGCCAAAGAAGCAAAGCTTGGGGTGGCAAAATTTGTTCCCACACATGCCTTTGGTCCTACAATTCTGTGTTGAAAATCCTCCTCTCGTTGTCCTTTGAGTGAAATTCATCCATCTTTTCAAAACTTTCAGCACAAGACAGAGGCTTTCCCAATCTGTCCTCCTCAAGGAAAGAGATGGCTTTGCCATCCTCTGTGCTCTCTCTTCTGTAAATATTTCTGCCTGAACAAGGGCTTGGATTGCTCAGCATGCATTCCCACCTCCTTCTGGTTTGTCAGCTGGGGTGAGGCTCAGGAAAGCAAAAAGCGACCTTCCTCAGTTCCTTTGTTTCCAGGGCTCTGGGAGGGATTAGGATACTGTCAGAGGCATAGGGAGTGAGGCGGGTCCATGTTCCATCATTTTTTCACCTTAACTACATGAAAGCCATCTGGTTTGGTGTAGTGGAAAGAAAGTGGCACTGAGAGTTAGGAAGACCTGGGTTAAGGCCCTTGTGTTGAACCACTCAACAATTGTACGGTAGAATTTTTTTCATTAACTCTTCTAAAACTTCACCAATTTAATGTCTTTCTTTAAAAAAAGTATAGGTTTGGCCATGGAAACTTTACTTTGAGGAGCTAATTAAGGAAATAATTAGAAATACAGATAAAGATCTATGTGGAGAGTTTTATTTTATTTTAATTATAACGGTGAAATGTTAGAAGCACCCAAGAGTAGATAGGTTAATTAAATTATTGTATATCCACCCAGTGGATTAGTACACAGTATTAAAATGATGTATTAAAACCTTTCAGTGACAGGAAATCATTATTTTGTAACATTCATACAATATCCATCCATTTTGTAACATTCGTACATATTGTGATAAAAATATCAATTAAATAAACTGAAGGCAAAGCTATTTAAATAACAATATGATCTCAATTATCCGAATATACCTACATATATATGTAGAAAATATATAGAAGGAATATGCAAAAATGTTGATAGCAGTGAGCTCTTGGCCTGCTGTAGTGGCCAGTTGGTAATGGAATTGTGAGGGATTCATATTTTATTCCTTAATGTTTCTTTATTTTTCAGATTTTTCACAGTGTGCTTCTATTATATTTGTAATCAGAAAAAAATGTAATTTAAAAACCTTATAAACATGAAGAAATGGACTTCTATAAACCTTGGTTTTTAAATACATGCCGATAAAAATATAAATTTGATAGTTTATCTCAAGCTAGAATTTTCTTTGTGTTTTTGCCTATAAAATATAAACTCCCAAGGGCTGGGAATATGTCATTTTATGCTTAAATCCCAGCTCACTTCTTGGGGGGATTCATTCATTTTTCACTTTTCCTGCAACTCATATTTATGGACTGCCACTGTGCCAGATGCTGTGTGCTTGTGTCCTGAGAAATTCTTAGATGTGAGGGGGTTTTTGGGGTGTGACTTCCAGTAGTGGGTGAATTTGACAAGTCAGTTTATTCACTACATTGTAGTTCTCTGACTTTGAACTTGATTCTAGGCCATTCTAAACCTTTCATCCAAGAAGACTTTAATGGTCACAGTCTGAAGTTGGTATTAGAGAACCACACATTTAATGCTTTAAATATGGTCTTACTTTTGACCTAAAGGAAGCAGAGTTTGAGTGATGTGTACCTAACTGATGCACTAAAGTTCATTTCTGTACATTTTTATCATCTCATGGCTCTTTGTAATACTTGGTTTTGGGGTGGCAGATTTTATTATCTTTTGAATGTACTTTTTTGTAATTCTTGATTTAAATTCAATTTATTTAATATATAGTAAACTATATAGTAACTATATTATTAATTTCAGGGGTAAAATTTAGTGATTCATCAGTTGCATATAACACCCAGCACTCATATTACATGCCCTCCTTAATGCTGGTCACCTAGTTACCCTGTCCCACCCACCCACCTCCCCTTCAGCAACCCTCAGTTTGTTTCTTAGACTTCAGCGTCTCTTACTTTTAAAATATATTTTTCATTATTAGAAATTGACCTGGTGGCTCACCTAACATTGATACTCTCGAAGGAGTAGAAGCTTCTGGCAGTGCTCATTGTGTGTGTACTTACTTTGCTTTTCACCTGTGACACGTTTTTAAGAATCTGACGGAGTCAGAACCATTGCTTCTGAGGTTGTGATCGCTGTGAGGTTGCTGTTTGGTCCTTTGTGGGAAGCATCTCTACAGCTGCATTTCATGGAGTCTGGTGAGAGCCAAGGGAAGAATCTCTGTGTTTGGTGTAGACTCAGAGGTTTCTCCGACCCACACATGGCTGCTCCTTTCCCTTGAGTCATGATGCAGAACACATTCTCCATCCTAGAATTGGGGGTGTTACAGGAACTTGTAATGCTATTCTCTTCTGTGACTTAGAGGGATAAATTCATGGGATTATTCCTTTCTAAGTCTTCTTGGGATCATTTCTTAGAAAAATAGTTCAAGCATCTACTGTATAGGACTATTACTTTCTAATCCATTCTCATCTTGTAACTATTTTAAATGTATTTCATTTTAGAAAGGTTATGGCCAATAGATGACTTTGATCTAGTCATTTAGGGTTGTTTCATAGGTGTTTGTGCTTTTTGATTACTTACCAAATCCCATTTCTCTTTAACCCTCACTGGGATAATAAATAACTCTTAGGATCTTGATAAATATATGTAACTATTTACTACTTATGGCATTTTATGGCATCAATAGAATTATTGGATTAATAGGATTACATGTTTGGGAAGCATGGGGCACTAGTTATCAGGAATTCCTATTCGTTATTCCCTATTCAAGTATGAGATTTGAAAAATGTATGGATTGTTTGAGACAGAATGTAGAATAATCATGGAGAAGAGGGTAATTAGAAAGTACTTTAGAAAGGAGTGATGAAGAAGTGGGTTTTCATCCTCTGGTGGTGGTTTGGTAAATATAGGTCCCCACAGCCCAGACTCCCTTCTCTGAACATCTGCCACCCCTCAGAGGGGAAGAAGGAAGGGACTGGCTATAATTCCTTTCATCCGAGATGACTCAGGGCACATTCTGAATCCTAGTATATGCAAACCCTAACATACTCCACCCAAGTATTATGGAGTTAGCAATTCTTCATTTTGTGTGTGTGTGTGTGTGATAAGAACTTCCAGTAAAATCAATGGAATGATACACTTCTCTAAACACTGTTGATAAGCAAGTATTTATTGAATGAACATGTGCCATCCTCTGTGAGGTACTGGGAGGGATATCAGCTTGCACCAGTTCTATAAGGAGCATGCATTCTGGGGATGTCCTGCATTGACATTGTACTCACTCTCACACTTGCCTAGAGAAAAACTCCATGGTGAGCATGAACATTGAAGAGAGGGCTAAATCTCAGTATGAGCTCAAAAAATTAAGTATTCCTCCCCAAAGAAAGAAAATTAGAATACTTTGTAGCTGTACTTTGAAATCACTCGCGGGTACATTATTTCATTTGATTAAACTGAGCCAGGGGTTCTTTGATGTTCTGCACTTCTTGCCTTTAATTTGTATTAAGAACTACAGTGTTCTTTTCTCACAGAGGAAGTGGGCACGTTGTCTAAAATTCAGCATCCGTCAAGCTTTCTGTGTTTTGTGTTTATGCACCCACAGACTTTTTAATATAGCCTTGGCTTTTTGTCTAAAACTCACTGGAATGAGTAAATAAACATTGATGCTCATTCTAGGGTAAGAGCGCCTGTGTGTACACACACTTATCATATGGCAGTTACTGCTGAGGTGACCCAAGCTCCATGGAATGTGTTCAAGACTACAGAGATTTCATGCAACTTGATCCATCTGATAGGAATTGTTATATATCTTGAAATTGTTTTCCATGATAAAGCTATTCTCTTAGGAGAAACTCTCTCTCCTCCTTCCCTCCCTTGCAAAAAACTATGGGTATAGTTTTTCCCCTCTTGTTTTAACCTTGTTATACATGAGATAGACAGAGGTGAGCTGCTTTGAGATGACACTATAGGTTAAATTGTGTCCTCCAAAATTATATGTTGAAGCCCTCACCTGCCAGTAGCCCAGAATGTGACTGTATTTGAAAATAGATAATTTCAGATGTAATCCGTTAAGAAGAGGTCAGACTGAAGTTGTGTGGCCCTTGATCCAACATGGCTGGTGTCCTTGTAAGAAGGGGGGAAACAGGGCACAGACATAGGGAAGATGGTCATGTGAGGACAGAGGTAGAGACTGGAATTATATGGACACAAGCCAAGCAATGCGCAGAGCTACCAGAACCTGGTGGAGGTAGAGAAGCATCCCAGTCTAGAGGCTTTGGGGGGAGTGGGGGGAGTATGGCCCTGCCGGCAACTTGAATTCATACTCTTGGTCTCCAGAAATGTGAGAGAAGAAATCTGTGTGGTTTAAACCACACAGTTGGTGGTACTTTGTTATGGCTGCCCAAAGAAACTAACACAGATGCCATATTGAAAGATGAAGCCAAAGGCAAGACACAAAACAAGTTGCTCTGGCAAACAACCATCAAAGGCTTCCGTCTTCCTGCCATGAATTATTCAGATCTCCTTTTTGCACCTGTCAGTTTGAAAACGAAGATTGTCATCTCTTGGTTGGCTATTACAGATCCTTCTAAAATTGTTGCTGTCTAACAGATGACTGATAGACTCCATGTTCTTTGCTTCCATGCAGCAGAGAAAAAAATGAACAAAAATTGAGCTTTGACTGAATATTTAAATTAGGCTCACTTGCTTCCTGCAAAACTCTGAATTTGATACTAGGCTAGAGACATCAGAAGAAATATGGTTAAGCAACCAGAGATACCATCAGGCTCTCCCTCCCACATCTGCTTGCAACTCCCCTCCCCAAGAGGTTTCCACAGGGACAGAAGATAGAGCCAGCTGATGAACAGGCAACAATTGGGATTTATTCTCAATAATACATAACAGTGATCCTCAAGATGGTGAACTCCCAGGCTCATGTCTCTGACCACATAATCTGCCTTCCTTGAAAGGTACATTTTCTCTCATTTATTCCCCCCTCAACTGCATACATGTCCTATCACTTCCACATTCTTACAAAAATTCTGCTCTCAAGTTTTCCTCTACACGATGAGTGAACTCTGTGTGCCATAAGGTGTAGGGTGGCACTTGAGTAGGAAATCTGGCAAAAAAAAAGTTGGTGAGGGTACATGAAGGTGATTTTCTGGGGAGTTCTTATCCATCCAATGATCATAACATGTTCTATTTTCTTCTTAGAGCAAGAGTTAAGGATACTCTTTTCTAATCCCTTTCATTAATCCACATCAACTGAATCCAGATTTTTGTTGCACTTTAGCTCCTGTTTTTGTTCTGTTTTTTTTTAAGTGAAATCAATATTTTTATTTTATTCATTCAAAAATTTCATTATATAAAGGTAACATGTTACCTATGGTTTTGATGGTAAGACCCTTGTCAACTTGATTCATATGGTTAAAAAAATTGGGGAATTTAACAAAGAAGATAGTAAATATGCCTAGAAAGAATTACTGTTAATATATCTGTGATGGAATTTCATCTCTGTTTTTGTATAATCCTTTGTGGTATTTGTTATATACAGTAGATAACTTTAGAATGAGTCAGGAAAGAAGTAGTACCCTCCAGTCAGATGTCTTTTTTATAGCACTAGCTTCTTCCTCATGGTCTTCATTTATGCTATTTCTCTCTGTAAAATATTGGTTATTTAAGGGGATATTCTGTAATTAAAATTTAATATCAAGAAATGAAAGAAAGATGGCTTCAGTGCTAGACATTTATAACGACTTTATTATATCCTCGCTCAAATGACAAGTTGAAGTTTTCTCAGCATGACATGAGAATAATTTATCAGAAGGTATCAAAATGAGTAAAATGTATGTTGGAAAAAGCCCTTTTGTACTCTCTCTCAAGAAGAGAGCAAATCATCTTAAAATGCAAGGAATTTTTATTCATCCTTCATAGAGGATTACCCTGCTCTGATTAAATACATGTTGAATTAGATTGAAGGAGAGGGTAAATTTATCATGTTGTACTCCACCAGTGTTGGAATGATACAGGATGGTTACACTGTATGCTGTATTTACTGTGAGAAATGTTCATATAAGCCAATATGAAATGAACATGTTCCACATGGAATTTGTAAGGAATTACTAGGGGAGAAAATGTAGGGAATTTAAGAAGAAAGAAAAAGAAAGATTTGCTTACCCAAGAGCAATGAATTCATGTAACCATACCCCATTTGCATTGGAATGCATTCTAATAGGCTTTAGTAAGATTGGACACACTTCTCAAAATGTAATGTTGGCATATCTTAGAATCGTATCAAATATTTTCAAAGAACACAGTCTGAGTAATCAATGGAGAATAGGGGTTTGTGTCTTAAAATGGCTTTTATTTTCATGGTTTTGTTATGAAGATTCAATATTGTAATGGCTAATAAAACTTTGTAAACTGCAAAGCACATGGTTGGGTTTCTCAAATAGTCAGTAGATGCCTGCCAGGTGAAGACATGAGTGGAATGGCGTTTGTGGATCGGTATCATCCTACAGTGATTGCTTCCCTCTGGTTGTAGATGTAATGCCACTGGCCTCCCTCATGCTGAGGAACACAGGATTTCTGAACACCCTAACTCCTGTGACATCCCTTCCATCTTAGGTTGGAAATGTGAGAAATGTTACTGTGAGAAATGTTCATATAAGCCAATATGAACACTCCAATATGGAGTTCCCTCCAGTGTTTTAGGTGAATCTTGGTTTTTCATCTATCTTTTAAGTTGTTATGATGATCACTTTATACAGGCATTATTTGTTTAGAGTTACCCATTCATAGCAGTGCCTTTGCTCATCACTCCCTTGGGCCCTCCCTCTTTGAGTACCTGGCTTTCCTGGGAGCTCATCCTGGAATCCCAGGAGAGTATGAATTACTGGCAAACTCCTTCTGTTCTTATGAATTCTGGGACGTTGTCTGGTCCTTTTCTCCAAATGTTGCTTGTCTGCCGTGTTTTCTACTTCTCCTTCCTGGACTTCAACATTGATACCTTTCTTCCAAGTGTCTTAACCTCTCATTCATATTTATGCTTCTTTTTCTCTTTAAGCGATATTTTGGGTAATTTCTTTAGATTTATTTTACTCTACATGAATCTCTCTGTGTCTTAGCTAAGTATTTATATCAAAGATTACTTTTTATTTTTAATCATTGTTTTCTTTATCTAACTTATCTTTTTTCGTGCTTTCTTTTCCTTATTCCTTTTTTTTTAAGATTTTATTTATTCATGAGAGACACAAAGAAAGAGGCAGAGACATAGGCAGAGGGAGAAGCAGGCTCCCTGTGGGGAACCCTATGTAGGACTTGATCTCAGGACCCCGGGATCATGCCCTGAGCTGAAAGCAGATGCTCAACTGCTGAGGCACCCAGACATCCCTCTTTTTCTTATCCTTGATTCAATTTTATATTTCTGCAAACATTTCAAAAATTCTAATGAGTAATCTGTATCCAGTTATTCCATTATCTGGGGTCTCTGTTGTTTTTTCTGGCTTTTCTTAGAGTAATTTGTTCTTTGATACGTTCTGTGGTTTTGGATTGGGAACTCAGGATTAGAACGAAGGAGTGAGGTTTAAGCAACTCTGGTAGCTTGGTTCTCCAGGGAAGACCGACCTTTGTTTCTCTCCCTTGCTCATGGAAACTAGGTCACTCTATGCTAATTTCTGGGCATAAAGCTTCTTAGGGGCCTGCAGATAGTGTAAATCTAAACCCTAAACCTGAGCAAGCCTCGTGTTGTGGTGAGACGTGTTTCCTACCCAAAGCTCAGGCAGGAACAAGCAAGAGTGCTCACTGAGAATTGTTCTTTTCTGGTCTGCCCCTTGGAGGAGGTTTTGACTTTCTGCAGAGGCTTCCTCACCTCGTGTCGGACTAAAGCCTTCTTTTTTCTTTGCTCTAGAGTGTTCGGTTTATTCCTCACTTATAGATCCCTGAGAGTTTTCCTTACCTTACAGCTCTGCTGCTCATTTAAATGGATGTTTATTATATTGACCCACCATCTCTAGTTTCTTCTACACAAACATATCATAATAATTAATCTTTTACGTTGTCAGAAATGAACGTTGCTACAACTCACATTTGACTTGTTGACCGTATTAAACTATTTGAAAGAAAAACAGTAAGATAATATTCTAAATAATATACCATATTTTCATGACATAAATGACCAAAAGGAACCCAAGGAGGGATGTTATCTAAATATTCTAAAGGAAAATTCATTAGATGGTTGTATAGCAAAAATGAAATTAAAAGTAATGATTAAGAGGCTGGTCTGAGCGCAGTGGTGTTTACAATTAATTGATCACATCCAGTTACAGATTTCTTTGCTCCTTCTCTACTCCCACTGTTTCGCTTGACTAGCCTAAAATAATAACAACAATAGTTAAGAAATATATGTGGAATTGAGAATCATGATTGCTCATGCTTTAAACTGAAAAGTAATCTGACAGGGTACCATTAAAAAATAGAATTCTGCTGACCACTAGTTTCTATCAGAGCCCAAGAGGGAATGAACAGGAATTGGTTAGAGATTAATAAAGTAGAAATCAGCTATCATTATGAGGAAGTATCGAGGTCATGCAAATCCAAAGGAATTTGCTATTTTGTTTCTGCGAGTGTTTCTCACACTGTGTTTCCTACCACATATGGGTTCAATCCTTTCCCCAGGGTGAGCCTGTGGGCCCCAGATAGGCCAGCAGGGGTGCTAGGTCCTCTCCACCTAGTGACGGGGCTTGGGCAGCAGCTCAGATGCTTGGCCAAGGAGACTCCACATCACACCAGTCCCTGTGCAGCAAATGACACCCATGCATGCTCAAAACAAGTCTTGGCAAAAGCCTTGTACTTCCACAATTGCCTACGACTGAAGGCTCAGAATTTGAAAATCTTTGCAGAGACTTAGGATCTTGTATATGTTTTCCTTTTAATTGCTCCAAAGAGGTTACAAAGCTCATTAAGAGTTGTTTTGCAGCGAAAAATCAGTATGTTTTATTCAAGTGTTCCTTCCTTTTCAAAAACCTCATTTCATTTATATTTGCCTGGGAAGTGGCCTAAGGAAAAAGGAAATAAAAGTACTGTGTTAGGATCTACAAGGCTAGTACATGGCCACGGGTGTAATTAATGGAGCATGATATTGCTTTTACATGGTGATGTGACGTTTATCCAGTACACTCCTGGCATGATGGTAAGGGCTAGTTCCACCCTGAGCTTGTTGTTACCACTGACAACCCTGGTTAAACAGAGATCCTGCTTTAAGGCTATATTGACAACAATACTCCATTGGCCCAAAGAGGATCCCTGTCCCTGGCTGTGAATCGTTATACCCACTTATTTTATATTTAGGATTATTTCATTACTTGGAATAATTCCACCTCTCCTTTCTCATAAAGGTTTATCGATTTTTAAAGGTTCATTTTAAAGACAAAGAGAACACTTGGGATGGGGAGGGGCCGAGGGAGAGGGAGAGAGTGAGTTTCAAGCAGACTCTGCACTGAGCATGGAGCCTGATGTGGGGCTCCATCTCACAATCCTGAGATCATGACCTTAGCCAAAACCAAGAGTCAGATGCTTAACTGATTGAACCACCCAGGTGCCCTCAAGATTGATCAATTTAAAAATGTATACTGGGGAGAAAGAGGCATTGCAACCCCAGCAACGTGCACTCTGACCCTGCCCTCGGAGGGTTCACAAAACCAGTCTCCTCAGCCAAAGCAGTGCCCCACAGTATGAAATGTCAGGCCTTTCAGAAGTCACACAGCACTGCAGAGGATCCAGGAAAATTGAAAACACAACCTCTCGACCCAATAATTACATATGTAGGAAGATATGTCAGTGGGACATTCAATGTGTGCCAGAGAAATCTTGTTAAACTTGTCTGAGGAGACTCTTTGGAAGACTGGACTATTGACATCCCAAAGTCCATGATTAATGGAACGAAAGGATCCATTCATTTTTGGACATATACTTAGTGATCAACTACTGTGTGTATGTGTGTATGTGTGTGTGTTGCATTGTTCTAGGTGCTGAGACAACAGCAATGAAAAAAAAACAAAACCCAAAAGACACATGCCTCCAGTGAGCTCCATTGCAGTGGTTTGCATGACTTACATTTATACAATATGATGCTATATTTATATTAAAAAGAATGAATTAGATTTCCCTGTATCCACATGGAGAGAGCTTAAAAAGCATAACATTGGGTGGAAAAAGCAAAATTTTCCATGATAAACAGTAAGCTATTTATGTAAATTTAAAAAAAAAAGAAAATACAGAACAATAGATGTCCACTTCATGGATGCATATAGGTGTGTGTGATGGAATAAAAGCTGAACAGAATACATGTGATCAACTCCTGATAACAATGGCTTTTTAAGAGGAAAAGATAGGACAGGAGAGGGAACAAAGAGAGGAATTTACTTTTTTTCTGTAAAGTGTCATTTCTTTCATTAAAATAAAGAGAAGCTCATAATAGTGTTAACAGTGATCAATTCTGAGTGATGGGCACACAGATGAGCATTTTGTGTCTGCGGGTGGCTTGTACTTCTTCAATTATGTGGGAAATGGGAAGAGGATGAGGGATTGAGGACACAGGAGGAGGGCGGGTCAGAAGAAATAGGTCGCTGTGAGGCCAGAGCCTCCTTTAAAGGATGGGTCCCTTCTGGACCAGCGACCCCTGGTCATGAAGCTGAGCCGTCCACTCTGTCCCACTGCCTGGCTTTGACAACATCCTTTACATCTCCCGGGCCCTGTTCCCTCTTCAACCACAATTTGACATCGGCTTCATTTGGGTTTACCTCTTGCCTTACGATCTGAAAGCATCTGCCACTCTCCTGGCACCATTGCCTGGACCTCCAGGAAGCCCTAGTGTAGACCATTCACAACCTCAGCAGTGACTTTCCTGGACGTGGGAGACCTAGTGACAAAAAAAACAGCCTGATCTCCAGGCGCTGAGCTGTGCCCTTCATACACTTTTTACTCGACTCACAGCAAGAAACACACAGTGAGAAAGACATTTTGCATCGGAACCCGGGGCGCACGTCTGTCTAGATGGACACACGTGTGCACAGACGTTGACACGTCTGCAATCCTCTATGGGCACCTGTGAACTCAGACAAAGCTTTCATAAAATACCCCTCCTATTTGTGATGCATGCCAATTCGTTCTAGCTCCTCTATTTTATTTTTTAAAAAACAAAGTTACAGTCCATGAAATTGATTTCACAGCCCATTAATAGGTCACTGCCCACCGTGGGAAGAACCATTACCCTATAATATTAAGTGGCCACTGTGTCTATTTTTGGGCCTAACGGTTCCTATTTTCCTAAATTCCTCCCCGTAACCATATGTCATATGCATGAGGCAGACTAACTTTATGATTAATATTCACTGTGTTTCACCCATAAACCCAGGCACTTCCGTTCCTCTTGACTCCACGGCGTGGTGAGACCATGTAAGTGCAATCATTGCAGACCCAAGCTTCGTGCTTTGTTCTTCTTTCTCTTTCTTTTCCTTTCTGAACATGTTGCTTTTTAATGAGCACCATATCGGGATGCCTGGGTGGCTCAGTGGTTGAGCCATCTGCCTTCGGCTCAGGGTGTGATCCTGGGATCCTGGGATCGAGTCCCACATTAAGCTCCCTGCATGGAGCCTGCTTCTCCCTCTGCCTGTGTCTCTGCCTCTCTGTGTGTCTCTCATGAATCAAAAAATAAAATCTTTAAAAAAAATGAGCACCATAGCATGCAGCCTGGAACAGGTGATCACCATGAAATATGCATTCTCTTTCAGCCTCAGAGTCAGAAATCGGGCGGGACAGGGAATACTGTTGATGCATCTTTCCAAATGCGAGTTACCATGAGACAGCAAGCACACCTCATGGTTTTCTTTTTCTTAACCTTTGCCATAATCTGTTAAAGCCCAGAAGTTCAAAATAAGTCACCCATGGACAAGCAGCACCATGTCTCCAGGCTTCACCTTTCCAGCAAAGGCTTTCCTCTCCAGGCATCTAGAATCCCTCCCCAAAACTACAAATCGCTTTTGACCTCACCCGAGCCTCTAGGCCAAATCCGTGTCCAGTCAATTCTATTTTCAAAGCATATCTTATTTCAAAAGCTCCTTGAACATGCCACCATTTCCGCACCCCAGGACTCTTGCACATGCTTTCCTACTTCCTTCTTGGCCCTACTCTCCCATCCACATGCCTCCTCTGAAAAGCACCCTCCACAGAAACCCTTCCTCCCCAGCTCTGTCTAAACAACAGTTCTTTTTACATGGATTCAAATGCTGTGCCTTCATTCTCTTAAGAGAGCTTATCACATTTTGTAATTATTTTCTTTGTCTATTTACTTGCTTTGATTCTCCCCTCCGCCCCCCTGAAAGCCGAAATACTTGTTCCTAGATGTCAGGACCCCAATGCATTTTTTTTGTTCATCATATAAACGAAGACCTACAATTCAAGTTTTATAAGCTTCTTTGGCTCTTTAAAAAAAAATACTTAAAATAATTCCTTTAAAAATCAAATTCTATTCTTTCCAAGGATTTATTCTTTTAAATAACTAGGAATCTAACTAGAGGAAAGATTAATGGCAGACTGAGCTATCTGCTCAAGAACGAAGATCTGATCATTAACAGACTAAATAGGGTAATTAGGTATACAGTTGGAATGCTGTGTGCGGGCTGAAATTAGTAGTGTATAATTGAGCCTCATTTAACTGCAGGAGAATTTCACCAAGAGAATTTTATTTACATAAGAAAAATGTCTTCGATTGCTCTGAGAGAATTTAAACATATATATGCCAAATCTCTCCTCACTCCTCAAATCCAGCCCAGGATTCCTAGTTTCTTCTTCACGCCATGTGTTGTAGGGATCATTTCAGCCTTTCTGCCCAAGCGATTTCTTCCAGGTGGCCCAAGGTCCAAGTTGGTGCTTCGCGATTCCTTTGAATATCTTGGTGATACTTTTGTAAGCATTGCAGATCCCGACAGTTATGATGCCCTCTGTACAGAGCCTGTTTTTCCGGGAAAAATCCAAAATAAGTATGTCATCAGTATTCCAATGAGCATTTAATTCAACACTGTGCGAGGCAGAGGCAAACAGCAGTAAGTAAGGCAAACAGGAGGATTAGCCTGCCCCGGAGAGGCTGCTGTCACTGGGGGAGGCAGGACTAGCCACGCAAACAGACTAGATGGGATGCAATTAGGGTGTGAAGTCCCGTGTTACTGAGTAAGGCCGAGGATTAGGAAATCCACTACCTGCTGGCTGAGACGCTGGGGTTGGGTGTTTGGAGGGGGAGGATTACAAAGACCAGCGTAAATATTGAAAGCCCCCCTTATGCTTTCATGTATGCGTCGGTGCAATCAGATTGAAAACCAACCTAAACAAAAGGCCATCTTTTGACACATTTACTCCCAACATAAATATTATCCTGGGTTTCTCTTCTTCCCCTCTGCCGTGCTGCTCAAATGAGTTTGGTCTACGCCTGCTGCGTCCATATGCTCACCACCCACTGACACCTTCTTCAAAATAAATTTCAACGGTGCAAGTAGTCTACTAATAGAGTCTTCTTTTAAGATATTCAAATACATGAGACTACAAAGTAGAACCTATAATTCCCCCTTCCCTTCCCCTAATCCAGTGGTGACTTCAGAGGCCGCTACAGCTAACATTTTGGTGCATCTTCTGACACCTTCCTCTCTGTACATTTACATACACAAATCCACACGGATAGGCACGCATTCCTTGCCTTTCGTACGGAACATTCGGTATTGTTCTATACTCATTTGATGTCTTGCAGATCTTCACATGCCGTCTGCATACGTTTACCCTACTGTCTTTTAAAGGGCTGCATAAAAAAAAAAAATAATAAAGGGCTGCATAGCGTGGATACACCCTCAGGTCATTTATTCACCCTTTGATTGGCATTTAGGTTTGCCGACAGTTTCTCATTTCTAAACCAGGCTGCAGTGCACCTCTTATGCGTGCATCAGTGTGTGCATGTGTATGGGGGTTTCCATAGGGCAGGCCCTTAGAAGGGTCAAGCTGCAGTGAAGTGCATGCAGTTCTCACATTTGAAATAGGTTACCGGAGTGCCCACCAAAAAAAACGAGATTTCACCAATTTACACTCCTACTTGTAGGTGTGCCTTCCCCCATGCCCTGCAAGGACTACATATTATCAAATATTTTAAGTTTCTTTTTCTATTCTCCTGGATGAAGAATCACATCTTGCGCAGCCCCGCTGGCTCAGCGGTTTAGCACCGCCTGCAGCCCAGGGCATAATCCTGGAGTCCCAGGATTGAGTCCTACGTCCGGCTCCCTGTGTGGAGGCTGCTTCTCCCTCTGCCTGTGTCTCTGCCTCTCTCTCTCTCTCTCTCTCTCTCTCTCTCTCTCTCTCTCTCTGTGTGTGTGTGTGTCCCTCATGAATAAATAAATAAAAATCTTTTTTTTCAAAAAAAAAATCACATCTTGTTTTAATCTGCATTGATTTTGTCAAGTTCTAGATAAATTCTGTTCCGAAATCAATCAACATGCAATTAATTTCATTTGTGGAAGACTGACATTTTGCAGTCAAGCTGTCTAATCCTGGGATTCACACCTCTCCATTTACCCAAGTCTTATTCTGATAAGCTCTTTGGTAATGATTTGCAGTGTTCTTTAAGGTCATCGTTTGTATGACTAGCTGTTTACAGGTAGATATTTAATATTTTTATTGATCCAGCCAAGTGGGATACTTTATCATGATATTTTATTGCAGATTACAATGACTTTAGAGCACCTTTCTCCAGCAGGCACTTACATGGACATTTTTATTGAACATCACAATATTCTGGGGGTTGTATTGCCCCGTTGTACAGAAGAGGACATAGAGGCTCTTTCAGATTGCATGTGTATTCTAGTTTATGCTAACAGGGAGACGCAGAGCTGACGTCTGCACCATCCTTTTTAGAAGTTTCCCCACCCCCGGTTTCATAATCCCACATCCTTCTGGATTTCTGTCCGTCCTTTCTCTTGCCGTGTCTTCCTGGCCCTATTCGTCTACTCCTGACCCAGTGTGGGGGGTGTTCCTGGGCATGAGCTCACATAAAGGGCTTCGCAGTGTGTGGAGCTTGATCCTAAAGCTCTGCCTCTGGCTTGACTCTCATCACACACCCTAAGTGACCCAGCGTGTCTTCCCTATAAAAATAGACACCCTGCCTGGCTTCTCCACCTGCCAATACCACCATCATCCTGTGGGTCTCTCAGACTGAGCATTTGGAGCACTTTTTGTCCTAATCAGTTCTGTGGTTTCTTTTTTTTTTTTAAGATTTTATTTATTTATTAATGAGAGATACAGAGAGAGGGGCAGAGACACAGACAGAGGGAGAAGCAGAAACCCTGAGGGGAGGCTGATACAGGATTCGATCCCAGGACCTCAGGATCACTCCTTAAGCCAAAGGTAGACACTCATGCATCCCTGTTCTGTTGATTCCTTAGTTTAAATAATTCTGGGTGTGTCACTTCTGTTCCACTACCCTGTTCCTGTGCTCTGCTGTCCCACCAGGGCCACAACCCAGAGCCAGGGAGTGTGGTGGCTGAGGGTGTGGGCTTCCGGCCACAATTCCAGGGCATCACGCAGGCAGGGATACCACAAGTTGTATGAACACGGGCAAGTCACTAAATCTCCGTTCCTTACTTTTCTCATCTGTCAAGTGGGAATAGTAATAGCACCAGCCTCGTGGGGTCGTTGTGAGAACATAGGATGTTCATACTAAGCATGCAATACCTGCTGGCTCTGATTAGGGTTGGTATCAATATCCAGGTGTCTCTGGGTCCAAATTTCTACTTTTTATGACAACTATCACATTCGATTAGGGATGCACTCTGCTCCAACATGACCTCATCTTAAGGAATTACATCTGTAATGAGCCTGTTTCCGAATAAGGCCATATTCTGAGGTCTTGGGGGTTAGGCCTTAACTTCTAAATTTTGGAGGGAACACACTTCAACCTATAATACCAGATTAGAAATCTCATCTTAAGGGGCTACTACTTTCCCTTATAGGTAGCTTTCAGCATAATTTTCTTTGAATGATCATTTTTACCAGTCCACTCAGTTGCCCAAGAAATGGCTGCAGCTCCTTCACACCTGCATCTAATTATGGCTCGGCACCCACCCATCACATCACACCACAGACCTACCTCAGAACCAAGTGAAGAGTTCAATTCTATTCTCGTCTACATCTCAATTAAGGAAGGTCATAACTTTAAGATTATCATAGATTATATAAATATACTATCTATATCTATCTATATCTGTTTTCTGGTTCCACTTCTATTTTAGTTAATGCTAATTCAACTTTCAAACTAAAAAAAGTTAAGATATTCCTTTGGAGGCTCCTCTTGTTTCTACTGCCATATACTTCAAACTCAGATTTCAGTCTTCCTCTTATTTATCAGAGGCTGTTATGGAAACTGCCCGGGACAAAGCTCAGTTTTATTATACAGTTGGCTGTCAATTGGAGGTGGCAGGCACAGCTGATAAAAGTTTCATTGTGTTATGCTACCATTTGGCATCTTATTAGAAGAACCATCTGTTCTTTTAATTACTATTAACTCAGTTCAGATTGCAGTAGCAAAAAAAAAAAAAAGACCCTAAGATATATTTCTGACTAAGTGAAAAATCAAATATGCTTTTAAAATCTTCCTGAAAATAGTATTGTCCTAATTGAAGATCTAACAGCTCAGCTGCACAGGAAAAAGCCAGAGAGCATAAAGAATAATTAACATCAAAATCTTAAAATATGCTCATTTTCATATAAGAATATGTTAAAGTCACTCCTAGAGAGGAAAAATACTGTTTTTATGTATTATGCATGAGGAAGTTTCATGCTGAAACCTAAAAAGAGGTATTTCAGCTTGCTTTCTTTTTTACCCAGACTTAAGAGGAGACGTTTTGTATACAAGCAATGATAGACTGTTTCATCCGCCCATCTCTTGAACAAATATTTCCAGATAGCATAGCTAGGCACTGCTCTGTGTAATGGAGATGAAAAATTGAGCAAGACAAATCATGTTTCTGCTGTTCTGGTTAGAGGAGAGAAATGTTAAGGCCATCTTAAGCACACACAAGGCAACCTCACATTGATGTAATCAAGCTCTTGTGAGCAGGAGTGACCATGGATAAGTTAATGTGGGAAGTTGATTTAGGACCTGAGGCCAGAAAGATAAGAAGGAGCCAGCCAGGTTTCATTACACAGGGTCTTGCAGGTAGAGCCAGTAAGAGGCCAGGGTGGCTGGGGCCTGGTGGCAGAGGGAGAGAGGGGATGAATGGCTTTTGGAAATACCATCAAAGCCTGAACCATCGTAGGCCACCATGAACAATTCAGTCTAGTGGGACCTAACTGACAGTAATGACCTGCCTGATGTACTGTGCTGAATGACCATGGCTGATGAGGAGCAGGACTGGAAACAGAGTGAGAGAAGACTGGGCCCCCCAGATCTGACTGTGTTATGGAGATGGGGAAATGGACCATTCTGGATATATTTTAGAAGAAGGAACAGAAGGACCTTGTGTTGGCTGAGATATGAGGGGTAAGGAACGGTTAATTTAGAAAACTTCAGAGTACGTATCTTACGTTTAGATACTGACAAACATGCCATAGAATTGCCATGATTCGTGCCAGAAATTGGGATTCTCATCCCAATCACGTTAACGATGAGAGGAAAACCTTGAGTTTCCATGAATGTCCCCGTTTGTGGTAGGAAGGCTTTCCCAGGATGTCTGTACAGCCCTCTGCTGCCCCACAGCCCCACACTGGATGTAGGAAGCAACTCCGTGGGCCTTGTTCTGTGTCTCTTCACCCTGGTACTAAGTACCCTGTTGTGTGATCCTGGCTCACCGGGATTCAGGAAGTAGTTTGTCCGTGGCGACACAGCTCCACGTGGCAGGAGTGGGATACAAAACTTAGCCATGTTATTTCCACTTTGGTGCTTTTTCTGATCCATGAGGCTGGCTTCACAGAAGTTAGCAAGTAAATGAATAATCATATATTAAGTCCGTGCACCTGGGCTCCTGCCTTCCTGGCTCAGGCAGCTGATGGCCCTGGGCAGCTTTGTGTGTACATCCTGTAGGTAGACTGATGACTGATCTATCCCGTCAGAACAGCAGGATAGCAAACATGACGCTTGCTTTTATAGATACCCTACGTAATGCAGGACTATCTGTGCGATGATGTCCAGGCATCAGTCTAAGCTTCAACACCTGAACAAAGAGGATGCTATTCACCATCTGTCTTTCATAGATGAACATGCAAAAGTTTAAAGAGGCTGAATGTCTTGTCTGAGGTCACGCAGCTGGAAAGTGACTTTGACAGGTTTGGAATTCGGAGCCACCGGATTCCAAAACCCAGCGCTTCTCTTCTGCAATGAGAAATCTTTCCAGGTGGGTGAGCTTGTTCTATCTGGTACCAAGGAAAAGATCTTTTTAGCTTGATTCTTTCAAAGAATGAGAAAAAAAAAATTCGCTGAGTAGATTGAACAAGATGATTGATGAAGTTTTAACATATGAAATTAAGGGATGCCTGGGTGGCTCAGTGGTTGAGCATCTGCCTTCGGCTCAGGTCGTGATCCCGGAGTCCTGGGATCAAGTCCCACATCGGGCTCCCTGCAAGGAGCCTGCTTCTCCCTCTGCCTGTGTCTCTGCCCCTTTCTGTGTGTCTCTCATGAATAAATAAGTAAAATCTTAAAAAAAAAACTTATAAAGTTAATTATTTATGTCAGAGCAATCTGCAAGGGTATAGGCAGGTTTGCTAATAATACAGCTTTCCTCTCTGGGTACCAATAGTTACCTCCATCCAGGTGAGATGAGGTATCCTGATTGCACCCCAATTTTTTCCCTCCCATCCTGTTTTCTCACATTGATGCCATGTCTCCAACCCTAATACTTAAAGCTGTTTAGATCATAAGCTCCCTGAAGACAGAGACTGTGTCGCATTCCTTTCTGGATCCCCAGAGCCCAGGAGAGTGCTGGCGCAGTGAATGGTGTACCATTCGACTCTGGTTTTCCTAGAATCAATATCCATGTGCTTGCTTCTGGAGGTCTCTGATGCCTGATTTCTGCAGCTCAGATCTTCAGCTATACGTAACTGGGCAAATGAGTGTCTAGAACCATTGCTGTTTTAATTTCTGCCCCTGATGCTATGGCACAGAAAACTTGCAAAGGCACTAGGTCTGAGCCTCAGGAGCCTGTGCTCTCTGGGCCTTCTCCACTGCTCAGCATGGCAGCAGCAGCAGGAGTGTGGCTGTAGGGCTTCTACTCTGAGTGTTCCTATAATACTCCCAATTTTGCAGATTTGCTGGTTTTATGTCTCTAGATGGAAATATCCCTCTAGTCTCTGTGCTGAGCTGTCTGACCTGGTACCAAACTGTGGGTTTGTTAGTGGCGCTGACATACAAGTTCACGTCCATATGTTGGAGAACCACACTGGCACTTACTTGTGCCTCACTAACTCTTAGTTAATGGAGAGCTCTAACAGCTGTGGTATCTCTAGTTTCTACCTCTCTGCAGACCGAATGCATCACCTTGTGAATGTATTGATGGGGACACGGGAGGGCAGAGAGAAGTAATCATTCTTGGTTTGCCTGGTAGCAAAGGAAGGAACAGATACATTATTAAAAACAGAACTGGGGCTTAAACATCTGAGAGCCATTTAGTGAGTGTTGAGAAGCCAAGATAGGCTCTGAGACACCCGTCTAATAACTCAGCAGTGTAGCTCAGTAAATGATGTCCACGATGAACCCCACAATCATTCACTGTTGTTCAGTTGACTGATGTGCAGGTGCTTAACATGACACAAAGCATGCACTGTGTTTTCCAAGGAAAATAAAGTCACTTATAAAATTTTGGCTTTTAAAAAAAATAAATAAATAAAATAAAAAAAATAAAATTTTGGCTTTTTGCACAGTTGTATGTTACCAGACAGGAGTGAGTAGCAAAGGGTGTGTGTGTGTGTGTGTGTGTGTGCGTGCAGTTTATTGATATCAACATTTTGTTTCTTCATGTTTGCTTATTTTAACAGAAGCACATTCGCTAATCCCATTTCAGGATGTGAGCAAACCATTTATTCTATATGATACAAAAGGCTCCGATGGTGTAAGGCAGGAAGTGGCATGTGGTGGCAAGTTAAGGAGCAGTTGAGATGATTTTTTATCACCATGGAGACAAGACATCTGGTGCTCTAAAGACTCTGTATGCCCTCGTTGCCCCTGAAAATTCCACACATCTTGGGAGTTCAGACTGAACCCCAGGATCGTGGGTCTCCAAGGTCATCTCTTAGTTGAGGGCTTTTGTTCTTCATCTTTATTTTGTTTTAAAATGTTGATCGATTTTGAAATGGGTTTCTGGGAAATGAGGGGCTAGATGGAGCCGGTTTAAATGAGGTGCAGTAATTGGGTCAATCCCTTCGTCCTGTGAACATCTCAGGAATGTTTAAAACAAATAAGGTTCAAGTTCTTCTGAAACAACGTGTCTTAAGGGTTGTATTTGGCATGCTAAGTGAGTAACAACAAAAAAAAGTGAGATATTACAGGAGCAAGTGAGTGATTAAATTAAATGTGCCTGGAGAATAGAGCCCTCTCAGGAATCGGCAGCCTAATGAATGCACACGGCTGCCCCATCCTCGTGCATTTCCCAACACTTCTGAGTAGCGGTACACAGAGTGCTTTCCACTTACATTTCACCACTGCTGATGGCCTGTCAATTCTAATGAAACTGCTCTGTGTTAGAAAGGTGACAGGAATTACATACATTATCTTTTTGTTCCTCTTTTCTACTGTTCAGTCCTTTAAAGGAGCTGGTTATTAAGACATTATGTAAGTATGCAAAATACGTTGAAAGAAAAAAAATATTTTGAGTATATACAATATTTATTGGTAGGAAATATGACATATGACAATGACATATGACAAGTGGTAAAAGGTATTTTTAGTTGGTCTCTCTTTGGGAGAGGATAACGCAAAAATATCTAGAAATATACATAACTTGTTTTTCTAGCTGTTCTAATATTTAGCATATTTATAATATATTTTTAAATATATTTTTAAATAATTTTATTTTTTAAATTTATAATAAATTTTTTAAATAAGTAAATAAGTTCTAAAATATATTTTTAGAACTAGCTGTCCTAATATTTAGCATATTTATAATATATTTTTTAAATAAATTGAAACAGTTTAAAAAGTGAATTTTTGCCTTCAAGATTTTTGTGCTTTTTTGTTTGTTTGTTTAATTGGCATTCTTTTAAAAAGCTTATTCTAGATTCGTCTGTTTTGTGATTTTTTTTCTTACTTATTCATGCCCTTTTGAATTGCTCTTATTTGCATAAGAAATAATTAGCCATTTTTATTTTATGTGAACAACTGACCTATGAATAAAGTATGGTCTTTACAAGAAATAATCAAGGGCTATAGGAATTGTGTTTATAACTTAAATATTTGAGAGCTAAAATTCCTGGTAAGTTCTGGTTCAAATAAACCAAAGGAAGTTCCAAATGAGGGATGCCTGGGTGGCTCAGCGGTTGGGTGGCTGCCTTTGGCTCAGGTCGTGATCCCAAGATCTGGGATCGAGTCCCTCATCGGGCTTCTGAGAAGAGCCTGCTTCTCCCTCTGCTTATGTATGCCTCTGCCTCTCTCTCTCTCTCTCTCTCTCTGTGTGTGTGTCTCATAAATAAATAAATCTTTAAGAAAAATTTCAAATGAACCTAAAGACAACAAACAATAAAAAAGTTAATTATTGGCATTTTAGTCTTTCCCTAAAGAGAGAAAATCGCATTATCCTGCTACTAGAATTCTCTCACTGTAAGAGAGTCTAACAGTGTCAGAGAGTGGTGTCCTGGGTTATTCACCATAGGAGCTCCACAGCTTGCTTTGGGGTTTGTTCCTTTGCCTTCATTTGCTTTATCATCAAATTATAACTGAACAGTAAAAATTATCTTCAGACATTTACATTTTCAAAGGAAAAATTGTCTTTACACTTCTTAAAGCAGCCCTGACATTTGCTCTTTTAATGCGGACAGTTCTGTACAGGCACACACCCCAGGAGGGAAAGTGGTGATTGACAATTGTTGGAGTAGTGATTAAGAACCCGCAGAGTCCTCCAGAACAGTGATGACAGGGGAATTGATCTTAGTCTTAGAATCGAGTGTTAAGTGTTGGTTATTATTATGAGGAGGTAAGACAGTCCTTCCTGGGAAGTTTGTAGATATTTTATCGCTTTATGGCCTAACATTTGTGGGTTTGAAACACTTCAGGCTGAAGCAAAAGTTCATGGTCCTTCCTGTAAGGTAGAAATTCACTAAAGAAAGTTAATACTCCCTTGAAGGATTTGTCACATGCTAAGTAAGAGAGAAACAGTCATCAGAGAAAATCTGCTAAATTAGCTGCCCATGCGTTATATGCCAATTCTGTTGCTCTAAAGATAAATACATGACCTGAAAACTTAATTCATGAGACTAGATTTTCTAAGTATATATTTATTGTGTAGTGTACTTACTTGAAACTCCTAATTTAGGGTAATTGAAAAATTAAAATAGCCTGGACCATAAAAGTAACCAACACACTCCTATCATTGGCCGTTGCCTAAGCTTCCTTCAAGTGGGAAAAAAAATATTCAATGTCTTTGTTTATGTGATTTGAGTTGCCTTTGTTCTATTTTAATCAGGAAATCATTTTCTTCTATTTCAGGATCTAGATTTCTCATCACATCCACGGGAGCCTTGTATATTAAAGATGTACAGAATGAAGATGGATTGTATAACTACCGCTGTATCACGCGGCACAGATATACTGGGGAAAGCAGGCACAGTAACAGCGCTAGACTTTTTGTATCAGGTAAAAACCCATCAAGACTGTGTTTATCATTTCTGTTATTCATATGTTAGTGTCCTGAGTCAACCAGACTTGTAGAATTCATGATTTAGATAAAGACTTCTTTTTTTCCCCAAAAAATATTTTAGCAACTAAAGTTTCTTTAAAAAAAATACTAATACTATATGCTACAAATATAGATATTCCAAGTGAACTCATTTCAGGTTTTATAATATTGCACATTCCCTTGAACCAGTATGGCTTCTGTTTGGAAGATAAGGCCTTCTTGCCCAGTGTATTTGTGTTCTGTCCACCAGCACCATGAGGCTTCCTGTGATGCATAACTCCAATGGAGAAGGGCGGGAGCACAGAGAACACACCTCTTGCTCCCCATATGGTGTCTGACAATATTGGGGAAATCACCCACTTCTAAAGTTAAAGGGCTAGTCACTCCCTCCCACCTCCTTCCAGGATCATTCTCAAGGGAAGAAAGCCTGAAGGCAGTTGATTCCTTTCTGCTGTAAATATGTCAGTTTTGTGCCTTTTTCTATGGCATTTATACTTCGAGAGAATACCAACCTTTTGCATAATCTTCACAACTGGCTTGTTACTGGTCCATTTGTCAAATAAGTAAACAATCCGCTCACACTGCGATGTGCTAGCTCTTCACAGAGCCAATTAGAATGTGAGATGTCCATCCCGGTCCTAGAAATCTAGTGCAAAATATCGGACCTTTGCCCTTTCAGCTTTAGAAGGTAAAACTGCTCCGTGACGTGAATATCTGATGCTTTGTGAGGGAGAAGTGTTGGAAAGCTCTTGACCATTGGGGTAATTAAAAACATTGTTGCCCCAACACTCACTTATTGCCCTTTCATTCTATCTGGGTTCCTCTTTCGCATTCATGTCCCTAAAACAGCCTGAGCCCACCTGTGTTGCCAAGGGTGTCACAAACAGAAGTCAGAATTAAGTGATTTCTCCTTTGCACACAAAAATATTTTTTCTTTACCTCTTCTTTTTCATGTCAATTTACTTTACGCTTTGTTTTTAGCTCCTCATTGTTGCTTCTGTTAAGGGCAAGAACAATCAGTACAGTAAAATTATACTCCATTAAAAAAAAGATTGGAGAAATACAAATGATAAAGTGAATGACATCTTAGTCCATGGTGACTTTAATGACAGCACAGTATTCCACTTGCTCAGCATATCCTAGAAAAGATCTTGTGTGCAGTCAAGAGGAATGTCATAACAGCATTGGGACAAGAAGAGGGAAGGATTGGAAAGTGGATCTGGATCCAAGATTAAATTGAATTTTAGCAAAAGAAGCAAAAAGCATTTCTCCATCCCCAAAAAGTGAATTAACGGATGGTAACCTGAAAGCCCATCTTTCTTGAAAGAAAAACCTAAAAAGAAAATCTGAAAAGAAGACTGAGGAAAAAAAGAGAGAGAATCCTGAAATGTGGGCTTCTTTGTCTCTACTCTAAATTATTAAGTTTTTATTTTCAAATTTAACTCTTTGGATTGGAGAGGCAAATTTACTTTTCTTAATTCCAAGTTTTTTTTTGTTGTTGTTGTTTTGTTTTTATAGAAAGTTTTACTAATGTTTGAAACATTGACAGCAGAACCCATGAGCACTTGGTCACCGTGGAAGTAAGTGGGGTCCATGAGGTCACCTAGTGAGCATTTGTGATGGGAATTTAGGAGCCTCAAGGCACAGTCTCATGAATGAATGTCTCACATTAGAGACATTGAATGTTTGGGGTTATAGGGGGAGCTCTAGGCTCAACAGAGTCAAGTCATGGAAAGGCTCTTGAGAGAGTCTCTGGATGTAGCACATAACTGTTAGGACTTTTTGTCACAGAAATGTTAATAACATAGTTTAGGGAGGAAATTGTTAATGCTAGAAAATGAGACCATAAACACTGAGTGCAGATGACTATTCTAGAAGTCTAAGCTTTGAAAGAAAAAGAAAAATTCATTTACTTTAGATTTAAATGTCTTTAAAAATACACACATGGGCTTGGGTCACGTGGGGCATGTTAGTGACCAAATTTTTACTGATCTTAAACTCCTCCTGAAACTAAAACAGACCCCGTATAATGACAGAAGAAAAAGCACATGGACAAGGCCTTCAGTAGCTCTCTGTGGAACCTGAACGTGGGTTGGTGTGGACAGAGTGCTGACAGCAGTGAGGGCATGCAGGAATGGCAGCAGTGTCGCGGCAGTGGTGGGCAGCAAAGGGGCACAACAGGGGGACTCCACAGAGTCAGTCACAGAACAGCAAAATAGTCAGCAAATTCTCCAAAACAGATGATCAACTCTTGCATGGATCCTGGGGAAAAGTGTCTGGGAGTATTATCCACACTTAGAGAGACGTGCCTGAGTTTGGAGTTGAATGAGTGATGAGTTGATGAGTGCAAATGGCCATGAGAGCAGTCAGTGATGACCACGTTGCTCAGTGGTGGCCTGGCTCCTCAAAGATCTCACAAGTATCCATCAAATACTCCTTTCAGAAGAGCAGAGTTACCCCAACAGAACTGCTAGCTTTAGGAATCAACTTGAGTCAGAGTGGCTCAGAGTGACTCCGCATTACTAAGGGTGATAGGGGAAGCTCAGGTGGCATGGGAGGCCCTAGAGGAATGCCATCCTGTAAAATACTGTAATGTGTAACAAAGTAGGGGATAGAGGTTAATTATGCTTATGCTACTTTTATTTGGGACCAAGATTTTCAGTGTAAGAAAAGATAAAAATATAAAATCCTTGAAATGTCCAATAGATGCTATCAGTACACACTTGCTATATTCTTATGAATGTGTCCCCAAGGTCTTTACACTGAAAAGGCCCAGAAGCGATAGGCAATGGACAACAATGACCTCTAATATCTAAATACTAGTGTCTTTTAAATACTCCTCCTAAAGGGGACCATGGCTCCTTGGAAGGATGGTAGATTATAGTGTCTGGGATAGGAATGTAGAAGATGAGCCCGAAACATTAATGAGGTCTTGTCAAAATGATACCGGGGACAACTTCTGAAGAGGCTCTTGTTGGCTGAGAGTGTGAGGAGTTGAATTTCAAAAATAATGATTGCATTTGATTATTAACCATTAAACATTTAAAAACTTTGAGTTCATTATGAATATACACATGTGTGTACACACACACACACACACACACACATACTTACATTCGTATATACTTAGATACACACACAAATAATATTTAATAATAACCAAAGCAATAGTAAGAATCTCATTGGCCTATGTAGAGGAAACTAGGGCACCAATTCTTGATTTTGATACTTGGAGATTAAAAAGAATCACAATTCTCCTCCCCCGTCTTTCCTATGACTACTGTATTTCAAAATAACAAAAAAATCCTAGTTCAAGAAGGAAAGTTCTTATTTGTGGAATAGTTACATCTACTGAATGTGAAGGTGCTATGACAATTAGAAAATCATTTAAACCCTTAATAAAATAACTAATTCAGACAAACTTGATAACCTGAACTTGCTGATCAATTCAGCCTCACTGAGTATGGGAAAGCTGCATGTTAAATGCATACAGAGAGAAAGGAAAAAGGTTGAATTTGATCTAATCTGCTCATGAGAAATAGATTCTAGTTTATGAGAAAAATATCCAGAGGAACATGTTAAATGTCACCATCAAGAAAGAAATTCAGACCATGGGGTTCTTTACAAAACAATTCACCTGGCTTCTTTGACAAGTCAAAGACATGAGAGAGAAAAGAAGGAGGAGCCTGCTTTGGATTAAAAGAAAATCAAAAGACAGCTGTTAATTATAGAATAATGCTGATTTAATTAGCACAATTGTAAATAATAATGATGTGATTTTAGTTCATCAGGAGAAAGTGATTATGGAATAGATACTAGATGGTACGACCAGGTTATTATGACTCTTGTATGTTACTGACATTGAGGTTTTATAAGAAAAATTTTATTCTTATTAGAAAAACATACTTATGATAGAGTGATAAGATGACTGGTTCTATGATTTGACTCAATATGATAGCACCAAAAGCAAAGACTACAAAGAAATAAACAGATGATAAAAAATGTTGATGCCTCTTGCATCTAGGTGATGAATATATGAGATGCGTTATATTATTTTTTCTACTCTTGTGAGAGTTTGCAAGTTCTTCTGGTAAAAAAAATATTTTTAAATTTAGATAAACAGATGAAAGATGAGAGGATAAACATTAAATACAGTGCTCCTTGGTTGTACTAATCTTATACATGACCAACTATTACCCAGAGAGCCTGTCTCAAGCATTGCTGAAATTGTGTGCTTAAACTATCGGAGAAATGTGCCACACTCCTTCTTTGTAAAGTGGTTTTATTGAGATTTAATTTACCATCCATAAACCTCACCGATATTAAGTATCCAAGCCAGTGATTTTAGTAAATATAGAAAGTGGTGCAACATGAGTGTCATCCAATTTTAGAATATTTCCACCACCCAGAAAACTCCCTGTGACCTATTTGAAGTCAATTCTAATTCCCATCTCCAGCCCCAGGCAACCACTAATCCACTGCCTATTTCTACAATTGTGCGCTTTCTGAATATTTCCTATAAACCATACTCATAACATATGGCTTTGTATCAGGCTTCTTTTATTTAGCATAATCTTTTGTGGTTCATCCATGTTGTAAGGTGTATCAGTTGAGTTCACTCTTTGCTGAAGAACATTCCATTGCATGTACATACACATCTCACTTATCCCTTTACTAACTGGGGGACATTTGGGTGTTTTCTGCTTATTAGCTGTTTTGGAAACTCCTGCCAGGAACATCTGTATACAAGTATTTGAATAAACACGGCTTAATTTGTCTAGGATAGATCCCTAGGAGTGGACCCTATGGAAAATTGAAGTTGAGCATTTTGAGAAACTGCCTAACTGTTTTCCAAAATGGTTGTACCATTTTACTTTTTATCACGAGTGAATGGGAGTTCTAATTTCTTCACTTCCTCATGAGCACTTGTTCATATTCATGTTTTTTATTTTAACCATCCTAGCAGGTGTGAAGTAGTATCTCATTGTAGTTTTAATTGGCGTTTCCCTAGTGGCTAATGACACTGAGCATCTTCCTAAATGCTTATTAGTCATTTATATCTTCTTTGGTGATATATCTATTCAGATCTTTTGTCCATTTTAAAATTTTCTTTCTTATCATAGAGATGTCCAGGTTCTTTATATTTTTTGAAGAGAAGTCCTTTACCAGAAATATTATTTGCAAATATGTCCTCCCAGTAGGTTGCTCCTTACATTTTTTCCCTTAATGATATCTTGGAAAGTTAAAATATTTTAATTGTCATGAAGCATAGCATATTGATTTTTTGCCACTTAGGTTGTTGGTGTCCTGTCTTAGAACTCTTCCAGACCCAAGGTCATAAAGATCGTTTTCCTACCTTTTCATCTAAAAGTCTTATGGATTTAACTCCTACATTTAGATCTATGATCCATTTTTAATTTTTTGTAGGTGGTGTGAGGTCAGGTTTCTAAATTCTTCTTTTTGATATGGATATCCAGTTGCCCCATCCCTACTTTTTAAAAAAGTCAGACTTACACAGAACTATCTTAAGGATATTTGAGAAATTTCTATTAATAATTAGTTGCAGAACAAAAATTTAAGTGCAATCATCAGGTATTGCTTTCTGTGACTGCTGTTAGAAGTGGGCCCCTTTTGTTTCCTGGGTTGTGGACTTGTTTTGCAAAAAAAAAAAAAAAAAAAAAAATTTAACCACACCCAACAAAGGAGTGATACCTTCATTGTGTCACCTTCTCCAGCACCAACCTTAATTCCTACTCTAAGCAAAGCAACATATCTTGTAACTACATAGTCCATAAGGAAGTTACTTGCTCTTCAACACTTTCCAAGGTCCATCTAACTTCCTTCAGGAGGAGATTGAAGCAAAGAGGACTCTGCTAGCAAGGGCTATGCACCTGCTTTTGTGAGCCTATTATCTGTAATCCTCTGGAGTCCCCCACCCAGACATGTGAGTGAGCATAATTATGGGCTATGGAATTCTTTCATTAAAGTGGATGATAGACCTGCAGAAGAGTCAAAGAAACTCGGTCGGTTACATATTCTTTAAGAGATTATTAAGTTCATTCATTATATCCCATGAGAAGATTCACATTGTTCTCATAAAGCGCCAGGGAGGCGAGAAGAGCAGGGAGTTTGTCATGGATTTTATCTCCAATGGTCGCAAAGGAAAGCCCTGGCATAAGCAGCTTCTGCTCAAGGGGTTTGCCACTTTCACTCGGGTCTACTGACTGCCCCCAGTGGCTGACTGAGGAATCACCTCACTTTAAAAAGCCATTCCAGAGAGTTCTTTAATAGGATAGAAGATATCCAGTCCTTTGCTTTGAGTTTACTGCAGGCAGATCGCAACAGCTATGGTGCTTTTCTAACTAAGGCAAAAATAGAGTTCAGGAGCCAGGAGCCCATACCTGTTCTGTATATCTGTGTGGAGACCAGTGTGACCGCTCATGTATGTGGTTAGTGCAAGTTCTGAATAGAAAAAGGGTAAGAGAGGGCAAGGGAAGGTCACTGACTTTTATGTTGGACATCCAAAAGGGGACCTCTATTTTTACATTCTTCATAATATTCCCTGAGAACATTGATTCCTCAAAGTAAGCTTGATCATTGAGCCGAATGGTTTCCACTGACCCAGATCTTGAGAGCATTTAGTTCTTTTCCTCGTTGGGCTTGAGAACATAATACCAGCTAAACATCATCTGAGAGCACAGGTGAATTATACGCTGTTGCATTTTAAAAGCAAGGCTGTGTGGTAAGTAATAACCATTTTATTTTTGCCACACCTTAATTGTCTTCGTTTCTTCATCTGTCCTCAGCGATTGTGAAGGACATCCATGAAGATTGCCCTTAAGTCCCCCTCATCCTCCAACACAACCACTTGCACACACTCTATTGTGTCAGGCTTTTCTGTTCTTTGTTGCACCTACTTCAAGCCACACTGTCTTTATGTATTTCTGTATTTGCACATTGCCCACCACCCCCACTCGTGCAATTGGATGTAAGTTCCATGAGGGCCTCATCATTTCCTGTCTCATTGGCCACCGTGTCTCCAATTCCTGACTGTATGCTGTCCTTGGACGTGAGGCTCAAACAATATTGTGAAATAAATAAATAAAATACTTTCAAATTCAGTGACTATAAGACTCTTCGAGTGTATGAAATAAATTTTACTAATCTCAAACAACTATCTCCACTACTGTTGTTCTTTTTAAAGGGGAAGTCTGACATTCTCTGGTTACAAGACAATCCAGTTCTTGTCCTAGGCTGGAAACTCCTGCAGAAGCATGCTGATTCTGGAGCTATTAGTTATTTAGTGGGAAATGAAAAGCAGAACCTTTTCTGCTTCAGCCTTTGGAAAATTCTGAGCAGAAGAAATCTCTACCAGTAGGGTTTTTCTTTCTGTTCATTAATGAAATCTTAAAGATCTATTGTCAATAGTTAGCATGATGTATATAGAATTTAACCTGTATATGAGGTCCTATGATTCTAAATTACCACTTCAACTCATTGACCATGTCTAAGAGTTTTTTTTTTCTTCCTCAGACCCAGCGAACTCAGCCCCATCCATACTGGATGGGTTTGATCATCGCAAAGCCATGGCAGGGCAGCGTGTGGAGTTGCCTTGCAAAGCGCTTGGACATCCTGAGCCAGATTATCGCTGGCTGAAGGACAATATGCCCCTGGAACTTTCTGGAAGATTCCAGAAGACCGTGACAGGGCTGCTCATCGAGAACACTCGTCCTTCAGACTCAGGCAGCTATGTGTGTGAAGTTTCCAACAGATACGGCACTGCTAAGGTGATAGGCCGCCTGTACGTGAAACGTAAGTTGGCGGTAGCTTGGAATGGTGATGTTGACCACCATTGGTGGACCTCTTGTTACAAGATGACTTCCAGGCTCTCATTATAGCCTTTTATTAATCCTCACAACAGTCCTGCTGAGACCAGTATTACCCCATTTTGCAGATGAGGAAATGAATGCCCAAGTGGGTTGCTCAAGATTACACAGCTGAGGAGTTTGGGACTTAGGTTTTGAATTCAGGTCTGTCTGAACCTCCAAGATTTCCATTAGGCTACAAGATACATATCTGAGATCACATCATCTAGCTGTTGAATTAATAATGGCCACCTTGTCTGAATGCTGACAGAGGAAGAGGGCCAGGCTTGTGATGTTAGCACAAGTGACGGTAGTCAGATCACAGTGGGTGTCCTTTGCTGGCTTTCAGATACTACTTTATGTTCTTGAATGGGGCTCTTACCAGGATAAATATAGGGCTCTAAATTCTCAAAATATTGGGCTTGGACTCATTATTACATATCATTTAGTTCAAATATGGTGGGTATATTTCATCTCCAATTTATTTGTAGTGACTGTCTTGAGGAAGGTGTCGAGGAGGATGCTGAAGCCAACCGCAGAGGAGGGAGAGGTGTGACTGCAGTGGGAAATACTTTGGTCAGACACCCTCAATTTTACTCATGTAGAAACCAAATTAAAGTGAGTTACACAAGAGCACATGGCCATGATTGACTGACAGAATTTTGGTCAAAATAGGTGGCTATTAGAAGTGAATGAAATGTTCTTTTCATCATATATAATATTATTACATATTACATGAGATAAAATATGCATTTTTAAAATTTGATGAAGTACGTGACTGAACAAGCTAAATCACAAGAGTGAACATTGAAAGGGGAGGCATTCTCTGGGCACCTGGGTGGCTCAGTGGTTGAGCGCCTACTTTTGGCTCAGGTCATGATCCTGGGGTCCTGGGATCGAGTCCTACATCAGGCTCCCCACAGGGAGCCTGCTTCTCCCTCTGCCTATGTCTCTGCCTCTCTCTGTGTGTCTCAAATGAATGAATGAGTAAACAAATAATAAATAAAATCTTAAAAAAAAACAAAGGGGAGGCATTCTCTTCTTATCATCTGTGTGTGTGTGTGTGTGTGTGTGTGTGTGTGTTTCCAATCTCACACCTGTTTGTGGAACTGTCATTTCCATGTCATCTTGAGTGTGGACTGTTCTAGCACAATACCATCCCAACAAAACGCATGACAGTAGATATCCCCGGTACTGCCTAGAAACAGCTCGCCCAGGGTGGGTCCTGCAAATATCATGCAAACATGCTTAGGCTGGGCTTAGGGAGAAATGGAAGATAAGCTCTATATCTGTAGCCAAAGGACCTTCTAGATGCAATGATGCAGCACTGGACAGCAAGTAAAACATATCCCCACAAGCTCAAAAATCTCTATGTTAAAACACCTTTCATGGCTTCACATTTCCTGCTGAATGAGTTTATATTTTAGGATGGTATCAAAATCATCCCAAATAAGCCTGCCTGGTCCTATTGCCCATAGTTTTGCTTCAAAGAAAAAGCTACTCTCATGAAATCTAATTTCTGCCTATTCCCTGTACAAGCCCATCCCTATCCTGATCACAGGCCATGCTGCTCCCTCCGCATGGAAGATGGTTTTCAAATACTTGAAGGTCTAACACTTCCCATCTTTCAAAGCTCGGTGCAGTGCCCTCCCCAGAAACATCCCCACCCCTAAGCATCTCATGCTAAGCTCTCAGGGTTTAATGTATTGCTTTCTCTGTAAAGGCATTTGTCACTATCTACATTTTAAAAGTTATTTGTGGAAAAATTTTAATTCTGACTGTGCTTATTTTCATTACTGTGTTCTTCTGCCATGTCTGGACAAGTCCTCAAATGCCTCTTGAATGTTTCCCACCTCCCTCTGACTTCATTTTTGTCTTTCCTCTCTAGATAGAAAGCATTCTCTTGGGTTCCAAATCCAAAACCCAATTCTTTTTTTTTTTTTTTTCCAAAACCCAATTCTTATCCATCTCTTCCCTCCTGGTGCTTTTTTTATTTGTATGGCTCCAGATTCTTCTCCTCTGAGAACAAGCCCTAGATCTGCATGCTTAGCCTCAGCTTCCATCTTGAGAGTTAGATGAGTCTATCTCCCAATTTTAGATCAGATGTTTTTCTGGCACTTCAAAACAACAGTATTGCAAACCAAACTCCCCACCATTTCTACCTTGTCAATGGCTTTTCTTATTCGAGATGTCTTCCCACCTTGAGCCCCCCAACGTCAGGCTTTAAATCTTAGATATTCCTTAGGTCTTTTCTTTCTGAGTCCAAATCCTGCCAAGTTTTAGAGATTGTAACTCATTGTGTTTCTCAGCCACACTCCCCAAACCCATCCTATCCTAAACTGAGTCTTAATTGTACCTCAACTAGACATTTGCAATGTACCCTTACTAATTACCCTACTCTAGGCTTTCCAATACAACACAAACAATTCTTCTAAAAATGTGTTTGACTATATTCTCACTTGCTAAAAATTTTTGTATGCTTCCTTTAGTCCCCTCTGATTTAATTCCAAAATCTTGAGGCCTTTTTTCAATCTCGTTCCAGATTGCCTTTGTAATTTACAAAGGAAAATCCATAAATTTCCTACAGAGATGCTGTGTTGCATCCAAACTGAGCAGACACGCTCTTCCTGTGACGTGGCCTTGCTTTATGCCCTAATTCCCAAAATGTTCCTTCATTCCAGCTGGGCTCAGTTCTATCCATCCTTGATATCTAAGGACTTTCCTGATCTTTGGAAAGTCCTAAGTTCTATGGATCCCTTTCCACATTTATATGTCTCTGATGAACCCTGTACTACTACTTGGCTACTACATCTACTCTCATATTTGTCTCATTCACAAAAAGACTGAACTCCTTGGAGGTGGACTCTTTGGTGTTGTAGCATGAGATGTCAGGAATACTTGGGGGTAAGCAAAACAAAACAAAACAAAAATGTATTTTGCCATTTGCCTGTTGAGTGGATTTGGTTAAACTAATCTCGCTGAATAAGCACTTCCTCTTCTGTAAAATGGATATGATAAAACATGCAGGACTGTGGGAAAACTGACTTAAATAATGTACAAAAGACATTCAGTAATTGTATGGCCATGCCTATTATGCCACAATTTTAATTCATCTTTGTCTTACTTGTAAGTTTAACCCCACTTTTGGCATTGAGTAAATGCTCAATAAATGAACTTGCTACATAAAATTGGATTTATTGAATTAAAATGTTGAATGTCAAATAGGAGAGTTCCAGCTGTGTACAAATCAGTTAGCCTCATGTTAAATAACAACCCTGTTACGTGGCCACAAATTCAAACATCAACTTGTTTTCTTACAGCTGTGTGTTACGGGCCCTGATTAAACCACACAGGGTGTGTGAACAAGTGTATGAGTGTGTGAGAATGTCCCAGAGAAACCCATCAGTGCTACCTTGGGACAAGCAGATGGGTTTTAAATATTCAATACCTCTGTTCTTACTGGTAACCAGAACAGGGCGTTTCTTATTGTCAGTGGGTTAATCCTCACATTTACTCTGTGAGAAAGCAGCTTGACCAATGCCACTACACAGAGAAGGAAGGCCAGGAAAGACAGTGAAGATGGTGCTCCTGAACAAAATGGTGCACTATGACATAATGCTGAACATGAGAACTATATAGAGTATGCTTACTATGATGCATGTGCCTTGTCGAAAGCTTAGCGTGTTGTTGAAATGATGTCTACCTATGTGATGTTTTTACCTTCTTCTTTTTTTTTTTTTCTCTTACCAATATTTCCAGAGCCACTGAAAGCTACCATCAGCCCCAGGAAAGTTAAAAGCAGCGTGGGTAGCCAGGTTTCCTTGTCCTGCAGCGTGACAGGCAGTGAGGACCAGGAACTCTCCTGGTACCGAAACGGTGAAATCCTCAACCCTGGAAAAAATGTGAGGATCACAGGGATCAACCACGAAAACCTTATAATGGATCACATGGTCAAAAGTGACGGGGGCGCATACCAGTGCTTTGTGCGCAAGGATAAGCTGTCCGCTCAAGACTATGTGCAGGTGGTCCTTGAAGGTCAGTGGGCCTCGTTATAGGGTTCAGCTGCAAAAGAACCCAAACCCAGAGCACTCAGAAGGATAATGAAGCAGTGCTGATAACTCCCAGTGTTATGATTTCTATCTGATTAGCTAATAACTCTGCCCTAATTTTTCAGGAAAAAATCGGGCTAATGAAAGAACAAGTGCTGGCAAAATTGTAAGTGGTAGAAATAACAAAAGTAATTTCACATAAAGTTAAGTAATATAAATGTTCCCCACCCATGTGTTTAGTGACTTATCAAGATACAGACCTCAGAAACTTGAAACCAAGTTTGGTAGACTGGATTTTCTCAGTGATGCTTTGTGTGAAGGGCCAATTTATGTGCTATGGGTGTTTAACAGCATCTCTGGCCTCTGCCCAGCACTCCCTCTCCAAATTGTGATGACCAAAAATACCTCCAAATATTGCCGAATTTCCTGGTGGGGGTAATAGACTCCAGCTGAGAAATACAATTTGACAGGCAAAATGTAGGGCAAAATTCCAATATGATCCTCAGTGGAAAGGAAAAAGTGGCATTTGATTTGTATAGTTGTCCCTGGTTGGGTCCAGATATTCATAAATATAGGTGAGTGGGATTTGTGAGTAATGACCTCAGGTTGTCACAATAGGTCATAGGTATGTTTTCTTTTCTTAGTGGCCTGCTTACATTTTCAAGCTTATTCATCAGCCAGGGAACAAAAACTATCAAGGTAACATTCAAGAGAGACATATGTTTATCACCAGATAATTGAACTGGCTTTTATCTGTATATTTGTGCATCTTGTTGGAAATTGTGTCTTAACATATAATTTAAAATTCACTTGGTATAAATTGATTAAAATAATTACATGACTTTCATATAGTCTAAAGACAGGAATAAATATTTACATATGAAAATAAGTTGAAATATGTCTTGATGCTCTTAGAGGATATTCCTATTAATTTTTTTAACATTAGCTAATGTTTAGGAAGAAGGAGGCTTAGCAATGAGGGTCTTATTTTGATTCAAGCATTTCCTTTCTTAAAGCAGAGATGAAATTAGCTGAAGGCATGGAACCCATATTAAATGCCTGACACTGCGATCCCCATAATAATTAAGTGCAGAAAGTAATCAATTTGTACAGAGTCGGTTTGCTGCTGCTGCACTATAGTCCTTACACATCACTATTTTTAGATTCTTTGTGGAAGAGGGAGAGAATACCTGTCTAGGCCTAGTTACCTTGGCAACTATCTTGTGTGACTAAGAAAACCTAAAGAGCATATTGATAATCCATAATGATGTCGAAAGATTTCAGGTTATCAGAGAGTGACAGCAAGAAAGATTTCAAAGACATTTAGGTCTCACTGGGAAAATAATGTCTGCTTTCATCTCCAAAAAAGCCTGTCACTTGAATAAAAAAGGGGGGCAGAGGAGCATACTGAGCATACTCACCGATTTATTTGTTGCATGTCAGTTTCCATTCAGGGCAAGAAGCTTCACTTTATTTTTTTCTCTTCTGAGAGATGACAGTGCTAATGTAGCAAAAGAGAGCAGAAGTGTAATTATAAATGCATATCTAGTATTTGCCTTAAAATGGTGTCTAACTAGTATCCTTGGATATAGGCTCCTATTATTCCCATTGAAATGGCTTTAGATTGATGTAAATTATAAAAACTCACAATACTATGAGCTAAGAATTGCCATTGATATAGTGCAGATTCTGGGAATATTTTCTGTGAGGCCAAAGAAACTGGAATAGAAGTCTAAGGAAACTGAAATCTAATAATTATAGGTTCAAGATGAAACCACAGTAACCAGAAAATGGAATAATAGAAAAGAATAAGAACATGTCCTATTTGGGGAAATGATAGAATAGCATGTATCAGACTAAACTACAAGCAGATAAAAATTATGAACTTGAGGAAAAACAAAACTTGGGAGAGACACTCAAAGCAGAAAGAAAAGAAGAGGAAGGGGTTGGGTTATAGATGTCATGGTACCGCTTTTCCCTTGAGGACATTCTCCAGTCTTTATTGTGAGATGCGGGGGGAGGGGGGGGCGCGTAGAATACTAGAAGAAAAACAGAAAGCTATAGTCTTATGGGATTGAAGTATAGAAGAACAAAAGTCCATACTGTTGAATCACCTGCAGTTGAGGGAGATGCATTGAAATTACAGGAAGGAAAGTTATCCTAAATCCCTAACAGTGGAGAGTACTAAACTCTAAAAATAAACATCCTTGAAAAACTTATTTGACACCTGAACTGGAAAATGTGGAGGATAATCCAATAAAAATAAAAAAATAAATAAAACAAATAGGTCTAATTGATTGAATTAAAGAAAAACCCAGCTAGACATACAAAAAAAAAAAAAAAATTGGATACTGCTAGCTGAAGTCAAAAGACAAAGTAGGCAATAGAAATAGACCTTGAGAGAACCCAGATGAATGAGCAGACAAAAAAGTTTAAAAGCTTTTATTTAAAATATATTCAATACCTTAAAGGAAAATAAGATCATAATGAATAGATATCTGGGAAAGATCAGAAGAGAAAATGAAAACTTTAAAAAGGAACCTGGAGCAATATAAAAATTCAGTGTATTGGCTTTAACAGAAGATTGGAGAAAAAAGAAAGGATCAGTGAACCTAAAGATAAATTAAAATCAAGTATCTCATTTGAAGCACAGAGAGAAAGAAGACTACAAAGGAAATGACTAGAGCCTCAGTGACTTGGGACATTCATCAGATGGCCAAATCCACATATAATTAGAGGCTCAGAAAAATAGGAGACTGGCACTGGGGAAGAAAAAATATTTGAAGAAATAATAGCTACAGTTTTGTTATAAAAAATAAAGTTACAGAGTGAAGAAGCAGTAGACCCCAAGAGAATAAATACAAAGAAAATCACTTGTAGGCACATTAGAGTCCCGTTGCTGAAAACCAAAGATAAATAAAAAGTCTTGTAATTCTGAGGGAGGAGAAATATTAAGTGAATGGAGATATCAATTTGGGTGATGGATGACTTCTCATCAAATATTTTGGAGGACAGAAGACAATGTAGCAACATCTTTAAAATGTTAAAAAGGATTTTAAAAAATCCCTGTCCACCTAGGCTCCCATATCTAGTAAAAAATAGTCTTTAAAAATCAACAAGAGTAAAGATATTTCCAGTAAACAAAAGATGAAAGAAAGTGACACCAGAAGAAATGACACATGAAATCATTGAAGGTGAAGGGAAATGACCTAAAATGGAAATTCAGATCTATAGACATAAAAGGCATGTGGAAAGGCAGGAAATACATTAATAAATATTTAGAAAAAGTTTTTTTTCTTTTAATATCTTTAGATAATAATAGACAATTATAAAATTTTGACACTGTATTATAGAGTTTGGACATAAACAGATGTAATAACACAAAGGAGAATATAAATTAAATTACTTTAAATTATTTGTACCAGGGATTTTACATTTCACATGACGTAGCATAATATTCACATGCACAAATATATGTCAGTATTGATATACACATAAATATTTATATGTTTATGTATATCTACATAAATATGTATATGTTGCTCTATCCAACTGTATCTATATCAGTGTAAAACTTAGTTGGAGTTTGTCCCATACACGTAATATTGGCAAAACATTAAAAAACAAAATTTATCTATGTGTGTGTAAGGCATCATATTAATAGAATATAGGAGAAAAGCCAACTGATGACTTCAGGATATCCAGAAAAATACTATTTGACAAAATTCAACATCCACTCAAAATAAAATATTCTCAGCAAACTAGAAATATAAGGAACTTCCTTGACCTGATAAATGGCATTTATGAATATTCTATAGTGAAAACCATGTTTAATGGTTGAACCCTAAATATTTTTCATTTACTATTTGGACCAAGGCAAGGATGTTCACAATCACTACTTCTGTTTAACACTATACTATAAGTCATAGGCAGGTATGAATAAGAAATAAAATACATAAATTTTGGAAAGAAAAGATTTCAGCTGTCTTTAAACAGAAACTTTGTTGTTTACATAGAAAATCTCAAGAAATCTATAAAATAATTTCTAGATGCATAAGTGGGTTTAAAAACTAGTAGGATATAAAAACATAAAATTTGTTTTACTTTTATATAGTAGGAACCAAAAATTGGAAAATAATATTTTAAAATTCCATTTACATTAGCATTAAACAACTGACACAGAAATAAATATAACAACAGATGTGAAAGATTTCAACATGTAAACTGTACAACTATAAATTTCTAATGTAAAATACTGGAAAATATACCATATGCAAGGACCAAAAAACTAAATATTCTTAAGGTGACAATTTTCTGTAACATGATCAATGTAATCTCAATGAAAATCTCAACAGCTTTTATAGAATGACTTTTTAATTTATGTAGAAATGTTTCAGTCCTATAGTCTAAGTTGATTTTTAAAACATGTATGGGAAAGTAAAGGACTGGGAGTTGTGGAAATAATCTTAAAAAAAAAGAGAATAAAGTTGGACAAATCATATACTAGCTACATTCAATGAGATCGATACATAGCTCAATAGAACATACTGGATGGTCTAGAGATATGTCCACACATATACGATATATGGATTTGCAAGAGAGTCCATAATATTCCAAAGCTAAAAGAAAGTCTTTTTTGACAAACAACACTGAAACTACTTAATGAATGGAACACACAAAAATTAATATCAACTCCTACCTCACACCTTATACCTTATGAATATTTTATTTGCATAAATTATAGACTGGGCTATAAAAATCCAAAACTATGAAGTCTCTAAAAGGACACATAGAAGAATTCATCATTTGGAGAGTAGGCAAAGCTTTCTTAGGATATAGAAAGCACTAAAAGTCAAAGGCAAATGCATCATTAAGAAACTAAAAGGCAACTACAAACTAAAAGAAATCATTTTACACATTCAAACACACACAGCTATACTATGTGCTATATATATATGTCTAGCACACATTATATGTACTTAATATACCTGAAAAATAAAAAAAAAACAAAAAAAACAAAAAAAATATACCTGAAAAATATATTTGGCCATTAGAAAATAGCTGGATCTGGTAAATGCTTATATCAGCATACAGAACTCCTACAAGTCAATTAAAAGGTAGTCTAACATAACAATGGACAAAAGATTTGAGTAGATATTTCATAAAAGGAGATACACAAATGGCCAATAAGCACATAAAGACATTACTTCTGTGATACTCCTGCCAAAAATCCATAATTTGCATCTAATTATGTGGAAATAGAAGGAAAAAACCAGTTTGAGCAACTAGCTATGGAATAATTATTCGAAATGTCAAAGTCAAGAAATACAAAAGAGATGAAAGAATGATCCAGATTGAAGGAAACTAAAGAAACATGACATGTAAATGGGATGTGTGATACTGGTTGGGCTGGGGAAAATAGCTGTGAGGGACAGGATCAATCAGCTGGCAGACTTCCAATATGGACTTCAGCTTAGGTGATGGTACTTTCCCATGTTACATTTCTTAATTTCACTGACTGTGTTAAGGCGATGGTGGTATATCTGCCATATAGAGAGCACACATTCTATGACTACATGGTTTTGAAGCTCAATAACTGGCAAACTAGGTCATGGTAAAGGAAATCAGGAAAGTGACTGCCTCTGATGGGAGAGGATTGATTGAAAGGAGCCCTAGGAATGTTGCAGGGTAATGACATGCCTTACATCATGCTCACTTGAGTGGTTATGCAGTGTACATATTTAACAAACTCATTCTGTTAGTACACTTAAGATCTGTACATTTCACTGTATGTAAACTTTACCTACAAAAAAGGTATAACTGAAGAAAACTTTCTGAAATAGATTTTAAAAAAGACAAATTTTCAATGTGTAGCGTAAAAATCAGTGCAAAGAAATTTGCAGCTCAGCACGTCCTGACTAAAAGGTGAATCATAAGATTAAATAAAATCACATTCCTAAGCATCGACAGCCAATTATGTACAAAGAATAACAATCACTGTGACGTCCAACTTCTTTGGAAATAAAGGCAGAGCACACTGAAGCAGTGTCTGCAGGATCCTAAGCGCAAAGGCACAGTTCCTCACTTCAATATTATGAAGTCCTTTTTTTTTCATCTTTCATATTAAAGCAAGATGCTTGCAATCCGTGAACACTGGGATATGTCACTTATGATTGTGTGGGGGGGAAAAACTCCAGTCACCCAGGAGTGGGAATGGAGTTGACACTCAGGAATTTGCAAGAGGAAGGATGATAGAGGGTTCGGCGCAGCACCCCCATCAGGAGAACCCTACACGGCTGGCCTCGTTGGCTACAGAAGTAGGCTTCCAGGTTTTCCAGTAGGCTGTTGGGGATGAGAAATTATTCAGGACTACTTGGAAGTGTTAACAGTTATATTTCTGTGATGGCACTGCAAGCTAGCTTCAGGTGTACCCCCTCCATTTGTTTTGCTTTCCAATTTGTCAGCAATGCATTTGTGATTACTACCATACAGTATGAGGGAAATGGTCCATATATGTGATAGAAAAACAATGGAGTATAAACATTTTATCTTTATTGAAAATATTGGAAGTTCCTATGGAAAATTTCCTAAGACCTAGATCTTACCTAGATCCGACTTTGCCTGGGACAGTCTGAGGTTGCGCCTGTCTCCTAGCATAATTACTCCTAGTATCTGTTTCATCCTCAAAAGTGTTGCAGGTTGGATGATAAATTATACAGCCACCAACTTAAGATATTTAGAAAGATACTTAATGTACACTGGAGGGGTCAAACTTTGGCTTTTACCCATTCTCAGAGCTTTCATGGACATTTACCTGGACTTACTATTTATCATTAAAACTATAAAGGATGATTTCTTTTTTAATTTAAATTCAATTGGCCAGTATACAGTACGTCATTAGTTTCAGATGTAGAGTTCAATAATTAAAGGATGATTTCTTAGGAGAAAATGAATAAGGTGAGATAATCAATCCCTGAGTCTTTCCTTTATTCCCTGGTGAGCAAGCCCTAATTATCTCAGAAGTGGAAAGCCAATGTGACCATTTAGAAGGGTGAATTTCCTCTGTGTCTATAACTTCTGGTGAGGACATGACAGTCCCGGATTATAGACTTGTTGGTAGCTGACGTTGTCTAACATGAGCATCTGGGTTGCATGATTGTTCTTCTTATGCCAACCAGGAAATATATAAGTAATTTATTAAAGCTTGCTAATGCGTATTTGCCTATTTTGAAAATAAAATCTTGTTCTGCTTGGAATTTAGCTTTACCGCTAAAACCAGTCTTTCTTTGTACTGTTTAATCACCACCACATCTACCTCTTAATCGTTAAATAATGGACTTGGAAGTTGTTTAATTATTTGTATGTGCCACTTCCTTCCATAATTTGTCTTCCCGCAGATGGAACTCCCAAAATTATTTCTGCCTTTAGTGAAAAAGTGGTGAGTCCAGCAGAACCAGTTTCCCTCATGTGCAATGTGAAGGGAACTCCATTGCCCACCATCACGTGGACCCTGGACGATGACCCGATCCTCAAGGGTGGCAGTCACCGCATCAGCCAGATGATCACGTCAGAGGGAAACGTGGTCAGCTACCTGAACATCTCCAGCTCTCAGGTCCGGGATGGGGGAGTCTACCGCTGTACTGCCAACAACTCGGCGGGAGTCGTCCTGTACCAGGCTCGAATAAACGTAAGAGGTGCTTGTCAAATCAGCTCCTCAAAAAAACACACATAACTCATGTAGTGGAGAAGAAGGTTTCTGCATGCACCGAGCTGAGTCTTGGAATGCCAAAACAGATTAACTGTTGCTTCCCATTCCCTGCCCTTTCCTTCTGACTCCAGAATGGCCCTGATTGGGTTAATGTGAAAAATGGCATTTTGGTTTCTTTAGTCAGCTTGTTCTCTTTGTCACTCTGAGATTTGTCCACTTGATCTGTCCTTTCCCGGTTTATGCTCTGCATGCTCTCTCCTTCCTCCTCTTCTTCTGTTCTTCCACATTCATGGTAAGCCTTCATGTACATGGTATTTTAACTTACATTCATAGTGCAACATGGCATAACCTCCATCTTCATAACCTATTTTACAGAGAGTTTAAAAACTGAATTGCTACCACTGTTTTCCCAAAAACAGCATGATGGTTCAGTGCAGACTAGTTACTTTTTGTTGATTAAATTGCCTCTTATCTTGTAATTCAAAATGTTCTAATAGAAGTAGTTGGTAATGAAAGTATTTAAAACACTCATTCAATTCATTTGAAAGTAATGAAGCTAAAAGGAAAAAAAAAGAACGTCTTAGTAGAAAAATCCAAATGCAGAAAAAATTGTTTAATTGAAAATGATGTTTTTACATGAAAATAATCTACATTTTTTTTAACTCAAGGAAAAGTGTACCCATTTCCACACATGAGGTGTACCGTTAAATTATTTTCAAGAGTTTCTTTGTGTCTCTCTAGGGCCTGCAAGCATTCGACCAATGAAAAATATCACAGCAATAGCAGGACGGGACACGTACATCCACTGTCGTGTGATTGGCTATCCGTATTACTCCATCAAATGGTACAAGAACTCTAATCTGCTTCCTTTCAACCATCGCCAAGTGGCATTTGAGAACAATGGCACTCTAAAACTCTCAGATGTGCAAAAGGAAGTGGATGAGGGAGAGTACACGTGCAATGTGCTGGTTCAACCACAGCTCTCCACCAGCCAGAGTGTCCACGTGACAGTCAAAGGTAAGGCTGCTCTTCCTATCCTCATGCAGCTTGCCATTATTCAGCTCTTTCCCCAGAGCCACGAATTGGGGGGGGGGGGGGCCTAGAAGCTGCATATCTTCAGTAGGACAGTTACAAAGACAAGAATGATAGAGCACGTCAGGTGTTCTGAGCCCTTTACTCCTGCATCTGCACAAGACCTGTGGTTGATGTAATTTTCTCTTCATATGGATATTTGGTTTGTTCTCCAGAGGATATGCGTGGTCAGTATCACCATAGAAAAAATAGACGTCACTGGCTTGGTTACCTAGTTGTCTGACACATCATTTTAAAACACATACAGATGTTCCTCCACTTGTGATGGGGAAATGTCCCAATAAACTCACTGTAAGTTATATATACAGTAAGTAAAAAATGTAATATATCTCCCTTAACAAACATCGTAGCTTAGTCTAGCATACCTGAAATACGCTCAGAATACTTAACATTAGTCTACAGTTGGGCAAAACCATCCAATGGAAATCCAACTGTATAACAAAGTGTTGAGTAGATCATGTAATTTATTGAATACTATACTGAAAATGAAGAACGGGGGGGGGGTTGTATGGGTTAAGAATGGTTGTCATTTTTTATTGTTTACCCTCCTGACCACTGGCTGACTGGGAGCTGTGGTTCATTCGCTGTTGCTGCCCGGCATCCTGACAGAGTATTTACTACATATCATCAGTTCTGGGGGAAAAGCTAGATCTAAAATTCAAAGTACAGTTTCTACAGAGTGCACACATCTTCCACACCATCATGAAGTGGAAAAAATAGAAGCTAATGCATTCTAATTTGGGCACCATCTGAATCTTTCTTTCCCTAAAAACTCCTAAAGTAAGTTCCTTTAGAATCCAACCAGAAGAGATTTTCTGTAACAGATAAGGGCTTCAAAGAATCTTCTCATCATGAATAGTTGAATAGGTCAAAACAATATAGGAATTGTATGATTAAAGGAACCCACAGAAAAATTTCTTGACTTCTAAGTGATTCTTTACATCATGGAATCTAACCATCAGGATGAACTTTAGAGGTCATGAAGCTCAACCACAATTTCCTTATCAGTAAAAACTAGTAATATGACAAGACCCACCCCAGGACACACAGCTTTGTAGTGGAAGACCCTTATGAGAAGGCGTCTCTTCTGTCCCCCAAGTCAGTTTCTTGAGCTGAACATAAAATGAAAATTTTCAATTATGTAGGTAATTACATGAAGCAGGTAATGAAAATAACTCTAAAATATTATGAAACAATTTCAAAATTATGTAGCAATAGCTTTCTGCATGCTAAGCTGTCTGGGCTGTCCCTACATACCAATAATTGTCTTTTAATGTCATGTGTGCAAAGTTGCATAGGTTTTCCACGGTCTTCCCCAAACTTTTTCTCCCCACAAACTTCTTTAGTTTACCTTTTTAGGATGCATATAAAGACACACACACATGCATGCACACACACGCATGCATGCATACATACAATCTATGTAATATGTATTATATGTCATATAACATGTATAATGTATTAGATACACTTGCGCATAAATATTTTTGAGTCTTTTTTTTATTTTTTAAATTTTTATTTATTTATGATAGTCACAGAGAGAGAGAGAGAGAGGCACAGAGACATAGGCAGAGGGAGAAGCAGGCTCCATGCACCGGGAGCCTGATGTGGGATTCGATCCCGGGTCTCCAGGATCGCGCCCTGGGCCAAAGGCAGGCGCCAAACCGCTGCGCCACCCAGGGATCCCTATTTTTGAGTCTTTTAAAAACAGTTACATATCTTAAGAATTTCCTCAAATCATTAGAATTTCTAGGTAAATCAGACCATAATAGCTATATAAAAGTTCATTTTGTGGTTGTATTTATTTCTGTACCATTTATGAAACATCTGTTTGATGCTAGGTTTTACTCTAGGCATTGAGGAAAAAGGATGAAGAAGGTAGACAAGCTTCTTTCCCTGTGGAGCTTTCGTTCCAATCAAGAGAGACAAACAGTAAACAAACAAAACAAGTGAATAAATCAGAAAATATTTTCTACTATTCAGTACTATGCAAAGATTTTAAACATGGTGATATCTTAAAGATTAGCTGCACTGGAAAATTAGAAGCTGTATTAAAAAATGTTTGTTACTCTGCTACCTTAAAATTCATCAGTCTATAATGCCCTTAGAATGAATGTCATATCCATACTTTGTTTTGTAACAGGATAAATTGATCATTTGGAAATTACTGGTTTGCTGAGTTACGTGGATCTTTAAAACATTGACAGAATTTATTGAGTAAAATCAAAGTATCACCATAGTCTCATCAGAAAAGTCTTTAAGCATTGAGAAGCTGAGAGGCTCATAACAACAGATACAAGTTTTACAAAATTCTACTTTTGTGCTTGAAAGTGTGAATTTCATTATTTGCAACAAACACAGTTGTGATCATAGGAGAGGAAGGCTTGTACCCTTTTTTCCCCCCAGGACAATGTCTGCCAGCTGCACAAGCCTGAATACCTATCGTTTTTAGGTAGCCATTCTTTCAAGATACAAGAGAATTCCATGAAAAGAGTGGCTAGTTAAGCTTGTAACTCAAACAAGTACACAGGTATTTTGCTTCAAGACAGCAAACAGAAGTGTTTTGGGCGTTCTTCCCATTTTGTTACACAGAGCATAGAACACTGAAAATGATGTGAACTCAGAGTTTAAGTTTTATTTAAAATTATTATTTTTATGGCTTCATCAAGTGTTTTTAAATGAAACTGGTTTAAAAAAAAATTAGAATTGTGTGAGGGTAAAAAAACACGGTGATGACTTGCCATGATTTGTGCTAAGGCCCCAGCAATTTTACCCATTGTTATTTTTGAGTATCTATCCAGATGTCAAGCCAATGAGAAAAGTAAATAATATCTCAGTGTTACAATGAAAATGGTTATCTTCTTACAAACCCCTGAAAATATTTTCAGAAGCTCTTAAGGGTCTCAGACTACATTTAGAAAATATCTATTCCAGTGCTAAACATTTCAATTATTTCTAAGGTTTAACAATTTTGGATGATGTGTCAAATGAATTTCTCCATGCATTTCTCTTTATCTACTTGTAAGATTATTTCTTTCAGGAAAAGTTGCCAGAAGTTATGATTGTTAGATAAATGGATACAAATACTTTAAATTTTAGAAAAAAAATGAATTCAAACAAAAATCATTTGAATCATTCACTTTTATTTTAAAAATCTTCTAGACCGGCATAAATCAGTGTATTAACCTTGATCCTTTTGATTTTAAGTGGCAGAAACCAACTACAACTAGCTTACACCCAAAAGGAGAATTTATTGGCTCTTATAACCGAAGTATCCATCATTTTAGGGAACAATTTAATCAGATAGTTTTGTTTTCAAAACTTCTAAATGTGTATTCATTTTACATAGTAAAATGTACTCAATAAAGAAAGGTCCCCAAGCCGATCAGCACCTCAGAAAATAAATTCTATCCAAATAAACCAAATCCAGGGATCAGAAGACTCATGTTAGACTGTGGAAGCCAAGCAGAGACCACTGATAGAAAGTGTGAGGGAGGCGGCCTGGGGAGCTCACTTGGTGAAGCATCTCCCCTTGGCTCAGGTCATGATCTCAGGGTCCTGGGATCGAGCCCTGCATCAGGCTCCCTGCTCAGTGGGGCATCAGTATCTCCCTCTCCTTCTGCCCCTCCTCACCACTTGTGTTCTCTTTCTGTCTCAAATAAATCAAATCTCTAAAGGAAAAAAAAAAGAAAGAAAGAAAATGTGAAGGAAAGGGCCAGATGGAAGGAGGATGTCAGGTGAATCAACCAAATCAGACAGACAAGTAGAAAGCCCTCTAAATGCAAGATGACATTGAAACCGAGCAGATCCCTATGAAACCTACAATGACCAAAGGAGCAAAGCTAGAGACATCCCTGGAAGTCTCTAGCAGTAGCCTTCTAGGTGACAGGTTACATCTTTCCATGGAGCCCACCTTATGGGAATACCACACACTAACAAAAATTTGATTGGAAAGATTTTAACGGTGGGTTTGCCAAGAAGCCTGGAATACTGAACTTGCGAAAAACTGTGTTCAGTTGGTGTTGATGAGATGTCTATAAGTTTTTTCTGCAGATATCTGGGCAGAGGAGAGAGCATATCCTTTTGGAAAATCTTTGCTTCAAAAAATGTTTTAAAAGGAGCATTTTCTGGGGGTTCCTGGGTGGCTCAGTGGTTGAGCATTTGCCTTTGGCTCAGGGCATGATCCTGGAGTCCTGGGATCGAGTCCCACATCGGGCTCCCCACAGGGAGCCTGCTTCTCCCTCTGCCTGTGTCTCTGCCTCTCTCTCTCTGTGTCTCTCATAAATAAATAAATCATCTTTTTTTTAAAGGAACATTTTCTAAACTAAATACAGTTGTTGGCTCTCAGTACTCCAGAGTATTCTATCTTATATTTATTTAATTTCATCTTTTCTGTGTTGACAGATGAAACTGTAGACACCTAAAGAGGAAATTGCAGGCTAAATGGGCAGCATTAACCCTGTGTAAGCATGTGTGGGACTTCCCAGGTGACAAAAATTACAGTCTGGGTTCCTGTATATCACCTGACATCACCTTTATTTACTGATTCATCGGTCATAGTTTCCAGCTTTGCCCCCTAGATAATCGAGTAATTCAGCTTAAGATACCACTTCCATTTCTTGCTTCAGATGACTTTTAACTTTTAACTTATACACTATGAATAATTTTAGCCTTTACTCAGATGTCGTTAGAAAGGTTGTAACCAGAATGACTTCTGAACATGTACATTTGAATTTTAAAATGTTTTGAGATGAAATATGCAAATTAAGCCACACTCCGGTGGTCGGGATTGTAGTCTATCCATGCTTTTAAAAAATTAATAACCCTTACTGATTTCAATTATGATAAAGATTATGATAAGGGAAGAGATAAGAAATCAACTGAATTAGAGGAGAAGACGGATTTTTTTTTCCTTTCTCTGCGAATCAGAGTGGGAAAGCAGTCTGTTCTTATAATATTTATATAAATAGAGCTCGATTACTTTTCTTGTGAGACTGTGCAGTGAATATTTTATTTAGATAATTTCAGAATAGTAAATACGATGGCTCATAATTTGGCTTCCTTGCAAAGTGGACTCACTCGTTTCCGTCAGTAATGCCACAAAGGGCGGGGGGACACCCTTTTCATCTCGTGACCTGACCGGGGGTTCTCTGTTAACACTAAATGCTGCGCTGTTTGTGTGTGAGTTTATATGTAAGTATGTGTGAGTGTGTATATATTAGATTATATTTGGAAACAATTCTATTTTCCAGTTGTGTCTTTTTTGCTAATAGTCTTGGCCCTTTGCTTATTTTGTAGCATTGACTTAGGAAATTGGAAAAAAAAAGAAAAAAACCTTCAAAGATCGATTTAAATACCCTGTTAATTATTGATAATGCCTAAACCTTAAGCAGTTCTGAGTTATATTAACCAATCAGAAGCACAATTGTGCTGCTTTCAAACCAGTTGGGAGAAATGAAAGTCAAAATCCCCCCCCCTTTTTTTAATTTCATTTCAATTTAACAAGCAGGGTTATATTTAACACATTTCAGAGCATTTTTTCCCTCATTTTAGGTGCCATATTGAACTTGAGTGGTGCCTAATTGAGTGTTTTAATTGCTAGGGACCAGCACTGCCAGGAAAGTTAATTGGCTGCTACATAAAAATGTCACCTTCTATTTATATTTATATAAAACTTTATAGTTTACAAACACTTTCATATGTGTGACCTTAATTAATGCTCACAGTGACTCTGCAATGTAGATAAAGGATAAGCAGGAAAACAGAATTAAGAGCAAGCAGGAGGCTTGCTCAGAGATGTCCAGGATTCAGGATTCAAATACACATCTTTGGATTCCAATACCACCCTGTAGTGTGTTTTAGAAAAGCAATCTGCATTGCAGTGGGAAGCCAGGAGGAAAGTGAGGAGAAATTAAGGCAAAGAACACAGGAAGCAGGCTGCTTAAAAAGTTAAGAAAAAAAGGATTATGTGAAAAGAAAAGGTGTGAGGCTACTGAGAGCTTCATTTAAGAAAGGGAATGAGACCTAGTGACACTGATGAGAAGTAAAAGGGGAAATGGATTTGGAAAATGAGGGTGGGGGAGGACCCAGGGCCACTTCAGAAGTCCCGGTCTGGGTGACAGAGAACCTGAGACAGGGAACCTATGGTGTTAGTGGCTTGGATGAGGTGTATGGAAGGTAGGGTTTGGTTGAAAACATCAGGACCAGCGTTCTGGATCCAGACCATGAAAACTCTGAAATACAGACTTGGCGGGATCACATTAGTAGAGAGAGGCAGTCGACACTATAGGTAGTCAAGAGTGTCTGAGAAGCATCAAGCTTTCGGAATTATTTTTCATGAGTTTTTTAAATAAATGTTTGCCAGTAATGAGATGAGATGATGATGCTCGAAACACAGCAAGAGCGATCACAAACATTAGCTCCTTCATATTTCATTTCAGCACAGTACTTGTAGTGTTTTCCCTTCCTGATTTAACATGCAGCTTTCTCATGCCTGATTCCAAACCGAGGGAAGAATTAGGTGTCATTGGCAGCGTTTCCGACTAAACCGTAGGGACCCTTTGTGTTCTGCTGCCTGACAGGGATGAGCCTCTGCACAATCTGACATGCAGATCCTGCCTCCGGTGTGGCTCTTTATCGAACGCTGCACCTGCTCTGTGAACGTGGTGGCCTGGCAGTGTGGCCGTGGCTGCAGCTGGGGAGGTGAATGCTAAATTAAAAATAGGGCTCCGCGCCCTTTTCTCGGTGAGTGGCCAGGAGCATTGCCTGCTAACGATATCATTCTTCAGGAGCTCCTGACAGCTGATGTCTCTTGGCCTGGGCAGAGACAGAGCTCTGTGCAGAGACAACTTTGGCAGCGCCACCCAATTCCCCTTCCCATTGCCGACTCTTGCTCCTTTGCTGTACCAGCTAGAGCACCACCAGCCTCCCTGCTATTCCAACTAGGCCCAGAACCTCCCTCTGACCGGGATGATGTTCCTCTCTCTTGGTCCCTTACACCTGTTCCTGCAGTCACTGATAGTACTGTTTGTAGAAAACGTGGTGTTTCAAGCTAGTTTTCTCCTTCAAGTGCCACCTTAAAGTTGAGCAGTATTTAACTTAGGGTCCTGTTTGCTGGGTCTTGTGTGGCCATGAACTGTAGTCACTCACAAAATTGTATTGACTTTCAGCAACTACGTAGGGAAGGTATCGTTCCTATTATGAATAATATGGGAGGAAACAGATCTAGTAAAGGAACGTAGGGGAAGACGTTAAATGTGTAATCCTTTTGTGGGACTTTATGATTTCAACTGGGAATTTAGAGTCTCTAGGTTAATTTAATATCCCAATGTGACAGAGGAAGGCTGATGAGATGGAGGACTTGCACCACCCTTGCTTGCTGAACTACCACCCTTCCTTGCTGACTGATGGGCCCAATGGCTGCATTTACTCCCCTGGCTGAGTATTCATGCTCTCGCTCTCGAGCTCCTACAAGAGAGAACTGCTTTGCTTTCATTAGGATGTCAGAATTGAGCTCCGAAATCCACTTGAGTGTCTTCTTCAGATGGGTTTGTCCTGGAGGTAGAAGGCCTTGTAATTTCCCCCTAATTCTGGAAAATTAAGCTGGTACCTTTCTTCAAGGAAACCCTTCATTAATTTTTTTTTTTTTTTTTTAGGAAAAACTACCCCACATTGTTTTTCTCTAGGTAGAGGAAAAGAGGAAGATTGTGTATTGGATTTGTTTTGAAGTGAAAGGATGCTGGTTTTTACTCAGTTAAAATTATGATAGTAGGAGAAATCACATTTTGCAATACTTGTGCTTGTTAAACATGGGAACTAGAAGAGGGAAATAATTAAGTAGAGATGAGAAAAAAAAGAATGACAAAAATTATTACACTTCTGCTGCCTAACCCATAATCAATCTCTTTGCAAATATGCACACTTGTGCGCATACCCATGCACACACGCATAGATAAAGACCCTCAGGGAGTGCTTAAGCAATAATGTTCTGATGATATTCTAAGTTAGAAAAAAAAAACCTTTTTTCAATGATCCAAAATCATACAGTAGGATCTTTTATGTAGATTGGCATATAACACAACTATACATGTTTGTGCACATGTGATATATGACATAAATGCTATTTGTGTATTTTACTTACATGTAACTGTAAAATATATGCATGGGTTAAAGTCATGTGTAAATAAATATTTATGTGCATTATATTCATATATAGATAGACATAAATGAATATATGAGAGATGCCAACATAGCATGAATAGACGGTACAAAGATAGAGCCAGAGGGTATAAATGAATGTAGAGATCACATACATGAGACTACCATGTAATACTTGCCTTGCCCTAGACTTACCTGAATTTTTCTAGACTCTGTCTGCACACGGTCTGTGCATATCCCACTCCAAGCTCTGAGCCCATCCTGATTCATGATCACCACACAGTTCTTCCACTTGTTGGATGCAAATCTGCCTTCTCTAGCTATCCCCTTTCTCCCTGGTCACATTACTCCCTCCAGGGCAGCACTGGACAACTCTCCTCTTTTTCCATTAAGCTCCCAAAGGAGTAGAACAGTGAGTCATTGTCTTCCAGCTAACCATCTCTCACATCCCTGGGAGAGAAGACAGGTGTGTCTGTTTCCTTTCAGAGAAACCCATCTTTCTAGGCCTTTTTTTCTTTTAAAAAAAATTTACTTAAATTCATTTTAATTAACATATAGTGTATTATTAGTTTCAGAGGTAGAGCTTAGTTATTCATCAGTTGCATGTTAACACCCAGTGCTCATTGAATCAAGTGCCTTCCTTCATGCCCAGCACCCAGTTACCCCATCTCCCCACCACACTCCTATCCAGTGACCATCAGTTTATTACCTAGAGTTCAGAGTCTCTTATGGTTTGCCTCCCTCTCTGTTTTCATCTTATTTTATTTTTCCTTTCCATCCCTTATGTTCATTTGTTTTGTTTCTTAAATTCCACATCTGTGTGAAGTCATATGATAATTGTCTTCCTCTTATTGACTTATTTCCCTCAGCATGATACCCTCTATTTCTATCCACATCATTGCAAATGGAAAGATTTCATTCTTTCTGATGGCTGAGTGATATTACATTATATAAATATACAACATCATCTTTATCCATTCATCTGTCAAGGGACATCTGGGCTCTTTCCATAGTTTGGCTATCGTGGACTTTGCTGCTGTGAACATTGGGGTGTATGTTCCTTCGAATCACTATGTTTGTATCCTTTGGATAAATACCTAATGGTGCATGGTAGATTTTTTTCCCCATTTCTTCAACTCTTGGTTTTCTGTAGCCTTTTGTTTTACAATGCTGAATGAATCCAATTGTTATTAGTGTATGTGTATGACTTTTGAAACATGTCTACATGTTTCAAACACTTGTGTGTTTATTTTAATTAATCTTATTAAAGATTAATATTATTAAAGATTAGTCAGAAGTTATTTTAGATATTAGTTATATCGATAGTCCCATAGTTTCCATTTATTCTCTATTTCCTGTTCTCTACCTTCCCTCTGTACCAGATAGACTCATTCAAGGACTAATAGTTAGGTTTAAAATATGTGTTTATACTAAATGGTCATCAATATATTTCTCATCATATTTCCACACACATGAGGTTCTTTGTCCTAATTATTCAGTTCAGTCACAGAATTTGTTAATTTATTCAAGAAAGAACTAGTTGCTTGTTATGTGTATTAATCTAAGCATGGGGACAAAATATCCTGGTTCTACAGACCCGAGTTTTTCAAGGTGTCTAGGAATGATAACAACACCTCCGCATCATTCACTCAAAGACTCAGAACATGTTAGTGCTAAAACTCATCTAGTCTGAATCCTCACCATGAAGAAATTGAAAAAGTTGCAGAGAGTGCACAGTTGCATAGCTGGCCTGACTGCACGGACAGCAGTCTATGTAATCAGTTCTGCAAATTTATACTGATGTGAATATTGTGTGGATGGAATACAGAGGGACAAATATACTATTTCTCTCTTTTAGGCAATTAATGATATTGCTCCTTCATTACATCGCTAATTCAGTGCCCTGAAATTTATCAAACAAACTTAATTGACCTAGGGCTTAATTAAAATAGTGTAACTGCCTTTTTATACCCTTGTTTCACTATGACGTATTTCAGTATTTTTTTTTTAGAGGGCGGGAGAGAGTATCCCAAGCAGCCTCCATGTTCAGTGCAGAGGCTGGTGTGGTTGGGACTCCATCTCGCAAACCCTGAGATCATGACCTGAGCCAAAATCAAGAGTCAGATATTTAACTGACTGAGCCACCCAGGCACCCTGTATCTCAGCATTTTGCTCAAGAAATGCAGCAACTTGAAGTCAGTTATAATTAATAACCAAGCTTCTAAAGAAGGGTGAACTTTTCTCAGTCAGTGTCATGGAAAATACTTCTCAAGTAAATAACATGCTATTACTGACAATCCTTGTAAAAAAAGCTACTTGGAAAAATGAGCTAAGTTTTAAAATGAATGCCAGTGCTTTTACGAATCTTTCTTATCCCTGTCATGTAGCTTCACTGTCATCCCCGCTGGTTAGAGTCACATGGCTTTGCTTCCATCGATATAAACACAAAGTAATTGAAGCCCATTTGGATGAGTCTTTTCTCCACCTGGATTAGCAAGACCTGAGCTATGTTTCATTTTCCTTTTCTTTTTTATACTCATTTTATTTAAGTTCAATTAACCGGTATATAGTATAACATTAGTCTCAGATGTAGAGTTCAATAACTCATCAGTTGCATATAACACCCAGTGTCATTCCATCACGTGCCCTCCTTAATGCCCATCACCCAGTTACTTCCTCCCCCTACCCCTCTCCCCTCCATCAATCCTCAGTTTGTTTCCTAGATTTAAGAGTCTCTTATGGTTTGTCTCCCTCTATGATATTGTAGGTTGCATTTTCTTGATGCCATGATGATTTAAATAGCTTTTCTTTTAAATATTAGAGATGCCAGTTAGTCTGGATATGTCAGAAGATGGCTCAGTTTTATACTAAGTGTTCTGTATAAACACATTATTGCGTGGGGGAAAGGGGAAAGTAACCTGGCATCCTCCTCAGTCCAAGGTGACTCTAATTGTTAAATGCATAAATTCTCATGAATTCTCAAGTTGTTTATCATTTTTTAAATGTTAAAGAAGTGATTCATTTCAGTATGATATGGCTATGGCCATGAATACCTTCCATGAAGAAACATCTCTCATGACTAGGGATGAGAATCTCTTCTGGAAACCATCCAGGTCCTTACACCACAGCATGGTTGACAACCATTGGTTGACAATAGCAGAAGTGACCTGTGCTTTTTGAAAGTGCTTTTGAAGGAAATGCTGTCACCTTATCAGAGTTAGTTTTAGTGTTTTACCCCCACAAATTCTAAAATTCTAAGCAATTTGTCTTTCCTCTTCTTTATGTGCAATTTGTAACTTTCCAGCTGATGGGAACAACAGTTCCTTTTTCTCTTCATTATAATTCTACATTGTGCCTTAAGGATTTTTTTCTTACTAAGAATGCTTTAATTGTATTTTCTCCCAGGGCTTAATTTGTAATTTTAAACAATTTGGGGAGAAAAAGTTATTTTTCTTACCTATCTACTTATGTTGTCATATTTATGGCTCTATAGGTCTCACAATCTGATCATCCAAAACACTTTGTTTCAAAAATCACTATAGAAGAGATAGTTACTATTGTCTTTGATTTATTCCAAAGTTACACCATGTTTTATGTCAACTGACTACTCTGTTGGCTAGTATTCAGCTTAGGGACCTTATACTTTAGGCCTCCACCTGCTAGGAACCCTTTCTCTGGTGCAAGCAGGGTGTGTATATGCTTGGCACTCGTGCATATGTGTGTTATTTTTTATATTTGTCATGCTCTCTTGTATTTCTGAATTGAGCCTTTTGGGAGTCCTTGAGCTCTGACTCCAATATTAGCACTGAATTCTTACTCACTTTAGTTCTGTTTGATGTATATTAGTGAGCTTATGAATATGCATAACCCCGTGTGAAAGACAAAATTTCAGTTCTGGACACTGGCTGAACGTGGGACACCTAAATAAGTACAAACTAACCAACCAACCAACAAATAAACACAGACTTTTTAAAGGTAATGAGCAGTAAATATTTTTAAGATTTAATTATTTATTTTAGAGAGAGAGAGAGCATGAGCAAGGAGAAGCAGAGCAAGAGAGAGAGAGAAAGAAAGAGAGAGAAGCAGATTCCCCGCTGGCCATGGAGCCCAATGTGGGGCTCATTCTCACAACCCCTGAGATCACGACTTGAGCCGAAACCAAGAGTTGGGTGCTCAACTGACTGAGCCATTCAGATGCCCCAGAATCTTAAAATTATACTTTCAAACAATTTTTTCCTTGCTTCTATCAATGACAGAATATTTCTATTCTGTAGGAGAATAGGAAGATATTGTCAATGAAATACATAAGGGTCTTAATAAAGGACAACCCAGCACACACAATGATTATCCTCTGGTCATAATCTGAAATGAGTAAAAACAACATGGATGGGTGGGTGGATGGATGGATGGATGGATGGTTGCTTGGTTGGATAGATGGATGGTTGGATGGAGTATATATGGGCAGTTTTACAAATAGATTTGGCTTTGTTATTGACAGTAGATCAATTTTCACTTTTGGTGAAGCAAATTCTTGTAGGTTTGGTTCTCCAGGAAGCAAACTCTCTCCCTCTAAGAGAGAGTTTAGTGTATAAGGTGTTTATCAAGGAGTACTCCAACAATCAATGCTGTGGAAGGAAAGCAAAGAAGAGGGACTGGGCACAGGGAGGAGATGAGCTGTGGTACAGGCTGGTGACAGACTTAGCATCCCTGCAGGGAGCTCTGGAGAAAGAAGAGTCCTTCAGAGCTGTTGCGTTGGGACAGAATTGCCCTCCTTGATCAGTCATTGGAGGTAGTCACCCCAGAAAGAGCATGTCCCTCGTGAAGTGGATCTCTGCAGCTGGAACAGTCTTCAGAGTAGCTGATAACTGAAGGGTACTACCTGACATCATTCCCAGACTCTGGGGCACACATCTTTTCTTGAAAAAGAATCTGAGCTACATGTCTCCATATGCATCAACTCCTACCACTTACATAGATGCCAAACAGCTAGAGATATGCATCTTAAACACTTTCCCTAAAAATGTTTTCCTTAAATTGCTCCCACTTTCTATAATGACATTAATTCAATATTTCAAACAAGAAATGGAAAGGGGGGCACCTGGGTGGCTCAGTTGGATGGACATCTGTCTGCCTTCAGCTCAGGTCATGATCTTGGGTTCTGGGATCTAGTCATGTGTCTGGCTCTCTGCTCAGTGGGGAGCCATCTTCTTCCTCTCCCTCTGCCCTTCCCTCCATGCTCTCACTCTCTCTATAAATAAATTAGTAAAATCTTTTTAAAATAGAGAAATGAAAAGGATCACAGTGTATGATGGTCACCTAACTGAAGTAGACTTTTGTCATCAAAACAATTTGTAAGCCAGAGAACCTCTTCAGTTCTTTGATTCCTGTGATTTCTTTAATTTATTCAGGTAATATCTGTGCATTTACTGTTAATGGGCTGGAATTAGTAGGAGAACCTACAGATAAATAACTACTTCATAGCAGCAGGTAGTAGATGTCTTGAAAAGGAAGCAGCACAGGATGAGAAATATTTCAGCTCACTGTGAGAGAGCAGTGGGTAGATGAATAAGGAAAGCACTGATTTCAACATAACACCATCAAATAAATATGTATGCATGAGATCTTTTAGAAATAGAGATGATGACATCTACCATTCTGCTAGTGAGGTGGGATGGGAAGTCTGGAGTCAAGAAAAGGTTTCCTTTTTCAAGAGAAACTGAGTTGAGTCTCAAAGGAGCCTGAAGAGGTCTACAAAGTAGCTAACCTATGAGTTGAGTGTTCACGCCACAAGATGGTAGGGGTGGGAATGAGGTCCAGATGGGGAAGAGGCAGTAATCGGGGAAGGGTGGAGTTCCTTACATTCAGAGTCAATAAGACTGAAACAAAGAATCCCCAGTGGAGGCAAGCAGGATGAGTCAGTATAGAGACAGGCTTCAGATCTTGCGGTGTTTGTTACCTCTGCTTGCTTTCACCACCTAAAAGTGGTGACATAATGGAGTCAGAGGGACGTGAGCAGAGGGACATACAGCTGTGTTTCAAGATATTAATATTGTTGAAGTATGTACATAAGATGGATTGGAATGCAGAAAGATGAAAAAATAGGAAGCTTCATTAGGCTCAATTGAAAAAGTTTTAATAAAAGGTGGAGGTTGTGTGTTTGGAAGAAAAGGAGCCAGAGCAGGAGATATTGAGAAATGAAGTAGAAGAGACATAGCAGCCCACTGCTAGTGGCTGGAGAGAAGACAAATGCACAACTAGCAAGGCTTTTATTTTTTCTGAGCTTCTTGCAGTTAGGAGGTTTTTAGACAGAAAGAGAATGTGAAAGATGAAGCTTAGATTAATGGAAAACTCGTATGTTTGGTTGGGAATTTGAGATGCTTATGCGACATCAAGATGAAGAGAGTAGCAGACAACTAAACAAGCAGGCATGAAGTTTGAGAAGGAGTTTTTGGTTGATTGGTAGATTGGGGAATCAGTGGCATGGAGCTGACATCGGAGTGGAGGGGTAGGTAGTCATCAGGGAAATAGGAACGAAGGCCAGGATGGGGCATCAAGAAATGAGGTTTCTACCAGCATAGAATCAGTAGGGGGAACATGGCTGAACTACTTACTTCAGGTTTTTAACCTCCTTTCTGGTTTGTTGTATGAATTTTTCCAATGAATGAGGCACCCACCCTCACGTCATTTTGCCGTGGGATCTGTGAACTCGTAAACTTTTATAAAACACTCACCTGTTTATAAACACCCATAAGAGGCAGAGGTTGTGGCAACATTTATTATTCCTGAGAATATATTACTGGTTCATTTAATTTGCTTAAAAATAATTTCAAATTATATTTATCATACCAATAATTGAATAAACCTAATTCTAATTCTATACAGATGTATCTGTCTCTCTTGCCTCATGCCTGTCCTTCTCCAGCAGACACAGGTTTAGGACCAGCAACATAATTCATGGTGATTCGGGAGCTGCTCTGGCTCAGAAGATCAAGCTCACATAGCAGTTCTCAACTGGCCCAGATGGCCATGCCTAAATAAGCAAGGCTAGGTCTAACTTTATCTACCCAACTCACCCTGCCAGTAGGAGGAGAGATGGCTCAGTGGGACTTCAAGTTAGAAGTCCTGAGCTCTTACACTAATCAGACTATGAAACAGAGCCTCACCTTTGTCCTTATCATCTTGTTATTATTATGTCCTGGATATATTTCCCTTTCCATTCACAAATTCAGTCTTGTCTAATGTTCAGAGTATAAACACAAGTTCATTGTCACCTCTAAAAGGTATTTTCAAAACCTGTTATGCGGTTAAGATGTACAAGGCACTATTCTTTCCACTAATTGTGGGAAGTATAGGTAGACTCAATACATCTTCTGCCTCTTTGGTCACTCTAAGTAAGGAAATAGGCATGTGCACAGACTGCTATACTCATACTCACATGCCATCCATCCTGTGATACTTTCCACTGTACAATCTTGAATAGCAGGCTCTTGGAATGGGTAGAAGAGAGTTTAATCATGTTGTGATAACAGAGTAGAGAACTATACAGCATAGGGCTAGTAATTGACAATTTGGGAATCTAAAGCATGTTGTAAAGTAGCAGAATTGGACAAATAACTGGTCTTATGGGTGGAGAGACAGATGAATGATGTGCTCAACTCACAAGCCACACATGCTCATCAGCCTGATGATTTTAGAGCACAGCTTCCATTTCAGTGGACAGAATAAGGCTGTAAGCCTGTGAGGGTCCTGGGTATATCTAGTGGAGGACAGGCACCGAAGATGCATGTGTAATTGGAACTGAACTCTGAGAAATCAGCCATGGGATTTGCATTCCCATAATGGATAGTATTTACAGATACAATTTTTGGAGACTTTGGGAAGCAGGCAAGATATAAAACAGGAAAACTTCTTGAAGGATAAAAAGAGAGAGGTTGCTGGATGGAATGGGGAAGGGGAATTGGGAAGATGAGAATACCCATTGCTGTAACCCAGAAGACTGGCTTGAGGCAGGCTCCTTGAGCAGTCTGAGATCAGGAGCTATCAACCTGAGGACTGTGTGGAGCCCCAAGGCATTGAAGTACCATCAGAGAAGAGATGACAAATGTGGAGTTAATAAAATTATATATAGTGGTACAAACACAGCCCCTGTGTGTGTCAACATCCATGTAATGTATTTGACTTTTCCCAGTGGGCTCTGGGACAAAAAAAAAAAAAAGGTAGAAAGAGGAAAGAGAGCAATGCAAACTGAGCATCTTCTGTGCACCCCTAGGCCCTATGCCTGAGTGTTATGTGAAGCCCCCACCAACACTCATTAATTATATTCCTTGTCATCACTTTATGCAGGAAGAAATCAAATTGCGGACTTAGAGAAAGTGGATGAGGTAAACACTGCAAATTACCCAAGTTTGGCTGACACCCAACCCATGTTTCTTTTCTATGTCATACTTCCCCCTGGGAAGAAATAAAAGCTCTTTTTTTTTTCCCTGTGAAGAAGAATATACAGTTAATTCTTGAGAGACAACACATAGAAATGTATTACCCTGAGTTAACATTCTTGTTCAGGGTTTAGAAAGAGATAGAGTAGAAACTAACGTTTGGCTGCATTCATAGTTCCCAACTGCCTAGGAGAGAGGAGCCCCACAAGCAAAGGGAAATGAAATAGCAAACCTGGTCATTAGTGACATTTAGCAGATATTTACATGCTTCATGTAGGAAGGTTAAGTCCCAACCTGTTGTAGGTCACATTCCAGATTTCTGCTCCTGTGATATTACAAGCCTTCGCTGTCAACAAGATTCAGAGGATTTACCTTAAGAGGTGTACTAATGAACCATATAAAGCGAGCAGTGTGACTTTACCAAAGTTTTTACAAGCGTTTTTTGAATCACTTGGTTTACTTTTTGCCTTCAATTCTATAACTTACGAATGTAAAATATACAATTTGGGGACCTTTAAGAAAACTTAAGGGGCAGGTAGGGTGGCTCAGTGGTTTAAGCATCTGCCTTCCACTCAGGTCATAATCTCAAGGTTCTGGGTTCCACCCCCATATAGGGTTTCTTGCTCAGCAGGGAGTCTCCCTCTGCCCTTCCCCCTTGCTCCTGCTCTCTGTCCCTCTCAAATAAATAAATTAATTAAATATTTTTTAAAAAATATAATCAATGTATACACCAGACATGTGTTTATGGCTAAAGTGCTGAAGATAGTGAGATGAAAAGTGATATAATCCACAAATCTGTCTGATGGCTTAATCTCCATTTTAAAAGGTGCATCCTGATGTAATGTGGCAAGTAAAACAACAAATAACAAACTTGACTCTGACATTATCCTGGGAAAATGACTTTTCCCTCTAACTGAATCCTCTTTTTTTAATCATGGAAATCTTTAATTATTTTGGATAGTTTTTTTTTCCTTAAATATATTTTAAAATATTTTATTATTTTTCCTTTATAGTGACACCCCTCAATGTTTTATGTTACTAATGTTAAATTACATTTCTGCATGATATATAGCCATTAAAAGAGTTTCATAGATTTTATGGTCATATGTGGAATAAAAGAAACTGGGCAGAGGACCATAGGGGAAGGGAAGGAAAACTGAATGGGAAGTCATCAGAGAAGGAGAAAAACCATGAGAGACTCTTAACTCTAGGAAACAAACTGACGATTGGTGGAGGGGAGGTGGGTGGGGAGATGGGGTCACTGGGTGATGGGCGTGAAGGAGGACAGTTGATGCAATGAGCACTAGGTGTTACATGCAACTAAGAAATTATTAAACACTACATTTGAAATGAATGATGTACTATATGTTGCCTAGTTGAAATTAAATAAGAGAAATTCCATACAGGAATTAAAAGTGGATTTACACATGAAAATTGCAATAATATAGTATTCTATATTTGCTCATATATTTACTCTCACCAGAGAACCGCATACTTTCACATGGCCTTGTGTTATAGCCTAGTGTCCTTTCATTTCAACTTGAAATAGTTCCTTTAGCATCTCTTATAGGGCAGCCCCAGTGGTGAACTCCCTCTGTTTTGTTTATCTATGAAAATCTGTCTCTTCTCAATTTTTGAATTACAGTTTTGCTGGGTGCAGCATTCTTGACTGGCTGCATTTTCTTCTATTAACTTTTATTAAAAGATTTTATTTATTTATTTGAGAGGGAGAGAGAGAACAAAAACAAGGGAGCAGCAAAAGGAGAGGGAAAAGCTGAGCAGGGAGCCAGATACAACATGGGGCTGGATCCCAGGACTTTGAGATCATGACCTGAACCAAAGGCAGATGCTTAACTGACTCAGATATGCATGTGCCTTTTGGCTGGCTATATTTTAAAATATTTCAGAAATATATTTTTCACTATATAATACATTCACTATAACTTATGATTTGGAGTATGTAACTAGACACTTAATTACATACTGTGATTATGTATTAATTGTGAACATGCTGGTGGTTAAGGGCAGTGTCCCCCAGCTGCTGTGCATGTTGTGTTCTTGGGTCTACTCTTTATAAGGTTTACGCCTGGTCACTTGCCCTCTTGTTTGCTAACTGTGCCTTCTCACTGAGCCTGCCTGAGTATGTCTGCATTCTTGGCATCTGGTTTAGGCTAAGAATGAGACAGCTGAGTGTTGTGATAGTTTAAAACACAGTGTTGAATGGAAGGACTGTGCTTTGAGCAGCACAAGTGAGAGTAAGTAGGCACATGGGCTTTCTAGTGTTTGTTTTCACTGCCTTGGAGATGGCGTCTTTAGGCATGGCTCTTCAGGAGTGTTTTTCTATGTTTCAAGTTTTTGAAACGTACTCGTGGGACTACAGTTATATCCCTTACAGTTCTATAAACCAATGAAGTCCAGAAATTTTGAAATGATAGAATTTGTTTTTGTTTTCTTTTTAAATCACGATTATTTTTGGGGTGTCTGGGTGGCTCAGTCGGTTAAGCATCCAACTCTTGACTTTGACTGAGGTCATGATTTCAGGGTTCTGAGACTGAGCCCCATGGTTGGCTCCATGCTGAGCATGGAGCCTGCTTAAGATTCTCCCTCTGTCTCTCTCTTTCTGCCCCTCCCCGTAACTCATGTGCACCCACTAAATAAATAAATAAATAAATAAATAATCAATCAATCAATCAATCCTGGTAGCTACTTCTTGTTTCTGTTCTTGAAAGTAACATGCACCTGATCTCCCTATTCTAGAACTTTCTTTCACTCTAAAAGTAGACAGTTTTATAATTAATAATCAGTGTACATCCTACATATTGTGTTCTTATTAAATAGATTGAGAATATGCTATGTCTTTCTTTCTTGAGCTGGGAAATAGAAAGTATGTCCTTATATTTGTCTTCTCCCTATTATAACTGGTAGAAATGGAGTCCTTTCCCTTGCCAATTCATCTTTCAACTTAACTGTTTTGTTTTTTTCCTCACCTTAAAGCCTCATAAAATAAAGCCAACACTAAGCAATGGATTTGTTGCTTGCAAGTGTCCTTGGAAGTTCCTGAACTCCCTGCTAACTCATTCACACCTCACAGAAACCCCTTTCTTCTACCAATAAGGAAATGGAGGCACAGAGGGGAGTTAAAGACTTTAGTTAGTGGCATAGCTGGACTTAACCCAGGTAGTCTGGGTCCGAAGTTCTTATCTTAAAAGAAATATGATTTACAACTCAGATAGCCAGTAAGTTCCTAGGTTTGTCTGAGGAGACTGACAATAAGTTTTGATAAGTAAGGAACCAAACAAGAGGAAATTTAGTTACTTTTTTATTTTATTTTTTTTTAATTTTCATTTATATTTATTTATTTTTTTAAGATTTTATTTATTTATTCATAGAGACGCAGGCAGAGACACAGGCAGAGGGAGAAGCAGGCAGAGAGAGAAGCAGGCTCCATGCAGGGAGCCCGACGTGGGACTCGAAAAGATAGTTTATTCAGTGTTAATAATATGTATACCAGTAGTAAACATTTATGCCATTTGGAGCAACATTTAGAGAAACCCAAGCACTTTGCTACAAATTGTCACTTTCCCTGCCTAATATCAACTATGAATAACCATGGCCTAATCCAACCTGATCTTTTCTACCAGCACCAGGTAGCACCACAACCCAAGATCTTTTTCTCCCGGTGTCAGATCAATGCACTGCAGATTCAAAGCTCTAAGTTTACATGGAGAATCGCTGTCAGCAGTTTTGACATTGAATGCACTGGCACCTTAAACTTTTTTTTGTTGGTTGGCTTGTTGGTTTCTTTGGTAAGACCTGACTTGAGCCATCTATTCACTAGTCCTTCCAACTGGCTGTATTTGCAATTCTGTGTCCTAGATCCTATGCTCTTGAAAGCATATAGTAGTAGTAATAATAATATTAAATAGCAGAATAGCCACAGCTCTGCTCTGTTGACATCTGCTGCTGCCTATGACTATGTATGAAAGCTCCACTGGGCAGAGACTGATATATTATGTTCATTGCTGTGTGCCTAGCACACACAGTGTCATCAAGCACGTACCAGGAGCTCAATGAATGGTTTCCATTCAGATGTGTCTCAGGTTGATCGCTTACATCTCCCCCAAGTTGATAATTGAAATGTACTTACAATTGATATAGTGAACAAATTCTGTAGATATCCTTCTATTTAATAATTTCCTTCTATAAAATCAGCTGGTATAATAATTGGTTCATATTAAGTTATTGCATGGTTAATAATCTCAGTTTACAACCTTGCACATTTCCAAGTCTATGAAATAAAATTGGGAAGGTCTGGCTCTCACTCTGGACTAGTTTTATGGCCAAAGGCAAAGTAATATCTTTGAGAATTACTTTCTCCATCTGCAAAGTGACACTGTGCATAATAACCCTCTAGGGCTGATAGGAAGAGCATATTGATACTCTTGACCCACACATGACCCCACAACCAATAAGTAACAAAGGTAGGATTCAAAGTTGTCCCATGACCCCACAACCAATAAGTAACAAAGGTAGGATTCAAAGTTGGCTTCTCTGGCTCCAATTTAACAGTTTATGACTCTGAAAACCTGTGAAAACATCTAGGAAGTTATTGAGGAAGAGTGGTCCTGAGGCAAGAGGGTAAACAGGAGTTTATCAGGAAAATTAAATCAGAAAAGAGCTTTCCAGACTGAGCTTGGCTGTGTCCATGGCTGGCCAAGTTGAAAGCTGTGACCTTGTCCTCATTAGCAACACATCTCAGCAACTCAGAAAACTGGCCATGGATCAGTTCATAACTTAAGGTCATGCACATGGACTGTGTAAAATTGAGGGGTACAGAGTAAAGATGTGATTATCCTAACATAAAATAAGTCTTTTTCCATTAACATTTGCTATTAGTTGGATGTTAGTCCTACAAAATGTTTAATGGTGAAACTAGAATCTCTTTTTTGAACAGGCTTAAAGTATGCCTATTAGCAAGCCATGGAATGCATTAAAGGGGGAATGGAAATTATTGTGCTAGTACTAGCAGAGCAGGAAAGAAATCTTTTTTTTATATATCATTTTCAAAAGCATCTAAGAGAAAATCAAATCCAAATGTCTCTTTCACAGTATTTACATGAAGAGTGCAGAGCCTGAAATATTTTCATTCAAAAATGATTATTTTTAAAAAGTCTATTGAAATAAATTAAGCATGTTTGCTGAAGTACAAATTAAGCCATGATTTTCATTTAGAACGATGAGAAAAATCAGGTAACAGGATAGTGCAATTTCAAATCTTCTAGTTCATGTATTTACATGCTATAGCAGTGACTGTATTCCCCTTTCAATGTCATGCATGAGGTCTGAAGGAAAAGAGAATGTAAAGCATGTGGGCAGTTTGTTGCCATCTTTATTATGTTTTCTCTTCTTTCTTTCAGTTCCACCTTTTATCCAGCCTTTTGAGTTTCCAAGATTCTCCATTGGACAGCGTGTCTTTATCCCATGTGTTGTGGTCTCAGGGGACTTACCCATCACAATCACCTGGCAGAAGGATGGCCGGCCAATCCCAGCAAGCCTTGGGGTGACCATCGACAACATTGACTTCACGAGCTCCTTACGGATTTCCAATCTCTCCCTCATGCACAATGGGAATTATACCTGCATAGCCCGGAATGAGGCAGCGGCTGTGGAGCACCAAAGCCAGCTGATTGTGAGAGGTAAGGAGAGGGACACAGGATGTGTGGCATTGATGTGGTTAAATTCAACAATGCTCACAGAGAGTGTTCACTTGAAAAAATTTGAAAATAGGGCAGCCTGGGTGGCTCAGCCATTTAGCGCTGCCTTAAGCCCAGGGCCTGATCCTCGAGTCCCACATCAGGCTCCCTGCGTGGAGCCTGCTTCTCCCTCTGCCTCTCTCTCTCTCTCTCTCTCTGTGTGTGTCTCATGAATAAATAAATAAAATCTTTTTTAAAAATTTTTGAAAATAATTAGAATTCATAGAATTTGCTGAAATCCCATTAAAATAAACCCCACAAGTGTAGAAACCAACTACAAACTCCACTAACACCAAAACCAAGATTTTATTTACCTAAAACATGAAGCCTCAAATAATTAGCACCTAAGAAATGTGTGCTAGAAGAAGTGTGAGTAGGACTTAATTAATAACTAGGCTTTCCCTACATTAACCCATAAAGTTCATGAGCTCCTACTGTATTATATTTACTCTATTTAGCACTTTTTATAATATTATTATTTAGATTGATGGTTTTACAAATGTTTATCAAATATTTTTTGTCAGATCACAATTTTTATTTGTTTTTAATTAAAATTTACTTATTTGAGAGAGCAAGCATGAGCAGGGGGAGGGGTGGAAGGAGAAGCAGACTCTCTGCTGAGCAGGGAGCCCGACGCTGGGCTGAATCCCAGAACCCCAGGATCATGATCTGAGCCAAAGGCATATGCTTAATCAACTGAGCCACTTAGGTGCCCCTCAATCACACTTTTTCTGATGATTCATAAAATAGTAACTTTTTATTTTTTTAAATTTGTTTTACTGAAGTACAGTTGACACATAGCAAATAGTAGCTTATTGTGTTTAGTTTTAGAACTGTGAAGTTAGCTTCAGTTTAGAAATATGTTTTGCTCTGCCCTTCTGTTAAGTATTAGACCTCTCATTAATTTAGGAGGCTATAACAACATTTATTAAATTAAACAAAGTGGGGTACCACTCATTTAGAAATTAAAATAGGGTGGTGTAGCTTGTAGATAAAATTGTCAGGGAACTTGATGCATCTAAAATGTAAGTATTGGTCTCATTTCAAATCTTTAGTCTAGTCATCAAATTCCCATGAAGGTTCTACTTATCTGCAAAATGAGCTGCTGCTATTCTGTAAAGTCTCTTGGCTACACACATGTGATTTTATGATTCTGTAAGAGCTGTATGTGTTCATCTCCTACTATAGTTCTCACCTGCATTGCAAAAATAATTGTATGAAATTAAATTCTTATGTTAATGTTGATTATTTGCATTTTAAAATCTCCATAATTGGACTCTCAGAGTAATTGTTGGGAGAGGTTGATTTCCATTATTTTCCAGGTAGTTGATAGATCTAAGCAGATTCTTTCTTGGGCAGCAGATTCCTATGTCCTTTCTCAATCTTTGGACCTTGTCCTCATGACATCTCTTCTGGATGATGAGTAATGTACTTTCTGTGGACTTGCCAACAAAAGAAACTGAAGCATACTTAGAGTTTATATAAAGAAACCAACTTTGTATTTGTAAAAAAGATTTTCCCTGAGTAAGAAAATATATTTTCAGTCGCATACAAACTAAAAATACAAGTGACATTTTTTCTCTTTCTACCTTGTGCTTTTGAGTATAAGAATAGGAATGCATGAATCTGTTTCTCATTTTTTGAAGACAAATAAAAATGGGAGCCAATGTAGTATCCATTTCCCAAATGTTTTCTTATAAGAGGAATTGACTCTTACTGTTATTTGTGAAGGGCAAAGCAGTACATCAGCCTATTTCCTGAATAATCTGCTCTGAAGGCTGCAAGTCAGGGAAAAGAATTGTTAGACAAAAATGGACATGCATGCTGTTTGTATCACTTGCCCTTACAGGGAAGGTAACCAGATTTTTTTGACCAAAGGCAGAGCTCAGATTAACTGAAGTTGAACCTACCCATCTGGGGTGATGTGGTTGATCACAATCTGATTAGTGGCTTCATGTGGTTGTTCTTCAAATATGTCAAATAAGCTTCTGTAAATCACCAATGAGTGAAGATAGTTCTGAAAAAAGGAATGTGCTTCACAAGTAGGTCAGTGGTTGGGGAAGTAGCCAAGGACAAAATGATGTGGGACAGTAATCTCAGTCTAGACTTAACCATAGAATCTCTTAAGAGTCTTAAGAAAATGCTGATAACTATTTTCTGGCCCCAATTAATCCCAATTAAAGAATAATCTTTAAGAGTAGATCCACCTTTCATATCTCTGGGGTATTCCCTCCTTCTACCCCCCCCAAAATCACCTGTTGGTGGTTCTTACATTTTGTCACACATTAGAATTACATGAGGAGCTTTAAAAGTCCTGATGTCTAAGTTGCAGCCCATACTAATTAAATAGCCATCTTTGGAGGTGGGGCCCAGGGATCAGTAATTTGTAAAATCCCCAAACTGACTTAGTATACAGTAAAGTCAAGTCCTATCACCCCAGGTAATTTAAATGTGGAGCTAATCATTTCTTGGCCTTTTGGCTAAGATCAAGTGTTGAATATGGAGCTATTTTAGAAGCCTGGACTTTTTTATAAATGTGAAGAGATGTCATTAGTGACTTTAACCAGGTCAGTGACATGGCCTGATTTAGCTTTTTAATTATAACACTAGCAGTTGTTTGAAGAATGGACTGGTCCAGGAAGTAAGGGTAAGAGTTAAGAGTCTATTTTGGAAGTTTAGGTAAGATGAAAAGTGCCCTGAATGAAGGTGGTAATAATTAAAGTAATGAGAAGCAGTTGAATTTGCAATACATTTTGAAGGCAAAGCAAACAAAACATGTTTATAAAGTGAATGTTGTGAATGAGAGGAAGCACATGTATTGCTTAATAAGGTAAATAGAACTCTTTAACAGAAGTGGGGAAGCAGCAAAGAATAGCAGTGTAACATAGGGAACAATGACATGGGAGAAGCAAGAGGGTCCAGACCCAAGGCATTCCAGCATTTGAGATTCCAGGAAACAGAAAAGGAAAAGGAGAAGCCAGTGAAGTAAGAGAAGTCCAGCAGACTGTGGGGCCCTGGAAACAAATTAGGAAGTATATCAAGAAACACAGGTAATAATGTATGTAAAATCCCACTGGAAATAGAAAAAGGATATCCAAGAATTGGTCATGGGCAGGGGTGGGGGGATTGGTCACTGGCCATAGACAGATGGACTTGTTTATAACCATGAAGAGTTGTTCATGGTTATAAACTAGCCCTGATTAGTAGGGCTAATGAACACAAAGGGAGGTGAATAAATGTGTGGAAATTCAAGAAAATATGATTATTTTAATATTTGCAGAAACATTGCTATCATGGGAAGCAGAAAAATGGAGAGGAAATTGAAGAGGACATGAGACAAGAGAAGCTTACATGCTAATGGGAATTAGTAGAGAGGAAAGAAGTATGTGGCAAAGATAATGAGATAATTATAGGATCAAATCCTTGAGTTAGTGAATGGAGATTGGATTCTTTGCACCAATAGAATATGTTAAAAGCAGTATAGTAAGAACTATTGTGGTGGTATTCCAAAAGATAGAATCAACTGAAATGGTTGGAAATTTCAGGGAGGCAGATTTTGGTTCATGTACCGTGAAACACAAATTAGAAAATCTATTGAATGGGGCCATCAAAGAGTAACAGGTAATGGATCTGTCCTCCCACCATTAAAAATAATCTATAAAACTGGGGGAAAATTTTATAAAACAACCATTTCCAGGCAGTGGAACAGGAGGCAGAGGGTCGTGATCCTTGAAAAAATGGAAGTATATGAATTGAGCTCCAAAATCTACCCCAATTTACCCCAAATTTCTGCATGGGGCACATTCCAAACCATGGCAGAGGGATACAGAGCCCAAGCAGATAACAGTGATCTTGCTGGGTGGAGAATACAGATAGAAATTTATAACTATTGAGGTGTGGGATTTTTCAGGACAGAATACTGGGGAGTGGTGAGCTGTTCAGAGAAAGATTTCTAAAAATTTCCTTTTGAGTCTTCAGCTGAATACTACACTTCACATGCATAGATGAGACTTCATGAAGTCTGCTAGAGAACAGCTACCAGGTAGATGTGAAATGAATAAAGACTTCAGAGGTTACACAGTGCTGGGATATATTGGAGTTCTGAATAGCCAGAGTAGAGAACACATGGGAATTCAGGTAAAATCTCAAAGAGGTCAATAAGAGGAGGGCTAATCCATCTCTAAAAGAAGGACTACTCTATACAAAGGCCTAAAAAGGCCTTGAGAGAGGCCTTGACAAAATAAAACTTCACCAGTAAATTAAATGTCTGCAAGAATAACATTCAACACACTTAAAAGGAAGTAAACAAAATGCATACTCTCAATCGCATATTCACAATGTGTTACACATAGTTACTAGATATGTGAAGGAGGAAAATGTGAGCCAAAAACAGAAGGAAAAACAATTAAAAAGCCAGACTAATGGGCATACAGAGGTTGGAATTAGCAAGAAATTTTTCAAGCAGCTATCATCTTATTTCAATGTTTCAAATGAAAAGATATGTGCAATAAGTGAATACATAGGGAATGAAATAAGGGAGATGTAAAACTTTTTTTTTGTAAAACATTTTTTTAAGAATTAGAAAGAAATTCTAGATCTGAAAGACATATCTGAAATGAGAAATTCACTGGATTCATTTATATATAAAATACTAGATACTGCAGAGTAGAGGATTACTGAACTTGAAAAGAGGGTAAGAGAAATTATTCAGATATTTTCATGGAGAGGTAAAAGATGGAAAAAACAGTAAACACTGACTCACTGAATTTGGGAAAATATCAAACACTCTGATGTATACATAGTTAGAATCTCAGAAAGAGGTGGAGGGAAAAATTTATTTGAATAGTAATGATTGGGAATTTTCCAAATGTTAAGAAAAATATAAATCTATACATCAAAATGACCAAAGAAACCCTCAAAAAATAAGCACAAAGAAAAACCATGCCATGGCACATTCTAATTAAATTATTAAAAAATAATAATAAAGTACTAAAAGTAACCAGAGAAATTTGACTTGTTACATCAAAATGGCCAGTAATAAAACTATAGACTACTCATCAGAAACAATTCAAGCCAGAACAGAATGAAACAATATCTTTAAAGTGCTGAAAGGAAGGGTAGAGGAGGAACATTTATCAGTCTAGGATTCTATAACCTGCAAAACATATTCTTCAAAAATGGAGGTGAAATAAATACATTTTTAGACAAATAAAGGTTTAAAGAATCACTAACTACATATTTACTGCAATAAATATTAAAGAATGCTCTTTGAACTAAAAGAAAAGAATTCCATGTAAACTGATCTATAGGAGGAATGAGGATTGCTTGGTATGATAAATTTATGGCTAAAGATAACATACACCTTATTATCATTTTTGTTTTTTTTTTGTTTTGTTTTGTTTTTATATTTTGTTTTTTTATAAATTTATTTTTTATTGGTGTTCAATTTGCCAACATATAGAATAACACCCAGTGCTCATCCCATCAAGTGCCCCCTTCAGTGCCCATCACCCAGTCACCCCCACCCCCTGCCCACCTCCCCTTCCACCACCCCTAGTTTGATTCCCAGAGTTCATTTCCTTTAAAAATATTTAGAGGTTTAAACAGTAATAATTTATAACATGCAAAAATAAAATATGCAATAATATCACAAAGAACAGGAAGAAGGAAAGTGGAATTGTACTGCTGTAAAATTCATTCTGTTATACATGAAGTGTTACATGATTTGAACATAGATGCTGCTAGTTAAATATGTCCAATGCAAACTCTTGAGCAATTATCAAGAATGAAACAAATAAGTATAGATATTAATCCAACAGAATAGGTAAAAGAACATTAAAATATCCCCAATTAGCTATGGGAAAAAGGTAGGAAAAGAGAGACAAAATAAAAATAACAGATGGAAAATAGATGGAAAACTTTAATACAACTATATCAATACTTTATTAGGTATAAATGTACTAAACATGTCAGTTAAAAAGCAAAGATTACCAATCTAATTAAAAAGCAAGATTCAAGTACATGGTATGCCATGGTAAATATAAAAACATAAATAGTGAAATATAAAATGGCATAAAAGACAAATCATAAAAAGCATGATTGGATGTATTAATATTAAATTAAATCTCAGGGTAAGGAATATTACTATAAGCAAATAAGGACATGTTAAAATAATAAAATGGTTAGTTCATCCATAAGACATATAAATCTGAAATACACTGGGGGTTATTCTGTATGTTAGTAAATTGAACACCATTAAAAAATTAAAAAAAAAATAATAAATATTCAACATACAAAAAAAAAAGAAATATAGATGCACCTAATAACAGAAATCCAAACACATGATTACAAAAGAAAACTGAAAGGAATAACAGACAAATAAATAATGACAATTAGGAATTTCAGCTCTCCTTTCTCAATAATTATTAGGATCAGAAGGAAAAAAAAATCAGTAAGAATAGAGATTTAGACTACACTATCAACCCATATAACCTAATTGATATTTATGAATTATATCCAACAACTACAGAATACACATTCTAGAATTCTGATCACCTGAACATAAGAATGTAAATTTTGTTGTTTAAAGCTATTAAGTTTGTTGTGATTTATTGCAGCAGCTATAGAAAACTAATGCAAAGACAAACATCACTATAGTTCCTGCAGACATTAATTAAAAGGATAATAAATGTTTTGGATAATTTTATATCAGTATATTTGACAATTTAGATCAAATGATCAATGATTTCAAAGACATAAACTATCCAATTAGATACAAAAAAGAAAATTTGATTAGCCTCATGTCTGTTAAAAGTTTGAATTTATTATAAGAAAACTTTCTCACAAAAACTGAAGGCTGAGAGAGCCTAATTTGTAAGTTTTAGCAAGAATTAAAGAAAGAAATAATAGCACCTTTATGCAAACTCCTTCAGATAATCCAGGAAAAGGGAAGAGTTCCCAAATTTTTAGACACAGCATAACCCTAAGATAAAAGTTAATAAAGACATTGCATGCAAAAAATTTTACAAACTGTTATTGATCGTAAATATAGGTGCAAAAAAATTACAGTAATGTAAAGAAAGGATAGCATATTATGACAAAGTGGGCTTTATCACAGGAATAAAAGCTTGGTTTAATATTCAAAAACTAATCCATTGAATTTACCATATTAACAAAATAAAAAGGAAAAATCACAGATATAAATAAGATAGATGAAAGGAACTTACTGCAATTCAATATCCATTCTAGATTTTTAAAAAACACTCTCAATTAACAAACAATAGTAACTGTCTCACTAGAATAAAAGGTACCTATGAAAAATCCATGTTTCGTACTCTTTATCCTTATGATTAAAAAAGAGATAAGAATGTCTACTCTCAATATTTCTATCAGTACTTTAGTGGTTATAGCCTTTGCGCTTAGACAAGAAAAAGAAATACAAGGCATAGCATTTGTGATAAAAGGCACAAAGGTACCTACATGTGCTGATGACATGGCTGTGTACAGAAAAATGTTAACAAATATACCAATACACAAAAGAAAAAGAGAAAGGAGTCAAAGTACATCAATATTAAAACACAATGAAACACAAAGGAAGACTGTAACAGAGGAAGTAAGAGACAAAAAAAAAAAAAACAAGACAAATATAAATGTATTTGTAAATGCCCATAACAAGTCAGTCCTCCCCTATCAATAATTACTTTAAATGTAAATAGAGTAGACTACTGATACCCATAAAACATAGATGACTCTGAAGAACAATATACTGAGTAAAAGAAGCCAGACACGTAAAAAGAGTAACATATTCTACACATAACATATCATAACATATTCTATTTGTATCCATTTATAAGACACTCCAGCATAGAAAACTAATCAACAGAGGTAAAAATCAGAATGGTTGCCACTGGGAAGAAAAATTTGGAACTGACAAGGAATGGATATGAGGAAACTTTTGGGAGGCAATGGAGATATTCCAAATCTTTATGGGGTATGGGTTTTGTGGATTTATGCATTTGTCAAAACCTATCAAACTGTACACTTTAAAGCTGTTTATATATAAATTGTACTTCAATTTTTAAAATATTAAAAGATAATATTCCTAAGGTTCAAAACTCTTTGAAAATGAAATAATTAACTAACTTACTTTCTAAAATAACAACTTTCCTACCAAAAGAGGTTTGTTAAAAATGGGATTGTGTTTTGAAAGGAACTGTATAATAGAAATAGATGTCACAAGTTAGTGACTGTCCTCAATAAATAGAGCCTCCCTTCTGGCTCTAGTGCTCAATGATTTAAAATGAAAGGCTATTATTTAAGCATTCTCTTCCTCACAGGCTGTATCATCTTTTATAACACATGTAGAAAATAATCTAGCTTCAACATGACTTTTAGTAAATCTATTTTTGTTAATTCTTTTTTAAAAGATTTTATTATTTGAGAGAGAGGGAGAGAAAGCACAAGCTGGGGAAGGGGCAGAGGGAGAGGGAGAAGCAAACTCTCTGCTGAGTGGGGAGCCTGACATAGGGCTTCATCCCAGGACTCTGGGATCGTGACCTGAGCTGAAGGCAGATGCTTAACTGACTGAGCTACCTGGTGCTCCTATTTTTTTTCTTTTAAAGATTTTATTTATTTATTCATGAGAGAGAGACACACACACAGAGGCAGAGACATAGCAGAGGGAGGAGAAGCAGGCTCCCTGCAGGGAGCCAGATGTGGGACTCCATCCTGGAACTCTGGGCTCACACCCTGAGCCAAAGGCAGAGGCTCAACTACTGAGCCACCCAGGCACCCCCCTTCATCCTTCTCTTATTTCATCATGAAACAGCAGTGTATTCAGCAGATACTTGTAATTGCTAGGCTCTAGAATAGTCACTAGGATGATGAATGGTCATTTCTTCCCAGTGAGAGCCCCCATCTAGTGGGAGAGAGACAGGTGACATCCTCACATGGTGATGTAACAAGCTGCAGAAAACTATGAAAGAAGAGGAAAGTTACAAAATTTAGGTTAGGAGACATGTGAGGCAGGTTTCTGGGGGACGGGAGGGACCCTGAGGCATTAAAAAATACAGCAGGGAGTTACAAAAGAAAGGAAGGCAATATGTTCCTGGAAGAAGGTCAGTCATCTGCAATGACAGGGTGGCTTGAGACAGCAGATGCGCTTATTTCCCTAGTGTGGTAGAATGGTGTGGCTGGAGAGCAATAGGATGAAGGGTGAAACTCAGAGCTAATGATCTAAAGCAAAAAAAAAAAAAAAAAGGAGTCATACAGAATAAAGTGAGACCAGGAGGTCAGAAGCCCAGAGGGGAAGCCTCCATGGTCCACATGAAAAGTGGTGATGGTTGAAGCTAAGGTGATAGTAGCAGGGATGGCAAACGTGGGGTTAATTCAGAAGATATTTTGTAGGAATTGGTGGTCAATCGTTGAGAAAAATGTTTGAGAGGCCTTGATGACAGACGTTCTCCCCAAGAGTACCTGGCCAAGGACTATGGTGGGTGTTGGAGTGGAACTTGGGATATCTCATTGTCTCCTCCATTCTCTATCTGCCCACAATACAGAATAATTGGGACAGGGAACTTTCTCTGTGGATGGCTCAGGCCTGCTGTGAGTGACAGCCTCTTGCCTTCGATTGCTAGAAATTAGGCAGCTGCTCAAATTTCAGCCTTTAATTTGAATGGCCAAGTAGTTGAAGTTCATCATCACTTCAGCTGGATCATATTCTGAATCAGCTAAATAGACATTTTTGGTAAGATGAAGATGAAAAATCTTATCATTTTATTGCCATTTAGAATGAAAGACTATTCACATTGCAAAGTGTGGACTTACCGATTAACTTTGGAACACAGTTGGTTCATGAAAAAAATGCAAAGGTATAGTTGGGGAAACAACCCATGTGAAAATAGCAAAAAGCATTAGAGGATAATTATATAGGTCTTTAGTTAAATCTTTGAGTTAAGAAATGTTTTTCTTTTGATGGCTTTAAGTTTTAGGTCCAAGATGCAGCTTGGAAAAAACAGAACTAGAATTGAGAAGCTTAGAGACCTTGAAATTGCCTTGTCACAGCAAGGGTGGTTTGGGAGCCTTCAAGTGATAGACTATTAATTACAAGAGCAAAATGAACTCTAATAAGGGAAAGACCAGTGCTTGATATGTTCAAAGAAGGCTTCATGGAAGGAGTGAGCTCCATCAGCCTTGATGTGAGTAGGAGTTAGATGGAGAATAAAAATGCAACAATCTGAGCTACTGTCTGGCTCCCATACACTTTATCATTAGCATCTTTCATCTAAATAATTCACTAAAATGTTATAATGGAGTCTTGCTTCTCCACCAAATACCCCTTCTCTCTGTATCATAGAAATAATAATAATAATAAAAGAAATAATAATAATAAATAATAAAAGAAAATTCAGCTTGGGTAAAAAAAAAAATTCAACAGTTGGTCTCTCTGTAAGAAAATCAAGGTCCACATTTCTACTTGTGCATTTTCTATGTGACTTTGAGAATGTGATTGAATCTTTCTGATCTTCAATTTCCTAATATGTAAAATAGGAACAATGAGGCTTACCTCTTGGAGTTCCTGAGATAATTTAACTAGGTAACAATTGGTATGACCTTGGCACCTGGCTGGCAGCAGAGCTCTCGGATTACTTTCCATGGTTAAGTAGAGGGGACACAGGTATCCAGGCATATGTTTTGAGGTCAGAGAGAGATAGCACCAGCCAAGACATAGAGGCTGTGCCATAGAGTTTGCCCATCGGCCTATTGTTATCAGCAAGTATGTACTTGATGGAAGAAGTGATGGGGAACTACAAATGTCCTTGAATGGATTACCTTAAGAAAGAAAGACCAGTCTGGTAACAGTTGATTGGCTGTGCTGTGTGGACAGGAGAGCCAAGGCTGCTTGGCCTGCAAGCCTGCCTCCCCAGACCTCTTCTCTGCCTCCCTTCTTTCTTCTTTTCTTGTTTTCAGCCCTGGAAAACTGTTAGTTGTGTAAGTTTAAAAAAAAAAATCCTTAGCCCCTCTTTACCTCCATTCTCTTACTCATAAAATGGAATAATACCTAACTGAGATTTCTTTTTTTTTTTTCTAATTGAGATTTCTGAGGGAAATAAAATAGTGCGTTTATCACAATGCTTGGCATAGAATAAGCACTCGGTGGATGATGATACCCCTCTACCCTTGTCCCTCTGTCTGTCCCTTCCTGCCATTCATATCCACACAGTTTTGGAACATGATTGAAGACACACTACATAGAAGAGGCCATGGGGCAATCCAAGCATTAGGCAATTCATTAGAATGAAGGCATTGGGAATATAGTCTAAGGGAAAAGTAGAATATGTTTTTGAAGAAACCACAGCAGTTGGGGTAAATTGCATTCAAGAGGTAAAGGTGACAACGAAGATAATTCAGCTGAGGTGTAAAATAAATGGGTATGACAGCAATGGAGTTTGGAGGCTGATTCCTAGTTATTCCTTCTATTACAGTCCTATGACCTAGGGTCATTATAGATCTTAGCTCAGTTTTTGATTGTCTGGGTCATTGGCAAGATTTATAGAGACTTAATGTAAAATACATTAGCTGTTATCATAGGGGAAATTAAAAGAAAAAAGAAAACAAAACAATCCTTAGCTCTTATGTGCATGCCCCATGGCTTACACTGGCTGTGGACCAATGATCTCCCCAATGTCATGCTCAGTCGAGTGACCTTGGCATTAATGAAGCCATTTGGAGGAAAAGCACTAGACTTAATGACAGAACATACCTGCCCTTTGCTTCCTGTTATTGACTCTGCATCACCAAGAGGAAAGCTGCCGACCTGATGGTTTTCTGTGATTCTAAAGGAGGTCAGTGTTCTCATACTTGTTTATGTCCAATGAAGTATCTGTTGTTTCTGGCTCTTAATGATGAGCTGCCACATGGAAAACAAATGCTACACAAAAGACATCTAGTTAGCCTTTATTTAGCAAGGAAAATAAGTTATATGAGGCCACTATCTTATTGCTATGTTCAGTGACCCAATTTTTGATACCATATATGTACTATCCTTTTACGTCATCCATTGATGCTTCCAACAAATATTTATTAAGCATGTGTTTTATTCAGATATTCTGAGTGTGGGGTAGAGTGGTGATCAAAGCAGAGATACCAAGTTCTTGCCCCATAAAACTTATATTCCAATGAAAGACAGAGACAATAAACAAACAATGTTAGGTATCTGTATGCACTATGAAATCAAAACTCCATAGGAGGATTGAGAGTGATAGGGATAGGAAAAGTATGTCAGGTCAGATGGACAGGGAAAGCCTTTCTGATGACTTTTGAGCAGACATGACTAAGATGAGAGGACAAGTCTCAGGGAGCTCCAGGCAGAAGGACCAAGCATGAAGACCCCAGATCGGAGTGTGCTTTGTGTGTTCAAAGAGCAGCAAAGAGGCCAGCGGGCTCCGTGTTGCCTAAGGGAGGAGGGAAAGGTTGGGGGGCAAGGGCCATCTTTCTGGCTGTGACAGGAAGCCATTGGATTTTAGTTTCCACTGTCATAAATTAAGTCTTACCTAGACTTTGACCAATTACCATCTTGACTAAATGCCATCCAGTAGAGAATGGCAAGATTTATGAGCATGCCCCCCCTCTCTTCCTCGCCACCACCAAATAACTCCCAGTTTTACGTTCAGTAAAACTGAATCCCTGTCCATTTTGACAGCTTAGGGAAGTTTACATCCATTCTTTGGAAATATATAGTTTCCTGGAGGCCATGAAGTCCAAACATAAAAAAAAAGGACTATATCTAAGATTGAAAAAGACCTATCCTATTATAAGCATACTACTATTCTTCTCTTAAAAGCTACAAAATATTTCTTCCTTGTAAAAAACAAACAAAAAAAACAGACCAAGCCAAAGATCACTATTTTGAACGGCCCCCATTTTAGACAAGGTGAGCAGAAAACACCCTCCAAGGAATCCCTGGGGTCTTCAGATACCGTCAGACCCCATGGGTCCTATGACATGATTTGGGTATTTTGGGAGATATGTATCTCAAATTACTCTTTTTGGGGGGATAGAGGTAATGTTCATGCAGTTATCATTCACACAAGTGAATGGTAAGAATGGTTTATGTTGCCTTTAGGGGATGTGACATAGTTATTTGCTTGAATCTATCCTTTTCATTTTCTTAATCACCCTTCTCCCCACTGAAAAGCCTTTCTATTGGAAAACCAACTATATCAGCAAACATGCTCACTACAACATAAAGTCTTACACAAATAAAAGGAAACCAAAATATAATTTTATTTTTTCAAAGATTTTATTTATTTATTTATTTATTTATTTATTTATTTATTTGAGAGAGAGAGAGAGCACAAGCTGGAGGGAGGGCCAGAGTGCAGAAGAAGAGGGAAAGATAATCTGAAGTAGATTTTATGCTAAGCACAGAGATGGACATGAGGCTTGATCTCACAACCTCAAGATTGTGACCACAGCCAAGACCAAGAGTTGGCCATTTAACTAAGCCACTCAGATACCCCCAAAATATAATTTTAAAAAAAGGAAACAGGGACACCTGGGTAGATCAGAGGTTGAGCATCTGCCTTTGGCTCAGGGCATGATCCTGGAGTCCTGGGATCGAGTCCCACATCAGGTTCCCTGCATGGAAACTGCTTTTCCCTCTACCTGTCTCTGCCTCTGTGTGTGTGTGTGTGTGTGTGTGTGTGTGTGTGTGTGTGTGTGATGAATAAATAAATAAAATATTTAAAAATAAATAAATAAATAAACAAACAATTTAGGGTAATTATAAGCCAGACAATACTGAGTATTAAGTCTTTGGGTCGTATCGTGAGTTTTAGCTAAAATTGGAACAGTTCTACCTCTAGTCTGTATCTCCTTGGCCAGAATCCTCCTATAATGCTTAATACTCTCCTCCCTGAGAAGAAAGTAGGGCTATCCTACTCAAAGCCTTTGGGCATTGAGGTCACTCTGATGTGTAGTATTAACTTAGCCATGCTACTTTGGACAAAGTCTATTTTCCTATTCCATAAAACTGTAACAATAATACCTATTAGTTGTTTGTTCAACAGATATTTTCAGAGTACTTTCTGTGTTCCATTGCTGTGCTGCATGCTGGGGATACAATGGTCTGTGGGAAATGAATGGTTCTTATTCTCATATGGTGTAAAGCATGATGGAGGACACGGGCAATGAAACCAGCAATACCAGACATGCTTGATAAAGGCAATAGCAGGGTAACATGGTTCTGTGGGGATACTTAATCTCGTCAATAGGATCAGAAAGAGTATTTCAGACAAAATGGGCTTTGAGCTGAGATGTAAATAAGAGAAAAACTGTTAAAGAAATTCAGAAGTTCGTGTGAAAACCCAGAAGCAAGAGCAATCTTAGGAGCTGGATAATAGAGTTTTAGCACACTAGAGAAAAGCCTGCAAGAGGGGAATGTTGAGAGATGAAGCTGGAGACCAGGAACCCTCATAAAAATCCTTCAAAATAGTCTGGACTTTATCAAGGGATAATGGGAATGCACTGGTGATTTTAAGTAGGAAGTCACTTCATGCAGTTAGTGTCTTGCATTCTTCAAGCCACTGAGTGGAGAACAGATTCAAGTTGGGCAGTAGGTTCCAGGTAGACAAGTGAGGATGCTACTTGAGAATCCAGCCAAGAACACTACTGGCCTAGTCTCAAGGGGAGTTCCTCTGAAAGCAGAGTTTGAGGTATATGATTGGCTGCCAGTCACTTGTTTGAGATGTGATTCCTGGATTCCGGATTGAGAAATGGGGAAGAGGAGAATGAGATCAGAAAGGGAGGAAAAATCAATTAAAGTTGCTTTAGTGGGATTGTTGATGCTGTGGGCAGTTGGGGCTCATTTGTACTGGGAATCCTCTGAGGAATCACACAAAACAATGATTCTCAAAGTGTTGTCTTTGGACCAGCAGCCTCAGCATCACTGGTAGCTTTCTTACTTCAAGAAACATAGTGTCCTGGATCCCTTCTCAGATCTACTGAGTTAAAACTTTGCAAGATAGGGTTCAGAACTTGTGTTTTAGTCAGGTGATTCTAATGCCCTTTAATGTTTGAGAAACACAGACACAGAATGTGCCTCAGAACCATTCCATGGGATTGGAGAATGGAGAGGAGGGGGATGCTCCCTCCACCATCTTTCATTGTTATATGTTTGCCTCCCACATTTCTGGGTTGCACCAGTGAAAGTGAGTAAGCACTTGTGACTCTGGAGAAGGTCCTGAGACAGCAAAGAGAGACTCATCATGCTCTTGGTGTCATATCCTGGCAAGTACATGGAAGTGTCCAGCCATTGGTGTGCTGAAACCATATGGATAGAAGATACATGGCATTTTACCACACACCATGTCTACCCATTGTGACTAGAGTCTGGCAGTGAAGATGAAGATAATTTGAGGACATGTGATAGATTTTCAAGGAAGAACCATCAGTACCTGATACAAGTAGTTGAAAGAGGAAGATATGAAAGATGATTCTCAGTTTTATGGGCCATTTCCATCTGTAATTACCTTACACTTGCAATATGTCAATGGTTATTTCCCATGTAAACCTCTTTGATAAGTTTTTAAGTAATGTCCCTTTGGATTAGAATCAAATTGAGGGGAGGGGTCATAGATCAATTATAATTAGATGTACTTCCAGAGGAAATACAGGAGATTAGTTACCCCATTCATTTGACAAGGGGTTTCCTACTCTTAGCAGATTTTAGCCAAATAGAGCATAGACTACAGATGACTGCATATTTACCTTCCACCTGACAAGAGTGATTTTGGCATGGTGTCTTAAACTTTGCAATCTATCCTCAATGTTGATTACTTTTACCAGAAAACTTTGCTCTATATGATCTCCAGAATTTTTCCTAGAAATACTTTTCTTGGCATGAGATAGTCTTCCTTTATCACCTAATTTTAAATATATTTACATTTTATTGAATATGTATGTCTCAGAACACCATCTAAATGAAGTAAAATTGCTTACTGGTTAAGCAATACTGAACAGACCCATTGGTTATATAAATTATTTAATTTGCAAGTTGGGAATTGTGTTTGTTAAGGATATGTTAAAGCTGGACATACCTACATTTATTAAATTAACCAGTACTCCTAGGACAGTTAATATCCTCCAGGCACTGTTCTGAGAACATCTGTAATCTTAATTCATTTGATCCCGATACCAATCCTATAAAATAAGTGCTGTAATTATCCCTAATTTGCAGATAAGGAAATTGAAGCCAAGAGTCATTTGATAACTTGCACCAGATCATCCAACTAGAAGAAGCAGGGCTGTAGCTCAAACCCTGGTGTTTAGTCCTTGGCTCCATACTCCTAGCCGTCACTTGTCTCTTTCAGAAACATAGCAGTGAGTTCCATCTCTAGCTGCTTCTTGTGTTTTGCTGTCATTCCCTCCTCCTTGGCTGTTTATGACAAAAACAATATTCACTATGGTTCAAATCATTTCAACATGCTTCTAAGCTTCTAGCTAACCTAGACTTTGATCTTACTCCCAGTCCATTCATGTGATGGTTATAATCTCTATTGATCTGTACCACATAGACCCATGTTTCTGTCTCAAAATAATAATTCTGAAAATTGCAAGTCAGACAAGAGTCACTTTACCAGGAACTATGGAAAGGAGGGGAAGAATGCTCACATTTGCTAGATGTCTGACATAGCATGGACACAATACATCTCCTCTCACATAATCCTGTGACTGTCTTTTTGGAAGTTCATCCCATAATTAATCATTGACTTTTATGGAAAACGTTCTGAGATTCTAAAACCTTCCAATGCTGCCTTTTCTAGAAGTATCTGTATCTTCTCTTTAAGAGAACACTCAAGGGGGGGCAGGGCAAGATGGTGGAAGAGTAGGGTCCCCGAGTCACCTGTCCCCACAAACTTACCTAGATAATTTTCAAATCATCCTGAAAACCTATGAATTTGGCCTGAGGTTTAAAGAGAGAACAGCTGAAACGCTACAGAGAGAAGAGTTTGCACTTCTAGCATGTACAACTTGTTTTTAGCCACTCTGCACTGAGCAAAATGACTAGAAAGAAGAACTTACCACAAAAGAAAGAATCAGAAACAGTACTCTCTGCCACAGAGTTACAGAATTTGGATTACAATTCAGTGTCAGAAAGCCAATTCAGAAGCACAATTATAAAGCTATTGGTGGCTCTGGAAAAAAAGCATAAAGGATTCAAGAGACTTCATGACTGCAGAATTTAGATCTAATCAGGCCGAAATTAAAAATCAATTAAATGAGATGCAATCCAAACTGGAGGTCCTAACGATGAGGGTTAATGATATAGAAGAAAGAGTGAATGACATAGAAGACAAGTTGATGGCAAGGAAAGAAGCTGAGGAAAAAAGAGAAAAAATTAAAAGATCATGAGGAATCATTAAGGGAAATGAATGACAGACTCAGAAGAAAAAAGTCTACATTTAATTGGGGTTCCAGAGGGCGCCAAAAGAAACAGAGGACCAGAAAGTGTATTTGAACAAATAATAGCTGAGAATTTCCCTAACTTGGGGAGGGAAACAGGCATTCAGATCCAGGAGATAGAGAGATCCCCCCTAAAATCAATAAAAAACATTCAACACCTCGACATTTAATAGTGAAACTTGCAAATTCCACAGATAAAGAGAAAATCCTTAAAGCAGCAAGAGACAAGAGATCCCTAACTTATATGTGGAGAAATATTAGAGTAACAGTAGACCTCTCCACAGAGACATGGCAGGCCAGAAAGGGCTGGCAGGATATATTCAGGATCCTAAGTGAGAAGAACATGCAGCCAAGAATACCCTATCCAGCAAGGCTCTCATTCAGAATAGAAGGAGAGATAAAGAGCTTCCAAGATAGGCAGAAACTGAAAGAATATGTGACCACCAAACCAGCTCTGCAAGAAATGTTAAGGGGGACTCTGTAAAAGAAAGAGGAAGTCCAAAGAAATAATCCACACAAACAGGGACTGAATAGGTATTATGATGACACTAAATTCATATCTTTCAATAGTAACTCTGAACGCAAATGGGCTTAATGATCCTATCAAAAGACGCAGGGTTTCAGACTGGATAAAAAAGCAAGACCCATCTATTTACTGTCTACAAAAGACTCATTTTAGACATAAGGACACCTACAGCCTGAAAATAAAAGGTTGGAGAACAATTTACCATTCAGATGGTCCTCAAAAGAAAGCAAGGGTACCAATCCTCATATCAGATAAATTAAAGTTTATCCCAAAGACTGTAGTAAGAGATGAAGAGGGACACTATATCATACTTAAAGGATCTATCAAACAAGAGGACCTAACAATCATGAATATTTATGCCCCTAATGTGGGAGCTGCCAAGTATATCAATTAATAACCAAAGTAAAGACATACTTAAATAATAATACATTTATACTGGGAGACCTCAACATAGCACTTCCTGAAAATGACAGATCTTCTAAGCACAACATCTCTAAAGAAACAAGAGCTTTAAATGATACACTGGATCAGATGGATTTCACAGATATTTACAGAACTTTACGTCCAAACGCACATGAATACACATTATTATCAAGTGTACATGGAACTTTCTCCAGAATAGACCACATACTGGGTCACAAATCAGGTCTTAACAGATAGCAAAAGATTGGGATTGTACCCTGCATATTTTCAGACCATAATGCTTTGAAACTCGAACTCAATTACAAGAAGAAATGTGAAAGAAACTCAAACACATGGAGGTTAAATACCATCCTGCTAAGAGATGAAAGGGTCAACCAGGAAATTAGAGAAGAATTAAAAAGATTCATGGAAACTAATCAGAATGAAGATACAACCGTTCAAAAATCTTTGGGATACAGCAAAAGTAGTCCTGAGAGGGAAATACATAGCAATACAAGCATCCCTCAAAAAACTGGAAAAAACTCAAATACACAAGCTAGCCTTGCACCTAAAGGAACTGGATAAAGAACAGCAAATAAAACCTACACCCAGCAGAAGAGATTTAATAAAGATTTGAGCAGAATTCAATGAAATAGAGACCAAAAGAACTGTAGAACAGATCAACAAAACCAGGAGTTGGTTCTTTGAAAGAATTAATAAGATAGATAAACCATTAGCCAGCCTTTTTAAAAAGAAGAGAGAAAAAACTCTAATTAATAAAATCACGAATGAAAAATCACAACCAATACCAAGGAAATACAAACGATTTTAAAAACATATTATGAGCAATATGCCAATAAATTAGGTAATCTAAAAGAAATGGATGCATTTCTGGAAAACCACAAACTACCAAAACTGGAACAGGAAGAAATAGAAAACCTGAACAGGCCAATAACCAGGCAAGAAATTGAAGCAGTCATCAAAAACCTCCCAAGACACAAAAGTCCAGGGCCAGATGGCTTCCCAGGGGGAATTCTATCAAACATTTAAAGAAGAAACAATACCTATTCTACTAAAGCTGTTCTGAAAGATAGAAAGGGATGGAATACTCCCAAACTTGTTCTATGAGGCCAGCATCACTTTAATTCCAGAACCAGACAAATACCCCACCAAAAGGAGAAGTAAAGACCTATATCCCTGATGAACACAGATGCAAAAATCTCAACAAGATATAGTCAATAGGATTGAACAGTACATTAAGAAGATTATTCACCATGACCAAGTGGGATTTATCCCCAGGATGCAAGGCTGGTTCAACACTCGTAAAGCAATCAATGTGATAGATCATATCAATAAGAGAAAAAACAAGAACCATATGATCTGGGCAGCCCAGGTGGTGCAGCGGTTTAGCACCACCTGCAGCCTAGGGCGTGATCCTGGAGACCCTGGATCGAGTCCCATGTCGGGCTCCCAGAATGAAGCCTGCTTCTCCCTCTGCTTGTGTCTCTGCCTCTCTCTCTCTCTGTCTCTATGAATAAATAAAAAATCTTTAAAAAAAGAACCATATGATCCTCTCAATAGATGCAGAGAAAGCATTTGACAAAATACAGCACCCATTCCTGATCAAAACTCTTCAGAGTGTAGGGATAGAGGGAACATTCCTCAACATCTTAAAAGCCATCTACAAAAAGCCCACAGCAAATATCATTCTCAATGGGGAAACACTGGGAGCCTTTTCCCTAAGATCAGGAACACGACAAGAATGTCCACTCTCACCACTGCTATTCAACATAGTACTAGAAGTCCTATTCTCAACAATCAGGCAACAAAAAGAAATAAAAAGCATTCAAACTGGCAAAGAAGAAGTCAAACTCTCCCTCTTTTCAGATGACATGATACTGTACATAGAAAACCCAAAAGACTCCACACCAAGATTGCTAGAACTCATACAGCAGTTCGACAATGTGGCAGGATACAAAAATCAATGCCCAGAAATCAGTGGCATTTCTATACACTAACAATGAGACTGAAGAAAGAGAAATTAAGGAGTCAATCCCATTTACAATGGCACCCAAAAGCATAAGATACCTAGGAATAAACCTAACCAAAGAGGTAAAGCATCTATACCCTAAAAACTACAGAACACTTCTGAAAGAAATTGAGGAAGACATAAAGAGATGGAAAAATGTTCCATGCTCATGGATTGGAAGAATTAACATTGTGACAATGTCAACGCTACCCAGGGAAATTTACACATTTAATGCAATCCCTACCAAAATACCATGGATTTTCTTCAGAGAGTTGGAACAAATAATCTTAATAGTTGTGTGGAATCAGAAAAGACCCCAAATAGCCAGAGGAATATTGATAAAGAAAACCATAGCTGGGGACATCACAATACCAGACTTCAGGTTGTACTACAAAGCTGTGGTCATCAAGACAGTGTGGTGCTGGCACAAAAACAGACACATAGATCAATGGAGCAGAATAGAGAACCCAGAAATGAGCCCTCAACTCCATGGTCAACTAATATTTGACAAAGCAGGAAAGACTATCCACTGGAAAAAGGACAGTCTCTTCAACAAATGGTGGTAGGAAAATTGGACAGCCATGTGCAGAAGAATGAAACTAGACCATTCTCTTACACCATACACAAAGATAAAGGCAAAATGGATGAAAGATCTAAATATGAGACAAGAATCCACCAAAATCCTAGAGGAGAACACAGGCAACACCCTTTTTGAACTTGGCCACAGCAACTTCTTGCAAGACACATCTATGAAGGCAAGGGAAACAAAAGCAAAAATGAGTTATTGGGACTTCATCAAGGTACAAATCTTCTGCATAGCCAAAGAAACAGTCAACAAAACGTAGAGACAACCTACAGAATGGGAGAAGATATTTGCAAATGACCTATTAGACAAAGGGCTAGTATCCAAGATCTATAAAGAACTAATTAAACTCAACAGCAAAGAAACAAACAATCCAATCATGAAATGGGAAAAGACAGGAACAGAAATCTCACGGAGGAAGACATAGACATGGCCAACATGCACATGAGAAAATGCTCTGCATCACTTGCCGTCAGGGAAATACAAATCAAAACCACAATGAGATCCCACCTGACACCAGTGAGAATGGGGAAAATTAACAAGGCAGGAAACCACAAATGTTGGAGAGGATGTGGAGAAAAGGGGACCCTCTTACCTTGTTGGTGGGAATGTGAACTGGTGCAGCCTCTCTGGAAAACCGTGTGGAGGTTTCTCCAAGAGTTAAAAATAGATCTGCCCTATGACCCAGCAATTGCACTGCTGGGGATTTACCCCAAAGATATAGATGCAATGAAACAGCAGGACACCTGCACCCCGATGTTTCTAGCAGCAATGTCCACAATAGCCAAACTGTGGAAGGAACCTTGGTGTCCATCGACAGATGATGGATAGAGAAGCTGTGGTCTATGTAAACAGTGGAATATTAGCCATTATAAACAACGAATACCCACCATTTGCTTCAACATGGATGGAATGGGAGGGTATTATGCTGAGTGAAGTAAGTCAGTCATAGAAGGACAAACATTATATGGTCTCATTCATTTCGGGAATATAAAAAATAGTGAAAGGGATTATAGGAGAAAGGAGAGAAAATGAGTGGGAAATATCAGAGAGCAAGACAGAACATGAGAGACTCCTAACTCTGGGAAATGAACAAGGGGTAGTGGAAAGGGTGGTGGGTAGGGGGATGGGGTGACTGGATGACAGGCACTGAGGGAGCACTTGGCGGGATGAGCACAGGGTGATATGCTATATGTTGGCTAATTGAACTCCAATAAAAAATATATCAAAAAATAATAAAAATAAATAAGAGAAGACTCAAATACTCCTAGAATCACAATAACTTAACTCAAAGCATTTGCTTTCTCTTGGCAGGTATGTTCTAAACAAAATGCATGTATATGTTTCAAGTTAAGAAGCATTTTTTTCAGCATTTCACAAAACTCACCAAAAACTCAGTTAATCTGTTTTTTAATAGGCGCACTTTAAAGCCATCATGGTACCTGACTTCAGTTAGCCTCCATTGTGTCCCATTGGCTCAGAAGAGTGCTAACATCAGGAATAATGGTCTATGTGTCTTCATCAGATTTTTGGGAAAAGTTCAATATCATGCTGTGTTCTTTATTGCCTTTAGGGGTTGCCTATTAATTTTCCCTTCATCTCCTGTTAGAAGAAGAAGAATAGATACCAACTGCTTTGGGCAGTGCACACCCAAGGGGAATAGTTACTCTTAATAATTACTCTTTGTTAAGTTGTGGTCCTGATTCTGTTTTCCATGGAGTGGATTGCTGAAGATCTTCCATAACCAAATAAAAAACAGAATGTCATATTCGTTTGGTTAATTCAAACTCCCACACATGAGCTCAGTTTTTCCCCAGGGCAGAGTAAACTTCAGTGTGCAGAATCTCATTGGTCTAAATAAGAAAAATTTCTTACACTGAGGTTGCTTTCCTAATGTGTTCCAGCTCACACAAATACTGTGTTTCAATTTTCCATATATGTCACATGTTTTTTTAATATATTTCCATGTTCATTAAAATTCTTGGAATCCTTAAAATCATACCTAAAGGTATTAAAATAAGTTGTGTTCTTGTGTTAATTAAGGGTGATATTTCTCTCTTTTCAGTTCCTCCCAAGTTTGTGGTTCAGCCACGGGACCAGGATGGGATTTATGGCAAGGCTGTCATCCTCAATTGCTCAGCTGAGGGCTATCCTGTACCCACCATAGTGTGGAAATTCTCTAAAGGTATGAAGTTACTTGGTTTGCTTGTTGTCTGCCAAACATGTAATCGAAAGAATTAGATGAGCATTTTGAGTCTGTCCAGACATGTTTCTGGCAAGTAGATATGTTCCCACCTATACCAAGTCTGTCCTCTCACCTTCTGGCCCAACCTAAGTGTTTTTATTTGGACCAGGAAACTGGTCCTGTAGAGCATGCTCTGGGAAAGATCATGGATGAGGCAGGTGATTCGATGGAATTTATTTCAGTACCGGGAAAGCTCTGCATCTCCTACCTGTGTAGGCATAATCGTGATCCCTACATGGCACATCCCTACATGTGCAGGAACAAGAACTAATTGTCAGAATTACTAATTGTTTGAAAAGCATTTCCCCAGGATTTGTACATATGACATTAAGTGGGTTTAGAAGGTTAAAAAAATAAATTTTTTGATGGATTTATATACCTGGTTATCTTAGAATACACAAATTCCATATCATCCACCTGGTATATTCTTTTAAAAGCACATACATCCATGCCTTATTTTGAGCATCCAGTGTTCTTTGTCTTCACTCCTAATCACGCTTTCTCTGCAAAGGTGAAGCAGCTTCCTCAGTTTTAAAGTAATGCTGTAAACCTTGCAGGAATAGAAACATGTCTTTGGGAATATTCTAGACACCATAAAGATCATTTTGTCCATCTTATCATCTTCTCTAGGGAAGGATTCTTAACTGTGCTTATCAACATATTGGAGTTCTTTCTCTTTTCTCATTGCCTCATTTTCACTCAGTAATTTATTTATCAAATGGTTGAAGGTCAAAAGCATGTGGGTGGGATAAACAAACAAATAAATCATTGTCTCTTTTCCTAACAATCTAAGGCCTACTACGTGTGCTTAATTGTTCTGAGTGTATTATTTGTTTGCTTTATTACGATTTGTATTCCAGATGTTGCTTTTTAAAGTAACATGTTGCATTTTCTTATTGTGAAAATAACAGTGAAACAAGAGCAAAAACAAATGGGTCACTTCCTCCTCTTTCCTGCTATATTTCCTTGGGTAGGGGGGAAGAGAAGAGGGAGGGAAGAGGGTGTGAGAAACCACTTCATTGCAGGAGGGACTCAATTAAATTTTTAAGAATTCCCTGAGGCTACTCCCCTGTAGCCTGCCGCAAACATTGTCCATGTGAAAGCACTTTATTCAGAAAGCTAAAGCCTGTTATTCAGAGTATCTGCCCACATGCCTTTTTACTTTATTTTTTTACTTTTTACTTTAGGCTGTATTTGAAGCCTCTTGTGTTGTATTACATGAAAACAAATAGCATGCATTTAACTTAGTTTATATACATGTTCATATATGATATTATGAACATTTTCCACAACACTTGCCTTCTTCAGAATTATTTCTTGTATTTGGCATTGTGCTAGGCTCCCTCTTTCTCCTTGAGATTGTTTTCAGTTTCTCACTAATATAAACTCCACAGGGTGAACATCCTTGGATGTGATGTGCATATGTGTGATTGTTTTCTTCAGGTCAATTCTTAAAAAAAAAAAAAAAAAAAAAAGAGAGATTTTATTTATTTAGAGAGAGAGCGAGAGAGAGTGTGAACGGTGGGGAGGCACAGAGGGCGAAGGAGAAGCGGCCTGCGGCCTCCCTGCTGAACAGAGAGCCTGACTTGGGCTCTATCCCAGGACCCTGAGATCATGACCTGAGCCAAATGCAGGCACTTAACCAACTGAGCCACCCAGGCTTAGTAGCATGATCACATTTAAGGCTTTTGGTCTGTACTAGCCCAGGGTCCTTTGGAAAATATTGCAGCAATTTGCATGCCTATGAGCAGTTTGAGGTTGTGTGGGTCCCTGCATCGTCACCAATTCAAAAGGATCTTTTTATTCTTAATCTTTAAAATGTGATGGTTGAAGAAATGGCTTTCTGTTTTAATTTGTATACTTGGATTACTAACAATGTTAAACATTTTTTTTTAATTTAAATTCAATTGTCCTATGGTTACTGACCACTTCTTCCCTTTTGGGAAAATTTCTTTTTTTTTTTTTTTAAGATTTTTATTTATTTATTCATGAGAGATACAGAGAGAGAGAGGCAGAGACACAGGCAGAGGGAGAAGCAGGCTCCGTGCAGGGAGCCCGACATGGGACTCGATCCCGGGTCTCCAGGATCACGCCCTGTGCTGAAGCCAGGCGCTAAACTGCTGAGCTGCCCCCAAGGGGAATTTCTTATTCATGTTATTTTACATGCTTCTCTCCATGTCTTATTTATTTGTAAGAGTGTTTTTCATAAATGAAATTGTGTTTCATCTGTCATGGATCTGATAGACATTTTATTCCTTCCCATCACTGACGTGTGAATTAAGTCACAGTAGCCTTTTTTTATTTTTAAGTTTTATGTGCGATATGAAATCATCAAAGAAACAAATAGAAATTGCAACAAGTTTTTATAAAGTTACATTCCCCCCAGATAGCATCATTCAGAGATAAACAAAGATAACTATTCTCAGTGTGTTTGGCTAGCCTTTCAGGCCTGTCCCCCAGAAAATATATATATCCGCAGCTATGTGTGTAATTTTGTGAGCTTTGTAAATTGATCATATGATTCTTTCTGACTTATAATCTCCTTTCTTTAGTTACCAATATGTTGGGAATGTCTCTCCATGTCAATAAACATGGGTGTTCACTATGACTTTTGAATACCTGTCTAGAGTTCACATTAATACTTCCTTACGTCCATCTAACTATCTCTTTGCCTTTGTTAGGATTGGGCTCAGTGCCTTAAAGCTACAGGGTTTACTCTTTCTCCTGTGAGGAGTCTGGGCAGATAGTTCAGGACCAGTTTGTTTTTTCCTCTAGGATATCAGGAACCCAAACTGCTCATACCTTTGTTCTGCCCCTGTTGGCAAACAGCTCCCACCACTGAGCTCCATGGCCACTTCTACTTTTCCATGGAAGAGGAAGAGCAAAGGGAGAGAGTTCTACTGGACCTGAGTCATCTGCCCACAAGGACCTCTCTAGAATATGCATAAATCAGTTCTGCTGGTCTGTACCCTGGGTCACCCCACCTCCCACCCCTACCAGCACCTGGCCTTCTCTGCTGGCTCTGTTGCATCCCTAGTTCCCCCACTCCAATCCCATTTTTATGGTCAAACTGATTGCAAAACAATGAAACTGTAAACCATATGTGTCTTAATTCTCTCCAGAGGTTCTCTGCGCTCAGCCCCCTTTGTCTGGCTTGTGATAATGCCAAGAACAGCTTCACCTGGCACAGAACTCTGTCTTGGTCAAACCCAGAGCCTGGGCACCTGTTTAACTGTGTGGCCACCACTGGTCCCAAATAACATATGCAGCCCCACCCCTGCTCCCCATCCCCACTGCACTTCCTTCTTTTTACTCTGAAGAGAGATCCCTCTAATAAATTGAGTAATAAGCATCAAAACAAACAAGCAAACAGAAACCCCATAGGGGTCTGCTAGATGCTTTGTAGCTACTCGCACAGCCACCATCCTACAATTTGGGCTATTTCACAAAGAAGGGACACTTGGCACTTAGGTGTGTCCAACACTATTGTTAGATGGTGTATGTTAGCTTTTTTCTGAGTTCTCACTATCATAAAAAGGTCCCAGTGATTCTATCTCATCGATCCTTGTGCGTGTCCATTTTTTCCAGGGATAAATTTCTATGAGTAGAATTGCTGGCTCAGAGTAAGCAATTTCTATAGCTTTCAATACGCCTTGGCCACCAGCCAGAATTGTATTCCTGTTTACAACCTTCCAGAGTTTACAGTCTTGTCTGTTTCTTACAATGAAAATAATACCAGGTGTTATGCTTATTTTTATTATTTTTTTTAAATAAGTGGTCTACTACTTTATTTTTAAAGATTTGAGAGGTGAGGGAAGGGACAGCACATAAGTTGGGGGATGGATAGGGGAAGAGAGAGAGAATTCTCAAATCAAATCTATGCTGAACACGAAGCCCAATGTGGGGTTCAAACCCACGACCTGGAGATCATGACCTGAGTTGAAATCAAGAGTTGGGCATGTAACCAACTGAGCCACTCAGGTGCCCCAATGCTTATTTTTAAATATCTTCCAAGAGAAAATGGGGAGATTGTAGAGTATTATTTTAATTATACAACTAATAAAGACATTTCTTAAGAAAAATTTAAGCTTGTTTATGGAGCATGCTTCCAGTAATCAAATATTCACTAGGGGCATAAGGGCACCTTCCTTACATGTGACAAAAAAAGATATAAACAAAATAGACTTGGGTTGTTTGGTTTAATCCTGAGGCTGAAGAATTCCAGAGTAAATGCAGTGGCTTAAAGGTAGCTGGTGTCGGAAGGAAACAATCTTTGTGGGACAATAACATCCTTACATCTTTGACCTTGAGTCTTGCGCCAAGTCTGAAACATCCAATTCTATCTCCTGATTTTTTTGTTTTTGTCCTTTGATATGCACAAACAAGGCCTCTCGTCTAAAGAGAATTTTTTAAATCAGGGCTGAATATCATAGTGGGCCTCATCTGTGCTCCCAGAGATGTATAGAGGCAGGAACGGGTTTCAGTTGCTGTCCTGGGGACCATCCCCAAGGAGGGCCTGCCATAGTAAGAAACGGCCAGTGCTCTGGCCCATGGCCTCCTGTGGCGACCTTTGCTCCATGGCTGCCCATGGACAAGGCTACTTCTGACCTCCAGGGAAGCTTCGTCATGGAAACGTTCGAGGGCAAGTGTCAGAGACACACGCCTAGGTGTGTCAGGGGCAGAGAGAAATGGGGAGAAGTTTGCATTTCCTGGGAAGGCCCAGGAAAAGGTAATATTAGCAAAGCCTGAAAGAAGCAGGAGATGAGCTTTGTGCACATCAACAAGGAAATCACCAAAGGTCAAGGGGGCAACTGGTACCAAAGCCAGGGGCAGAAGTGTTTATGCCTGGAATGTTCTGGAAACACTGAGCAAGCCTCTAAATCTTAGGCAGAATGAAAGAAGATCCTAGAGAGGTTCCAGGAGGTCAGATTTCCCATCTATCGAGGTGGGGGTGAGTGGGGGTCAGTATAGTGGTGATGACGCTCTCCCCTTTCTTCCACTGCCATGCTGACCCCAGAGCTAGGAGGCTGTTGGAACAATCCAGGAGGGGTGGTGGGGTCCGTGCATTGGCTCTGTGTGTTGAACACAGACTATATGGAGGCAGGACTTGCAGCTGGAGCCTGTGAGGAGGCCCGAGCGGTGACATGGATTGGATTGGGGTGACAGCAGTGCAGGAGGGGCAGCAGTTCAGAACCCGCTAGGCTGATGGGCTGGCCGTGGGAATGAGCAAAGGGGAGGCATCTTTGAGAAGAGCTGGAGCACTCCCAGTGGGCTGTGGTCAGTGTGTGCCCCTCTTTCTGTAGACATAGCCCTCAAGTCCCAGAATAAGCAATGAGGAATCTTACAAGAAGACTCAAAAAACATTTTTTTATTAATGCTTTCTCCACTGTCGGAGCTCGTACCTTCCACCTTCTGGTCTACCGCCATTGGCCCAACTTTAGATTTGCTTCCGTTCTGTGACATTGACCCTGTGCCATCACTAGTCCTCAGCCACCAGTGAGGACTATTTTTTCCAGTGAGCACTATTCCACGCTCCGCTTTGTTCACAATGGCGTGTCTGCTCCTTTCTCACACATAAAGCCAGTTTGGCCGGTAGGAGACTGGTGGCTCACATTATTTTCCGGGAGGGAACAGAGGCTGCCCGACTTCCTGGTGGAGGGGACTGAATCACTTTACTGCATGTACCAAAGAGCTGACTTCGGAGTCTGGCCAATGTAGAAGTTGGTGCCTTGATGTTGCTCATTTGGGGTCAGTTTTCCCACAGCTGTGGTGTGCTATTCAATACGTAGATGCTAAGCATCTTTGTTTAAGAAAACAATTCTTAAATTACATCTGTAAATATTTGTTCTCTCCCCTGCCTTTCATTTTCTTCTGCAGGGTCCCCACTGTGGCATCATACGGCTCCCTTCATCTATCTGCTAGAGGGGCCATTTTCTCTGATTTTTTTTTTAGCCATTGACTCGAATTTGATATTTTAATGTTTATTCTCCACGCCTCTTACCCCAGCCAAGTCTGTTCTTCTTTGCACTCTCTCCAATTTTTCCTTCACGTTTGTGATTTGATGTTCCCTCCTCCTTCCTGCACTCCTGCTGGTTCATACTTCACTCTTGCTTGAGCTCTTGCTTCTGAACAAAACAAACGGCTGTTTTGTTCACAGCTTTCATCTAACTCCTGGCAACATTTTTCTGGTGCGATCTCATTACCTGACTTTCCCCCCACTACCCCCACCTTTCTCTATCATAGTATCTTTGCTAGATCCTGACTTCCTTTTGAGAACTCCCATTTGAGAAATACTCATATCCCCCAGAAAGAGATTGCTTTGTGCAAATATCTGGTTGCTCGTTTAATTCTGCCTCTCTGATTCTAAGAGCCACAGCAGGTGCAGGGAAGCTCCTGCCCCACCCAGACTGGGCACACTGTGGTCCCTGGTGCCCGGAGTGCCCCCTAGAGATGCCCCCAACTCTGACAACGCATCCTTTGCTGATGCTTGCTCAGATTCACAGCCATGGCTCTCTGTCCCTGTCCTTTTTTTTTTTTTTTTTTTAAGATTTTATTTATTTATTCACGAGAAACAGGGAGGGAGGCAGAGACATAGGCAGCGGGAGAAACAGGCTCCCTGCAGGGAGCCCAATGTAGAACTTGATCCCGGGACCCCAGAATCACGACCTGGGCCAAAGGCAGACCTTCAACCCCTGAATACACCCGGGTGCCCCTGTCCTTGCCTTTCTGCACACAGCTCTGCTCGAGGTACACTTTTTTGTTTTTTTGTGGGTTTTTTTTGTTTGTTTTTTGTTTTTTTTTGGTTTTTTTTCCGAGGTACACTTTTGGTTGACCATTTACCTACTTTGTGGTTGAGATATTCCATCCCTCTTTCTCCTACTTGTGCTTGTATGATTTCCAGGAAGAGAGGAAATGCTTGTTTTATGCTGCCTTCTGTAAACCCTAAACCCTATTGTTTATATTCTAAGCTGTATTAAATTTAGGCTTTCTTTTAGAAAAATCAGTGAAGCGGGAATCTAGGAGAAGCGGTTAAGAACTCATCAGTTAAGAGACTCACCTGAGTTCAGACCCTTCCAGACACCACGCAGTCTGGCTGTGTCACTGCAAGAAAATTACTTAACCTGTGTGAACCACAGCTTCCTCGTTGTGTCTGGCAGATGAAATAAGGGGATTAATGCAATGATTTAGTAAGATGATTCATAGAAAGCATTTATGCTGCTGCCTGGCACATAGCAATTAGTCAATAACATCATCTGTCATCATCCTTAGCTCACATGGGTAGCCAGTTGTCCTAAAACCATATATTGAATAGCCCAACCTTTCCCCCACTAACATGAACTGCTTTGTAGCCTATGGGGGGAAAAAATGTCTCCACTGACATCTGTTTTTGATCCTCTCTTTTACACTGTCCATTCTGGCATCAGGACCATGTGTCTTAGAGGGTTATCTCTTCCAAATACGTTTTGTCATCCAGTACAATGATACTCTCCTCATTTGCTTTCTAAAAATGTTCTGTGTTTCTCACATGAAGTTTTTTTTTTTTTTTTCTAGATGAATGTTAGGATAATCTTATCAAGTTCCAGGAAAAGTTATTCTGAAAACTTTGGGAGATTGTAGTAAATTTAAAGGTTTATGTGGAGAAGAAGGGCCTCATTGAAATATCTAGCCTTCCCAGCCAATATCATGGAAACTAGTTATTTAAATCTTTTTTAAAATGTCCATTATAATGTAATTGCTTTCTCTCCGTGTGCCTCTGGCAGTGAGTCTTTGTAAGCTTCTGTCAAAAAGTGTCTTTGGTCCTTTTCAGTTTTCTGGGTGGCATCTGGGCCACCCGTGTCTCTTCTCCCAGGGAAGGAAAGGTTGCCCCTAATTTGGAAGATTTCCTATTTTCTTCCACTCTCTAGGGCACACGGAAGCCTGCAGTTGGGGTGGGGCCCTGCTTTACTTGCCCGTCACTCTCAGATTGCTTCTCTCCCCGCCTCTACCTGTGTCCTTTTCTCCCTCAGCAAAGGCACATTCACATGGGAGCGAAGCTTCCCCAGCAGCAGTTTTCCCTGGAGACTTCAGAGCATCCACCGCTGCTTGGTGCAAGGCAGTTTTGCTTGTGTTCAGTCATCGCCACTGTACCCAGAGAGCCATTCACAGGTGCCATCTGTCAGAGGGCCTGGCTGTCCCTCACCACCAAGGTCCCAGGAGTGTCCTCTTCTGCTTGATGTCAAACCCCTTGCCCTAACCCTCCTCTCTTGTTGTAGACTCTTTATAGAGGCCAACAGGGACTTGACTCTATGGTTAGAAATCCACAGAAATGCTGAGCAAAATAAGTCAATCGGAAAAAGACAATCATCACACAATCTCACTCATCTGTGGAATTTCAAGAAACAAAAGAGACGATCATAAGGGAAGGGAGGAAAAATAAAATAAGATGAAATCAGAGAGGGGGGGAAACCACAAGATACTTTTAACTCTAGGAAACAAACTGAGGGTTGCTGGAGGGGAGGGGTGGGTGGGGGATTGGGTAACTGGAGGATGGGCATTAAGGAAGGCACTTGACTAGGTGTTATATGAGACTGATAAATCACCTCTTAAACTAATAATATACTATATGATAACTAAATTTAAATAAAATAAGTTAATTTTTTAAATCCATAGAAATAAAAGCTGACACTTGGAACAGTTCTCTGGGTGTTGCCATTCACTCTGCTCAATTCCGGACTGAGAAACAAATGCTATGCTTAGTATTTGGTCAAACTGCTCAAGTGACCTCTCTGGAGCCCCCTCCTACTTCAGGGGCTTGTCCCTGGACGCCTCCCCTTGGTTCTGCTCACCCCTTCCCTCCCAAGGTCAAGGTGACATCCCAGGGCCATTCAGAGCCCCCCAAGGCCTATGTCTCAGGGTGACATGAAGAACATGCAGCATGGGACAAGTCCCTCAGGTGCTCCTGGGCTCACCACTTACCCTGCTCTTTGTGTGGGCAGAGTGCCCAGAGTCTCTAACCCCATGGGTTCAACCTCTCCTCTGCCTTTGGTTTGCTGGACCAACAGCAAACTTCCTATGTCTTTCCAGTAATATCTACTTCAAGCTTGTGGACTAGGCACAGCCAGGCCCAACTGCTAGCCAGAGTTCCTGTTCCTACTAGCCCATAAATATGTGACAAGAATCTGAAATTAATACAGGGAAAGAGCTCAAAGCATCTAAGAAGAAGACAGCCTCTCCCCAGGACATAGTGGTGAAAATAAACCCACAGCTTCAAGGCCTAATGTAGGGCTCCCTGTATGAGGAAAAAGCAGCCCCACTTATATGGTCCCCACATGGGGACAATGAGTCTCGCTGAGCATAGTGAGTTCTTGGAAAAGAATTGTGTGTAGAAGAGAGGGGTTCAGTACTCAACATACTGTTTTGTTTTCTTCCTTTGATGGTAGAGTAAAACTCACCAGGGATGAAAATCTTCTGCCTTCGTCTGTGCAAAAATGAGTAGAGCCTCAGGGCCCTGAGAGGTGCTCTAAGATATGTATTGCTCCCCACCCCAACCCACAGAAGCTGCAGTTTCCCTGAGACGTAGTAGCGTCACCAGGACAACAGGCCCCAGGCCCATCTTGCCTTCCCTTCCCTTCTTTCTCTCTGTTCCTTCCTCTGCCCTCTTCCTTGTTGCTCCTATCGATGGAGGCAGCCACACCAGGAGCAAGTGTCGGGGGAGCTCTTGCTCCAGGGAAGAGGTAGCTGAAGGCCTTGTGTGCTCGATGCAGCTGCAGAGGCTCCTGCCAGCCCACAATTCCAATGCAAAGCCATGGTGGCATCAGCATCATGCAGCCACTTAAACTCCAGGCAGGGTCACACATCCTGTCAGCAAGTGCTAACTCTTGTCAGTTCATGGTTCTATTTTTTTAATATGCACATGAGGGGCCAGGTGTTCCATCTTACTGATGGAATCCTTGCCAGTTAGGTATAGAGTTAAAGTCGTGCAGTTGGCATGCCAAGCTAGTGGGTCTCGTTAAGACCTGGGCAGGTACGAAGCTAGTCCACCTAAGTGAGGTGGTTTCTCCTAGAGAGCCGCCTTCAGTAGAGACATAAAGCGATGAAGGGAACGGGACTGCTGCACAGTGAGCACAATTATATGCAGATCTACAAAACAGGTAACCTTAATGCTGTCCCACTTCAGATGCTTTATCAAGAAATGATTTAATACCGGGAATTAGATTCATCCAAAATTTTGGGAAGTGTGGGATAAACCCAGCTACCTTTAAGGAACTCGAGAAATATGGGGATTGTGAGAAGCTGCTCCCATCTGTGGCTAGAGCTGCATCTGGCAGGTGAGCAGTGATAGGTTCTCCCGGAAGTAACGTTCGGTATCCACCTGTTCCCCAGCTTATTGCTTCTGAAGGAGGATGGTGGGTTTTTTTTCCTTCCCTGCACCTTCCAAACTGTATTCCAGTGTCTCTCACTGGTGAAACAGAAACCAGAGCCTGGTGACAATTCAGCAGGAAATGGTTTTTTTCTGGCTTCCAGTCCCTGTAATTTAGGGAAGTGATGAGAAGGGAACCAGGAGGCTGAGGGTAGAAAGACAGTATCTGATATGGACATAGAGACAAGCATGTGGGCAAAATGTCACATGCCTACACTGTACAGCCCAAAAGCTTCTTTCTCTGGGCTTGGAAATAGCTCTCCAGCCAGAACCTTGGAGCAGTGCCTCTGGAGTTTGCCTCTGCCCACTTCTGGGGGCTTCTCCAGAACAAGACACCAGAACTCAGCACCCAGTCACTGAGCAGTGGTTCCTTTTGCAGCTGCTCACCCTGGAGCAGGTATGATGCTGCTGCTGTTGCTACTTCCCCTTCCCCCTCCCATCACCACATCTGTCTTCATAGCTACTCATTCCTGCAACCCACCAACTCTTCCCAGACAAGGAAAACCTCCTTGTGCAAGCAAAGCAAACTCATTCCTCCGGGAAACACCATCCTCTCCATAAGGATAAAAGAGATTATGTTTTTGATTCCCTGGTGTAGAGAGGGCTGTGCTCCTAGCCTTACAGACCAGGGAATGTAGAGAGATCTCCTTCCATCCATGGTTCAGTTTGACTTCAAATCAATGTTATTCGGCCCTTCTGGAGAGACTCTCTGCATGTGGTCTTTGACGAACTTCTTTGGTTCTTGTGTGGGTATTTATATTCACATTCATAGACCCTTGCCTTCTTTGGTGAACAACAATCTATAGAGCATGGAAATGCATTGTTCTTCGTTTCATATGAGATGAAATTAAGGGTGCAGAAAGAGTAAGCTACTTTCTCAGGGGCACTGTTTGTAAATTTCCAGTTCTTTTGACTCTTAGTCAAGTGCTCTTGTTACAGACCAGCAACAACTCAAGAGTGGAAGAAAAGGTGACTCAATCACCATCTTCACTGTTGTCTTCAAAGTGGGTTCCCTTGGTGACAAAGTGGGTTCTCTTCACCCTGTGCCCACTCCCTCAGTCCTTGGAAACACTGCTAAGCATATCTTTCCATAAATAAGTAAGGTCACACAGCATTAACACCCCCAGTAATTCAGTATGTGCCTTACATAATGCTTTAACATTTTCCTTTTGTGTAATAGAGCATTAAAATTGTCCCCACTTGACCCCAGCTATCCACAGAAAATTGACAGCTTTTTAATTAATGACTTCTGGCTGCTATAGTGTATCTTCTAGCTAATTATCCAGAGTGCTTGCCTCATGCCAACAAGATTACAGAATTTTGAAAATTGTATGCACCGTGTAAAATTTTGCTCTTTATAAAATAATGATAAACCTAAAGTGGATGACCAATAATTGTATCAAACTGTGACAAAGTCTACTTCCCTCAAATTAAACAAATACTAACCCTTGGACTGCTGTACTTATGGTAGATGAATTGGTTCACTATTATTCTGTTTAGTAAGTATGATCAGATTTATAAATTGTGTGACCCTTCAAGTGAGGTTCATTTCCTCATGAAAAAAACATTTAATGTTTTTCCAAATGCATTTATATTTTATTTCTGTCTTTGTTAAGACCTTTTAGTAATGAAGAGGCTTCTTTCAGTCTAGATAGGAATTAATAGATAATCCTTGTCCGCTATTTAATTTAGACATCTTAGCAACATAGTTAAATCCTATATTGTAATTCTTTGGTATAAATGTGTCAAATATAACAAGTATTTTTCTGTTGAAAATTCTTCAAGGAAAGGAAAACTAACATTTTTTACATGAATGATCCTATAACCAGCTCATACTCTCTATCAGCATTTCATTAGATTTTTTAGGGTCTTGTACATAGTTTTACATAATTTACAAATCCCATTTCATCTTCAGATTTCCTGGTTTTCTGTCTTATGGATATATTCTTTAAATCCTACATTTGGCTGAATTTTTAGACTGCATGTTTTGAACTAGATCTAGCTCTCTTCTTACAGTTAACTTTGGGAAAGGCATCAATAGCCATTACAGATTTTCAAAATGTGGACCAAATTTAAGCTCTTAAATAAACATTACGGGGTTTTTCTTTGATTCTAAGTTCTAATATATCCTTTTATACTGACCCTAAAGAAAATGTTATCCATAAGAAGGAATTTTACAATTTATAAAACCAAATTTTTAAAACATACAATCAACTTTTATTGGAGAAAAAGCACATGATCATTTCAATAGATAATAAAAGATAGATGATAATATTTGACATCTAATTCTGATTTTAAAAAGAATAACAATAAATTTATGTAAAATAGGAATATAGAAACACTTTTTAAGATCCAAAGTGCTTTGGCAAATAAAGAAGAAAAAGAAAGTCCAGTAGATACCTAGGCCAAGACTGTGGATGGACTGTTCACAAAAAAAAAAAAAAAAAGTACAAATTGCCAATACATTCATGAAAAGATGTTCAAAAACAAAGAAAAATATTAAAATAGTCAAAATGTGCAAATTAAAATGAGATATATACTTTATTGATGAAGATCAAAAAGATCAATCATATACATGCATGAGGAAAAAATGAACCTTCAGCCAGCCCTGGTGGAAATGAAACTGATGTATCTTTCAGTAAGTACCTTAGCCATGTATTTCAACCATAAACAAGCAAGTTTCCACTCCAGGCCTTAACTCAAGAGATCACCTACCATTCTATTGGTGGATTGACTGATAAGTAGAAAGGGTCCTTGAAGGAGTTTCTGTATTATCTCCACTTCTATGGGTGAGAACACTGAGCAACCAAAAGGTTACCTTATTATCTAGTTTCTCAGTGTATTGATGATCTGTTGCTCTATAACAAATTACCCCCAAAATTAGTGGCTTGAAATAAAGCACATTTATTCTCTCCGTATGTTCTGTGGATCTGGAATCTGTGTATGACTTAACTGAGTCCTCTGGTTCAAGGTCTCTCCCACCACTGCAATTAAAGTGTTGGTCAGGGAGGCAGTCATGTCAAAGTTCAACCTGGGAAGAGTCTCCCCCCAAGCCCACTCATGTGGTTGTTGTGCTGTGTGGCAGGATTCAGGTCCTCAAAGACTGTTGGTTAGAGGACACCCTTATTGGATTCTCTCCATAGGGTAGCTCACATTCCTCAAAGTGAGGCCACTAGCCTCAGAGAGAGAGAAGGATTGAAATAGAGGAAACAGTCTTTTGTGAGAATAGCTACACGCAGTACCTGCTCCACAGAAGGTGCTCAGTAATTGAACAATAAATCCTATTTATGTAAAAACATAGCATATTTTTATATGGGCTTACTAAATGCTAGGAAAGAAAAATTATGAGATTGGGGACATGAGGAGTAAAAAAGGACATTTACTTTTTACTGTTTGAATATTTGACCAAAAATTCTCAGATCCCTAATATGGGATTCTCGTGTTTTATACCATACTAGGTAAGCTGGCAGGTAGCTTTCATTAATTATTTTTTTCCAAAAGCAATCATTGGTTTACTGACATGTTCATAATTCATGAAATATTTGTTAAAATCTTCTGTGAATTTTATGTGAATTAATTTTAAAGGATACATCTTATACATGTTTCTAAGTTTACATTTTCTACATTTTGACAACTTCTCCATTCCCAAAGGGTGAATGGATTAAGATTGGTTTTGTTCATTTTGTCTCACTTCGGAAAATATTCAGTAGCTGATACTGTAGAAAGCAACATGTTGGAATTATAAAAGAAAAATACTATTATGTCTTTAGAACTTCTCATCCCTAATTTTGAATTCTTTAAGAGCAATATAAATTTAAATTTTTTTCCACTTAAGTTATGTTTGTTATGATATTTCATACATAAGATATGTGATACAAAACTAATCCATATATATATTATTTTTATATGTTCCAACTTCCAACTTTACAATTATCTTACAGCTGTGTGTTCCTTACACACCTTGAAACCACATGTCAGCTAGATAAAGGGTATGAGTCAAATCCTGCCCACAAGCAGTCTTTCTAAATAGATGTTATTGGAGCCCAATTACACTATTTTGTTTGTATATTTTCTGCAGCTACTCTTGTATTCTAGTGGCAGAAGTATGTAATTGTAGTAGTGTGGCCTATAAAGCCTAAAATATTTACTATTTGGCCCTTTATGGAAAAAGATTTGCTCCTATTGTTTATATTGAGAATTTTTATCCATGAGCATGGTGTCATGCTTCATTGATTGGGTCTTCATTACTTTCCGTTCTCGAAAACAGTAGAGAGGTTCCTAAAGAAGTTAAAAATAGATCTACCCAATGATCAGCAATTACACCGCTGGATAATTGTACAGATGTACAAAGATACAAATGTATTGATCTGAAGGGTCACCTGCACCGCAATGTTTATAACAGCAATATCCACAAGACAAAGTATGAAAAGAGCCCAGATGTCCATCAATAGAAGAATGGATAAAGAAGATGTGGTATATATATATATATATATATATATATATATATATATTTATTTATTTATTTATTTATTTATTTATTTATTTATTTATATTTATACAATGGAATGCTACTCAGCCATTAAAAAAAATGGCTGAAATGGCATCAAATCTTGCCCTTTGCAACAATGTGGATGGAACTGGAGGGTATTATGTTGAGCAAAATAAGTCAATCAGAGAAAGACAATTATCAAATGGTTTCACTCATACGTGGAATATAAGAAACAGTGCAGAGGATCATAGGGGGAGAGAGGGAAAACTGAATGGGAAGTCATCAGAGAGGGAGAAAAACCATGAGAGACTCTTAGCCTAGGAAACAAACTGAGGGTTGCTGGAGGGGAGGTGGGTGGGGGGATGGGGTAACTGGGTGATGGGCATGAAGGGGGGCACGTGATGGGATGAGCACTGGGTATTATAGGCAACTGAGAAATTATTGAACACTACATCTGAAATGAATGATGTACTATATGTTGTCTATTTGAATTTAAATTAAAAATGTTGGCAATGGGATTCCTGGGTGGCTCAGCTGTTGAGCTGCCTTTGGCTCAGGGCATGATCCTGGATTCCCAGGATTTGAGTCCCACATCGGGCTCCTTGCATGGAGCCTGCTTCTCTCTTTGCCTGTGTCTCTGCCTCTCTCTGTGTGTCTCTCATAAATGAATAAATAAAATCCTTAAAAAAATATATTGTTGGCAAGAACATTTGTAATCCTTATGGGCCAGTTTTGTACATACCATTTCAAATGAATCTCTAAACACTTAATCTTTTATGCAAATGTATTATTTTTATTTCAGTTTCCAACTGCTTGTTACTAATATATGTATAAATAAAATTAATTCTGAATTGTGTATATTGATATATCCCATGACTTTGCTAAGCTCACTATGATTCTAGCAATTATTTGTAGGTTCTTTTAGATTATGGATGATTTCATTACAAGTTTTCTGTAGAAACCTTTTATCAGGCTAATTCATCTTCTTTCTAGTTTGCTATGAGATTTTATTATGATGTTGAATTCTGTAAAAAAAAATTTGTGTGTATTCAATTGGTGACGTTGTATTTCTTTTTGATCTGTTGATATAGTGAGTTTCATTGACTAATTTCTGAATTTAAACCAACCTTACATTCTTGGAGTAAATCTCATTTGGTTGATACATTATTGTGTGTATGTTGATATATCTGATTTGGTAATGGTTGGCTAAGGATATTTATGTCTGTGCTCATTAGGAATATTGGTCTGTAGTTCTCTCTTCTCATAAGGTTTTTGTCTGACTTTGGTACCAAGAGGATGCTTGCCTCATAAAGTCAGTTGTAAAGTGATTTTATATTTTCTGTAAGAGTTTGTGTAAAATTGGTTGTATTTCTTCTCTAAGTGTTAAGTAATATTTACTAGCAAAGCTGCCAGAGCTTTGGGTGTTATTTGTGGAAGGCTTAACTATAAGTTAAATTTATTTGTAGATATAGGACTATTAACTTTACCCACTTTTTATTGAGTGCTCTTTGATAGTTTGTGTCTTTCAAGAAATGTATCTGTTTAATTTATCAAATTCACCGGCACAAAGTTATTTCTGATATGCTGCTATCATCCTTTTAATTCAAGTAGGTGCTGTAGTGATGGCCTCTTTCATTATGGTTATTTGTAACTTGTGTCTTTTCTTCATCAGTTGTCCAGCTGGAAGCTCACTAATTATATTGTTTTTATTTTTTCAAAGAACTGACTTTTGGTTTTATTGATTTTTCTCTATTGTTTTTCTGTTTTGTATTTCGCCAATTTCAATTTTCCTCTTTATTATTTTCTTCCTCCTCCTCACTTTGGGTTTTCCTTGTCCTTCTCGGAATAACGTAAGGTGGATGCTTAGATAGTTGATTTGTGATCTCCTTCCTTTTCTAATACAATAATTTAATACTACCATCTTCCATCTAAGTATTGCTTTTAGCTACATACCGCAAATTTTGTTATGGTATTTTTATAATTTTTCAACTCAAAATATATGTATTTTTCTAATTACTTGGTAATTTCTTCTTTGACTCATGAGTTATTTACAAACGTGTTGTTTGATTTTCAAATATTTGGGTTTTTTCCAGATATATTTGTTATTGGTTTCAATTTTAGTTTTGCTATGAAAGTAGAACCTAACATGTTTTATTTTTATCTCATAACATCTACTGAGATTTGTATTATGACTAACAATATCATCTATTTTGATAAGTGTCAAATGTCCCCTCAAAACCAGTATGTAGGATCCCTGGGTGGCGCAGCGGTTTGGCGCCTGCCTTTGGCCCAGGGCGCGATCCTGGAGACCTGGGATCGAGTCCCACGTCGGGCTCCCGGTGCATGGAGACTGCTTCTCCCTCTGCCTGTGTCTCTGCCTCTCTCTCTCTGTGTGACTATCATAAATAAATAAAATTTTTTTTTAAATTATAAAAAAAAAAAACCCAGTATGTATTATGCTGTTGTGGGATGCAGAGTTCTGTAAATGTCGGTTAAGTCAAATCGATAAATAGTGGTATTCAAGTCCTCTGTATTTCAAGTTTTCTTCTTTTGCTCCTTTCTTCTCTTTTTGAAACTATAATTCTCAATGTTAGAGCATTTGATATACTTTTAGAACTGCAGGACAATCCATTTTGTATTTTTCACCCTTTTGCACTTTTTCTTGAACTTTGGATGTTTTCCATCCACCTAGCTTCAAATTCAGTATTTTTTCCCAATTAGCTTGTTTAAGCATTTCTTCACATCTAATATTGTGGGGGTTTTTTTTGTTTTTATCACTCTGCCTCTTTTATAGTTTTAGGATTCTTTCTGAACCCTCACCTGTTTATGGATGTTAATCATAATTATTATATTATAAAGTCCCTGTCTGAGAGCTCCATGCCAAAGTTCTGTTGATACTTTTTTCTCTGGTTCTTCTTTCTTGCTTTTTGTGTGTCTCTTAATATTTTATTGAATTCTGGCACTGGTGCATAAAAGAAAAGTAGAGATTGTGGCAGGTTATGTTTATTTCCAGTTCTTCACTTCTTGTCTGTTTTATGCCAAAGATGGAATTTTTTATGTACTCCACATCTCCTTGCAGGGCTTTTAACTCTTTGCAAGAGTTGAGTTGACCTAGTCACCAGTGACTTCAATTTTCTGTGTTCTTCAAAGAATGATTTTGTAGATTAACAGGTTCTCTTCTTTGTTGTTAGAATGGATGTGACATTCTTTTGTGTCTTTCTCTATACTTAGCAGTAGTGGAACTCTTTTTTTTTTTTTAATTCAAGTTTTCATATGTCCTCTGTAGCAGTTCTGTTTTGATAGAAACCACCTGTCATAGGGATTCTACTTGTCCTTATTTAGTGAAAAAAATGTCCCCTTGATACATTATAAATTCCCCTGACTCTTTGTTGGGGCTGGGATTCCTTGTGTAGAAATGAGGGGAGGGAAATCACAGCCATAGTCTCTGCCACTGTGAACTGAGACATACCAATAGGTAAGTGGTCAGTTTGGTGTAGAGACAGCAGGAGGAAGAGTCTCCTTCTCCTGTCCCCAGATGTGAAGTCTGAAGTTTCCTGCATGAGGAATATGGTGATAAGGCACGTGCTTAACTTCCATGCAGGATCTGGGGCCATGGAGACCAACAGGCCATTTCTAGAGTACATGCCTGGCTCATGTTATGGGTTTTCTCCAGCAAGATAGAATTGGTCCTCAGCCCTGCACCCTCTCCCCAAATCCTCACACTCAGGTCACAAAATAGAGAGGTTCTGTGAGCTCTTCAAGGCTTGGATCATGTCCTCCTAGTACCACCCAATGCCCCTCACACAGGGGCAAGCAACATAATAAGTAAATTGAAACCATCATCTTCCCTGAACTCTTCCCAGACCATAGTCCTACTTTTCATTATTTCTAAAAGATTTAGTTTCATAAGAATCTCCCCTATGAGTCATGTCACATCTATGACCACAGAATTATCACCTTGAGTGCAATACTCAGAGGAAAGTGATGTTTTAAATCTGTGCTATCTTAGTGGCCTGACCTGACTTATTTATTTAAATAACTCTAAATGATATTAACATGCATATGTTTCTAGACTGAAATATATGACTGTGCTTAGAAAAGAAACCTTCAATACTTATATTCTCCTGTAGACTCAGGTGTGTGCAGCAAGAGAAGTCTTCAAATGCCGTGTCCCTGGAGTACTCCTTGTTTACATTCATATTAATTCCCTGGGGACACAAGGCTTCTATTTAGTCTCAGGAGAGACATCTACTTCTGTGCTCATTCCACAGCGATGCCTTTGAATAATTTATCAGCTACTTAACACTCATCACACTTGGCTTTTTATGTAGAAACTACCTGTAAGGTCTCTTACACTTTCTCTCAGGTTTGAAATAGTACATTTGAAGTAAATGTATTTCTCTGTAAACAGGAATTTCCACATTGGAAAAAAAATTGGTGGATCTCATGATTGCCCTCTGTTTGCTAAATACCTCTCCTTTCACTTTACTAGTCTGGTGAACTTGAGCTCACCGTCTCCCCATATTTGCTCACATTGCATAATTCTCCCTCCTTTCTATTGTACTCCAGGTGCTGGGGTTCCCCAGTTCCAACCAATTGCCCTCAATGGCCGAATTCAGGTCCTGAGCAACGGGTCCTTGTTGATCAAGCATGTCGTGGAGGAAGACAGCGGCTACTACCTGTGCAAGGTCAGCAACGATGTGGGCGCGGACGTCAGCAAGTCCATGTACCTCACGGTGAAAAGTAAGGAAGAAGAATGCTTTGTTTTACCTAAATAGGTCTTTTTGTGGTTAAATTTGCAATTGTCTCCATACACACTTGTTTAAAAACAAAACAAAACATTAGTTCGCTATAGCTGAGGTTTGAGGTTTTGCTCTCCCAGGAACACAGCTGAAGGCGAGGGCAAAAATCCAGCCAGTTGCAATAGCCTGACCTTGTGTCCCAGTATCTGGGGCCATGTGCTCCTCCTCTTTTGGGTCCTATGGTCAGGTACAGGCTCTGGGCAACCTAGCAGGTGAGTGGGCCTCTGCCTTTAGCACCCGCATTCCTACTCTGTTTTTATTGTGGAAAAGCCTAACATGTGTTCTAAAATGTGCTCTTTCCCAAGGTCTGTTTCCATGCATTTTATTATTTGCAAGCTGGCTTTTCCGTAGGTTTCCTTTTAAAGATCCTTATGAAATCAAGCAACCGGAAACCTTATTACCAAAGAAACATAACTACAATAAAACAGAAACACGTAACTCTATACCTAGGGTCCATATTACTGACCCATTTTGTAGGAGAGGGCAACATATAATGAAATTATTTTTATACTTTGGGAACTGAACCACCAAAGAAGGGACATAGAGTGGGCCAACTTTTACTGGGTACTACTTTTTAGCAAATGGGTGTGCATCTAGTTTTCAGCGAATGACATGTCTTTGTCCATGTACATAATTTTGTTGGAAAAATTGTGATTTCTTACTGACAAGGCTTTGATCAACCTTTCTCTTTTTTATTTTAATTGTATTATTGATAGGCTGGAAAGGACCTCTACCATTTCACTTTTTAGGGGTATTGAATTTAAAAGTGAAACTCAGTGGTGTGTATAGGTGTGTGTGTGAGAAAGAGAGAGAGAGAGAGATTTAAGCTGGCTGCACAAAGATTAGTATCTATTCTATTTTACTAAGGATTTATTCTAGTTAATCCATTATTTCCAACATAACAATGAAAACATCAAGCTGTTTATCTGCTATACTTTTACATCATGAAAAAAATCACAGTTCTGGTATAGGGTTGCTTTAAAATATGTTTCGTAGATATCCAGCTCATAAATTTGACTTCTAAATTTTATAGTCTGGAGGAACTGATTTGCAAGAATCTAAAGACAAATTATCATATCATATTATTTAAGTCCAAAGTTGAAATAGTAATTTAAAAAATAACAAATTAATGAAATATTAAGGGAAATCAAGAGGTGAGAGCCAATGGTAACCAATATTGATCCATCTTTCCCCCAGTAAATCTATTTTTTAATTTGATTATATTTAATCCAATTTATTTGATTTATAAATTTGATTATATTTTTGTAACTTTGATGTATTTTTAAATTATAAAAATCCTTCCATTCCATAAGTACCTAGGTGTGCTCTAATAGATTCAAGACCCTATAAAGGATGTAAAAACATCATCCATGGGCTTTACCCTCATGAATGAAAGAGCTTAGGTTTTAGAAGAGGAGATAACAAGGAAGAATATAGAGCTTACTAATATTAATGCAAAATGGAAAATAATATAATATGTGCCATAGATGTGCCTTTCAGAGGAAGATAGAACTGTCATTTTGAAGGGATTAAGGAGAGCTTCATGGGAAAAAAATCCTTTACAAGTGGGTGGAATTTTAAAAAATGCAGAAGCTGACTTTCCCTATATTTCCTCTCCCCACACTCTTAGTGCTACTAGTAGAGCATGGAGGGGGACCACAAAGATGTCTCTCTGCCCTTAGTGAACTTCCTTTCTTGTGGGATGATCAGGAATGATTGTGTACAACTCCTATCTAGTAGAATCCACTAGAAAAAAGTACAGAACACTAAGGTGCACAGACAAATGTGTGATTTATGTTCGTGTATAGGATCAGAGACTGAAGAGTGAAAACATAGTCCTAGAGGATACAGTGGATTTCAATAGGTACAGTCTCTGAGGGTAAATACAGGAGCATGAGGGAGAGGGAACAGAGAGCAGATAGAAGAAACCAAAATTCCAAGGCAGGGCACGTGGGTGTGCAATCAGTGAAGCATCTGACTCTCTCAGCTTAGGTCTTGATCTCAGGGTCATGAGTTCAAGCCCCGTATTGGGCTCCATGCTGTGCATGGACCATACTTAAAATAGCTACCTACCTACATACATAAAAATAAAACTCCCAAGGCTGTTTACCTGTTGGTAATTTTGTCTGAATGTTGTACCTCATACATGGAGGAGGAAGTTAGATAGGGAAATGGTTAAAGTGAGCACACATCAAAGGGAAATGGTTTTTAGAGTTGGCCAATTTTAGATTCCCTCAAACCATACCATCTATTAGCAGAGACGGGCATTTATAGAAGAGTCAATTTTACCAATTTTTAATAACCCTTGGTGCTTTTACAATTAGTTCAGCGTCAAATCCCTGGTATTTTTTAGCCCTTTATAATCATAATATTTAAATTCTGGGGGAAAAAAAAAGATTTGAGACAGAGATATAGAAGCACAAAGACAGGAGATATATGGTAAATAGGTCTATCTCTCAAATGATAGCATTCAAACAACAGCAGTAAACAGGGGAATGACTTTGCTTTTTTGCCTGTATTTGTTTGACCAGACCATTAAATGGGTTAAAGTGGATGAATGGAGGCAGCACAAATAGTAATGGGAGATCTCCTGCTTGGTGTACAGCTATTTTACTAAGAAAATAGGAAGGAAGTTGAAGCATAGAGCATACCCGGATGATTTAATGCCCCTCTGAATGGGAACAAGATTATACCTGGTACCACAGCAAGGCAGGTTCTGGGCTCTTCTCATCTGACAGTAACCAGACTTTCATCAGGCACTTTCTTTAGTGTTTTATTGTTAACGTCTGTAGATGAGAGAAGGGGCGCACTAAAACGCAGACACACATCCACATGCTCATGTCAATTTACAGTGTGTACACACCAAACCCAGATGCCTTTCAGGTAGAAGAAGTGGAAAAACCATCATCCCATTATCTTGTATTTTAATCAATCTCTCTCTCTCTCTCTTCCTTTTTTTTTTTTTTTTTGAGAGAGAATGAGTGATGGCAGAGGGAGAGGGAGAGAGAGAATCTTAAGTAGGGTCCACACCCAGCATGGAGCCTGATGCAGGGGCTGGATCCCACAACCCTGAAATCATGACCTGAGCCAAAATCAAGAGTTAGATGTTTAACCAATGAGCCACGCAGGCACCCTTTATTTTAATCTCTTAATAAGGCCCTAAATATGGCATATACCCACACTCATGAACACACACACACACACACACACACACACACAGAATTCTATATAAACATGGAAAAATCATCCCAAATGAACTAAAACTATCTATTCCAAGGGACACCACTGGCCAACCCCCGGGAAAACCATTGCATGGGATCACTAAAGAAAAAACAAAGTTTCCTCCCCCTTTTCCCCAAACAGTTGATTACAATCTTTCAGACACTAAAGAATTTCTCAGTATTGTTGGAATTTATTACATAAAACTGGTAGCAAGTCTACTTTGAGGTGGTAATCACTATTTTGACTACCCTCACGCAGTAGCCCCTAACTGAAAACCCCATTGGGGAAAAGCAGGGAACCCTAAGTTCTGGGTCAAAATTAGTAAATTCATCAAAGCCTATGTGAGATGGACATGAGGGTAGAGAATGAAGCACAGTATAATCAACAGGGAGCCCAGGGTTTGGTGAAAAGACTCCTGGGGTTGCACCGCACAGCAGCCTGGTTCTTCTGGTTTTCCACTTCTCATTAGCGATCTGGGACAAAATGCTTTACTTCTCTGAACCTGCAAAATAGGAAGAATCACACCTTCCTCGGGGGAAGAAAATTAAATGGGACAAAATCTGTGAAGATTCACCATAAAACGGAAAGCACTCTGTGTATGTGTCTATTCCAGTACATACAAATAATAGGTGATCCCGTTGTTTGGAGAGAAAAAGAAATCAAAGGTGCTGATGGTGGTGTGTGCTGGAGTATTTCCAAAAAATCACTCTGAAGGAGAAAATTAAAAGTTTGTAGGGTCATAAGAAAGAAGAGGAAACATGATTTCCAAGATCCAGGGGGAAGAAGCTTCACTGTCCATGTGATATTGATCCATGGGAGTGGCGCCTTCAGAAACTCAGACAGCCAGCATCTTTTTCCTAACTCCACTTGTTTACAAATCAATGATAGATAGATAGATAGATAGATAGATAGATAGATAGATAGATATTTCAAACTGAAAGAAAAATATTTTGATAGGAAATTTCGTGGCTTTAAATAAAAATATGATAATTCTCTCATTTCTGTAAGTCATATAAAAGAAGTGGGCAGCAAATATTTCTGAATTTAGTAGGAGAGAACTTTGCCCGATTAAGTGATGTCAGGAAATGAATGCAGGTTCTCAGGTGAGGGATCTGGATTCCCAGGATGGCTGGTGCTGGGTTTTATACACATTTTAATGACCTGAACTCTCTCAACTGGGCATGCTGTCGGGGGCTCACTGGAGATGCGGGGAACCATCTATTGTGGGCTGAGTCTCTTGCAATAGTAGAGCGATTGGACAGCGAAGCCTCCCAACACACACACACACACACACACACACACACACACACACATCTTCAAAATCAGATGTGAGGAGTCTGTGGGCAGAGATGAGGCAATCAAGTTGGGACGAGTGATCAGGGGCAGCAATCAGTGGGATAGGAAAATAACTAGAGCAAATCCTTTCGATTTTGTTGGTCTTGCTGCTTCTGATTCTTCATATGATAGAATATTCCTCAGCCATCAGAAAGGATGAATACCTACCATTTACATTGACATGGATGGAACTGGAGAGTGTTATGCTAAGTGAAATAAATCAATCAGAGAAAGACAATTACCATATGATTTCACTCATATGTGAATATCATCTCAATTATAGTTTAGCTTTTACCAAAACTCATCCCTGGCATAGAGACTCAAAACTTCAGAGGTTGTTAAAGACTTTGGCAGAAAACACAGAGACCAAGCTCTATTTTTTATCTTATTTGGCCTCTGGGACAACACTGCAGCCCCCACCCCAGGGCCACCAGGGGCTACAGAGACTCTTCCCTCCATAACCAGACTATGGGGGTTCTGGGGCATCTGGTCATTGTGATAAGAAAAGAGCTGCCCCAAACTGCTAGGTCTCTCAAACGATGAGCTGTCATCCCTAATGTTTCTCCTAGGTGCCAAAATTACACCCTCCCCTCACAGCCTTCTGCCTCCGGGCCTGTGTGCTCCCAGGAACACTGAATTCCAAATGGATCTGAGGCCCCAGTGCATAGGCAGCTCCTCTCCTGTCACTGCATACAGTATGAAAAGAGCATCCCTTATCAAACAGGAGTAGGAATGTCCCTGGAGAGGTGGTGCTCTCAGAATCCAGTGAACACCCCTGCCTCCCAGAACCACCCCACAGGCTCCAGTGGGGCCGTGGTCTCCGGGCCTCCCTCTGTCAGGCTCATCCTGGGCAGGTCCCTGGGTGCCAGGCCCACCTCTCTTTGCGGCCAGGATTCAGGCACACAGGCCTTGTCAGCTTTGGTCAGGTCCCAGGACCTTGGCCATTTCTGGACAGACATTGGTGATGGGATGGAACCTCAGGCCACTCGAGTCTTGCCATTTCCAGGGAGAATATGTTGGAGATGGCATCAGTTAATCTACCACCACCTTTGAGAATCTACCCCTAGATATTCAATTCAACCTTCAGGACTTCCTGCCTTCATACTCTGCTCCTGAGACCCACAAACCTTTACTCCACACCTAGTTATCTCAATAAAAATCTCCTCTAGTCCTGGTGGCTATTCTGTGAGACACCTAGAAGGAAGGAGCTATTCTGTGAGACACCTAGAAGGAAGGAGCACATGCTCCTGCTCCATGAAGCTTTGATGGCCTTAATCAGACCCACAGAGGCTTTTTGGTCTCCTCATGGTCCCTCTTACAGGATACCCTTTCCTCTAAGAACAAGATGAAGGCTGGTTTTGCTCTTACAGAGAGGGGGAAAAAGAGTTGGTTTTTTTTTTTTTTAAGATTTTATCTATTCATAGAGACACAGAGAGAGAATGAGACGCAGAGACATAGGCAGAGGAAGAAGTAGGCTCCACGCAGGGAGCCCGACGTGGGACTCGATCCCAGGTCTCCAGCATCACGCCCTGGGCTGCAGGTGGCTCTAAACCGCTGTGCCACCGGGGCTGCTGGAAAGAGAGTTTGAATATGAGCATTACTAAATTTAAATTGTTTTATTTCCTAAACTACCAAGATAATGGAGTGAGTCTTACACCGATGCTATTTTCCCCGATATTTTAATTCAGGAGCTTCTGGATCAAGCTTTGACTCATGGGCTCCTGTGGGCTGTGGTTATCCCATGAGGGTTCTTGATATCATGTGCAAAAATATTTTTTTTCTGAGAGAAAATACTGGCCTTCATATATCCTCGAAGGGTTCTATGATGGAAAGAAGGCCAAGAACTACTGTTCTGGAAAATCATACCCTGGATGTCCTTATTGTGTTTTCCTTGTAACCCACCTGCCCCCACCCATCAGAGCACTGGACTGGAAGAAATCAGGCACAAAATGAGAGGATACAAGGGGATAAGGAGTGGTAAATAACCATAAATCAGGCAGCAGACTGGACTCTGTTGAAGACTAGGTTTTGATATTGCACTACCTTCCCTTCATGATCGCACTCTTACTACAGTCCTATGCCACATGTGACATAAATGAGTGAAAATGATGTAACTCAGGTTGTAGTCAGGCTTCAGACTCACGATGTCTGGGCTCTATCCCCTCCCAGCTGTGTTACCCAGAGCAAGCAACTTATCCTCTCACCAGGCCTCTGTAGACTAGAGACAGTGAAAATACCTCTCTCATGGGGTTGCTGTTAGGCTAACATGAGCCATCACTCCTGACATCCAGTTGATGCAGAGCAATGGTGGCCCCTGTTGTAGTTGATGTCAGTACTGTTGTTACAATCATCATCATTTCTGAGTTACAGTCTATGACTAACCCCAAACAAGACAAATTAGTGTCGGTGATAGAATATGAGGTGTCCCTGACTCAAAAACACCCAGTTGACACATTTTCATGGCTTTAGCATATACCAGCCTCCACTCCAATTTATTCTAACACATATGTCCACACTTATATCCCCCACTCTTCACCTCTGGAGTCCAACTGTCAAACATATCTACAGTTTTCATGGGAATGTCTGGGTGCAAAAGCAGAGGATGGGAAGAATCATGGGAATGTAAAAATGGAAACACGGTGTGGGGGGCAACTGTTAGCCATTGGAAGACCCCCATGGCTATAATGCTGATGGTGGATGGTGGCTCCTTCCAGGTAGAGCATCTTGTATTCCACATAAACATTTACATTTTACTTCTTAAATGAACCTGAAAAAAATAATAAATAAACCTGAAGTTATATGAGCTGAAGATTCTTTGAGGTTAATAAGGAATTTGTAAAATGGGAAGATGAATTGAGCAGCTGTAATTTGTTGGCAACTCCGGTTTCAATCTCCTTCATCTCTTTTTTTTTTTTTTATTTAAGTCTTTTTTTTATTATTGGAGTTCCATTTGCCAACATATAGCATAACACCCAGTGCTCATCCCATCAAGTGCCCCCCCTCAGTGCCCATCACCTACTCACCCCCACCCCTGCCCACCTCCCTTTCTACCACCCCTTGTTCGTTTCCCAAAGTTAGGAGTCTCTCACGTTCTGTCTCCCTTTCTGATATTTCCCATTCGTTTTTTCTCCTTTCCCCTTTATTCCATTTCACTATTTTTTATATTCCCCAAATGAATGAGACCATATAATGTTTGTCCTTCTCCAATTGACTTATTTCACTCAGCATAATACCCTCTAGTTCCATCCACGGTGAATGGATAAAGAAGATATGGTATATGTATACAATGGAATATTACTCAGCCATTAGAATCTCCTTCATCCCTTATAGAGATTCATAAAGCATGATGCTTTAGGCTGGGGGTAGTACAGGTCTGTGAGAGGAAGGGCGTTTGAGAGTCAATGACAATGTGCAGGCCTGGGGAATGTCTGGTGTCCCAGAGCAGGGAGTGACTGGTGGAGGAAGGATGACAGATTCAAACAGCGTTTTTAAAAAATGTTCCTTTACACCAGTGAGAACGGCTAAAATTAACAAGGCAATAAACAACAAATGTTGGTGAGGATGTGGAGAAAGAAGAACCCTCATGCACTGTTGGTGAGAATGCAAGCTGGTGCGGCTACTCTGGAAAACAGTATGGAGGTTCTTCAAGAAGTTAAAAATAGAGCTACCCTATGACCCAGCAATTGCGCTACTATTTACCCCAAAGATACAGATGTAGTGAAAGGAAGGGGCACCTGCACCCTGATGTTCATTGCAGGAATGTCCACAATAGCCAAACTGTGGAAAGAGCGGAGATGTACTTTGACAGATGAATGGATGAAGAAGATGTGGTCTATGTATACCATGGGATATTACTCAGCCATCAGAAAGGGTGAATACCCACCATTTGCATTGACATGGATGGAGCGGGAGGCTATTGAGTTTGAAATAAGTTTTGAATGAGTTTTAAAATAATTCAAAGAAAGACAATTATCATATGGTTTCACTCATATGTGGAATATAAGAAATAGTGCAGATGACCATAAGGGAAGGAGGGGAAACTGAGTGGGGAAAAATTAGAGAAGAAAACCCTGTGAGACTTCTGACTCTGGGAAACAAATACAGGGTTTCAGAAGGGGAGGAGATAGCATATGGGGTAACTGAATGATGGACATTAAGGAGGGCCCATGATGTGATAAGCACTGGGTATTATCCTATATGTTGACAAATTAAATTTAAATTAAAAAAATTTTTTTAAATGTTTTTTGGGATGGTTGGCACTCCTCCAAGAAAAAGAAAGTGTATTTTTTTCTTTTGCTTATTTGATTCTTCTTTCTCCTCCTTCTGCTTGAAGGCTCCCTTCTACCCAGCAGCTGAAAAGTTATTTTTTGCTTTTTAGGGGTAATCTCAGCTATTTCAGGGTTTCTCCGTTGATTTAAGAACCTTCCTCCCCCACGGCCTTCTGTGGGTGTTGGCATCAGTGTTCTGAGTCTGGTTAGCTGTCACCCTCCACGCTGGCACTTACTGAGATGCTTGCATTCCTATCTGGTTCCTGTCTGTGGGGCCACTGCCTAGAGGCCCCCCCTTTGGTCCTCAGGCTACCATTGTGGTATCTGTCCACTCACCAGTCAGCAGTATCCACTGAAGTCCACTAGCATCCAGGATAGTTCTAGACACTCTGTATTGATCGAACAAGACAGAATTGGTTAACTGTCATGGAGCATGCATTTCCATAGAGAGAACGGCAGGCGCATCGGTATATAATGTAATGCCCAGCAGAGAACAGAATGAAGGGAGGAAATAAGGTGAACATATGCTTGGAGAGAGCATTCCAGGCAAACGGAATAGCAAGTGCAAAGGCTCCAGGTAGAAACCGATTACGTTTGAGGAGCCCCAAGGAGGCCATGTGCTTGAAGCGCAAGGTACACAATGAAGCCAAGAGAGCTAGGAAAGGGCTAGATCCATGGTCAACCTTTGAACTTTATTTCAGTTATGATGAGACACCATTGGAGGATTTTGAGCAGAGGATTTTGAGCAAGTGTTATGACAGTGATAGCTGCAATTTGCTGTAAACAAGAGTATTGTCTAATTCTGACACACTCCAAACTTTCTATTACATCTGACTTATTGGGAGGTGCTCAGGGAGGCAGGAGAGCCGGCCAGCAGAGCAGGTGGCAGTCTTGGGGCAGTCCCAGGAGACTGGGGGGATTGCATCTGCCCCTGTAGCTCCAGGATTTACTTGGATTCTGCTTCTCATGGTCTGTGGTTAGAAAGGCTGCCTTTTAGAAAGGATCCCTCCAGCCCCCATGTTGAACCTGTGAAGCCCAGGGCTCCTTTATGGGACCCTCCTCAGTGACTAGCTCCCTGCTGTTCTTCGTCTCCACCTCCACCACCACCCATTTCCCCAAAGCACTGATCTCTGCAGTCCTTCCAGGAATGTAGCTTTGTTTTGGAGGCAGTTCTCCTGACTTCCACTTGGCCTTTCCTGTCATCACAGCCCTCACTCAATGGTTTGAGAACCATGTGGCCATTTTACCAGTTACCAAGTGCCACATTCTGGAACTGCGGGAATAACCACAGAATGGATTTGAAGACTCACCAGGTCCTCTGTAAACGTGACCTGAGCCAATATGCATTGCCCCCTGACCTATATAAGCCCCTGACTGGAGAACCAGGGTAGTGTTTTGGTTTTCCAAGAATCAGCGTCCATCCAGGGTTATCATCCCTACACTTGATGGGGCCCTTTTCTCTGGCTGCTTTTAAGATTTTCTTTCTCTTGGGATTTCAGAGTTTGACTGTGATGCACCTATATGTTGTTTCTTTTGTATTTATGTTGATTTGAATTGAGAAGTTGCTTGGATCTTTGAAAAGTCTTCAACTATTACTTCTTCATGTGATTTTTTGTTGTTGTTTTGTTCTCGCTTGGCTGCCACTCCAGGACACATATGTTAGTCTACTTGATATTGCCCCAGGACTAAGGTTTCTGATACTTAGACAATTTTTCTTCATTCTTTTGCCTCTGTCATCAGATTGCCTATTTTTTAAAAGATTTCATTTATTTATTCCTAAGAGATATACAGAGAGAGAGGCAGAGACACAGGCAGAGGGAGAAGCAGGCCCCATGCAGGGAGCCCGACATGGGACTTGATCCCGGGACTCCAGGATCATGCCTTGGGCTGAAGGCAGGTGCCAAACTGCTGAACCACCCAGGGATCCCCCAGATTGCTTTTTTTTTTAATTATTTATTTATTGTGAGGAAGGATGGGGAGGCACAGAGGGTGAGAGAGAATCTTAAGCAGACTCTGTGCTGAGCCCATCACGGGGTTTGATTTCATGACCCGGAGATCACAACGTGAGCTGAAACCAAGAGTTGGGTGTTTAACTGACTGAGCCCTGCAGGTGCCCCCAGATTGCCTATTTTTAAATCTTTTTTTTTTTTTCATTACTGATCCTTTCTCCAGCTCTCTACAGTGCGTATTAAGCCCATGCCCTCAAGTCCTTATTCAAGTTACTGCACTCTTCAGTTCTAGGATTTTATTTAGCTCCTTTCTTCATATATTCTGTTTCTTTGCTGAATTTCTAATTTGCCTAAGTTCAAAACCCAGACTCTTAACAACTGTTACGCAGGCCCATTAGAAGTTGCTAGATATTCTGGCTTTTTTAAAAAAATTATACCTTTATTGAGGTATAATTCACATACATGAAAGTCATGTTTTAAAATGTATGGTTTGATATGTGTACATAGATTTTTGTGGTTGTTTTAAATAAAGATTTATCTATTTTTTTAAAGAAAGAGTGCATGAGTGGGAGGGTCAGAGGGAGAGAAAATCTCAAGTGGAATCCACACTGAGCCCAGAGCCCAACAGGGGGTTCAATCTAAGGACCCTGAGATCATGACCTGAGCCAAAACCAAGAGTCAGATGCTCAATTGACTGCACTACCCAGGCACCTGTAGCTCTGTTGTTGTTTTTTTATGCCCATATCCACGTCGTATGGTTACATAATTGTATCTTAATAATATTTTAAATGTGTGATAGCACAAGCCCTGTTTCTCTCTGACCCCTCCACTTACAGCCCTCTCCCTTTGCCATTACTTGAAATTGTCTTTGTTCTGCTCTCGTGTGCATTCTTCCGTAGGGTGGGGAACCCACATCTGTTTAATGTTGAGGCCTCCCAAGAAAGAAACATGAAACTTCCCTTCCTTCTCTCTGGTTGTAGGTCCCTTACTGGAGGTGCACAATTTTTTTCCCATTTGGGACCAAGACATACTTTAATATTTTTCCCCACAAAATTTTGAAGTCCATATGATATATATATCCTTCCCCTATTATTTGTAGAGTTAAAGCCATTGCTCATTTAAAGCACTATTTAGCCTCCCCCTATTATTTGTATAGTTGAAGTCATTGCTTTCATTCATTTAGCAAACATTTGCTGAGTTCCTGCCAGGTGCTAGGGAATCAGTCAAGCATCTGATCTACATTCCCAAACCTCTGCACTCCCACCTCCTTTCTATCAATGCCCTGCAGCCATAGCCAACCAGCCACAGGTAGAGGAACATGTTGGGTTTATTCTTGACATAGGAGAGGATGCACAGCACAGGGTGCCAGTGGGGTGTCTCCATAAGATGGTACCAGAAAGGATGTATCATATGTCTGGGTCTCTGTTAGGTGATTTGGGCAAAGGGTCAAGGAAGCAGAATTTGGCTCTAGACTGGTTGCTGTGGGGAGTAGGGGCAGTTCTATGATTAGGTATTTTAATGAATCTTATCTCTAAGTGGGGAGGGATGAAACCAGGCCAAAGCTTAATAAAGATGTAGCAGCCACTCATATTCATCAGGGTAGTGGTTGTTTAGCCATGTCTTGGTTTATTTCAACAGCATTCATGCTATTGACTGTGTTCAGACACAATAGAGTGGGTGTGGTTTATCTTGATCCACCTCAGCCACAGAGTGGTTTGGTCTGATGTCAATATTTTGTGAAATTGTTACTCTTAAGAAGAGAACACTAAGGCCCACCTGGGAGTTCCTAGCCAGCTCCTGGACATCAGGGGCTGCTTTTCTGTTCCTCATTTCTCTTCCTCATTGCTATCACTTCATTGGTTTTAATGTAATTCATCTCGAAAAGGACTCAGAAGGTAATGGGTAGTTTTGTTTAAGCACACCTAAAGGAAAGCAGCTAGAGGTAAATGTCCTCAAGAGCTACGGGCCAGTTTTTTTGCAAGCTCAGCTGCAATGAGCTCAGAAATCATCTGATCTGCCATGGACCTTGTGAACAGGTACATGGTAATGAGCTTACAGAAATGTGAGGCTTGAAGACTTCCCTCTGATAATTTATTCTACGTGGAGTATGGTGTCTGGGCTCTGATGCTCACTTTTCTCTTGAGGACTCCAGGTTTGACCCTCTGCGGGGGCAATCTGAACTACTCATGTTAGGACGCATCCAAAGACAACAGCCCTAGAGAAGAGTTTGCTGATGAATGCTTGTAATGCAATGGTAGGTCATGGCAGGATGCCCATGACCACCAGGGCAGTGACCAGCCATCTGCTCTTTGCAGTTCCAGCTAGGGCTGCAGCAGAAATATGGAGCCAGGTTGGCAGTGGGTCTCTGAATATACTATTTCCCCCACCTATTCATTTAAATTCCCACATGCCTAGCCGATTGTTTCTAACGCTGCAAGCTAGGTATCCACGTGTGTGCATCTGCCTACTGACATTAAGGCCCATTTTGGAGGAGTACAGCCCATATACACACAGGTTAAAAGGAATCACCTCATCAGAAAAGGTCACCTGATTTTTAACTCATTCTGGGCCCCAGAGCATGACTGTAATTATCAGTGATGTAGGTTATACACCAAAGGACCATACGTAACTTATACACATGGCAGACTCAGATGCATTGGTTGAGAATAGCTGTCTCTGTACTCTTATTCTCTCCAAAGAGAACTCTAAGGTAAATAGTATTCATCTAATTCTAATTTGAGTCTTCGCCTTAAGGAAATAGAGAGAACCCTTAGCTTAGGAGCCAGAGGCACCACTTCCTGCTGGTGTGACCTGATTCTTATTGCTGGGCAGTGCTGTGGGATCTGGTCTGTACTGAGAAGTCCGCATCGTGCTTCCTGCTTTTTATTACTTAGCTTCTGTATTTGCTCAGAGTGGTGTCTTTAGTGAATAGGGAAGAAGTTGTGTATATTCTGGGAAAAAGTCACAGCCAGTGCAAAAGCCCTGAGGTGGGAGAGAACTTGGTGTGTCCTTTCAGTGATGCTGCTGGTGGAAAGAACAGAGTTCAGCAGAGAGGGGACAAAGCCCTTACAACAGAGCATCAAGGGTATGACATTGCAGTCTGGGTTAGCGGCACAGCCTCTTCTGCTCTTTCTTCTAGTGGGTGCATCTGTATGTGTCAGCTTCCTCTTTGAAAAAAAATTAAAGCACACAACATATGTTGGTTGATTCAATTTTTTAAGTTAATAACATATCCCAGTTGTCTTTCGAGATAGCTACACATAGCTCCTGTTTATTCCTTCTAATGGTGCGCCCTGATTCACTGTGTGGCTCAATTTATCTCTTAGTGGACATTCAGCATGGAAACAACTTCATGGGTTCAGGTCCTTTGAGAATGACCTACTCCAGGCCCTAGGTGGTAGGTTCTCACCACTCCTTGCAGCAGGAAGGGTGCAGGATAGAGGGAGCAGGGGAGCTGAAGCCAGAGCTTGGAAGACCCTTGGGGGGAGTTTCAGAATATGTGTTTTCAGGTTTTCTGCACATTTTGCATACTGTTGAGTGCTATTAGAGAACAGTATTTCCCCCAGACATGCAGCACAAATGCCTCATCTTCTGTGGCTCATTTATAGATATGATACAGAAAAGGCCCTTGGCTGGGAAATGGAAACAGAGTCTCCAGAAAGTGACTTGCATTCTGAGTCCGTAGCCTTTCATTCTGAGCAGGAGAGGGGAGGGAAGGCACTTTGAGGTAAAGCCTACTGATCAGCTCCAAGAGGTGGACTCGTCCCTCTGTGAAGAGAAAGAGGAGAATGAGGCATTCTCTGACTTTAAAATGCTTTAGTAAGTACCCCGCTTGTTGTCACCATCATCACACCATGCCGCCAGTGCCATGTTGCCTTAGCCATGTTGGGGACATATATGACCATTAAGAAAATTTATGCTTCCTGAGTGTCCCCAGGATTACTTCCTGACACTTCCTATGAACCTGCCTCTCCCACGTGCCTACAGCTATAAAAACTGCTGTAATAATTACCTCACAGGGTATTGGTGTTAGTGTGTTAAGTGTTATCTAATGAGTTCCTTTGGTTCATGCAGGCTCATCTCCCCAGGAGAGGCAGGGGCCAGGCAGTGAGTTTGGCACATGTGCACGTGCACACACAGAGCACATATATACACATATCTATTCGTCTACACACACACAGCAATGACCTTTGTTTTCTTCCCTCTCTTACCCCCTCATCATACGACATAGGATGCATTGAGTTAATATCATAGTGTGTCATCTATGGGATAGCAAAGAGAAGAGTGAACATCCTCCAGGGTCTTGACATTCTCTTTTAGAGGAGGGATTAGTGTTCTTATTCTTACACAGGATAGTTGCATCATGTTAGGTGAAAGTATGACTTTGCTGTCACCTTTATTTGGGGATGAAGTATGGTTTAAGGAATGTGTGTGAGTGCCATTGACAAGGGGTGGACTTTGATGATTAATGTTACATGTCAACTTGGCTAGGCAGTGGTGCCCCATTGTGTCTAGTTTTTGGTAATTTGTTATGGTGGCCAGAGAGAACAAAGACAGTAGGTATCCAGTAGATATTTCTGACTTGAATTTTTAAAACTGGGTATTGTCAAATTAAAAGGCAGCAGACCCTGAGTATTCATAGAGAGAACATTCTCAGTTCCAACTCGTAGTAAACAATATGGAATTTCCGTGGCATGTTAAGATACATGATTTTGTGGGGGGAGATGTTTAGGTTGTAAGCACTGCAAGGCATGTGTGTGGAAATACAATCCTTCCTGAGCATCCAGGCCACCTGCTTCAAAGTCTGTATCAGTCAGGGTCCTCCAGGGAAACAGAACCGATGGGATAGATACATGGATAGAGAGATTTACCTTAGGAGCAGGCTCACTCAATCATGGGGACTGGCAAGTCCAAAATCTGCAGGGCAGGTTGGAGGTCCAGGGGAGAGTCGATGTTATAGCTCAAGTTTGAAGGTTGCCTGGAGGCAGTATCCTTTCTTGCTGCAGAAAACCCAATCTTTTCCCTCTGAAGGTTTTTAACTGATTGGGTGAGGCCCACCCACATTATGGAGGGAAATCTGACTTACTCAAAGACCATGGATTTTAATGTCAGTCACATCTAAGAAATACCTTCACAGCCACATCTAGACTGGAGACCATCAAAGTCTGTAGCCTACATTCCAATACCTCTCTCTGACACCAATTGGGTGTCCTATAATTCAATTCTATTCTAATGCTAACTACCCACAGTTAGTGTCTGATCCCAGAAATTAAAGGACTCAGTCCTTCACTGTCCTAGCTTCAGATACCAGCACTGAGTGTAGTCCCCAGGCCACATACTTTTGCATGGCCAGCTACAAATTAGGGGTTTCTTATGACTAACCTGCTCCATTTCAGGAGTTCTCTGGAATGACTCACAGAACTCACAAAAGCGCTGTGCTTAAAAATTACTGTTTTATTGAAAAGGATAGGAATGAACAGCCAGGTGAATGAGTACATAGACAAGATTGAGAGGAGTCCTAAGTGCAGGAGCTTCTCTCCCTGTAGAGCTGAGGCACATCACCATCCCAGTACATTGAGGTGTTCAAAATCAGGAAGTTCTCCAAGCCTTGCTGTTAAGGATTTTTAAATAAGTTCCATTGCTGAGGCATGATTGGTCAGAGCATGATGGAACTCAATCTCCAGCCCTCTCTTCCTTGGGGGTCAGGGGGTGAGAGTTTGGACCCTCTAATTACACTCTGTCCTTCTGGCATGGCCAGTCTCTACCTCAAGCTACCTGAGAGCTCACCAGGGGTCACCTCATTAGCATAAACTCACATATGGCAGAATGGGGAAGAAAGTAGCAAAAAAAAAAAAAAAAAAAAGAAAGAAAGAAAGTAGCACCTGGGGAGTATGAATTGCCTTCTCCCACTGGTTTGGCACTCCCAACCTCTGAGTCTCTCTTGTAGGTTCCTTCCATTGGATTCAGAGCAGGGGGGCAAGTGATACAAGCCATAACACTCTCTCATAACTTAGGACAGTTTTCTCTTCTCTCTCTCCCCCAACTTTATTTTCTGCAGTAGGAAAGAATGGGGCCTGACGTAATGGTTGTAAGTAGCAAAGTTTAGTAAGTCCTTAGTGGGAATCTGGTCCTGGTATTCTTTTGAAAATTGAAGGACAGGACATCTTAATCCTCAACCTCGAGTCGTAGAAATGAAATCTGAGGTAATAGTAAAAGTCCTTCTCAGCACCCACTTGTACTTTCTTGGCAACCTAGCTGGCCCTTTAGGTAAAAAAAAAAAATTTCTGTTTATAATGATTACATATGTTCCTAGATCTTTTGAAATTTGTGTGATAAGAGAAAAGGTAGAAAAATCTTCCCTGATCCCAACTTTCAAATAGAGTGTTTTAAAGGAGGCCCTTTAGAAGTATTTCTCTTTTTCCTGCCTAAGATCTGAAAAATGTGAAAAAGAAAAGGAATCAAATATTAGCATATCATTCATTGCTGATAAAACTGATTTGAGACAGGGATGTTTACATCTGGGGGAAAATGAACTTCCTAACTTGAGCCAGGAATTCAATAGACTCACCCAGGCAGTCCTAAGCAAGAGTAGACTCCTGACAGCTTTTGTGCCTCACCAAAGCATAGACCCACCATGCGTACCTTACAGCACGGAAGTGTATATTCATTTCTATGGCTTTGTGACAAATTATCCCAGACTTAGCAACTTGAAACAACACACATTTATCATCTCCCAGTGTCCATGGGTCAGGAGTCCAGGCACAGCTTACCTGAGTCTTGTCTCTCAAGGCTGGAATCAAGGTGTGAGACATGGCTGAGGTCTCATCTGAAGGTTCACCTAGAGAAGGCCCCGCTTCCAACTTCATGTAGTTGGTGTCAGGATTCATTCCTCCCCAGATATTGGACTAAGGACCTCAGTTCCTTCTTGGCTATTGGCCAGAGCCTGCCCTCCATTCCTTGCAATGAAGATGTCTCCATCATGGCTGTTTGCTTTACCAAAACATGCAAGAGAGTCATAAGATGGAAGTTAGAGTCTCATGTAACCTACGCACAGAAGCAACATCCCATGACATTTGCCATGCTCTGTTGGTTAGAGTAGCAGGCCCTGCCCATGCTCAAGAGGGAGGGATTCCATGGGGGTATTGAAAAGGGATCACGAGAAAGAAATGCTTCCAATAGGAATGCTGGCCAGTGGTTGTCAGTTTAGGACATTCTTCACTGTCAAATCCTGTTTCTCATTTCTTTGATATGAACATCAGCTGACAGGCACTGAATGCAAAGCCTTCTCCATTGAGGTTTTATGCAGGCAACATAGCTCTTCATAGCAAAGCAGTCTGAAAAATTGCCACCTGCAGGATTTTGCATGCGAAAAAACCCAAGTCAGTTGCATTTTACCGGATGGAGTCTATTACTGTAAGTTATGTAAGTTCAGCAAGAAAAGTTATTTATTTGTTACTGTTTGGGCATTTAAAAGTTCTTTGTTTTATGGACACCTTATTCCTCATGTAGTGATGCACAGACTTAACTAGAGGCAGGGTCACTGGAGGCCATCATTTTTTTCTGCCATTCAGCATTCTTCTGATATGCGGTTCATGGTCGTGTCCACTCTCCATCACATGCTAGCCCTGTGTCTATTTGGACCTGTGTTTGGCAGCCAGTTTGGTTGTGGCTTCATACCATTTCCAAGCTGCCTCAACAACATGGCAGCCTGCACATATTCCACTGATCACACACTCCAGAACAAGGACATGGGAGCTCAGAATGTACTACCTTTCAGGATGTCACGAGATGGAGAGCGAGCTGGTGCTCAGTGGCCACGGCAGCCCCTGGAACTGGCATGATGGGCAGGGAAGGGTGCCTGGAAGGAGAAGGTCTCAGAGACATTGGGGCAGATAACAGTGCCCATGGCCCCACCCTCACCCTTTCACCATTCAGGTCTTAGATGTACTCTTGTAACCCTTCATTGAAGCAGCACCTAATTACTTCTGGCAGCCTCTGTGGACACGGCATGTCAGTAATCTTTCAAATAGTCTCATTAGCAGTGAGGCTGGACACGTCAGCCGCACCCAGTGCAGCACGGTGGCCGTCACCAGGCCGGCGAGGGCACTTCAGCAGTGTCATCACGTGAGTGTTGCCCTTTTACTGATTAGCCACAGAGATAAAAGGAGGCTGTAGCGAGGCTGTCCGGGGATTCAGGAATTCAGGGTTGAGCCTTCTGGAGGAAATGGAAAATAGCTGCATTTTGCACTACGTTAGCAGGCGTGTGTACACAGCATCACGTATGTCCACTGTGAACATGGGATATTAAAATAATTTAAAAAAAAAACAAAAAAATAAAACAATTTCAAGCAAACAACAGAAGATGCATCAAGTTAGCCTAAAATTTCAGTTCCCAGTTCCCACACAGCACCATATTCCTACCCATCCCTCCCCCTGACATCTTCCAATGTAATAGCCTTTGTCCCCTTTCCCCACGCACCTGACCCACGCCCCTGACTTCTCTGTAAAACTCCTTACTCTTGCAGGAATATTTTGCAGATATTATAAGGTGCTGCATGGATTAAGCTTGCCACGGGGCCCATGAATCCCCAGGCTTCTATGGGTCTATCCACCCGAACTCTGGAACTGCAGGACCCAGCCAAGTACATGAACACTCTTGGATTTAAATTCAAAGGTTGTGAAGTCAAGGTCACTGTGAGCAGAACCTCTTCAAAAGCAGCACAAGGCGATGATGTACTGGGCTTAAAAGTCAACGGCATTTATTCAAAACCTTTCTTCCCAACTGAGACCCAGGTTGGCGTGAGGGCCTCTCACTCAAGTGGCCTAGTCCAGCACGGTCTGTCTCCCAGAAGACAGTCCCTGGATGCAGCCTCCAGAGGCATAGGAATCTCTTGCGCACCAGCCAAGGCCATCCTGGGGCTCACTCACCACAGCAGACAATAGACCTCAAAGCCCCCCATTTCCTGGAGCTGCTTGCCCCCATCCCACCTCCATCATGTATTGTGGAGGAGATGGTTCTGTTCTTTCCTGGCTGCACACAACCACTGGTTTTCCCATGTCAGGGATCATGATCACCTCAAGTCTGTGCTCCCCTAAACTTAAACCCCAGCATCCAGGCTACAAAGAGTGTTTCTATCTAACTCCATGCCTAGAAACCTTGCTCATCTCATACTTCAGAGCAACAGCTGCCATCACCAACAACATCCTTGAACCTTTTGGAATATTCATACATGTCCTTGTTCATAGTGCTGCAGAACTTCCTTCCTGGAAGTCCTGGACTCTCCAGAGGGAAAGGACCTCAGCTGGTCTCCTGGTCTAACATGAGGCTTCAACTCCCTTCAGCAACACAGGAAGGGTCTCATCTGGCCTTGGCTTGTATGTGTCTATTGACAGAGAGCTTACTACTTTTAGAGGCATCTTATTCTAATTGAAGTATCATGAACTATTTTTATAATACTATTACTGAACCCATGTGTTGCTCTAGGAAACACACCAGACACTTACGATACACTTACATGCTAATACACAACAACACTGCACTTTGGGTCACGGCATTTGCCATGATTCAGATGATATAACTGGTGTCCATCAAGGTTAAAGATGGACTCAAGGTCACATATAGGGTAACCGTCCTGGTTTGCCTGGGACTCTCAGTTTTAGCGTGAAAAATCTAGCATCTTGGGGATTCCTCACAAGAGGAAGTTCAGGAGCTGAGATGTGAACCTTTGCTCGTCCAGGCCACATACCATGAATGTATGGCCTGTTCTAATTCTGTTCTTTACTGTCTTGCTCACTGTTCCGCTTTCCCTCTGTGCTGACTCCATTGCCGCTCCATCTTGAGTAGGACATGTCACCCACTGCAGAGTCCTGTTTTGCTGGGGCCACTGTTTTGGCCATCCCTGTCTTTGCTAGGCATTTGGGAAGTGGTCAGGGATCCTTGCTCATGCTCACTCAAGCCCCCTGGACATGCTTCTTGATGAGACTTTAGGGATCAGGAACCTGGAGACTGTCCTTCCTCTGCTGCCCCAGTCCCTCCCCCTGGCTACACCAGCATGGCAGCAGAAAGCCTCAGTGGTCGGTCCAGTTTTAGAATGCCACAAAGCTTAGAGCCTGCAGCTCACTAGATGTTCCCTAACCTGGCTCAGAGGGACCTGCAGAAGATGACTTCCTCACTCACTAAGCCCTGGGATGAAGGGAAAGGGGACATGATGAGCTCCACCTGTTCAAGCCACCCTCCCTGGCAGCACCAACCTGAAAGGGAGGGAAACAGAGAAGGGGACACTGCTTTCACTGCTTCAGCCACTGCTTCGGCCCCCAGGAAATTTCCCTACCTGCTCCTGTCCTGTGTCCCCTCTCCCCTGGGGGCCTCTCTGCGGGGTGGGGGTAAAGGAGGGGGTCTGCAAAGCCATGCTAATGCCCAGCAAGCTGTGGCTGACTCTCCTCCCTTTCTCTCATGCACAGGCCAGGAGCTCAGGTAAATCTACAAACCCAAGAAGGTTTCCAGGTACAGGACTCGCTCTTGTTAGGATAGCAGGCCTTTCTTTTCTTTTCTTTTCTTTTCTTTTTTTTTTTTTTTTTCCTAATGGTCCCCCCACTCAGAGGGGTGAGCAAGCTCCCAGGGCTGTTTGCTGCCTTTTCTGACCATCAGCACAGCTTTGATTCAAGGACGTGCACTTTAATCACCCATCATGTGTCATTAGCCCGACAGGCGGCAGCAGCCGCAAGACATAGGCGCCAATAAATCGCGCTGAAAGTCGCTGGAGCAACCCTTTGTTGATTTTCTCTCAGCTATTCCATACAGCTCGGCCATTGTCAAGACAACACAGCGACTTTTGCAGCGGCTGGGGAAGGGGGTGGGTTCAAGGGAGCCCATGGAAAGAAGTAGCCCTCTTTCTCTCTCTTGGCTTCCTTCCTCTGGGCTGCACTCTCGGGAGGTCAAGCTAGCAATTAGCAGAAATGAGCACTGTTTTGTTAAATAATTGCCAGGACAGAATTTCAAGCACTTCTGCATGCAAATTATGACAGCACTGAGCTTTCTTGCTTTTTATGACCCTGCCTTCATCCACCCCACTGCTGGCTGCTGGGGGAAAATGAGGCTTGTTACAAACTGCATGTCTGCTGACTATGGGGCTTCCCTGCCTGGCTTTTCCCACCTAAGGGCACCCCCACCTGAGTAAGGCACCTACCTCTAGGTGCTCCTTGGTAGCCCAGGCTCCTGCTTATCGAGCTTTGACAGAACACACCTCCAGCAGCTTTCCTGCAGCCCCCCCACCATCCCTTGGGAATTTATCTCTGAGACCTCTTGGGTCTGCATCATGAAAAATGAGATGCAAAACAGACACAAGGTCTTAAGAAAATGATTAAGCACAGAATAGCCAATGGCAGCACGGTTGTGAATGATAACAGCTATTCAGCTGCTGCCCATGTGATAAAAGATGCGGGGTATTAGAGCACTACGGCTGCGTACGGTATAGGAATGGCCTCCCCACCCAATCCCCCACCATGTTGTCTCAACGTGGAAAGGAGAGTCCATTTGGGCACAGAGGTACATTTATTTCCTGCTTTCCTTTAGCTGTGTGTTCTGGGGTAGACAGGGTTGCAATGCATGTCCCAGATGGGAACTGCGAGGTGGACCCCTGAGAGGTCCCTCCCTCTGCTGCCTGCGTGGACCCCTGTCACTGCAGGCCTTCTCTGTGACACTGCAGGGCATGAATGGGATGACAAGGAATGGTGGCTGATGGGCTGGAGGATTCCTCACTTTCTTTGCAGCATCCCTTTCTCCTCCAGAGATGCTGGTCTAACTCGGGTGCTGCAACTCCACACTCTCCGTGGTTATGGACTATAATACGGAACAAAGTGTGCGAGAGTCAGAGGTATTCTAGAGTCTTGCAAGGCTTCTCTGTTATAGGCAGGGCTGGTTTTTAAATGCAAGGGAAGTGCCCGGAGCCCTGAAAGGTCTCATGCTTGAGTCAAAGCTTTGCTGTCACTGTTTGGAAATTCTTTTTTTTTTAATTAAATTAAATTAATTTTAAAAAACATTTTAAGAGTTTATTTGAGCAAAAATTTATTCCAATGGGGGCAGTGCCAAACCAGAAGTGGTTAGGAGTGCTCTGTGGACAAGGAACCAGGGGAAAGACATATATAGAGAAGGTGCAGAAGCAAAGAAAGGAAGTCATTTGATTGACCGCAGCTTAAAGTCCAGATGGCTGTTTGTGTTTGATTGCCCTTAGCATTTTGATTTTGTAACCTTGGCACATTTTCAGGCTCAGATTCTGGTTTGCTTCTGTAGGTACATCATGGGTTTAAAGTCACATCAGTCTAATGGCCTGCTTTTTTAATGAATTTAGCTGAAGCTTGTGTAAATGCCACTTTGGCAGCACTGCAAAGGGGGTGCCCGCTTTTTCATCTTGTGCATGACATTCTACATCAGAGGTCTCCCTGCCTACACGCTGGCCTTAAGGCCCTGACTTGGCTCCAGCTACTTTCCCCTCTTTATTTTTTATTTTGATTTATTTATTTTTTTTTACTTTCCTCTCTTTAGAGATGGGGCCTCATCCTCAACAGTCCTGGAGTACAGCAGGTCCGTGTCAGATCTTTCATTGTAGTCATTTCTTGTCTGGGCTGAAGGATGATCTTATAGTCCAGGCAGTTGCTTTCCTCTCTCAGCTTACGTTTGAGCACCATTTGGGCTCTGGGAAGGTTTTGGATACTCTTGCATAGCAATAGCAATCTGGGGACCATGGAGATCCAGGGTCACATATGTAGATGTTTCTCTCTTCTCTATGATTGCTACTCCATGAGGCTGTCGGGAGCTTCTACACCCCCTCAGCATACACTCGACTTTGAGATCTCTGTTCTTGGCTCCCCCAAAGTTAAACGGAGTTCTCACATATCCACCCATCCTGAAACTCCACTTTCAGGATTCTTGTGTAATGCCAGGAGTGCTTTTGGTTGCAAGAAACTGATAATCTGACAGCAACTTAATAAAGATCTATGTTTTCTCACAAGCAAGAGTGGTGCAGTGACTCCATAATATTATTCATGTTCTAGGGCAGCGCTGTCCAAAAGAAACACAATGTGAATCACGTATATAATTTAAACACTTCCAGTAGTGATATAAAAAAAAAAGTAAATAGGCAAAATTATATATCATTTAACTCAATATATTCCAAATACTGTCTTTTAAATATGCAATCAGAGGGATCCCTGGGTGGCGCAGTGGTTTGGTGCCTGCCTTTGGCCCAGGGCACAATCCTGGAGACTCGGGATCGAATCCCACGTCGGGCTCCCTGCATGGAGCCTGCTTCTCCCTCTGCCTGTGTCTCTGCCTCTCTCTCTCTGTGACTATCATGAATAAATAAATAAAATCTTTTAAAATAAATAAATAAATAAATATGCAATCAGAAATAACATTATTTCAGAGATATTTATATTTTGGAGGTCCTAATTCTTTAAAATTTTACATGTATTTTATACTTATGGCACATCTTCATTTGAAGTAGCTGTATTTCAATTGCTTAGGAGCCTCAAGTGGCTAGTAGTATTTACTATATTGGACAGAATAGGTCTAAGGCTTTTATCTTTTTATGTTTTATTTTATTTTTTTAGTTAAATCAATTTAGCTAACATATAATGTATTATTGGTTTCAGAGGTAGAATTTAGTGATTCATTAGTTGCATATAACACCCAGTGCTCATTACATCACATACCCTCCTTCATGCCTGTCACCCAGTTACCCCATCCCCCCAACCCCCTCTCCTCCAGCAACCCTCAGTTTGTTTCCTAGACTTCAGCACCTCACGGTTTGCCTCCTTCTCTGTTTTTATCTTATTTTATTTTTCCTGCCTATGTTTTGTTTCTTAAATTCTATCTGTTTTGTTTCTTAAATTTCACATTTGTGTGAAATCATATGGTATTTGTCTTTCTCTGACTAAATTTCACTTAGCAATAATACCCTCTAGTCCCATCCATGTTGTTGCAAATGGCAAGTCCACCATAGCCAAAATATGAAAAGAACCCAGATGTCCATTGACAGATGAATGAATAAAGATGTGGGATATTTATATATATATAATATTGGGGTATATATATACCAATTGGTTTATATTGGGGTATATATACATATATATCTATATATATAATATATAATGGAATATTACTTAGCCATCAAAAAGACTGTTCGGACATTCTTAGTAATTTTTGAAAAAGGGAGTCCACATTTTCATTTTGCATTGAGCCCTGTAAATTTCACATTTATAGCTAACAGATATGAAACTAGCATTTTTAAAGATATTCATTTCTTTCTTCCTTCACTACCTTTCACTAGTTAAAAAATAAAAAGAAGCCTTGGGTCTTCTTTACTAGAACAAAATGAGCCAACCAACCCAGTGTCCTCCACCCCTCAAAATCTCTTCCTCCAAAGATTTATTTTCCTTTCTGAAAAAAACACTCCATTACTCTTTTTCTCTTTCTCTATGATTTGTTCACTTGCTTTAGTTCTAAACTATAAAATGTAGCAAGGACTCTTGCAGAAAGACCTTTCCTCCTGAGCTCCAGTGTTCCAAAGTTGGCATGAACATTTGAGAACATTAGCCATATGTAGCACATTCAAATTAGAGGTAATCCCAGAGTTGGGGCCCACAGATGACCCAGCTGTGAGCTGTGGGCCCAGAGGTCATTAGCTGTAAACAGAAAATAAGATGTAAAGCTTTAGACACGGGATAGTGCTGTTAGGTTACAAAACTAGGATGGTGATGAGGGATCATCATCAAGGTAAGAGGTGGAAGAAAGGGATATGGTTATGGCTGGAAGGGTTAACCAAGAGATGGAAACAAGCAGGGTGGAAGAGAGGCCTGGGGGCCCATACCAGTGAGTATAGAGGGGTTATGCCCTAATAACAAGCAGCCTGCAATTCTCAGCAGCTTACCACAGAATTCTTGATTTCTCATGCACACAGTACGGAGAATGTGGGGGCCTGCTTATTGTAGTGGGGCTCTCTCAAACTCCCAGACAATGAAGCAGGCACTGTCTCAGAGTTGCCTCTCACAATGTCATTGGGCAAGTGTGTTCTCAGTGGTTTTGTCCTAGCAAGTAGATAGTCCCACCTGGAAGCCATACGTGTTACTTTTGCTCACAACTCATTGGCCATATCTAGTCACCTACTAATCTCCTCCTGCCACTGCCAACCACAAGGGACCAAGAAAAGCATATCTTCTAGGTGCTCAGAAGATAGAAAACCTGAAGCCTGTGGTGAACAGCATTCATGACCCCTGCAAAGCCTAAAGTACAACTTTTTTACTTGCTTGTTTTGACCATCTATCCATCCATTACTCTGTCCATCCTTCCATCCCTCCATCCCTCCCTCCATCCTCCTATTCCCTCCATCCCCAATTCCAGGAGTCCCTCTAACAAAGTCTTTTTCTGTGTGTAGGATGTCATGCTAAATCTTGATGGAATCTTCAGAATCTCTGCACCCAGAGTTCATGTTTGTTGGGGGAGCCACACATACGTTGTGAGGAGGAGAGCCATGACGTGTGTCACAAATGTCATGTCTATCATGAAGGCAATTTTCTATGGGAGTTGAGAGGAGGAAGCCAATATATTTTCTTTGTGACATCAGTGGGTGCTTCACAGAAGTGGCATCAAAGCTGCATATTAAGAATGTATGCAGTTGCAATAAGCAGAGATAAGGAGGATGGGGAAGGCATTTCTAACATTGAGAGTAGCCTGAACAAAAATGTAGATGCTAGAAAACAAGCTATTTTATTTTATTTTATTTTATTTTTATTTATTTTTTTTTATTTTTTTTTATTGGTGTTCAATTTACTAACATACAGAATAATACCCAGTGCCCGTCACCCATTCACTCCCACCCCCCGCCCTCCTCCCCTTCTACCACCCCTAGTTCGTTTCCCAGAGTTAGCAGTCTTTACGTTCTGTCTCCCTTTCTGATATTTCCCACACATTTCTTCTCCCTTCCCTTATTTTCCCTTTCACTATTATTTATATTCCCCAAATGAATGAGAACATATAATGTTTGTCCTTCTCCGACTGACTTACTTCACTCAGCATAATACCCTCCAGTTCCATCCACGTTGAAGCAAATGGTGGGTATTTGTCATTTCTAATAGCTGAGTAATATTCCATTGTATACATAAACCACATCTTCTTTATCCATTCACCCCGATGTTTCTAGCAGCAATGGCCACTATAGCCAAACTGTGGAAGGAGCCTCGGTGTCCAACGAAAACAAGCTATTTTAGCTGTAAAAAGAGCTTTCAGGAGGGGAGGTCAGCAGGAATGAGAGTGATCAGTCAAGAAGGGGGGAAGGGAAACAGCACCCATGGAGGGCAGCTCTAGATCTGGCCTGGGGCCAGACTCTAAGCACCAACTGGCCTATTCAATTTTAGAAAGAGGGAGGAAGGAAATAGAAAAAAAAAAAAGAAAGAAAGAGGGAGGGAGGAGTTACAGGTAGTGTGGAACTTCACAAAACACAGCAATCATTAGAAGGTGATCACCTGCATGTTTAGTCTGAGTTCCCAAGAAACAGAATCACTAGGATATATAGATGTAGATGTAGATATATGGAATAGCTATATGTAATAGGATATCTGTATCGATAGATGATAGATAGATAGATAGATAGATAGATAGATAGATAGATAGATAATGCAAAGTTGGTTCACATAATGGAGTCTGAGAAGTCCCACTATCTGACATCTGCAAGCCAGAGACCCAAGAAACCCAATTCCAGTCTGAGAGGCAAAAGGAGCAGATTCCTTCTTCCTCCAACTTTTTGTTCTCTTTAGGCCCTCACTGGATTGCATGATGCCCCCTACTTTGGGGAAAGCAATCTAGTTTCCTAAATCCCCTGATTCAAATGCTAATCTCATTTGGAAAAAACTTCATTGGTACACTCAGAAATAATGTTTAATCTGGGTGACGTTTAATCTGGTCCAAGTTGACTAACCATCACAGGAGATAAACGTCTCCTTGGAGGTAGGAGTGTCAATGGAGATACAGACCTTGGGGAGGTAGAGGTCCCTGTGGTATAGGCACATCTCACAGGATAGGAGGTGGCTAACTTTTACCTCTTCAGGTTGAGCCTTAATCCTGATGTGGTCTGAGGATCCACAGCATCAGTGTCACTGGGCTCTGCAAATTATCCTGGAGTGGAGCTCAGGAGTTTGTGCTCTCTCAAGGTCCCTGGGCAATTTGTGGGTGCATCGAAGTCTGGGAAGCTAGGGTGTGTTAGTGTGCTGAGTGCGCCAGAACAAAATACTGTAGACAAGGTTTAAACTATAGGCATTTATTTCTCTTAGTTCTGGAGGCTAGAAGTCCAAGATCAAGGCATTGGCCAATTCAATTCCTGGTAAGGGCTTTCTTTTGGGTTCACACATAGCTATCTTCTTACTTTGTCCTCACATGGCTTTCAGTGCATGTTTGTGTGTACATGTGTGCAGAGAAAGAGAGCTCTCTTCCTCTTCCTCTTCATATAGGGCCACCATGCTATCAATTTGGAGCCCACCTTTATGACTGCATTTAACCTTCCTTAGCTCCGGAGAGCCCTAATACAATCAACCTGGGGAAGTACAACCAGAGCCCTGCAGATGGGCCCCTGAAATTGACAGAGATTAGGCAAGTACCAAACACATAAAAAGTGGCCAGTATAAGAGCACTCAAGGTCACTATTAAAATATCTCAAGTATCTAAGTCCTTCTCCATTTGCAATTACCAACTTTTAGATGCTTGTGGACTCTCTCAGAGCTGCATTACCTAATACACTCGTTGACTATGCCACTTCCAAGGGAAGCAGTCATATTGCCCCAAATTAAGTGCCTTTGGAAGTTTCCTGTAAGAATTTAGGCACTTAGGCTCAGTTATGTAACTTCTTACCAGCAGAGGACAGCTACCTAATCTAAACAATACAATCCACCTGAGGCTGAAAAAAAGCATTACATTTTGTTTCTTCTCCATAGTTTATTTCCTTTAAAAACTTAGATGGTGTCCTTTAGTTCAGATTTGCTATTTGCTGGTTTCATCCTGCAGAAAAGTTGACTAAGTCATACTTAAGAAAGTGTACCTCCAACACTCATATGAAACAGGCTCCCTTCTTCACCTTTTGATCTAAAGCAAAAGCATTATTGGCTCTCTTCCTGAGAGATTTGTGATGTCAAAAATTCTGTTTCCAATATATATTGTTGTTATTTCTCCTCACTTTGGGAAAAAGGCTAATTTCTCTCTCCTCTACTAGAGCCAAAATGATCTTTCAGTATCTTAACTATCTTATTAGCATTTAGGATTTTGACTTCTTGAAAGGTTGCAATTCTCCAGATAAGACGTTTGAAATAGACCTTCTAGAGATGTAGAAATCAGTGAAAACCCATCATACTTGCTTGACTGCCCTCTGGACACACAACTGTTCTCCACATCTGAGGTCATGCTTAGGGAGAATTTAAAGGATTATAAGTTAGACAGTGAATGGCACATGTAAAGAGCACATTAAAACTCACTCTTTTTTTGGAAAATGTATGGCTGCTCCTCTCACATCAAGGGAAGTGGGTAAATCACCTGGTATGGGGGCTTATTTCACTGCCAGAGGCTCAGGTGAGAATGACAGTAATTCCCCCCACTTGAAGGTGGTATAGTTCTATATCTTTGGGTAAATACCCAGGAGTGGAATTACTATATCATATGGTAATTCTACATTTAATTTTTTGAGGAACGTCCATACTGTTTTCCACAGTGGCTGCGCCAGTTTGCATTCCCACCAAAAGTTCATGAGGGTTCCTTTTTACCCCACATCTTCATCAACACTTGTTATTTCTTGTTTTCTTTATTTTAGCCATTCTGACAGGTGTGAAGTGATAGCCCATTGTGGTTTTGATTTGCATTTCCCTGATGATGAGTGATGGAGATACAGGCTTCCGATTATGGAATGCTTAAGTCACAGGGATGAAAGGTCTGGCATTGGGGATATAGTCTATGGTATTGTAATAGCATGTATGGTGCTAGAGAGCAGTTGCACTTGTGGTGAGTGTTGCATGATATATAGACTTGTCATATTGCTGGTGGACACCTGAAACCAATGTACCATTGTGTGTCAACTATGCTCGAAAAGAAAAGAAAAAAGGAAAGAAAAGAAAAAAGAGAAGAGAAGAGAAGAGAGAGAAGAGAAGAGAAGAGAAGAGAAGAGAAGAGAAGAGAAGAGAAGAGAGAAGAGAAAAATAAAAGAAAGAATGGGGTAAGGTTCTAGAAAATCATGGAAGTGCTTCCATTTCTTCCCAGACACTGTACTGTCACCTCTGGTGGCTCTCATAAAAAAGAACAATAGCTCTCCATTAAGTACACGCAAAGCCACAGGTTATATTTAGTTAGGGCATGGAAAAGGAAGGACATGCTACCCATGTCATTGTTAATTTAGACAATAGAAAAATGAGTTGATTTTCCTGTCTTCCTGCTGCCACAAAAGCACCCCATGGAGTGGAGGAGAAACAACTAAAATTTATCCACTTGGAGCACTTCATTCATTCTTCTTCCTAGGGGCCAACCAGGCCAGGCTCACCTGTTTCAGGTTTATCCCAGCTGCAGGTGGAGTTTGGGGGTTAAACACCTTTACCCTCTTGCCTGCTCAGTGTTAGACCCAATGTCCCCAGAAGCTATCCAGCTCTCCCACCGACCTGATTCTAAACCCCAGAGGCAGGGACTGTGGGGTACCACTTAAGCAGGAGGATCCCCTGAGGGTCAGTCTCTAGAAGATGATGATGGTGAGAGGCCTACAGCTCCAAACCACTGAGGTATCCCTAAGGTCAAATGAACATAAAACACAGGAGAGGAGCAGTTGTCACTTCCCAATGGATCTTTAAGATAAGGCTTTATAAACTGATGGCATTTTATCCTCATATATATATTTTAAAATAACCCACAGAAATTATATTATAAGGCTTATCTTGAGTGCATTACCTCTGAAACCAGGTCTCAGAGAGATGATGTGATTTTCCCACTCAGTCCACGAGGCAAAGTCAGATTTCCAGGCCAGGTTTGTTGACAGAGATTCCATGATGATCATCCTATCAACTGCTCAAGGTCCTCTTGTTCCTAGAGAAGCTATGTATTTGAATCAATTTAGTATTCCTTTGAGGTCTTGACCCCAATTCTTAATAATTACTCCTGAACAAAAGTATGGTTTGACATATGGGCTCCCCACCCACTATACTGCGCTGTGCCAAGCTCCTGATCCATTTCTTTCCCATTAATCTCCTGGTTTGCTACACTGAGGAGTTGTGACCTCCCTTCTAGGATGGGCCTGCCACATTTACAACATACAAAATACAGCAAGTTACCAAATTATTTAATACCATAAGAGAAATTCCAGGGACTGCTGACCATACATACCCAGATTGGGTTAATGAAAGGTGTACAGATATATATTGCTCAAACAGTCATGAATGTCTCCTGGGTGCTCCTTCTCACTCCTTTCTTCTCATTGTTTGGCTTCTCTATTGAACCTGACCCTTGAGGTCACTGCCAGTTTTTACTAATTTGACCCTAGTTCCTTCATTTTCTCTAATCTTTCAATTCCTCTGTTCCTAGGGAAGAAGTCTGGACCTTGGCTCTCAGTCATCATATTGACTTTGAGTTAATCAAGGAGTCTTGTGCCCATGTTGACCTTTACCTGCAGATGCACCAATAATTGGTGCTTTTTCTGTATTGAGGTTTTGGGACAGAAGTTCTGTCCCAAAACCTCATCTTTCCATTGCTTACTCACACAGAGACCCACATCTGAATTGATTTTTTTCTCTCAAACTTCCAAAACCTCTGTTGTAGACAGAGTAACGACCTGCACAAAGATGTCTATGCTCTAATCCATGGAACCTATGAATATGTCACCTCGCATGACTGTGATTAAGTTAAGGGTCTTGATATGGAGAAATCCCAGGATTATCTGGGGGGCCCGATGTAGGCCCAATGTAGTCACAGGGGTCTTTTTTTTTAAGATTTATTTATTTATTTATTCATGAGAGACACAGAGAGAGAGAGAGAGAGAGGCAGAAACACAGGCAGAGGGAGAAGCAGGCTCCATGCAGGGATCCCAATGTGGGACTCGATCCCGAGACTCTAGGATCATGCCCTGAGCCAAAGGCAGACGCTTTAACTGCTGAGCCACTCAGGTGTCCCATCACAGGGGTGTTTCTAAGAGAGAGGTAGAAGGATCAAAGTCAAAGAAAGAGATGTTACAATGGAAGCAAATTTGGAGTTGGGGATTTTGAAGGTGGAGGAGGGGTCATGACCCAAGGAATGCAGGTGCCTCTAGAACCTGGAGGAAACAAGGACACAGATTTTCCCTTAGAACTTCCAGAAGGAACACAGCCCTGCTGACATCCTGATTTTAGACTTCGTACCCCCAGAACTGTAAGAGAATACATTTGATTTAAGTCACTATATTTGTGATAACCTCACAACAGCAGTAAAAAACTAATACAACACTGTAGCACTTTTGCAACATTATTTCTAGCAAAGCCCAATGAATATCTTCATGCAACAGACAATATGCAAGCTCTGGGAGTGAATGACGGGCACTGGGGCTCCCGGACTCCAGGTGTTGAGACAGGGGTTGGACATTCAGTTGTTGTGAGATATTTGATGGCACTGCTACAATAAAGCTGCCCCATGGCTTCCCATTCAGGTCTCCCAGAGGCCTAGCCCAGTGGCATTGGTGGCCGTTGTCTCCTTTCAGACATTGCTAAGATGGAGCATCTGTGACTCACTGATCTGAGAATAATTCAGTGGACACTTATTTGATGCCTCCTGTGTACCATTCTCTCAAGCCTTTTAACAATATAACTTGTTGAATCACTATTCCATCATGATGTTGTAGTTACAATTAACTCCCACTTTAAAAATGAGGAAACTGAGACCCAGAGAACTTACCTAAGACCACTAGGCTTGTATGAAGCAGAGCCAGTATGCATGTCTGAGCAGCACATTCTCGGGGGTCTCAATCTGAACCCTCATTTGCTATATCCCTGCTAGGCTCAGGCATTTCCTTCCTTGAGCCACAGGGACTGAGAGGTCTAGGTTCTTACTCCCCATCTTTGTCCCACTGGAATAATACCCTACATAACTGGGAGTTCTGCAAAAGTGTGGAATGATAAACTACCCTACACCCACAGATAATCATCAGAATAGAAAAGGGCCAGAAAGCCATTAGCTCAGGTGATCTTATAACATGATGGAAGATGCCAGATGCTCTGGTGCTCTTCAGAATAGACACTTGGGGAAGCAAATTTTGATTTATCCACTTATCAGGTATTGGTTGAGTCTCCACTTGAGCCAACCCCTGGGCTCTATGCGTACAATACATAGAGAAGAGGAAGCTGTTTCTAGAACGTGGGCAGGAAACATGGCAGCCAAGATCAAGGCTTAGAATCTCCTTGTAACATATGCAGTTGTGTAGGAAGAAACAAGTCATTTTCTACCTTGGTGTGCAGATCAGAGTAGATGTACAGAGGAATAGCGCTGTTTCATTCCCAGTATTGTGCTTGGTAATAAAGCCCCCATGGTACTTCATTACCCAGAGCTTTGTTAATTTTTATTTGAGCAAAACAACCTTCCTTTTGAGTAATGGAAAAATTACCCATGCAATAGTGAGCTTTTTTTTTTTTTTAGTTCCATTCATGATACAAACATTCATTTAGACTATCTAAAGTGATAGAGCTCTTATATATAATAATGATGGCCTTTAGGGTGGTGTAAATCTGATTTTTGTTTTCCTGAAAAGAAATGCAAGCCTGATGCATTATCATTAGTTTTTTTTGTTGCACTGTTATCCAGAGTGAAACTACATTTGCTTGTGAATGAACATATTTGAAGAAGTGACAGATGAGGGGGTCTGTAAGCAGGGGAAGAAAAGATATTTGAGGGAAGACAGTGGTGGACCCTCTTGGAGGTGGTACCATTTCCTCCCTCCAGTTTGAATTCTATTTCCCATCTTATTGACTGAGCTCTCTGGCTGAAAAGGAAAGATGAACGAAGAGATCAGAAGGTTCCTTACATAGTTTTAAGTGGTAGGTCTTTCAGTCATAATTATTGGCATTTCTGTAACATTGTCCAAATTAAATATGAGAGAAAATACATCATATTTTTTCAAACCCGCCACTTTTCTCTCTTGTGTCTTCCTGCATCATAAGTGAATGCATTTCTTTGTGGTGGCTCTTACAGATGGTTAATTGTGGAACATAAGGCTGCTGTTTTGGGATTTCATGTATGTCTTGGTTCTGTGGCCACTGTTGGCTTCCAAATGTGTCCTGCAGAAGGGGAACAGTTGCATAGTAATGGGTCACCCCTGCCACAGAGCAATATGAAAATACCCAACCTGCTGTGCGTAGTCTGTCAGAGGTTCTCCAGCCACACAGGCATGTAAATTACCCCTAACACTATCACATTTCTGAAAAAGCCAGTTTCATATGACTATGGGCAGGTGATGGTGATTATACTAACAAAGTTTACCATTGTTGTAGACTTAAGACAATGAAGTCATCATATCCCTGGTGTCCATATAAAAGTTTGGAGCTGGAAGGGGACGGAGAAGTTGAGCAGATTGAAGCCTGTTGTTTGAGACAGGAGGAGAAGACCTGCACTTGGGGTTAGCAACCTGCCTCCAATCCTGGGCTTTATGGACACATCTTATTCTCATTGCATTTTAGGAAAAAACAACTCAGGGGTGTGGTTCAGGATATAAGAGGTAGTGTCACATAAAAATAAAAACACATATATACTTGAAGAATTGCCAGTTGAATGCTTTTAAAAGTGCCGGGAAAATGACAGGGACCATGACATTGCAGGAAATTGAGTGAAGGGATCCCTGGGTGGTTCAGCGGTTTAGAGCCTGCCCTCAGTCTAGGGCATAATCCTGGAGTCCTGGGATCAAGTCCCACATCAGGCTCCCTGCATGGAGCCTGCTTCTCCCTCTGCCTGTGTCTCTGCCTCTCTTTCTGTGTCTCTCATGAATAAATAAATAAAATCTTAAAAAAAAAAAGAAAATTGAGAGAAAAGTGTAGCAGTGAGCCAGATCATGGAAAATATCATGGAATAGCAAGGAACAATGAAAGGAAGCAGGAAAAGAAGGAATAAGGCCACAACAAACAGGAGTTAAAGATAGCCATATAATTGTTCATCTACCTTATTTTATAAAAATTCAAAAAACAACCACATCTTACACCAAAATTACCAAGAATGGAAAAGCACATAATAGCTTGATTTACTAATTGTCCACTAAGAGCCGGGCCCAGTGGGAACTGCTCTGCTCATCTAACCTGTGCATCCTTCCATCAGCCTCTGAGGTGGGATGTGCCCATGACCTCCGTTTTATGGATGAAGAAACTGGTTCAGAGATGATGAGCAAGCTGACCAAAGCCATGGAGCTGTTCTGTACTGCAGACTGGATTTGACACCAAAGCCTACCCTCTATACCACTCACCTGGACAACTTAACTTGACTGGATTCCAATCAGCAGGATAACCTCATTTGCCCTGACCCCTAACACTTAAGTCAACAACAACAACAAAATTTACTTTATGCCTAAAATGGAAAAATAAACAAAAATCGAGATCATGAGACAAATATGAGGCTATGGGAGCACAGCCACATTTAGGTCTCCCCCGCTCTGCAGGCTGACTTTGTGCAAGGGCTGTTTTGTGCTTCTGGATATTTAAGGATCGGCCTTCTGGTTATGGAGTTTGGGTATGTTTCGCTTGAGAGCTGAGATAGGAGGCATGAAGAGGTGGACAGGCAAGAATAGATCATACAGCATCCAGGGTGAGGTAGAGAGGATTCTGCAGTCTTTCCCTGAGGCTGTCAGTTGTTGGCCCATTTGGAGGCATCTTAACCTGTAAGGGATATTACACAGCAGTGAATAAAAGGGAATCAGAACTGTACCAGGCTAAGTGGAATCGCCAGGGGCTATTGCTGTGTAAGAAAATTAATATGCAGAGAAATATGTATAGTAGATACCCTTTTATCAAATGAACTATGATCAAAAATCTATGCACTGTGCACATATGTGTTGTGAATGCGTTTGGCGGGAGGATTGTACGAATACAGAGAAAAATATAGAAGGATGCACTTGAAGTCATAACAGAGTCTCCCGAGGGCAGAGGTGAGAGAGAGTGTGTCCCTGTGGAAGGGAGAGAGAGAAATGAAATGCCCATCATTAGATAAACAGCAAACAAGGCACAACTTGTATGTTATACAAGTTCTATAAATGTGTGTGTGCACATGTGTGCCTATATATATATATATATAAAGAGGGCTGTAAAAGTATGATCCCCCAAACTTTGACAGTAATGTTTCAAGGTGATTGAATTTTAGTTTATTTAGTTTTTATTTAAAATCCAGTTAGTTAACATATAACATAATATTAGCTTCAGGTGTACATTTAGTGATTTATCACATACATACGACAGCCAGTGCTCATCACAACAGATGCCCTGCTTAATGCCCATCCCCTATTTAGCTCATCCTCCCCACCACATCCACCTCCCTCCATCAGCCCTCAGTTTGTTCTCTATGGTTAAAGAGTCTCTTTTGGTTTTCCTCTTTTTTTCCTTCCCCTATCTTTATCTTTTGTGTTTCTTATATTCCACATATGAGTGAAATAATATGGTATTTGTCTTTCTCTGAGTGATTTGTTTGGCTTAGCATAATACTCTCTAGTTCTATTCATGTTGTTGCAAATGGCAAGATTTTATTCTTTCTGATGGCTGAGTAATATTCTATTGTGATATAGACTACATCTTCTTTATCCATTCATCTGTTGATGGACATTTGGACTTTTTCCATAGTTTGGCTACTGCGGACATTGCTGCTATAAATATTCAGGTGCATGTATCCCTCTGAATCTGTACTTTTTTATCCTTTGGGTAAATACCTAGTAGTGCGATTGCTGAGTTGTACGGTAGTTCTAGTTTTAACTTTTTGAGGAACCTCCAGACTATTTTCAAGAGTGGCTGTACCAGTCTGCATTCCCACCAACAGCTAATATTAATAACACAGGAAACAACTGTTTCAGTGATTCATCAGTTGTATACAACACCCAGTGCTCACCACATCAAGTGCCCTCTTAATTCCCATCACCCAAGTACCCCATCCCCTGCCCCCATCCCTCCAGCCACCCTCAATTTGTTTCCTAGAGTTCAGAGTCTCTTAGAGTTTGTCTCCCTCTCCGATTTAAATTTTTTATTTTTCCCTCCCTTCCTCTATGATCCTCTATTTTGTTTCTTAAACTCTACCTATGAGTGAAACCATATGTTAGACAGTCTTCAGGTACTACATGATTATGGACTGCAGGTGTGTCTCACCTGGGAGCTTGAATAAAGAAAAAACCATTTAAATTATTACTTTGCCTTTAATAATTAATGTGGCCATTTATTAAAGTATAAATGCAAAGCCTCTCTATCTTCCTTTCACTTTTAGTTCAACTGAAAAATCTTGCTGTGTATATATCTAGCAAATTTGAACAAGTACTTTTAAGCTATTTTTGATTAATGTTATGTGTGTTCCATGTACAAACTTAGTTCATTTTTCATCTTTGTGGACTAAACTATATTTATAAATTAAATACACTTGATTTCCTTTTAAGTACTCCAATTATCTAACAAAAGTATTTAATAAATAACTTTTATAAATAGCTTTTATAAATCAAGTATATTAAACTTACAAGTAAATTTAGTTAGTCTTATAATTGCTTAAATGTTATTATATCCAACCTCAGTAGGAGTTAGTTACACCTACTATTAACTATCTAAATCAATTACTCCATTATACATTATAATCAGAATTACAAATCTGGTATGGAACACTAATACATCTCATAAACATTTAAACTGCACTTGTATTGTAAAAATAATAATATTTGCATTTTCTTCTCTAAAACATTACTGTATTCTAAATCTTTCTGGAGCCAGAGATATTTATCTGCTGAGGAAACATGTCAAAAATTTGAGAGGGCAGCTTCTTGAGCATCTTCACACATATTATCTCAGTGGACTAAACTTTCTCTTTTTTAAGATTTATTTATTTATTTGAGAAAGAGAGAGAGCATGAGCAGGGGGAAGGGAGAGAAAGAGGGAGAGAGAGAAAGAATCTCAGGCAGACTTTGCACTGAGCACAGAGACTGACCTGAGGCTCAATCTCACAACCCCGAGATCATGACCTGGGCCAAAATCAAGAGTTGGATATTCAATCAACTGTGCCAACTAGGTGCCCCTGTGGACTAAACTTTCTTAAACAGGGAAGCCCCTTGTAAAGACAGTGGCTGGTTCTAGTTTTGAAACTAAATCTCACCTTGTTCTATGGTTGCTGCATCATGGCTTCTCAAATGGGATTTGCCATACTCCGTGCTCCCTAAAGTCATGTAACTCATTGTCTGATTCCATGGCTCCACTCCTTAGGTCTCTAACCCTTAGGTTGCTAACTTGATTTGATTCAACAAATGCATTTTGACTCTATTATTACATTTGAATTATTTTCATATACCTTCTGTCTTTAGGGTCTTAACAAGTATAATTCAATGTCTAGTGCATAGTGCATGACTTTGTCTGACTCCCAGTGTATAGGTTGCAGATACAAAGAGGGGAAATTCAATCATTCTATAAACACGTGCTATCATAAACCATCAAAGGAAGGAAGGAGAGAAAAGATAAAGGACAAAGGGAAGATAATAATGTTAGTATGTTAGAGGGACATAGGAGTCAACCTAGAGAGTGCTCAGTGGCTAACTCTGGAACAATTTGAGCAAGGAACTAAAGTTGTGTTGGATTATAATCCAAAGTGTAAAATAAATATCTGTGAGTCCACACTGATGTAAATAAATGATTGAATGGGTAAATAAATAAACAAGTTTCTTTGGCAGAAGAATTCCCGATAATTTATGTAGACACACCGCCTCAAAGACATTGCATGATTCTCACTCTAGTGTTCTGTGCATGGTGAGTTCTCCCAAAGTGCACAAGATGGGAAATGGAGTGGGCACAGTAACTTCACAGTGGGCAAACCCAACCCATATGACCTCAGCCAGGTGACCCAGGTCAATACCAAGAGTGATGAATTACATTGATAGTATGGACACGTGACATGCAGTGGTGACAATGGCACTGTGCCTCTGCTGCCTCCTACTCAAAAACCTCAAAATCCCAGTCTGATAATGAGAAAAACATTAGACAAACCCCAACTGAGGGACATTCTACAAAATACTTGACCAGCACTCTTTAAAATTGTTAGTGATTAAAAACAAGGAAAATCTGAGAAACTGTTAACAACCAAGAGGAGCACAAGGAGACAGGATGACTAGATATAATGTGGCTCATGGATGAGATATTGAAACAGAAAAGGTGAATTAAAATTAAGGAAATCTGAATAAAATATGAACATTAGTTAACCATGTGTCAAGAGCCATTTAATCATTAAATAATGTAAGATGTATATAACAGGAAAAGCTGGGTGTTATGTATATGAGCAATTGCATGTATTATCTTCACAACTTGTCTGTAAATCTAAGTACATTCTAAAATGTAAAGTTTATTTTTTAAAGATTTTATTATTCATGAGAGACACAGAGAGAGGCAGAGACCCAGGCAGAGGGACAAGCAGGCTCCCTGAGGGTAGGTAGCTCGATGCGGGACTCGATCCTAGGATCCCATGATCCTAGGATCATGCCCTGTTATGTTAGGCAGATACTAAACCACTGAGCCACCCAGATATCCCTATTTTTTAAAAAGCCAGCACAAAGGGGCACTTTAGTGGCTTAGTTGGTTGAATGTCTGTCTCTTAATCTTGGCTCAGATCTTGATCTCATAGTTATGAGTTCAAGCCCCATGTTGAGTTCTATGCTAGGCATGGAGCCTACCTAAAAAAAAAAAGTCAGTAAAGAGGAGGAATTCTCCCCAAGTGGATGAGGCAGGTGGGAGTGGGGAGAACAGAAGCGCTTTTAGCTACAGTTTTTAAAACATCTCTCTGATCTCAGGATAGAGCTGGGGCATTTCAGATTCTGAGAGAATGACAATGACCTGGGCACAAATATTGGGCATTTAGGAAAAGTTTGCCCTAGATGTGTCTAGTATTATAAAGCAGCCCCTCCTATAAACTTCAGGTTTCTGAGGAGCCACAAAGATGACCTTTTGCCAAAGACCTGGTTGAAACGTTCTGAGCTGCCTTCCACTGTCTTCAGGAAAGCGGGAATTGGGGACCATGCACTGTGGTTGTCAGTCTTCTCTAAAAGCTTGGAAGCCCCCACTCACTTGAGTACTGAGTCTTCAGGGATGGAGCCTCTGCTCATTACCCCCAACTCATGTGAACATGAGTCCTTGATTCCTAAGTGATTTCTTCCCTTCCAAAAAGCCTGAGAGATTACATAAACATGAAAGATACTAAGTCCACCTTTTAAAATATATTCTGCATTTCACAGAAGCTTCCCAACATTTGAGTATGATTTGGGTTCATGTGTTACAACTTGGCACAGTTGGATCTTTGTGGATGGCTGCATGGGTTTGGAACATTTTGTTGCCTGCAGGCTTCCTACATTCAGCATGCAGCTGTTTTTCTTTCATTTTATAGCAAAGTGGAATAATCAGTACCATTTTAATATCACATCTTTTTTGCTGCTTATTACCTCTCTCAGCAGTGAAATATGGCTCCCTAAAGAAATGTGAGACAGTGAACTGAGCTATCGTAAAGTCAGTATTCAAGACAGAAATTTCTGTTTCAGCCCAAGAAAGTATGGACAACCCACTAAATTACAAAGGATTATTTACCAAATAGTAAGCAAAATAACGTCTTCCACATTTTTATTGATATTCTGTTCCCCAATTCTCTGTAAATCTTACCTGCATGCCTAATTTCACAGGTAACCATCATTTTGAGATATGGCCAAGGGAACAGATTCTAGGAACCAAAGTGCCTGGGTTCTGGATACCACGTCTATTATGTATTAACTTTTCCTGCCTCAGTTCCCTCTACTCTACAACAGGAATAGTGAGAACCTACCTCATTGGATTGATGGGTGGATGTACGAGAGAAAATATACATGAAGCACTTAGCAGATAGGTTCTACTGACATGTGAGAGGTTATTGTCACACCCATGTAAGAAGGGATGTGCTTTCATGTTGAGATGAGCATCATTCAAATTTGGAATACATCAATATGATGAAATGGGGCTGAGGTTTCATGGCTGATGGAGTGGCACCAGCATACTCGTCTCTGATTCCAAAAAAGGTGTTGGCACAGGTAGAGCCTCTGGAGGTCGATGAAAGGGTCCACTATCTCTGTCTCTCTCCATTGTCCAAGTGAAGATGAGGAGGACCCCACCGGCATAGGGATCGGGGAGGAAGAAGCAGCTTGCCTCCTGAGCAGCAGAGATTTTACCCCCAAGTTCTGCACTTTATCAGAGCTGATGTGTGGTCTCTTAATTGAGGGATGTGGGAGGTGGCTTTCAAGCTCACACACAAACAACAGCAGGAAAGGAGGTGCCACAGCTTCCCTCCCATGTGGTAGGTCTTTGACATTTTGAAGATATGAGAAGGTGGTGCGTGGGTGAGAAAGTGGAAGGTAGGAAAATTTTGTGAGGTGTTGGGGAATAACACTGGGAGTGGCTGTGAGATGTTGAGGGACTTTGCCTAGGGGTGACTGGAGGGAAGAGGTTTGAATGGAGATGAGCTACCAAACCAATGAAGGCTTCTCTGGCTTACCCCAAAGGGCCACCGAGTGGTGATGAAGGCCAGGTAGTCAGGGACCAAACAAACAGGACAAAAGACAGTAAATAAAAGAGAAAAGCATATATGTACATATATGCACTTAGATTTCTTATGGGCAGCATGTGAAGGAAGGTCTGAGTTAGAGAATGGGCAGTGTCTTTCATGCCTGTCCAGACCCCCTTGGGCTGGGAGTTCTCATCATTTTTCAATAAGCCAACTGAGTGTGTCATGTATGTATGATACATGTGTGTCACGTACCAGCACATGATAGCATGTACCCTGCAGCTTTGAGTCAATCCAATTTATGTTATCAAGAGTACATGTTCAACTATGCTTGAGATCAAATATTTAAGTGACCCACAGTATATATAATATAATATAATATAATATAATATAATATAATATAATATACAAAGGTCCATGAATGCTTCCTCTTGATGTCATTCTTTCTTCTTTAACCTGAAATCTAGGATATGCACAGGGATCCCCAGCATGTGTGTGTGTGTGTGTGTGTGTGTGTGTGTGTGTGTGTGTTGGGGGAGGTTCATCTTGAAACTTACCATCCTTCATGCCCACAGCTGGTCTGAACAGGTGGGAAGTGTGGCTTTTCTGAGGCTCACCTGTTGCAGAGAGGTCTCTATGTGTGTTCACCCATTGTCATGTTCTTAGCCAGAAACCCTTCTGATCTTCACACATAAGTGTAACCTTTTCCTAATGTCACTTTTTAAAATTTCCTGTTAAAAGACTTTGCCTAGGCACTTTATTAAGTCACGCTGACAACCACTCTTGAAGGTGTCAAAGATAGGAATACAATCCATGCTAATAGATGTATGGATGTATCTGCAAATGTGTTTCTGATTATAACATGCAAGTGTGATGTGACAATAATATAGGTGATTTGGATGTTGGTTGAAGCTTTTTTTTAAATGTCCTTCTGGTCTGAGCTTAGATGTCCTTGCTGATTTGAGTTTTTGACCTGTTTCTGTGAAACCAAGATGTCACAAGGCAAGAAAGGTGGAAAAGTCTCTAAGAGCTAAAAATATCAGTTCCAGTAGGAGCAGCTGGCTGGAAACTGGTGGTAGCTGGTGTGGTATGGCTGAGGGCAGCCTTCAGGAGGCTATCAGGCCCCGATGATGGGCAGGGCTCTGGGCCTCAGGATAAAGGACAATACCCAGGTGCTACCTGGGGAACAGGGACAAGCAGTATGGCCCTGGACTCTTAGCCAGAGTTAAGGACACTGGAGAGGCATGAGAAAGACTTGGAGGCCCTAGCAGAGAGGTTGCAGCTAACACACATAGCATGGAGAACATGACTAACAAAGCTACAGGGGGTGGGGACCTGGAGACAGGGGAGGGGAGGTGGCCTGCTTGGAGAGAACAAAGAACATTCCCAGGGATTAAAGTTGAGTTGGAAAAACATCCACCAGACTTTAAGCCCTGGAAGCACATCAAAACAGACTTTGAATTTTTAAACTTTCTCAATTATATAGAAGGGCACTTCTCAAATGTTTTGGTCTCAGGATGGCTTTATACTTTTAAAAATTGCTGAGGACCCCACCCCAAGTGCTTTTATTTATGTGAGTTTTATCTATCATATATAAATATCTATCTATATTTATTGTAGTAGAAATTCAACTAGGAATTTTTTAAAACCCTTAAATGACAGCAATAAACAGACGTGTTACTATAAATTCCACTTTTTAATGAAAACTAACTAGATTGTCTAAAAGAGCACCTAGATGGTTCAGTCAGTTAAGCAATGGACTCTTGGTTTCATCTCAGGTCCTGATCTCACAATCATGAGATTGAGCCCGGCGTCGGCTCTGTGCACTGGATGTGAAGCTTGCTTGGGATTCTCTCTTCCTCTTCCTCTGCTCCTCCCCCACCACCCCTGCTCATGAACACACACTCTCTAAAAAATTTTAAAAAATAAATAAATCACTAAAGAAGAAAAATCCTCTATTGTCCAAAATGAAACAAGTTTAATGAGAAGGGAGGTATTATTTTACATTTTTGGAAGTCTCTTTAAATGTCTGGCTTACAGCTGGGCAGCATAGATGCTTCTGAATCCAATTTGCTGTGACATGTTATTTTGATTGGAGTTATGTTATGTATGTTAAGAGAAAACAGCTGCACAGCAAGATGTAGCTGGAAAAGGAAGGGGCAATAATTGCCTCGTAAGATGGTTGTGGCTTCTCCTCCTAATACTACACCAAAATTTGACAGGAGGCAGTCTTTAACGGTTAATTGCACTGATTCAGAAACCGTAACAATGGCCTTATTTATATTGTTACATTAAAATCTGTTGGCTATTTTTCATGTTGAATGGATCTTTTGCACATGCATGGTTTTGCAACACCCAGCACTGAGCTTTTGAAAAACATTGATTTAGTTGTGTGGGTATTCCAGACATTGATCTATTTCATTACACAATATTTTTTAAAGCACAGTTTTTAATATCACCACTAAAATCATCCAAAAGTCTTTTAAGTGTTAGGAAGTTGTATTATGTGCATGATGGAGAGTACTAGTTTTTCAGAATCAAATTTTGACGTGAGAGCTCAGATTTTCTCATCGGCAACAAACACATCACTGTTTTTCCTTGAAGTGACGGCTCACTTCATTCATTTCGAGAAAATGTTTGTCAAATAACCAAACAGAAATGACTTACCAGTTTTCCTTCAGTAAAAATGGTGTTGCATGAAGAAAGCAGCTAACGAGTCACACAACAGTACTTTCTCTTGATCACCCATATGTATGCACTTTATACATGCTTGCCACTCTGTCACATGAAATATTAAAGGGACATGTCCTCAAGAGTCAAAACAGAACGACACGAAATGGTTTTTACTACTCTGTCAAGGTCATACTTAAGTGGAGCTGGCAACTGATGTGCTTGTTTTTGCTGTGAGTGCATGATGGTGAGGACACAGGCCATCAGCGCAGGTGACCACCACCACCCGAATCACACCAACACTCCAACAGCCTGGCCACTGTTCTTTTTATTATTTGTTTAATTTTTAAACAAATTAAAATTTAAATTCAATTTGCCAACATATAGTATAATCCCCAGTGCTCATCCCATCAAGTGCCCTCCTTAGTGCCCATCAGCCAGTTACCCCAACCCCCTGCCCACCTCCCCTTCCACAACCCTTTGTTAGTTTCCCTGAGTCAGGAGTCTCTCATGGTTTGTCTTCCTTTCTAATTTTTCCCTACTCCGTTTTCTTCCTTTTCCTTATAATCCCTTTCACTATTTCTTATAGTCCACACACAATTGAAACCATAGGATGATTGTTCTTCTCTGACTTATTTCACTCAGCATAATACCCTCCAGTTCCATCCATGTTGAAGAAACCACTGTCCATTTTAATAAATACTGTCTAGTATTATTCTGAAAATAGCTTTTAATCTCACAAGTCCCCTGAAAGATTCTTGGGGATGCCCGGTATGTGCTGAGTATACCCAAAGTCATCTGAGAACAATTGATAGTAACAGTAATCATAGTAATCCTATGATTACTTTATGTGTGTGTGTTTATAGAGATAAAATTTTTAACTTTTTAAAATATTTTATTTATTTATTTGACAGAGAGAGAGAGCACAAGCAGGGGGAGTGGGAGGCAGAGGGAGAGGGAGAAGCAGGCTCCCCACCATGTAGAGAGCCCAACCTGGGGCTCCATCCCAGGACCCTGGGATCACAACCTGAGCCAGAGGCAGATGCCCAACTGACTAAGCCACCCAGGCATCCTATATATATATTTTTTAATATTTTTTCAGTTTATACAGATCTCAAATCTGAGTATTCCAACCAGATTGGATTTCAGGTTTCCCTGCAGGGTATAGGGTGGGGGTGCCATAGGCAGGTAGTGTAGTGCTGAAGGGATCTATCTATTATTCTTGTGACACTAATGAGATTGCATCCTTTTGCATAATAATGAATAGAGGCTTTGGAATCAAACAAAAATGCATTGAAATCCTGATTTGGCTTCTCACCAGCTGTGTGATTTGTATGTAGCATGTGTCTGGACCTTTCAGTTTCTGTATCTGTGGAATGGAGATAATACAGTTAACTCCTAGGACTGTTTGAAGATGAATGAGATATAAAATCCTCTGATGGAGAGTCTTCAGAAGACATATTATAAAAATTGTCTTCTCTAGCCCCATGGTCCAGTGAGCCCAGAAAGGAACATAGGCAGATGGTCACCTTTTAGTTAGATGATGGGGTAGGCCCATAAGTGAGGGATGCTCCATTTTCTTCAGCTTTCGCTCTATGCACAAACACCCCGTCAACTTTGGTGTGTGAATGAGGAATTGGGTGCTTCACCTCTTTCCTTGGGGAGAGTGTCATACTTTCTCACCATTGCATGACACCAAGATTATGGAGATTTTTCATAAATAGGATTCTGAAGTATTAGAGTTTATCACAGGAGAGCTTGCAAGGCATCAAGTTCCTTTATAATTCAATTTAAATATCATGGAAAAAACAATCTTAATTAACAGGTAGAACTAGCTAATTTCTCTCTTGAATACCAAACACCTTAACCTCAAAACTCAGGCTAAGACCATGCTTACAAATACACAATACTTTTAGAGAAGAGAAAATGATGATTTGAGTTCACATTTTATTTTGCACTCAATTCAGCATCTTTATTTTACATTTTTTAAATTAAATAAATTTAAATTAAATTCACTCTAAACTTCTCTGATTCTTGGCTATGTTTGGAAAATAGCCACCCGGGGTTAGTTACAGAGAAAGAAGATAGCTGGCTGCACAGAAACACTAGTCCACCCTTGCTTAAACACATGATGTCCACATTTTCCAGTACCTGCCCACAGGAGTCCTGCTATGTTTGGAAAATAGCCACCCGGGGTTAGTTACAGAGAAAGAAGATAGCTGGCTGCACAGAAACACTAGTCCACCCTTGCTTAAACACATGATGTCCACATTTTCCAGTACCTGCCCACAGGAGTCCAGTGGGTGGGACTGAAGAAATGAGGCAAAACTGAAAGGCAAATTAATGTTGCTCAGTCTTTCATGCGAGAGTTAAAAAAAAAAAAAGAAGAAGATGATGAAGACAGAATCTAAACCTGCCAAACATAAACAGTTTACAGATGTTAGAAAAGTTCATTAACTCCTTAGATTCAGGTGATTCTAATTTGCTCTGTCTCATTGCTACCCATAACTGAGATCATAATGCATTAATACTATAGTGATTTTATAAGAGATTTTTGTTTCATAGATGCTTAAAGCTAATTTCCCCAGAACTATACAGATCTTTTATGGAGAAAAAGAAAATTTATGTCTGATTTGTATCCAGCATATCCAAAATAATATTATTTGGCATATATAACAAAATAAAACAAATGCCAGATTTAAACATATTGATACATATTAATTCTCAAAAGATGAATTGTTTATGAAGTTGAATACTATCTAAAAAGTTGAGTACTATCTAAAAATGAATTTTACTTCACAACTTACTGAGCATTGGCTTTATTACTAAACATATAGGGAAACAAAACATTGGTGAAATAGAATGCTGGCAGAGATGAATAAAGATGTGCATTCTGATATGCCATTTGGTAGCAAACTCTCTAAGACATTTGACGACATATATCAAAAGCCATAAAAACTTTCATCTCTCTTGATCCACTAATTTCAACTTTAATTATCCATACCAAAGAAATAAAGTGTGCAGTCAAAGATTTATGCAAAACGAGTCAACATCGCCCCTTATAATAATATAATAAAAAACTTCTCTTTGCATAGCCAATTAAGTGAATGCATGTGTGAATTTTATAGTGCCTCAACCTAATTGAATAGTATGTGATAATTTTACATGATGCTTCTAAAAGGTTCCTTAATGTAGGGGAAAGTCATATGATACCGCTAAATTATTAAAAAGCAGGATCTAGAATATATAAACAGTATAATCTTGACAGTGGGAGGAAAAGTACAGGAGAAAGATGAGCAGGAAATGCCAGTGTTAAAAATGGTCATTTCTATGGATCACAACTATGGATGATATATTTTTGTGCTGAATGTGCCCCCCTAAATTCATGTGTTGAAGCTCTGCCTGATGGTATGTGGAAGTGAGGCCTGTGGGAGGTAATTAGGTTTAGAGGAGGTCAGGAGGGTGGGATCCCCACAATAGAATACAGGTCTATAAGATGAGGAAGAGACCAGAGCTCCCCCTGTCTTCCAGGGGGGATTGTGATGAGAAGGTGGCCCTCTGCAAGTCAGGAAGGGAGTCCTCACCAGAACTCAAACCTGCTGGCCCCTGATCTCAGACTCCCAGCCTCCAGAACTGTAAGAAATAATTTTCTGATGTTTAAAATACCCAGCCTATGGTATTCTTTTTTTTTTAATTTTTTTTAATTTTTATTTATTTATGATAGTCACAGAGAGAGAGAGAGGCAGAGACACAGGCAGAGGGAGAAGCAGGCTCCATGCACCGGGAGCCTGACGTGGGATTCGATCCCGGGTCTCCAGGATCGCGCCCTGGGCCAAAGGCAGGCGCTAAACCACTGCGCCACCCAGGGATCCCCCCAGCCTATGGTATTGTTTTTATGGCAAACCAAAGTAGGCCATACTTCTTTATATTTTTCTGCATTTTCCAAATTTTCTAAATCAAACTTCTAGTCGGCCATCAGGGAAAATTAGTCAAGAAATGTAATAAAATATTATGAAATATGCATTGTCCTCCAGATCATTGGAAATGAAATAATCTTGAAATTATAAAATGATAAAAAATTTTCTCATAAAATTTTTGAGAAAGGGAGAAGAAATGTTCTCTTGTAGAAAGTCAGCATGCTTTTTATAGTCAGATGAGAAAAATCTATCCACTGGGCCTTTCTCCACACAAAGGGGGGTCATTAGTTCTGTTCAATTTTTCAGATCCAGTGATCTTTGTTTTCCACTAACGGAAACTGGCTTTTAAAGAATAAGGCAAATGACATTAAATTCTCAGCCAGGAAGAGTCATTTGTCATTTAGCCCTGCCGAGGTGCAGGGCAGCAGCTCCAGGTGAGACATCAGGCATCATGCCGCCTTCTCGTCCACGGGCTGGGGCTGTTCTGGTCATCTGTACGAATGGCCCCCTGGCTGCACTGCTGGGCATCATCCATGATGTGCCATAAGCCAAGCCCTCTCTGCCTGTCACAAAATTCTGTGATCCTCTGATAAACTATTTAAATGAGTTTACTCATGGTTCTGAGGATGCTCTTGCTCCAAAAGTCTTGCCAAAAGGCAAGACTTAAGAGAGTGGATATGTAGATAAGATAAGATATGAAGTGTGGTTTATGGTCTATTTAAAAATCTATAGCAAAAGACGGTGCTAAAAGTATTTAAATTAGGAGTCCCTGCAGGGAGATGGCTGTGAGGTGGCCAGGCTGGCTGATGGTTGTGACTGGCTGGAGAGAAGGCAGTGTTTATTCAGCCAAAGTGGGCTGGGCAGAAAACTATCTGAAAAGCATTATGAGCAGGAGAGGAAGGGAGGCTTTGTTTTAGAAACCCAGGTATCACTGACTGCTCTACACCTTACCCTGTGCGTGTTGGTTGTTTTATCGTCTGTCTAGAGAGGGAAGCTGTAGAGAGATAGTAACTCTGATGATCCTGATCACTGCCCTGGTGCCAACACCTGGTACAGTGCCTGACACAGTGGGCACTTGATAAATATTTGTAAAATTGAAGGAATGAACGAGTGAGTGAATGAGTTAACTAGCTAAAAATGAGGGAGGGCATGACCAGTAGTGAGCCCATGCACACCAGCACATGCGTGCTGGCGGAGGCCAAGCAGCTGCCCAGAGAAGCATTTGAACCCAAACCAAAATTAAAAAACTAGAACATCTACAGGGGGCAGTGTGAAGAGAAGGGTCAGAGCTCTGGCACATTATAAGAGAAAGACACATGCAGGAGGCCCCCAGAGGCAGGGGCGAGGTATTCAGAGGAGAAGCTTCTCTGCTCTTACCCTGGAAAAACTGGGGCAAAACCAAGATGAAGACAGGTAGTAGCACAAAAACTAGGACACAGGTTTGGTAGCTATTAAAACAATCTTTATCAATAGTGGCTTAATGGAGACAAGAATATCTTTTTGGCCCATATGACATCTGCATATCTGAAGTCCAGTCTCAAAGGAAGTTTGTAGAGGGACTACCCTGCCCATCAGTGCTAATTATGAGAAAAGTAAGAGGAAGATGACTCCCGCATCAGGATTGGGATGAACGTTGTAGCTGGACTGTTGGGGCAAAGTAGATATAGGACCAAGAAACTCAGACTAAAGTCAAAAGCAAGCCCAGTGTCCAAACCCTCCTGGCTCATGTGTGGTGAGTCACAGAAAGAAAGGATTGGAGGTTAATTGGAAGCATGGGGTGCTTCCCTCTGTCCCCTCCATCTATCTCTGCCTAAAGGAAGGTTCTGGAAAGAAAGTGGAAAAGAAAGAGCATTGTGCCCTATTGTTGAAGGCTGGAGTTGCTGGGGCTGGGTGCTTGCAGTGTCAGAGTTTGCTAAGGAGACTTTGTCTTCCAACACTGCCCTCCCTTAGCTGCAGGTTGCAATGACCCCTAATGACCAGGTGAAGGCCCTGAGGTGCCCCTAGAGAACAGAAGCTGAAAGGTAGGGACCCAGGGGTTATCCCTTCAGGGGAGAAACCCTGCACCATTCTTGGAGATGGCCTCCTTATGCCCATCCTTTGTCTCAGCGTATGTTCAGGACAAGGAGTCTATCCTTCCATTTCTTCTTTAACTGGTTCTGTCCTACCTTCTCCTCCCCTCTGTCTCCAGAGACCTATCAGTGTCTATTAGCTTCTAGAAATGATTTGTAATGGCCTTGTAAGATGCCTCCTAGATAGGTAGATACAGCTAGCTAGCTAGCTAGCTAGATATGTCTGTACATAGTATGTATCTATATGGAGATAGATAGATAATGGATGATAGATAGATATGTACATGAGTAGAAATGTATGGTGGAAACAAACATCTTAAGATGTATTTTGGTGGCAACTTAAAAGCTGTTTCTAAAGCTTCCTTGTTCATGCACTTTCATTAGCCAACTAACCAGCAATGCCTGACTCTAACCTGGGGAAGTACACGGGGAAGCAGAGGCCGTGAAGAAGCAGTAGGACTCTTCACTTCATTGCTGGCTCAGGGTACACTATTTAGCCCATCTGCTAATGCTCATGATCCTAGGTTGAGAAAAATATATCTCACAAACCTTGATACACAAAATAAATATATATAATATGAAATTTAAAAAACATGAAATAGTAAGTAAAGCTTTCATGACATGAAATTTCATGTGTTATTTAAATTTAGGGATTGCATTCATCCCATAGGGCTGCCAGAACAAATTCCCACAAGTGGGTGGCTTAAAAAAACAGAGATGTATTTATTCTCTGTATATAGTCTCCAATATATTTATTCAGACTTCCCATTCAGAAGTCTGAAATCAAGATGTCACCAGAGTTGGTTTCTTCTGGAGTGTCCAAAGGAGAATTCATTTTTACCTCTCTCCTAGCTTCTGGCATCTGCTGGCAATCCTTGGTGGTCTTCGGCCCATAGACGCATCACTTCAGTATGTCTCTGACCATGTGTGGCTTTCTTTCCTGCATCGCTTGTGTCTTTTTCCTCTTCTGTCTCTTATGAAGACACTCTTCATTGGATTTAGGACCTACCCTAATCCCAGATGCTCTCATCTGGAGAGCCATACCTTATTTACATTTGCAAAAACCCTTATACCAAATAAAACCACATTCGGGGGATCCAGGGTTGAGGATATAGACATATATTTTGGGGCTCACAACTCAACCCACTGCAAGGATGAAAATTAAAATGGAGAATACTGACCCTCCAGAAGAATTGTTTTATTGCCAAGCATGTATAAATGTCTCAGTGTCACAGTATCCAAGGGAGGACTCACAAAGCAGGTGTGTGAGAATGGTGGGAAAGCAGAGAAGCAGCTTGGGATGTGCAAAGTAATGTGTTATCTCATTACCATGAGTGATACACATTCGCATGGTTTATGAAGAAAAGCAACAGTAGCCATTCTAAAAGCATTTCCCAGCAAGGATGGCATCCTAAAAACCCAACTCAGAATGCTGGAACAAGGGGGATATTTTCAAGCCTTATTTCCTAGTTCACTGTCTATTCCCTTCTAGCACCGTGATGACTGTCTGAGCAATTTAACTGCATTAGGTTCATTGGAAAAATGAGCAGGATTGATTTGCCTTTAGGATACTGTTGGGAGAGCATGACAGAAGGGCTTGCAGTGCATTTATGGAGGCATCTCTGTTTCTGATCTCCAGAAATACATTGTCATGTATTACAAGATCCCTGTGAATGTCAGGTCTATGAACAGTAATAGATTACCATCACCATATAGCACCCATGGCTGTTACACAGTCACTGAAGTTTCTAGAAAAGGTGCTCACTCCACAGTGATCCAAGTACTGTAGATAGTGTCTCCTCACAAGAAATCCCACAGGGCATCATCCAATGCCCTGGTGAGATTGCCATGGTACTTGCTACTCAGCTCGGAACTGCATTTGGGCATTTATAGTGGGTTTGTCCTCAAATCAGCCAAATACACGAGACTAATTAGAACTGGAGCTGTCCCCCCTTCCAGTAGATGGAGGCACATGAGAAGCCAAAGGATTGCCAGAAAGGGCTTGGCATGACTAGAATCAAAATAGGGGACACTAGAAACAGAGACATATATTTATTTCTTTCAAATTTTATTTATTCACGAGAGACACATAGAGAGAGTCAGAGACATAGGTAGAGGGAGAAGTAGGCTTCCTGTGGGGAGCCTGACATGGGACATGATCCCAGGACCCTGGGATCACACCCTGAAGGCAGATGCTCAACCACTGAGCCACCCAGACATCCCAGAAATATACTGCTGGCCAGCAGAGCTGCTCTCCATTGCCTTACACTTTGGGTGCTCTGCGAATCCAACCCTAATGCTTGACGTTTTGGGGTCAAGCTTTCCTCTGTTCCTTCCTCTGTTCTAGAAGGAACATAGAAAGCCCCTTCCATGCTTCCATTTGCTCTTTTTTCTTTGCCTCCATAGCTGTGAACACCCTCATACTGACATCTTCTTTCTCTAGATTTCCTTATAGGTATAGTTAGGTCATAGCCAAATCTTGCTGCTCTGGGGTAATCTTTGCCTTTAAAGCAAACATTTGGAAATTTGGGAATCGTGGACCTCTTTAAACATCAGAAGATAGCTCTGGCTTCTTGTCATAGAAAAATCATACATGTATATACAAACTAGAGTTCCATTTATGATCCCCTAAGGACCCATGGAACCCTGACTAAGAATTCCTACCATAAGTATCTCTGCTCTAGGCCAGCACAGACTGCTGTACAAGTGCCTTATCTCTTTGGTTCTTGGGACCCTTTATGTTTGGCCCTATATACTCCCTCTACAAGTAGACAAAGACGAAGAACTATAAATGGTAGTTCCCCTTTGGCTGTTAGATATATAAATTAAAATAAATTACATTTAATAAACTTACTTGTTTACTTTAATAAACTTACTAATTAAATGTAAATTATTACATTTAATAAACTTACTTTATTACTTACTTGTGTAAGTAATAAACTTACTTTACTTTAATAAACTTACAGTTTACTTTGGAGTGTGGGAGATAGAAGAAAGGAAGCTTAAATTCTTTTTTCGAGAGGATAGTGCAAGACCTAGGTATAATTTTAGGAAAGAACATTGTGGAAACATGAACCTTTCACAGAGTTCTAAATAGATAAGTATGGACACTTCATTACTGTACTCACCATCAATGTGCAATACATGTTCATCATGTAGACTGGCCATGAGATTTGAGCATATGCCATAAAGTAGCATCAGTTCTCTCTGCTCCTGCCCACTCTAGTTTAGCTCTCTCTGGACAAGCCAGATGGAATGGACCATTTTCTTAAAAAATACAATCTGCCAAAACTCACTTAAGAAGAAATAGACGATCTGAATAGGACTGTATCTATTAAAGGCGTTGAATCAATAATAACCTTCCAAAACAGAAAGTACCAGGCCCAGAGGGATTCCCTGGTGAATTACATCAAACATTTAAAGAGTAAATTATACCAGTTCTCTACGATATCTTTCAGAGACTAGAAGCAGAGGGAATAGTTCTTAACTCATTCTATGTGACCAGCATTACCCTAATACCAAAATCAGATAAAGATATTCCAGGGAAAGAAAACTGAGACTCGCGAAATACATACAAAAGTCATCAACAAATATTAGCAAATTGAATCTTAATAAGTTTAAAAGAAAACAATTATACTCCATGACCAAATGAAATTTATCCCTGGTTCAACATTTGAAGATTAATTAATGTAATCCATCATTTCAGCAGGCTACAAAAGAAAAATCACATGATCATATGGACAGATGCAGAGAAAAAAATTGACAAAATTCAACATGAAGTAATGATAACACTCTCAGTAAATCAGTAAGCTAGGAACAGAGGGGAATGTTTTCAACTTGATAAAGACTATAAAATAAGCTTTCAGCTAACATCATACTCAATGGTGAGAAACATGAAGCTTTCCTCCTAAGATCAGGAACAAGGTAAGGATGCCCTTTCTCACTACTCCTTTTCAACACTGTCCTGGGAGTCCTTGATAATGCAATAAAGTAAGAAAAGGAAAACGAAGGAATATAGATTGGGAAGGAAAATAAATTTGTCCTTGTGTGTAGGTGTCATGTTCATCTCTGTAGAAAATCTCAAAGAATGGACAAAAAGATTCCTGAAACTAATAAGTGTTTAAAGCAGGGCTTCAAAATACTAGGTTATTATACAACAGTCATTACCTTCCCATATACAAATAATTAACAACCAGAATTTATAATTAAAAACATAATGTCATTAACATTACCATGCAAAAAATGAAATACTTAGATATGAATATCCCAAAATATATACAACATGTATAATGAGGAAAATTATAAAACTCTGATGAGCAAAATCAAATAATTAGATAAATGGAGAGATATTTTATGTTCATGGATAGGAAGATGCAATGTCAGTTCTTCTCAGGTTGATTTACAGATTCAGTGCAATCCAATATAAATCTCAACAAGTCCTTTTATGGATATCGACAAACTGATTCCAAAATTTATATGGAGAGGCAAAAGACCCAGAATAGTTAACATAAGATTATAGAAGAAGAAAGTTGCAGGACTAATGCTCCCTGGCTTCAAGGCTTACTATAAAGTTACAGTAATCAAGACAGTGTGATATTGGCAAAAGACAGACAAATAGATCACTGGAACAGAATAGAAAACACAGAAATAGATCCACATGAATACAGCCAACTGATCTTTGACAAAGGAGCAAAGGCAATACAAGGGAGCAAAGATAGCCTCTTTAACAAATGGTGCTACAACCACTGGAGGTATAACATGTATAAAAAAGGAATCTAGACACAAATCTTATACCCTTCACAAAAATTACCTCAAAATGAGTCATAGAGCTAAATGTAAAATGCAAAGCTATAAAATTCTAGAAGATAACATAGAGGAAGACCTACATGATCTTGGGTATGGTGATGACATTTTCGATAACAACAGCAAGGACATGATCCATGGAAGTGATTAATTAATAAGCTAGACTTCATTAAAGTTAAAAACTTGTTATAAACAATATAAATAGGATTAAAAGACAAGCCACAAGAAAGTATTTGCAAAAGTCACGTTTGATAAAGAACTGTTATCCAAAATATACAAAGAATAATTTTTAGAAGATTTTATTTATTTATTTATTTATTTATTTATTTATTTGATAGAGAGTGTAAGCAGGAGGGAGAGGGAGAATCTGAAACAGACTCTACACTAAGCTCAGAGCCTGATATGGAACTTGATCGCACCACTGTGAGATCATGACCAGAGCTGAAACTGAGAGTCAGATGCTTAACTGACTAAGCCACCCAGGTGTCCCTACAAAGAATTTTTAAAACCTAAAAATGAGAAAACAAACAACCCAATTTGAAAATGGGCCAAATATCTTACCAGATACTTCACCAAAGAATATCTACGCATGGTAATAAAACCCATAGAAAGATGTTCTACATCATGTGTCATCAGGTTAAAACAAGATACTACTTACTACACACCTATTAGAATGGACAAAATCCAGAAAACTGACAATACCAAATGCTGACAGGGATGTGGAGGAATGGAAACATCCATATATTATATGAGATATTCATACAAAACTAAAAATATCCTTAACCATGCCACCCAGCAATATCTCTCCTTTGTATTTACCCATGGGAGCTGAAAGTTTTATGTTCACACAAAACTGTACTTGGATGTGTAGTTAAGCTTTATTCATAATTGCCGAAACTTGAAGGCAACCAAGATGTCTTTCAGTAGGTGAACAGATAAATGCACTGTGGTGCAACCAGACAAGGGAATATGATTCAGTGCTGCAAAGAAATGAGCTATGAAGCTCTGAAGAGACATGGAAAAACCTTAAAAGTGAATGAAGCCAATATGAGAAGACTTCATACTATATGATTCCAACTCTATGACATTCTGGAAAAGGCAAAACTACTGGAGACAGTAAAAAATTCAGAGGTTGCCAGGGGTGGGCAGGGCGAGAGATGAACAGAGAGAACACGGAGGATTTTGGGGGCAGAAAAAATGTTCTGTGTGACGTTATAATGATGAATGGATGTCATGACACATTAGTTCAAACTCATGGACACCAAGTGTAAACCTGTAGGTAAACTATGGACTTTGGGTGATTACGATGTGCCAATGCAGGTTCCCCCTTGCTAAAAAAAAAAAAGTACCATTCTGGTGAGTAATGTTGATAATGGGGGAGACTAGGCAACTGTAGGGCAAGAGGTATGTGGGAAATCTCTGTACCTTGATCTCAATTATATTGTAAACCTAAAACCGCTCTAAAAAATAAAATCTCTTTTTAAAACTTAGCATATGACAATATTACAATAATAAATAAATTTTGCAGTTGCCTGTCACTGGATAGCCTCCAGACTGAATGGCCCTGATGTCCCAGTAGGAACCGAGGGTCAGGAGAGTAGAGATGAGCAGTGACCTGGGGCCACGTGATGGCAATGTTTATCCATGAAGGCATACAGAAATTCATTCATTATTCTCTGTTTTTCTTTGTTGGAATGAAATATTTCCTAATAAATTATAAGAGTACATATAACAGCATTCAATATAAAAAATTGAGTGTTTGTGCTGTTACTGGAAAATGTGATCATTCACATTCCCACCATAACAAGTCAGAGGGAGGAAGCCTACCTGGTCTGTAGGAGAGCTGTGAGCTTACAGATGGACATCTGGTATACCAAGAACTGTGAGGACTTCACTGATAATCAGAATAACAGGAGGTCACTTTGACCTACTACGTCAACTGCTAGGATTCAGACACATTAAAGTCTGATGGAGCACTTCCACTGGAGGTCCTTCTGTACCATAGGATGAGTAGGGGAAAATAAGTAGGTAAGTTTAATTAAGCTTAATGAAAATAGTTGGTCTTCAAAGGTTCTATCTACATAACATTCCCAAAGAATGAAACTACAGAGATAGAGAATAATTTATTAGGAGACAGAGAAATAGGTTGGGGTGTGGCCAGATACAAATACAAAAAGGTAGCAACAGGGACTTCTTTTGTGGTGAGGGAACCATCCTGTATCTTGTCCTGACTGTGGTGATAAGTACGTGGATCTCTAATTAGATAAAGTTACATAGAGCTATACACACACACAAACACACACACACACACTCACGTGGGTTTAACAATGGTGAAAACCAAATAAGGTATATATTTCAGTGAACGGAAATGTTCCGGTGCCAGTTTTCTGGTTTTAATATTGTGCCACAGTTACGTAAAATCTCAACATTGGTGGAAGCTGGGTGAAGGGCACATAAGACTCAATACCATTTTTACAAATCTCTGTGAGTCTGTATCTCAAAATAAGTAGTTTTTGATAAGTAATACCCCTCAATACATAATACCAAATACAGAAAGACAGAAGGTGGATGTGTGGAATATATGGGATATAGATGTGACGATGTTCGGAGAAGACAGATCATCTTGGGGAAGTGAGGTCAGGGCAGGTTTTGGGGTGGGAGATGGAATGTGAGTTAACGAGGGAGGATGGGTGGCAGTCAGGTTGGAGACACGGAGGTGACTTGGGGAAAGGCAGAGCAGTGCCAGCCAGCTGTGCTGGAAGAAGGGAAAGGATGTTCCCATATGGGATCAGAGAGGTAGAGGAACGCATAAAGTGAATTTGAGTGCAAGAGCAGGATGTTTGGTTAAAGGGGGAATTAACTGGTAGGTGGAAACACAGGCTTCAACAAGATTCCAAATGTCTTAGACTTGAAGCTGTGGAAACAGAGCAGATAGTGAGAAATCACTGTCATACTAGAAGTGGCATTTGCAGAGCTGAACTGGGCAGAGGTTTGGAGTAGATCGGAGTGGGGCGAGATAGAGAAGGGCAGGCAAAGGGACTAGGACACTTGCCACAGCCCAGCGCAGGCTTCCAGATTAAGGCTTGGACCAAGGTGGCAGTTGGGAGACCACCAAGGACACATCTGGTGTGAAAGATGCTATGAACATTCGCCACACAGAATCAGGTCACCGATGAGCGTGGAGACCTAAAGCCAGTCCAAGGTTGAGCCTGGGATGCAGTAATAGAGAGAGGGAAGGATTCGGGGGGGAGAGTTGCCACATTTTGTTATGTCCGTGTGGAGGGGGTACCATGCCATCCATTTGCAAATGTCTGGATGACTTCAGAGTCGTGAGATGGAAGCTGAAAACAGGTGCGTCACTGCTTCAGAATAACTCATCGCAAGAGCCCACGCAGGTGGGATCTGCAAGGGTGAGCCTGGACAGGAGAGGGGACAGCGTAGGAGAGAGGGGTGGAAGCCCCTGCACATGCAGACATCCCCCTACAGAGTCTAGAAAATAAATAAACCCTTCTTCACTTCACCTTCTTCTTCTTCTTCTGTCATTTTGTTCAAAGCCTGCCATCATCCTAGACAGGTCCAGGCTTGGCTGCATCCCCTGAATAACCCGCTCACTCGCCCCCACCACTTCCTTAACAAGCTCCTGCCACAGGCTGTTGTCAGGTGCATTTCATCAGCCATAGCAACCAGCCCTGCGCGTCCCCGATGCCAGAGACGAGGGGAAAATCGCTCTTTGTCCAAGTGGCTACAGGCAGCCTCTCTAAACCCACAGAACCTCGTCTCCACAATTAATCCTGATTGCAAGTTCTCAGAATTGTACCCCCTCATTTAGCTGCCAGCTCCCTTGCACTTAGAGCTTCCAGAAAGAAATCACAATAGCTCAGACCTTGTTTGGGGGGCTGTTTGTTTTGAGGGCTTTTTCCTTCATTGGAGGTGGAGGGATGCTTCCCATCAATAGCAAACATTTCTCAGGTCTCCCTAGAAGATCAGGGCAGCCCGTTTTATGTTGCTGTTTGTTTTTTAATAAGAGGGTGAGAAGAGGAAGGAGGAAGGGGACACATAGGAAAGTTTCCAAATGGGAGGCTGCAGCTGCCTCCCTATATCTGGGCTGTGTGACCCAAGAGAATTTCAGCTGGTGCTAAATTGGACCTGCCTATAGAGAGTGGTCATCTCAGGATAACTTTCTACGTGTTCTCACCATGCTCAAAATGCTCCTTCATATGCAAGATGGAAAGGAAACATTGCTCCTTTTTCCCAGCTGGATGAGAACTCCTGACCTTTTAGGAACATGAGGGCATGTTTGAGCTCCTTGGAAAAAAGGCACAAGGCACGAGCTCAGTGGGAGAGTCTGTGTGTCCACCCAGAGACCTCTTGATATTTTCTGCCATTTGTCTGACAATGGATGTGGCCTGATTCAGCCCAGCAGTGCTGCCTCTGGAAGAGTCTTCAGCCAGGGCTTAAAGACATTTTGATGCACTTTTTTTTTTTCCAGATGATCTCTGTGCTGCCCACATTTGAATCTGGGATATTGTAATGGGACCTTAAACTCAAGCCATTAAGCTCATAATATAAAAAAAATAAAATGTTTTCTGCTCATAAAAGTAAATATGTTTATTAGAAATGATTCAAAGAAATATATTAATAATGCGATAATAAAGAAATAAATGTAGTGAATATACCTAACATTCCTCTCATTAATATATTTACGATTTTTTAGGACATTTAACTTTTTATTCCTATATATAGATTTGTTTGCATACAAAGAGGGGAGAGGAGAGAGTGAGAAAGAGAGAGAGGTTCTTAAATACAGTTTTAAAAGATTTTATGTATTTACTTATTTTAGAAAGAGAGAGAGTATGCAAGTGGGGTGAGGGGCAGGGGAAGGGGGAGAGAGAGAACCTCGAGCAGACTCCCCTCTGAGCATGGAGCCTGACACGGGGCTCAATCTCATGGCCCTGAGATCACAACCTGAGCCAAAATCAAGAGTCAGGGCAGCCCCGGTAGCACAGCGGTTTAGCGCCGCCTGCAGCCCGGGGTTTGATCCTGGGGACCCTGGATCGAGTCCCACATCAGGCTCCCTGCATGGAGCTTGTTTCTCCCTCTGCCTGTGCCTCTGCCTCTCTCTCTCTCCCCACCCCCTCTCTGTGTCTCTATGAATAAATAAATAAAATCATTAAAAAAAATCAAGAGTCAGATGCTTAACCAATTGAGCTACCTAGGTGCCCCTAAATACATTTTTAAGAACAAAAGTAGTTATGGCTTATAGGCTTTTTTATTCAATAGATAATGGATTGTTATGGACTGAATTGTACACCTCTCCAAAAAAACATTCTTATTTTGAAGTCCTAATCACCGCTCCCCCCCCACCCGCAATGTGACTGCATTTGGCATAAGACCTTTAAAAAGGTAACTAAGGTTAAACGATGTCATAAAGAGTGAGGCTCTAATGCAGTAGGGCTCGTGTTATTTTAAGAAGAGGGGGAGGCCCATGGGATGTAGCACAGAGGTCTTATGAAGACACAGCAAGAAGGTAGCCATTGGCAAGCCAAGGAGCAACCAAACCTGCAGGCACCTTGGTCTTGGACTTCCAGCCTCTAGAACTGTGAGAAAGTCATTTTTGTGATTTAAGTCACCCAGTCTGTGGTATACTGTCCTGGCAGCCCGAACAAACTACTAGAGGCATCTTTTCACTGTTTTAAGGGCTGGATCGTATTCTGTTCTATGGCTATGTAACCTCTTATTTAAACAATCGTGAATATTTACATTGTGCCTGAAGGTTTTTATTATAAGCAAGGTCGCAAGAAACATCCGTGTACGTATACATATACCAAATCCTTTTACAGGGTAAAATATGAGAAGTGGAGTTGCAGGGTCAAAAGATGTGTTCTTGAGAAATTGTGTCACACGTGGCCAGACTGGATTCCAAAAAGGCAACGCCAACCAGCATCTCCATTTGCAGGGTTTAAGTACTAGTGCCCCTACCTCCTAGTCAACCAGACACTTTGAGTCTCTAACCTGCTCTGCATCTGTTGGCAAAAGCGATCATTTAATTTCATAACAAAAGAAGTTGAGTATCTGGATATCTGCTTACTGAAATTTTCATTTCTACTTTGTAAGTGATTTCTCTTTGTAAATGATTTTCACTTTTTTTCCAATGTTCTGTGTCTCGATATTTATCAAGGGAGGATCCTTTCTCTGGTATATGTTACGGTATCTCTTCCCATTTGCCGTTTTTCCTTTCATTTTGTTTTGCTCAGTGGTTTGCTTGCTTATCAGTAGAAAGAATTCTTAAATCGTTGTGTCCTGGGATCTACTAAGCTTTACTGGCACAGTTTCTGGCTTGGATATCATGCACACATGTTTTTCTTCTTCTTCTCAAAAAATTCACCTAAATTTCTTCTGAGTAAATATCAAGGGGAATGGAGGGGTTAAGGATGTTTGCTACACCATTATTTGGAATTAAAAAACAACAACAGTATTTATACTTTTTGATGTAGCACGTCCAATTAGCCATGCCAAAGTGCATAGGATTTGTTTGGTGCTAGAGTCACCCAATCCTCTGGGCCAGTGGATCCCCACGTGGGGTCACTGGGAACGTGTGGGACATGCGGACTCCTCTCTACACCTGCAGGATCAGACACTCAGCGAGGCCAGGTCATCTGTGCTTCTACACACCTGCCATTGACTCAGAAGCAGGTTCCAGCCTAAACACCGCTGCTCTGGCTGCTGCAGACAGAGCCGCCCTGGGACTTCATGTGCATTCCCGGGCAGCACCCAGTGGTTTAAAACCTTCCAGTTCTATCCCTGACATTAGGGACACATCCACTTGAATGAGGGCTTTTCCTTGTGGCTCATTTGCTATTGACATATGCACAGACAAACACACACATGCTTGAAAGCGCTCGTTACATACGTGCACTGACATTACTTATTCTGAGCGGATTTCAGAAAGACAAGGTTGAATGTTGAGCCAGAACCCACAATCCCTCCTCCTGGGGCATCCAGGGCTCTCTGGATGGAGGAGGAAGCAGGTGCCTCTGCCAGCACCAAGAAGCGTCTGCAGACATGATGCTCCCGCCTTAAATATAAGAAGTCAACGGAGGTAACCCCCTGCACCTGTTGTGGGAATGCTCTCCCAGCAGGATGGGATGCAGAGAATGCCGCTATACTCTTCCTTCATGGGGAGCTATCAAATGCTCTTGAACATGCCTGGGTATCTTGTGACGGGCTGAAATACTTCCTGTACCTGTTTTCTACATGAATTGGGGGAAACACACAGTATAAATATCCTTCTGCAAGGACAGCACATTGGGGAAACCCTAAAGGAGAGCTTTGTTAGCACCTTGGTGACCTTGTGGCCTTGGAGCCCAGGGCGGGGGCTGCTAGAGACCGGGTCTACGGGCCGCAGTGCACACTTGCTTGCATGAACGAGCAGTGAGTGAAAACCACTCACGTCCTGGCCTGCGCCGCTGGCAGCACTCATTTCGCTGGAGCTGAGCCTTCCTAGCGGGTTTCTGCTTCATTTAGAGCCGTCAATACCTCAATTAGAGCCTGCTCGCCGGCCCTGGGAGGGACGGTTACACATTTCACTTCACAGGCCTCTGAAATCTAAAAACCCCCTGAGAGCTGCTCGGTCATAAAATACCTCCTGATTAACAGCGCTGTTTGCCAAGCATCCCTTGCTCCTTTCCGTTTCTTCCTTTGTAAGATTTATCAACTGCCATAAACAGAAGACACCAAGAGGTGCCGCCTGCCAGCAGTGACGCTGAAAATATCCCCCCCTCGAGCCGCGAGCCGGGTGAGGGCTGGCTGATTTTGTGCCTGGATCGGACTCCCAAGTCCACAGCAAGAGAACAAGGAAAAGCACTGATGTGAGCTGTGTATGTGCGTGTGTGTGCGTGTGCACTCGCGTATCCTAGAATTGGCTCGTGAGCTAGGACGTGACCTCCACCCTTCAGCATCATCGACCCTATAGTTCAGTACGTGGAGAGAATTTTCCTTGCCTTGAGTGAAGGAAAGAAAGAAAGGTGGCGGGTGCAGGTCCCCACAAGGCCGTGTTTAGCGCTGCTGCTGGTTCCTTCAGAAAAGGTGTTTTTTCCTGTCTGCAAAGTCATTGGTGCTATTCTGCTTTTTTCCAAGCAGACATTGCTTTAGCAAACCTATAAAAAGAGGGCAAGAGACCATCTGAGCCCTTTATTTTTTTTTCTTTATGAAAGAGAAAGCTCTTAAGAGAGGACTATATAATGGCATATTTATTTTCTAATCAACATTATGAAAAATGCTTGTGAGTTTGGCTCTCATAGAAAATTTGGGAGAAAGAATGTTAAGGTAATTCAAATTCTCCGGTGGCTGAGGAATTGCCCTGCATGCCTCCAACACACACACATACAGGTGTGCATATACACACACGTGTGCGTACACATGTATGCACACTGTGCACCTGTAGAAGAATGCACACACATGCACACAATCACACAGGCACACTCAAGTACACGTGAATGCACACATATACACAAATATAGACCCTTCTAGCCACCTATGGCAGTAATCCCCTTGAGAATAACACTCAAAACCTTCTTCTTGGAAAGGAAGCAAGCCATCAATCCCATTCTCTTCCTATCAAGGGATCAGAATTTAGCACTGAGAAAACACTTTCCTTTTCCTTTTTTTTTTTTTAACCTATGCTGTCAAATTTCTAGATAATGTGATGGACACAGCCATTATATTATTTACCAAATCCATTAATATTTCATTTAGAACCTATACAAGTGAAATTTATTTTTAAACATGTTTCATTTATTGCTCAGACATTACGAAAACCACGTTGACAAGGCTGGCTCTTTAAAATCTCTATAATCCCAGCACCCTAATGGGGATTTGTTTTGCTTTGCTTTTCCTTCTGGTCCTTGCCTATATACGTATATATGAACTGCTCTTTAGCCTTGGTGGAATGTAAATCTAGGCAGGAAAACAAGTCACGGATGCAAATATTAGCTAGAGAAAAAATAACTAACATTATAAGCCCTTACAATCTACAAAGGACTTCCCGTGTGTTTGATCTCTGCAGCTCCTCTGTACGGAGGAGGCATCACCATGGTACCCACTGAGGAATCAGGCTCAGAGTATAAACATGCATGGAAGTTTATAGTTCACAAATTGGCAGAGCCAGAACTCAGTCAGCTCTTCTGATTCCAAATCCTGTGCTATTTCTGCACGACACTCTCACAAGACCTTACAGTAATGCTCTGGGTGATGGAGGTTCAGGGGCCATGCCAAGGACAGCTCTAAAATCGTGGTTCTCACACTCTGGCATGTAGCCAGATCTCATGGACAGTTGTTCAGGCTGCCAGCCCTAGGGTTGCAATTCTAGAAAGTTCCCAGGTGCTGTTCTTGCCGCTGGTTCAGGAGTCACTCTTGAAGAACCACCGTTGTCGACAAATTAATCACAAAGATTGATAGTGAGACTGCAAATGTGTATAGCTATTTTTGTATTGTCTCATAAACCTAGAGAAATACGCATACCTTAGCTTTCTGTATACATTCCCTAAAGAAATTCATGCATAGATTTCCAGGGTTCATATACAGAAATGTTCACAGTCATGTAGAATCTGAAACTTCTGAAATAAATAAACCATAGAATATTCATACAAAGAAATATTATACAGTAATGAAAACACCTGCAGGCTCTCTCTATATGTTGTAGATACCAGATAAACTAACACAGAATAAAAGAAGGGAGACACAAAACAGTACAGATGGTGTGATCCTATTGTATAGACAATTCAAGAACAAGCAAGATTAATTCAGTTGTTCCTGGATACATAACAAGGTGGGAATAGTCTAAGCTGCCTGTGTTGTAATTCTAGTTCCACTGCTTACTACCTGTGTGGCCTTGAATGAGTCATTCAGCCTGTCTTTGCCTCAGTTTCTGCACATGTAAAAATCAGGGTAAAAATAGCACCTACCTCCTAGGGTTGCAGTAAAAGTGAAAAGCAGATAAAATTCTCAACATAGGGCTTAATCTATGTTAGCTATAATTATCATCATCTTTATTACACCAGATGTTTTTCAAAGGGCATTTTATGTCCTTGATACTAACACAACAAGTGAAAAAGACACACAGGGAAAAAAAGTATAACCAAAAGAAAAAAAAAATGTTATAACCAAATCCAGATAATCAAGTTAACAAAAACACATATCTATTTGTGCAAGCAAATGAAAACATACATTAGGAGCCAATTAAGAGGGTTCTGTGGGAATGGACATTGACACAGGATGAAGAGCAAGTGGTCAAAATGGCTTCAAGGGGGTCACTTGGATGGCTCAGCGGTTGAGCGTCTGCCTTGGGCTCAGGTCATGATCCCTGGATCCTGGGATCAAGCCCTACATCGGGCTCCTCACGGAGCCTGCTTCTCCCTCTGCCTGTGTCTCTGCCTCTCTCTCTCTGTGTCTCTCATGAATAAATAAATAAAATCTTTAAAAAGAAAAACAAGAGAAAATGGCTTCAAGGAAAAGGCAAAACATCACAAATTGAAAACAGGGTGGGGATTGCAGGGTCAACGGCAAGACTGAGGTCCTGGGCATTGGCCTGTCTCAGACAAGAATCTTTAGGTGAAAGAAGCCCCTGGGGTGCCCTCGAGAGGGAGGAGGTGTGATCTCCACTGCCAGGGGACACTGGCCGGCACTCCAGGGAGCCACAAGGCAATATGCTGTTGCAGCTGATAGCGGCAGAATGTGGCTGAGGCCACCACCAAGAGTGTTGGTGGGAATAATGGCTTATCTTCTCTCTCTGTGCCTCTCTGTCTCCATGAAAAACAGCTGAACATAAAACATTTGCTCAAAAGTTAGAACATGGCTTTGGACCCAACTATTCTGTGTATCCATCCCCAAGCCACCGGAAGCAGCTGGTTCTGTTTCCATGGAGACATCTTGCCTTCCAAGAACCGTGTCCAAATATGTAAGAAGAGGAAAGGCTTGAGTGGTGGAGAATCTGTTTGCCAGCTCCCACCCAGGTTGTTGACCGGCCTAGGATCTTTTCAGGCTGTTGGCCAGAAACTTCCATTCCTCGTGGTCCTCTGCAGCCACCTGTGTGTCCTGGTGATGTGATGGCAAGCTTCCCTGGAGCAAGTGATCACACACACACACACACACACATATACACAGGTGCTCCAGTGCCCAAGATGGAAGCTTCCATCTATAATCTAATCTGAGTTATTTACCAGTCCTACTGCCAGATACCACTGCTCACGTGGACCAAGGACCCTGGTAAAATATGGGAAAGACTATTCAAGCGTTTGCAAACCAGAATGTGAGGATCCCTGGGAATCACCTTGGCGGATACCCAACACCACTGATTTTTTTTTCTCATGAATATTCTAGACCTCATCCCATTTTGCATGGCAACACAACCTATTTTCTTACGTTTTTAGATTTACTTTATACCATCACTGTCAGCAGGAAATCAAAGTCGATTTACTATTGTCCTTCTTCTTACCTAATTACTAGGAAGTTTTGTTAGGTAGAATGTACCATCTGTGTACATGGCCAGACAGGAGGGAAAAAAAGGGAAGAAATGTCCTGCCTATCTCTCTGTGAATTGGTGGGGGGGTGGGGAGGAATACTGTTTTTAATATCTTTTGGTTAATATTCACACTTGTCATGCAAAGTAAATCAACTTTCTTCTAATAATGTCACTTGAAACAAGTTCAGAGTGACTATAATATGAATCCTAAATGTTTTCTATCTTTGCCCTGACACATTTAATCATGTCATGAGGCCCTGGCCAAGCTGCCAGGAAGTAGAGCTGTTGCCACTCTTGTTAAAGTTTAACATCAAATACAGCCCACTGTAGCTTGGAAACACGGATTTGATGAATGGTTATAATCAAAGTAACTTCATTATGTAAGCGTAATAACCCAGCCAAGAAGATATTTTAGTATGTGCTAAGAACTTATTAATTCCTGGCTGGAGAAATCATTTTCTTTATGGGGATTAGAGCTGCCCAGTAGGTAGCCTTACTTGCTAAAACTTTTATGAACAATAAGTATTTGGACAGGAGGAATTTTTGATTCTGCAGCAGTGATAATAGCACTTTGTGTTTCTGCGGGGCCTTTCTTCTGACACACTCAGTGGGTTCCACTAACATAATCTCATTAATCCTGATCACAGCCTCAGGAGGCTGGAGGTCTCATTGTTCTTACAGATGAAGAAATGGAGATGAAGCTGAGAGGCAGGGACCCCAGACAGAGAAAAAGCCACTCAGCCTTTGAAAGCCTTGAGAAGAAACGGGCACAGAATTGGAAACCATTTTCTCTTGCAAAGTGCTGTAGGTGTTTTCAAGAATAATGACCATAGAAGTATTATTCGCAATGGTCAAAAGGTGAAAGCCGTGCAAGGGTCCATGGATGGATGAACGGATAAACAAAATGTGGCATAAACACACAATAGGATGTTACTCAGACTATAAAAGGAAGGACATTCTGACACACGCTATGACATGGATGAACCATGATCACATTATGCTAAATGAAATAAGCCAGTCACAGAAGGACAAATACTGCAGGATTCCACTTCTGTGAGGTCCCTTCAGGAGTCAGATCCATGGAAATGGAAAGGAGAATGGTGGGTGCCAGGGGCTGTAAAGGGGGGAATAAGAGTTAGTTTTTAAAGGGGACCCACTTTTAGTTCGGGATGATGGAAAAGTTCTGGAGACAGGCGTTGGTGATGGTTGCACAACACTGTGAGTGTACTTAACCTCACTGACCTGTACACTTAGAAGTGGTTAAGATGGTAACTTTGGGGGACCTGGGTGGCTCAGTGGTTGAGCGTCTGCCTTTGACTCAGGTCGTGACCCTGGAGTTCTGGGATCAAGTCCCACATTGGGCTCCCCGCAGGGAGCCTGCTTCTCCCTCTGCTTGTGTCTCTGCCTCTCTTTCTGTATCTCTCATGAATAAATAATAAAATCTTAAAAAAAAAAAAAAGATGGTAACTTTGATGTTAGGTGTGCTGGGAGGACATGTGCTTGCTGTGGCTGGAAAGTGTGACTGTGGGCTCCTTGATGGCTCCAGGTGAACCAGGACAGGAACCATAATTACACAAATTACAGTGAAAGATAATGTTGTCGGGTTGTATTGTATCAGAAGGGATTAACCACTTTTCTCGTTAGGCTTTGCCCTGTGTGCATGCCCTTCATCATAGCAATAGAGAAAAAAGAAGGCTGCTGGCTGCACATCTTCCAAACTGTGGCTGGTTATGCCCAAATCTTGCCCAAGAGACTGCCTCCTTCCAGCTTCTTTTCTCCCATCAGGTGACTAGAGAACAGCAGTGGCTGCCTAAAAGGCTGAGTACACATCAGCTTGCAGGGCCAGCATCTTGGGTACGTGATAAGTTCAGTGGCATGAGCCCATGAGCTCTCAAGAGCCTTATACTTGGGGTTTAATGTTCTTCAGCTGCCCTCTTGAGATTCTTAATACTTTGTCTTTACATTTGTGTTTGTATGTGAAGTCTGATGGAACCCTGGAGCTTGAACTGGGGACTTAGAACCTCAGCTCCAGGATCATCCACCTCCCACTGCCACCTATCTCCTGGTTCTCCCATTCTCTGAGCCTCAGGCTATCCCTTCCTACTATCACCCATTAACAATCCCCAATGTCCTCCTCACCCGGAGACCTTAGGGTGTGTTGGAAGATCAAGGTCAGGCTCCTTAGAGCATCTCCATTCCCTCCCTGCCTGGAGGTGGCAACAAGGAGCTTTCAGAAGGTGACTCAGAATACCGTCAGGATCACGCTTCCCAGATCCAAGTATGATGGTCATTCTGGTGGAAGGTAGACCTGGCAGCTGGTCTGGTGCACACATATGCATGCCAAGTCCCAGGCTTTATCCAGATGCCTGGGAAGGCCGGCACTCGGCCAGCCCCAAGCCCAAGGGAACACAACATTAAATAGAAAACGTAAACCATTATGACATGTGGGAGAGAGAGACCACACAAGAATGAAAAAAGCTTTATATTTTAGAACTTGAATGCCACCTTTTTCCTGCTTTTTGAACAAAGGGCCCCACATTTTCATTTTGCTCTGAGTCCAGAAATCATGTAGCCAGTCCTGCCAAGCAGTCTCAAAAATACAGTAGGCTTACCGGAGGGATGTTATTTTACAGCTGAGGAACTGGAACCATCAAAGATATCATGGAGAGTTTCTCCCAAATGGAGAGTCTCCCCCAAATGAATCTCCCCCAATCTGGATCTCCCAGATCCAGGGGCTTCCAAGGATGCTCTGGCTGCCTCATACCTTGTGTTCTGAAGAGGGCCAGCCTCTGGTTCTCCACTATGGCTGGACAGAGAGACCTTGCACTTGGATTCAGGAGATCTAGGGTCCTCTTTTGGATTTCCCACTTACTTCCTAGTTGCATGGCTCTAGGCTTATTACGTCCCTTGCCCAATCCTCTTTTAGTATGGGTAAATGGAATTAAGAATTCCAGGGAGGGCAGGGTGGGGAAAACTGTTTATGCTAGATATTAAAGAAGATAACTTTGCTGCATTACTTTCATGGTGAAACTGATGTTTTAAAAATCTTACAAGATGTGGACATTGCTGCTATAAACATTGGGGTGCATGTATGTTAAATAAATTGAGTTTAAATAAAAAAAACTTGAAGATGCTTTCTAAGAAAAAAAAATCCTACAAGATGAAATAGATCATTGGATTATGGGTAGGAAAGGAGTGCAAAGGGCATGTATTCCAGTGTAATCAGCCTTAAACCCTCTGGTTCTCTGTGTCCTTGCTTATAAATATAAAGGGGAGAAGATGCTAGGTATTAAATGAATCTTAGCATTTGCTTCCACTTTATTTTCTCCCAATTCAAGATAGGTATTTGTGTATGGTTCTCTTGGATCATCTGCATGGGCATCTGTTAATATAAATTTAAATCCAATGAACGTGCTAAAAATATTATTTCTACATCTCTCACACATATTTATAGCAAAATTTAGAATCTACTTAAAATGAAACTTACAAATAGATCTTGGGTCATTTCTATGGCCAGAATGTCTATCCCATCAGGTTGTTACATGGGTTAAATACATGTGGGGCTTATGAGAAAGTTTCCGGCACAAGGTCAGCACTCACACAGGTTAGCTGTTGTTGTTGTTGTTGTTGTTGTTGTTGCTAGAGAAAGAGAGAGAGAAAAAAATGAGAAAATTAAGGAAGGAAGGTGGAAAGGGGAATAATGAGGCAGAATGGGAAGGAAAGAGACAGGGAATGCAGAGGAGCATGAGAGCTCTCAAAGGCTCGAGAGCTGACCCCACAGAATTGTTGCAGCCCAGGCTGTATATTAGGATCACTTGGAGAGCTTCAAATAAACCAATTCCTGAACCCCACCCCCCAGAGACTCTGACTCAGTTGGTCTGGGGTAGGACCTGGGCACTAGTCTATTTTTAAAACTACTCAAGTGATTCCTACTCCTGAGATACAGCCCAGGTTGAGAGTGTCTGGTCCCATTCAGCCCCCTCTAGGGAGTCAGGAAAGAACAGAGGCCCAGGGCAGTCAGTGGTCTTCCCACTCATAGCATGTCCTGGATGGTGTGAGGTTGGGGTCCAGGCTCCTTGCTCCGAGTCCCCCTCACATGTCGCCCTCTGATATGATATGTGTGAGAGTGGCACCAGACCCCAAGTTGTATCCGCAGAGTCCACAGGAAAGCACATGCAGTGGGTCTCCACCCCGAGCAGCGGAATTCAGGAAGAGGGCTGCCATATTAGTGCCTTAGTATCTTAGAGAGCTTCGGGATGCTCACTGATTCATGTTTTCAGCCAGTCTATTTTAAGATAAAATAATGAAGATTCTGCATTCAGTACATTTTGATTGGCTGATGAGAAACACTGAAATAAATTTAGACTCAAATCTGTGCATGAAATATTCATTGTGGAATCCAGGCAGTGGGTATATGGCTGTTCAATTTTCCATATGGTTGAAATTTTTTCCAGTCAAATGTAGGGGGCGAGTTGTAGGAAAAAGTACTTGAAAATAGTACCTGGGTGGCTCAGTCGGTTGAGCATCCAGCTCTTGATTTAGGCTCAGGTTATGATCTCAGGGTTTGGGGATTGAGCCCCACAATAGGCAGTTCCACCTCTAGCACTGAATCTGCTTAAGATTCTCTCTCCCTCTGCCCTTTCCCCACCTCTCTCTCAAAAAAAAAAAAAAAAAGAAAAGAAAAAAAGAAATATTTGAAAAAGTAGGTTTGAAACATGTGTTCATGTCTGAGAACATCTACCTCCCTGGCCCCCCCAACCATAAGCCCTTTGCCCCTGCCTCTGTTTTCCAGCTTGGGCTTTGGGGCAACCTTGTTGCTTTATCCTTGGACCACACCCTCTTCTGCTGCCTCTGTTTGGACAGAGTGAAAGACTGAGGGACTCCCCCTTCCCCAGGAGGCAGGGCTTGCCTGCTCAAACATGGGAAGTCCTAGGCCATCGGGAAGGTTAGCCATTCTCTATTGGGATCAATATTGATGATGGTAATGGTGGTTTTAGGATAGGATTCAAATCTAAGTCAGATCCTGGTTGACTCATTTCCAAGGCTTTGACACCCACTTCTCTATTTGGGTTTTCTCTTCTTAAAATGAAGGAATTGAAACAGGTGATCATGATGGGCAGGTTGTCTAGTTAGAGATTATCCAGGCCGCTTGGTATTTTGTTTTGCTTCTTTTTCTATGCTAGTTCAGCACAGCTGGGGAGGGAAAAAAGAAATAAAAAAATAAGGCCCCTAGGTGGCCCGGTGGTTGAGCTCCTCCTGCCTTTGGCTCAAGTAGTGATCCCAGAGTCCCAGGATCGAGTCCCAGGATCAAGTCCCACAACGGACTCCCCGCAGAGAGCTTGCTTCTCCCTCTGCTTCTGTCTCTGCCTCTCTCTGTGTCTCTTATGAATATTTTTTTAAAAAAGAAAAAATGTATTAGAATCAGTTTTGTGCCATTAAAAGACAAGAGTAATATTTGGAACTAATCTTGAATATCAGTGGTTTATTAATATAAATGTCCACCCTCCAATATCCCTGAGTTGAGAAAGCAACATATGCATCCCCTCTTCACCAAATCACCTACTGAAACACACAGTGATGTGCTGTTCACACTCATAGAGTTTACTGTTATGCATTAAAGTGGTTATGGCTCTCAGGTGAACTCACCGCCTTCTCAGTGTCTCTGTATTATGAGAACACTCCTTAAAAGCATCGATATGGTGACACACTCCCCTATGCTGTCTTCTGATCAGTGTTAAACAGCAAAACCTGTTGGGGGGTGGAGAGAGGGAAGAGAGCCCTGACTTGCAGTGTTTGCCAATGTCTATGGTGTAAATCCTTCCACAGTTGCCAATTTCATGCTAAATAGGTCACATCCCATGAGTGTGTGTTGAGCTGCAGTGTTCATAGCTTTCCCTGGCCTGTGGCAGTGGCTGCACTACACCCCTGTATCTTTCTACTTTGCAGAAAGTAGGTCAGGTGATGCTCCCTTGAGCCATAAGAACGCAGATTTCCTGAACATTGAGATACTGTTAAATGATAATCATGGTTTATGAAGGAAATTTATAAACCAGTGTTATCGTGATATAAAATGGCACCTTCCTTAGAGGGTAATTTTGCAGGGGAAGCACACAGCACACAGTCTCTGAACAAAGCTCTCTTGGTCTAGATTTCCTTTGCCCCCACCAGCAGGGTTTGCCCACAGCCTCTGCGTGGTACCAATCCCTGTTAAATTACCCCATCCATTTGTCATGCTTCCAAAATCCTTGCAAAAAGCCCTGCTTGCTGACATGTCATCTCTCAGCACCCATGACCATGACAAGTGGAAAGGTCATACCGTCAAACATTAACATTGCAAGGAGCCATGATAATGATCCATTTTTAAAAAGCCTTTTCGACCATTTCTTTACAGGGCTGAAAAGATTTGGGTGGGATAGGAGAACAAGGGCCGGTCAGCACATTTCTGACCAAATGCTGAGTTTTTTCACCAGACCTATTTTGGTGGGACACTCTTCCAAAGGAGAAATGTGAGTAGGAAGAGAAGCATCTTTTGCAGTGTAAGATGGGCAAACCATGAACAAGCCAGAGGTTGACTATTTCATCAAGGCATGGTTCCCATATGGAATGCAATTAAGCTTTTCCTTATGAGGAAAAGGAAAGAACAGGAAAAAAGTCCTCAGAGTAACACTGCATTTTTCTTAGGGAGCAATAACATAGCCTTCCAGTGGATTGTTTTCAAAGAAGTAGGAAGTTACCTCTGGGCCAACAGCAGCCTTCATAGTACATAGTGATTTGCTCCCTCACGTAGTATAAGGTAGGGCCAAAACCCATTATTTCAGAATGGGTTCATTCTCAGAAGAAGAAATGATAAAATACCATGGACTTGCCAAGTCCTCATGGGAAATTTCTCTGTTTTATTTTTTTTATTTAAGTTCAATTAGCCAATATATAGTACACCATTAGTTTCAGATGTAGTTTTCAATAATTCATCACTGTGTATAACACCCAGTGCCCATCTCATCACGTGCCCTCCTTCACACCTATCACCCAGTTACCCCACCCCCCCACCTACCTCCTCTCCAGTGACCCTCAGTTTGTTTCCAAGAGTTAAAAGTCTCTCATGGTTTGTCCCCTTCTCTGATTTTTTCACATTTAGTTTTCCCATCCTTTCCTTATGGTCCTTTTCACTATTCTTTATATTTCATATATGAGTAAAACCATATGATTATTGTCTTTCTCTGATTGACTTATTTCACTCAGCATAATACCCTCCAATTCCATCCACATCAGTGCAAATGGTGGGTATTCATCCTTTCTGATGGCTGAGTAATGTTCCATTGTATATATAGACCACATCTTCTTTATCCATTCATCTGTCAAAGGACATCTCAGCTCCTTCCACAGTTTGGCTATTGTGGACATTGCTGGTATAAACATTCGGGTGCAGGTGCTCGTTCGTTTCACTACATCTGTATCTTTGGCATAAAGACCCAGTAGTGCAAATACAGGGTTGTAGGGTAGCTCAATTTTTAACTTCTTGAGGAACCTCCACTGTTTTCCACAGTGGCTGCACCAGTTTGCATTCCCACCCACAGTGCAAGAGGGTTCCTCTTTCTCTGCATCTTCACCAACATCTGTTGTTTCCTGACTCATTAATTTTAGTCATTCTCACTGGTGTAAATTGGTATCTCATTGTGGTTTTGATTTGTATTTCCCTGGCGACAAGTGGTATAGAGCATTTTTTCGTGTATTTATTGGCCATTTGTAGGTCTTCTTTGGAGAAATGTCTCCTCTTCTGCCCATTTCTTGACTAGATTATTTGTTTTTTGGGTGTTGAGTTTGATAAGTTCTTTATAGATCTTGGATACTAGCCCTTTATCTGACATGTCATTTACAAATTTCTTCTCCCATTTTGTAGGTTGCCTTTTAGATTTGTCGACTGTTTCCTTCTCTGTTTTCATTCTCTGCCAATTTACCAACTTCTTTTTCCTGCCTGGCAGCAAACTCTCCCCATTGTAGCCCTTATACACCCAAGACACTATGATTTGCTAGCATGAACTGGTCTCTAGAACCCATCTCTGCCACCAGAGTTCCTCCATTCTGTGTTCTTCTCAGGAGGCAGCAGGAATCAGGCTCCTAACTGATGGGAATAGGGGGGTCATGTTTCAAAGCTCAATTATATGTGAGTTTCACAGTTTCTAACTCATGTTCCCCAGCTCTGAGAGGACAAATGAGAAGTAAGTATATTTTTCTTCTTGGACCCACAGCAGATTTATTCACAGTTTTGCAAGGTCACGTTTGGTGGCTGTGGGATCTTTAATTATCATGATTTAGTACTTGGCTCTTGTGAGAAAAAAAAAATCTTGGTTAATGGATTTGAGCCCAAAATGAAAATGTTTTTAGTAAAGAAGCTCTATGAAGGAGATGTGCCCCAAATCCTGAGCAGACCACAGACCCCAAACTAAAGTCCACATTTGTTCCTCATCTGAAGATGCCACCTACCTTCAGGCCATGAAGAGATAAGTCCCTGCCATCAGAGATATGGAGATGCCATCAGTATATGCTTAATGGCCCTGCCTTTGTGCTGTCGGCTGGCTTCGTTAATCTCTCAACAATCATTATCTCCCTGTGACAAAGAACAAAATGGAGGCACAGAGTGGTTAAGTGACTAGGGTCACATAGTGAGCAAGCAGCATGTCTAAGATTCACACTCAGGCAACTAGCATGTTATATAGGCTGATGATAACCCAACCTACAACAACAATTTTGCAACTGGGGATCACTTTGGAAACTAGATGTGCTTTACATTATATCTTTTTCTGCAAAGCCATCCAGTAGAAATCTTTTTTCTTTTTCCAATATAGACCATCTGCCATATTCTCCCAAAGAGCCAAGACCTATGATTAAGGTCAGCTCAAAACAATTCTTACTCTCCTAGTATAGAAAAAGCAAACATAATAATAAAGAAACATAATGGTTTACTTCCTTCTCACATAAATGTTTTCTGGAGTTAGGCAGGCCAGTTTGTACATGATAGCTTCGTGGTGTCACCAAGGACCCAGACTCCCATCTCCAGAGTCATCTCATATTCGGAGATGACAGCTAGCACTCAGGTATTAGATCTGATGTCAGGCTGGCACAGGAGGAATTTAGAGAAAGCCCAAAGGGATTCCAACTAGCAGAGCTTGCCTCCCAGGAGACGTAGATGCATTATTGCCTTGCTGTCAATAGTCAACTATAAGAAAAACTAGGAAACACATTCCTTTATTCAGGTATATTTTTAATAATGTCTCTTCTTAAAAACTGGGGGAAAAAAAAAAAACTGGGGGAAAATGGAAAATGGGCTTCCAGAGGCAACTGGAGATTTCTGCTCAGACAACAATCCATACCTACTGTCTGCATTTCAAAGGGTCCAATAAATAATAACCCTGAATTCAGAATCAAGCAAGAGATAGACACAGGAGAAGGATGGTTTGATCTTAGCTTTCTGGAGACTGTGTGTTTGCAGATGCTATACTCTATAATTAAGGAAGCTTAGCCACCCAGTCTCTGCCAGAGCTGGAGACACACACATCTCTTGCTTGGGGGCATCCTCTTCCACTACAAGAAGTTTATAGATCAGAATATGTGCCTTCAGCCAACAGATAACTGGGGGGGACTTGCCACACTTACCAGTTCCTCCCCAACTCCCAAATAAGATTAGCCACTGCCCCTCCATTCAAGAGAGGGGTCAGGAGTGTTGCTTTAATAGAAGATCCCCCCACATGGAAGCATAAGAAGCAGAGGGCATTTCTTCCCAAAATCACCTGCCCATTTTGACTGCTAGGACCTCACTTTTTTTTTTTAATGATGTTCCTGTTGTTGTTTTTTGTTTGTTTGTTTTTGTTTTTTTTTTTAATTTCTGGTCTGCAGGTTTTTCTGGATACATCCAACCATATGCTAGGAAATGTTTAACCACCAGATCTCCAAAAAAATGTACAAATAATAAAATATACTCAGCATCATCAATTCCATAGAGCCAATTCCTTCTCATAAAAGACTTTAATTGCCTTTCAATGAACTTAATGCATTGAGCATACCTGAATACATTCTAAGTAGCCAGTACCCCACCCCTGAGGACATCATACCAAGAGTCCATGTACTGCTAGCCCTGCCAGGATTCAACAGGTGCCCCTGATTCTTTCTCCAAATCTCTTGGGGGAAAGCGGCACTACCACCTTCCTTACTTGGATATTTTTTAAGAGAAGACAATGGAGAGATGTGAGTTCATCACACACCTTCACATGAATAAAATGTCCACACAACCAACTTCTCTTACCCTCTTGGACACATAAAATGTGTTTTTTTTTTCTATTAGCCATTTTGGAAAGAGATCTTCTCAAGTACTTGAAATAGTTCTATCTCTTATTAAACAAACCACACCAGGACAGTTTAACATTTTCTTAGTGGTTAAGGATCATCATTTGAAAACCCATGTTGATGGTCTTCTGGGTGTGGAGAATGATGAGTGCAGGGTGAGGAGAAGAGGGACTCTGTGTTTGCCAGCCCCAAGCGGTCCTGGCCACTATGATCTTGAGGTGTGTATTGTTCCCTCATCTTCTCCCATGTTGGGCTCTCTGGCATTTCTGCTTTTCTTGGTGGCTCCACTGTGGCAGCCTGCTGCTCTCTCCAGGGTAGGTTTTAATCTGCCATTGGCGGGAAAGCAATTTAACCATATTCATCTGTCCTGCATATAAACAGGAAGCAACTTTGAAAGAGCATCTAAAGCTTTCTCCTACTGCTAAAATGTTTGCATTTGGTAGATATTTTAGGGCTCCTTTGGATTTCTTAGACATAGTTTATGATTGCTTCATCTTTCCCACAGAGAAATTCCCATAATTATATTTCCTACAGTTGAGATTACTCAGGAAAGAAATGCCACTCTAAAGAAAATTTTCACTTTATGTTGAAAGGGAAATTGATAAGGAGATGTATCAGAAGAGCCTCACAGGCTGGTCTGGCCTCTCCCCATAACTGTGTTCAGGAATGTGGTTCCCAGGGCCATAATGAGTGTGCATCACAGTGAAATGGACAGGGGGGGATGACACACAAGGCTCCATGCAAGAAAGCAAATGTTCCACCACTACCCCAGGGCACAAGTATTCAGTGCTCCTGTCTACTCCCCCTTTGGTCAAGGTGTGAGCTTCTCTTTCAGCTGTCCCTTCCACACATGGGATGTTCACACCCCACACCTCCTGTTCAAAGGTTTTCAGCAGCATTTAGAACCCTTTGATGGTGGATGGTGCAAAGTTGCAGGTGAGGGTATCAGATGAGGGGGAGTGGTCTACTCTGCTCCCTGCTCCCTCGGAGACTCCCCGGCCTCCTCTCCTACAAAGGGTGCCCTTGGAGAGGGACACCATGTCTCCCTTTGGCCCCCCCCAATGGAGTGCCCGTTCAGCCTTCTCTCTGGGTGACTATCAGGAGCAGCTAATGGGGCTCTTGAACTCCGGGGGGCTTTAGTCCCTTTCCCCAGTGGGGTGGGGGATTAGAATACATTGCAAAAGTCCCCATCTGACATCCCAGGCTCACAGCTCAATGGACCCTTCTCGTGCTGCTCCTCAGTTGCCACAAGAAGCCTTCTGTTCAATCTCAGAGAAGGAAGGGCTTCAGCCCCTGTGTTTGCTTAATCCTCTAAGATGACACGTGTCAACCTCTCCTGGAACCTTCCTCACTACCATTCCGCTCCTCTGCAGGGGCAGCACTGTGGTGGCCATGGGGTTTCTACTTCATGGGGTATCAAGCTGGTGCCCACTTCACAGCTTTACCCTACATGTGGTTGAAGGGGAACATTCCTCTCCCGCACCATAAACTCTGAATCCTAACCACTCCTCCCCTTTCCTCTTCTGTGCTCAGTCTTCTGACACAGAGATTGTAAAAATGGTGAAGCCACTTGGGAAGACCGTGTGGTAGTTTCTCAAAATGTGAAACATAAAATCTCCATGTGACACAGAAGTTCCTCTCTTAGGGATCTACCCAGAGAAAGTGAAACCATAGGTCCTTGCAAGAATCCACACCCAGATATTGCTAGCAACATTATCCATAATATCCCCAAAACAGAAACAATACCAGTGTGCACCAACTGATGGATGAGTAAGCAAAACGTGGAAATCCCATGACTCAGCAACAAAACAAAGAGCTGATACACGCTGCAGTATGGATGAACCTGGAAAATATGCTCAGTGAGAAAAAGCTAGACAGACACAAAAGAATACCTACTGCAGGATCCCATTTATAGAAAATGTCTAGAAAATGCCAATCAAAAAGGAGAGAATGTCCATCAGTGGTTGCCTGGGACAGGAGTGGGAAAGGACTATGAAGGGGCAGGGGAATCCTTTTGGGGTAATGTAAATGCTCTAAAACCTGATGTGGTGGTAATCATACAACTCTATACACTTGGGTTGGGTTGTAATAGTGTGTGTATGCATGCATGTGTGTTGGATAATGTAAATATGCTTGTGTTGCCCCCCCTAATTCATGCCCACCTGAACCTCAGAACATGACTTCATGTAGAAATAAGTTATTTGCAGCTATAACTAGTTAACATGAAGTCATAATGCATGAGGGTAGGTTCTAAGTCCAATGACTAGTATCCTTATAAGAAATCCATATGAAGACAGTAAAACCCTCACGGAAGAACATGATATGAAGTAGGGGCAGGGATGGGATTGATGCAGCCACAAGCCAAGGAGCAGCAGCAGAGCCACCAAAAGCCAGAAGAGGCAAGGAAAGATTCTTCCCTAGAACTTCAGAGGGAGCACAGCCCTGCCATCATCTTGATTTTGGACTGGCCTCCAGGAGTGTGAGAGAACAGATTTCTGTTGTTGAAAGCCACCCAGCTCACCCTGGTCTGTTATGACTGCCCTAGGAAACTAACACAATATTAAAATCTATTCAGCTCTATATACTCAAAACAGGTGTATTTTATGGTATGTAAATGAGACCTCAATAAATATGTTGATCAAAATTAAACTTATTCTCAAAGCAGCTAGAGGAAGTGAGTCATCAGGACCAAAGGCTGGGGCTCACTGGTCTCACTGGTGCCAGCCTGGCTGCCTCTCAGTTGTTCTGAAAGAGGAATCATACCACAGATAGATAAAACATGGGACTCACAGTGCTGCTTTCCCCCAGTTTGTTCTCTCTGTGCCTCCTCCTCTCTGCCACAGACCTGCTGACGGTGTGGGTTCTCCTGTGAGTGTCCAGGCTACAGAGCTAGGAGATGTTTTTACTCGTTATGGCATGTCTCAAACCATTCCACTCCTCTGTAGGGGAAGACAGGACCCAGTGCATGCCAGTCTTAAAAGATTTCATGGTGTTTCTCTGGTCACCTGCCCAAGGAGCAGTGGAGAGCACACAAGTGTGAGCTTGATTTAGAAATCAGGCAGGGCCTTTCTTCCCATGATGGTGGACATGAGGCACAAAACAGGTAAAACATATAGATTGATTCTGGTTATTTTTCAAATCCCCTCGGTCCTTTTTGAGAGCATCTTATTCTCTTCTCGTGTTTTTTGAAACTCTTTAAACATTTTGCGCATAATTATTTTATGGTCTCTGTCTGATGATTCTAGCGTTTGAAGTGCTTGGGCTGATTCCCAGTCACAGTGGGTTGTCTTCTCGTGTGTTTTACACTTTTGGTTTGTTAGCTCATGTTCAGCAGATGTTTATCTTGGAGAATTCCAATGAGCCTGGATGGAGTTTGCCTCCCTCCGGAGAGTGTTTGTGTTTGTTTTGCTAGGATCTTCAGGCCTGTGGCCAAAGTAGGATCACCAGCATCTTGAACCTTTAGCCCGACACCAAGTCCAAATCTATGTAGAGTCAGCCCAGCTATGGATTCTCAGAGGAGACCTTTTCTTCTTCGCTCATAACACAAGTCAAGGCAGTTTGCTTCTCCCTTTGCCAGTGTGGATTTTGTTGTAATTGTTGCAAGTACTTGCTCTGGAGATGGAGCTTTTTGAGGAGCCTGGTTTGAAGGGCCCACTTTTAACTCCCTGCCTCTCAGGTAGTCAGGGCACCAATATCCTAATACCTCTGGTCTTTGAACATCCACTTCTGTTTCTGGCTCCTGGGATTTCCCTCACTTTCTTATAAGCTCAGTGTGCGTTTAAAAAGATGCTCGTTCTGTGCTGCCCTGCATTTCTACGTGGTGTGTGGAATGGAGCAGGACCTTATGTCATCCAGCATAATGCCAAGAATGGAAGTCTTTGAATTAATTTTGAAGTGGAAGAGCAGGAACTTGAGAAGTTCACAAATAAAGCTTTCTGTTTTCTTGGTAAATTGGGGTTGAGGTTCCTTGCCATACGTTATGGGAGAAGGGTGGGTCTGAGGTCTTCAGTTGACTGTGATAGTTTGTAACAACTGTGGAAGATGGGCATATCTCGAAGTCACCTCAAAGAGTCATCAGCAGAGATCAGAGCCCCAACCTAAGTTGATTAGTAAGGTTTCAGAGCCCCACAATTGAAAATGATAGTTAGAAACTGTCATTTAATGGGAGCTCCCTCTCCAGTCTATTCAGAAGAAAAATCATTTTCCTATTTGTCCTGGGGGACATGGGCTATGCTCCGTGACCCACGTATGCCCGCAGTGGGCTGGGAACACATAAACACTCACACACACACACACACACACACACACACACACACACACACCAGATATGAAATCCTGCAGCAACTTCTGAGTGAGTGAGCTGAGGGCTCATTGCATCAGGTTTCACTTTTCTGCCACCTTCCCTCTACTTTGTTCATGATTCCCACTCAGCAGTCCCTTGAATACATTTTATTTCAGAGAAACACCTCTTTAAGCATTATGGTGGGGAAGTCAAGAATGCTGCTTTGCCAAATAAGTCGTGTCCCTTTTGGGTTTTCAGTTCCTGCGATGATCACGTCCTATCCAAACACAACCCTGGCCACTCAGGGTCAGAAGAAAGAAATGAGCTGTGCAGCCCATGGCGAGAAGCCCATCATAGTCCGCTGGGAGAAGGAGGACCGGATCATTAACCCCGAGATGGCCCGTTACCTCGTGTCCACCAAGGAGGTGGGAGAGGAGGTGATCTCTACTCTGCAGGTAAAACGCGGTGAACACAGAAGATCAGAATCTAACTTCATTGGCAGCATAACCCTGTCCTTTCACCTAAGTGGGTGCATGTGGGTGATAAACAGCAAATAATGTTTCAGAACTTATTTATGAACAACCATTTCTCTATGGCTCTTTACAACAATGTTACTGAGTAGCCGGCAAAAATAGTGCTTGATATTAAGTGTTATTAAGAATAAAATGATGATGAACATGCTAGGGAACACAACTCTAATAGAAAAAAATGGGAGGAATCGAATGTCTTAATGACAGTTAATCCCGGAGGAATGACATCCTATGCCATGCACCTGTTTTAACATCCTGCAGAAAGAAAAATTAGATGGGCTTTAGAAGGGAAAATGTCTGGCTTTTTTTTTTTTTTTGGAAAAATCCAACCAACATAAAAGCTTTTGTCCTTCATATAGGATCACAAAAGCTAGAAAAAAATTTATTATAGCCCCATATTTTTTTAGTACTATTGGTAGTTAACTGAGTGGTGTTTTTAGTGGGGGAGAAATGATGCTGTAGCACACATGGAAAAACAGTCCCTGTGTTTGAAACACTGGTATTGATTCACATGCAGGTCCAATCCTGGGGTCCTTCTAGAGAGAGCTCTAATGAGGGTCCTGCAGGACCAAGCATTTACTGCAGGATTTATAGATCTTCTTTCGGCAGGGTTGCTTTGGATGTTCTAAGGGCACACCATGAGGAAAAAAAAATGTGTATGTGGAATATACATCAACCTGACCATGGCATCCTACATAAATTACACATCCAACTTAATGACCTGGCAGCTGACAGTGATAACGTACATCGAACCTGTCCATCCACACCCTTACAATCGCACTGAAATAATTTGCTCTCAGGGGTGTGTGTGTGCACGCGCGCTGGGGGTGTAGGAAGGGTGGGAGTGGAGAGATGTGTTTACAGACAAAAGCCCTTTTAGTTATTCTCGCTCCATGCTACTGGATAAGATGGATTTCTTTCTGCTTTGCACATAGATTTTGCCAACTGTTAGAGAAGATTCTGGCTTCTTCTCCTGTCATGCTATCAATTCTTATGGGGAGGACCGTGGAATAATTCAGCTCACAGTGCAAGGTAGGAAGGAGACCAAACTGGGGGAAAACACGGCTTTTAGGACAGTAAGTGTATGCCCAGGCTCGGACCTCTGTGTGCGCTAAGCTTGCTATGTAACACCTCCCGATGCCCAGAAAACTTTGAATATGTTCAAAGTTGGTGTTAAAACTGTATTTTGCAGTGTGCATGATTGTGTCACTGGGCAGCCCGACAACACAGGCAACAGAGTCCTGAAGGGAATGGGGTCAGATGACCCCGCAGACCCAGAGACTGTACCAAGTGGAGGAGTGCACCTGCTTAGTTAGCTGAATGGTAGGAATCCTTATGCTGGTCCATCCCAATGAGAAGAGAAATTTAACCTCTGAAGCCAAAATAGTTTTGGAGTTATGGATTCCAAACCAGAAGAGTGACATTTAATCCATATCCCTCTTTGGCCCAGGCCCACAACAAAAGCCTGTCATATGCCCCTGCTGTAAACACCTGCAGTTTGGGAAAGTGCAATTTTACTCCCTGAAATGCCATTAGGAAAAAAAAAATGAAAAAAAAAATAATAATAAATTTTTTAAAAATGCTTCCCGGCAAACGTGTCCGCCGCCGTTGAAGGCTGACAAAGCTCTTCTGAGCCATACTCAGCATTTCCACCCGCGTTTTCTGTTTGAGCCGTGTTTGAACTAAGCCCGGGTTTTCCTGTCGATTGCACAGAGCCCCCAGACCCTCCCGAAATTGAGATCAAAGACGTGAAAGCACGCACAATCACCCTCAGGTGGACCATGGGGTTTGACGGCAACAGCCCCATCACGGGCTACGATATTGAATGCAAAAATAAATCAGGTAAGTCTTTTATTTCCCCCAGCTTTATTCTCACTTCAAAAAGCCCTTTCATTGTTTTCCTCTGTTATTCATGACTACCTGTAAGAGTAAACCTGGGCTCCCCGAGACTCAGAGGGGGCTCTTTCTACCAGCTTCTCCTTTCTTGCTCAGAGCATGGGTCCTTTGTGGGGTGGGGTCTGTCTCTGCCTCAGCCCTCCTTCCTTTCCCTCCAGCCCCTAGGCTTGCTGTCCACCCGCCACGCTGGTCTTCTTGCCACCAAGCAGCAGGTGGGCAGCTCCTGGCAGCACCTGGCCAGCGGTGTTATGCTTTCTGCCCCCCACCCTGTCCCTCGTGTCCCATTTCCCCAGCCAGGTGGCTGCTCTAGACAGGGACTTCTGTCTAGAGCCTGGACTTCAGCTGTGTTCAGAGTCTGTAGGGCGAGTTTGTGCAGAGACAGGAGAGCTGCTCCTTGTGGAGACGGGCACTGACCCTTCAGCGAAGTCCTGGAAGTGCCCCGGGGCCGAGCCAGAGGCACTTGCTCCCGCTTGGAGCATCACCTGTTTCCCCAGGGCCCACAGGTGGCCAGGTCAGCAGAGGCACCATAAATAGACCCAGGAGTCAGGATCACGGCAGGTGTGTCTGTTTGTCCCCTTAAGGTGGCAATGCCAGCATTGCTTGGAACTTTAGGATCCGTCGGGCTGAGGGTAGAAAGCCACCCCTGTGGCCTCTGGTCGGGACTTGGACTGTGTCTCATAAAAGAGATGAGGAATCAGAGCAGCACCAGGATGTGTAGGGACCATGCGTGTAGCCTTATTTTTCACCTCCTGGGCACCATACTTTCTTTACTCAGGTTACACAGCGGTGACCTATTCAGGATATTTGAGCTGAGGCCATAGTGACAACGAAGCTCTAGGCAGCTGGAGGCAGGCCCTGAGTGAGGGCGTGGTTCGGGACAAGCGTGCAAGGGGCAGGACAAGAGAGTGGCAGGAGCTGGACAGGACTGCGGAGGGTGGAGTGTCCCAGGAGCATAGCGTGAACCCTAAAAGGAATACGCTTCACACCCAGAATCGTGGCTTTAGAAATAGCATGTGATGGGCAGCCTGGGTGGCTCAGTGGTTTAGCCGCTTTCAGCCCAGGGCATTGTGACCCCGGGGTCCTGGGATCGAGTCCCGCATCGGGCTCCCTGCATGGAGCCTGCTTCTCCCTCTGCCTGTGTCTCTGCCTCTCTCTCTGTGTCTCTCATGAATAAATAAATAAAATCAGAAAGAAAGAAAGAAAGAAAGAAAGAAAGAAAGAAAGAAAGAAAGAAAGAAAGAAAGAAAGAAAGAAAGAAAGAAAGAAAGAAGAAAGAAAGAAAGAAAGAAAGAAAGAAAGAAGAAATAGCATGTGAGACTTGCAATACGCAGCTGCACTGGGAATGCACGTAAGAGAGGCTGGTTCAGAAAAAAAAAAAAAAGAGGCTGGTTCGCCCAGAGTCAGGACAGGCCCAGCAGCGAGGCGAGGATGCGTGCCCAGGGCCCGGGGCTTGGAACCAGGAGTGCAGTGGCTGCCAGTGGCAAGGCCACCAGGGGATGGGACAGCTGGGCAGCCTGGGGGCAGGGTGCACCGTGACAAGCTGAAGATAGTGCGGGCCCAAACAGGGCTCTTTTGGGAACTAGGACAGACGGGCTTCCCCAGGGCCAAAGGGAAGAGAGGACACCTGCCTTTGTTCTAAAGACGTAGGTGGGGAAGGAGCCAAAGAATTCCAAGTTCAGAGACGCGCGTCATGAAGTGGAGGAAGTGCTTCTTAGGCAAGGCAAGCACGTGCTGGCCGGGAATGGCCCGGAACCGGTGGCGACCAGGAGAACCCCAGAGAAATGCAGACGCGCATCATGGGGACAGTCCCCAGAGGCCCCAGGACAGGTGGCCCTGACCGTCCCTGGCTGAGCACGGACTGCAGGACCTGTGGCTTCTGTGCCCACGGGGGTGGGCGGTCAGGGGGGCCTCTCAGGGGAACAGTTCAGTGCCTCCCTGTCTTCAGGGGCCATCGATCGTTTCCGGGTGCTGGTGATGATCCATTGGTTGCACAACCCGTCCCGACCCTGTGCTGGCCCTGCTCTAACTAGCCGTGTGCCCTCATCAGCCCCCCGCCCTCAGCATTCCCCTCTGTGAAATGGGGTACCATAGCATCTCCCTGTGACAGGAGTCCCTCAAAGGCCACAAGCTGCCCATAGGCTGGAGAAGCCCCCCTTTCCCTGGGCCACCCGGTTCCTGTGCTTACCACCACCTGGTCCTTAGATGTCACCTTTCCTGTCATCATATTCCTGGCCCACACCCGAGGCCAGGCCTCCCATCATGTGCTCCTACAGCATCACCTCCCTTTCTTCCCGGCTGGACCGTCACGGGCGATCGTAGAGCTACTCCTGCGCTTGTGATTGGGTTTTTTTTTTTTTTCTTTCCAAAGTTATCAACATTTTCTTTTTTTTTTTTTTCAACATTTTCTTTTATCGCATCTGGATTTTGAGTCAAGTTAGGAAAGCTGTTCTCTGCCGCCAGGCTGTAAAGGAATCCCCCCTGCTTTCTATTTGTATTTCTATCTCGCTCTTGCCTTTAGCTCTCTGATCCATCTGGACTTGATTCTTGTGTGTGCTGGGAGGTAGGGATCCAGTCCGATCTTCTCCCAGACGGAAATCCTGCTGCCCTCACGTGACTCATTAAAAAAGTCCACCTCTCCCCGGGGGTGTCAGATGCCACCTCTATCACCGATCAGCTTCCTATGTGCTCCTCTATTTCTGGACGTTCCAGTCTATTCCATCGTTTTGTCTGTCTGTGACCGCCTCAGCACCAGCCTGCGCTCATCATGTTCCAGCTTCCTGTAGGGCTCGTCTGCCCTTCCCACTTTTCCTTTCCGTATTTCTGTAGCTTTCCACACACGATCCTTAGGAGCGACTGGTCTAACTCCATAAAAACACTCTTGGCTTTTTTTTTTTTTATTGGGATTGCGTCAAATTTGTTAATGAACTTAGGGAGAGCTGGCATCTTTGTGACGTTGTCGTGGGTTGAATTGTGTCCGCCGGGAAGGTACGTTGAAGTTTCTAAGCCCTGGCTCCACAGAATGTGACCGTTTTGGGGAAAATAGGGCCACGGCGCTTGTGACTTCTGATCGACGCGTCATCTCCACTGGGTAGAACGTTCCTGTGTTATCAGGTCTACTTTTCCCCAACCCCCAGCACCCAGCATAGCACCCAGCATAGCACCCAGCACTCTGTGGGCACACAATGTGCGCTTGGTGGGTACTCTTTTTTTTTTTTTTTTGCCTTTTATTTTTTTTTAATTTATTTTTTATTGGTGTTCAATTTACTAACATACAGAATAACCCCCAGTGCCCGTCACCCATTCACTCCCACCCCCCGCCCTCCTCCCCTTCCACCACCCCTAGTTCGTTTCCCAGAGTTAGGAGTCTTTACGTTCTGTCTCCCTTTCTGATATTTCCCACACATTTCTTCCCCCTTCCCTTATATTCCCTTTCACTATTATTTATATTCCCCAAATGAATGAGAACATATAATGTTTGTCCTTCTCCGACTGGGTGGGTACTCTTTAACAAGAGAGTTGCTTTGAAGCGCTTCCCCCAGGGTCTGGGGCAAATATCTACTAAATGACAGCTCTGAGGATCACTCTGGTGTGCACAGTGCTTATAAATAAAATGCTTCGAAAACCATCTGCATCCCCCACTGGAGAATCCTCAGTACCCCCCAGCACTGCCTGTGGGCTCCCCAAAGGCAGGAACTCTGCTGTCGTGTGGCCCTGGATCCCAGCACCTAGCACAGTGCCTGCCGAGTTAGGAGCACCTCGCTAACTACTTGTGGCATTGAATGTACCTGCGATCCAAACCTGAGAATCAAATAAAAAAAAAACACCTAAGAATCATCTCCACAGCATTGCCTAACTCTAAATTGATCGGGCTCTGCACGACCCGCGAGTCCAACCCAGTTGGAGTTAGAATGAGTTCCAGGAGAGTCACTGGGGAAGAGCCCATGGGACAGGCGGGCCTGAGTCCATGACCTCAGGTCTCCAGCAGGGCCCTCCAGCCCCTCCACAGCTTTTGGTTTGGAAGGCCTGGGCAGCAGGAGCTACGCTGGTAGCAGGCAGTCATTGTATTCACTGCCATAAAAATTGGGTCAGTCTGTTCATGTATTAGCTGCTTCCTCAATAAGTTTTGGGTGGGTAAAAAAGACAACTATAATTTAAGCTAGTGCAGCTTATAGGCTGTATACATAGAAAACCGATCCTTGAAATCACAGCTTAAATGTCACTTCCTCCAGGAAGCCTTCCCTGACCACCCTTTTTAGGGCGTGCCCCTTCCTCTGTGCATCTGGCATCCTGCCCCTCCCTGGAACATTTGGTGGGCTTGTGACTGCTTATTCAATAACCCAGATCCTCTACTGGGAAGATGGTCAATATCTGTCTCCCCTACTGGGAAGCTCCAGTGACCACTCGGGGCAGGGACCGTGCCTGAGGAGCCCTATGCAATGACCCTGCATCCCCCAGTAAGCAGCACACACCGGACACCGTAATGCACATCTGTGAACTTGTTAAGCCACGAAATCGTGCCCCAAAGACACATCCATCTACTCTTTGTTCGTTTGCCAAGAGCGTAAGGTATTGCTGTACTTGGTGTTCTTAACCGACGGGGTCCCTGCAAGGGGTCATCGGTCCGTGCTTGAACTATCCCGGCGATGCAAACTCACTGGCCCCAGGAAAGCACAACTCTGCCCTGGGCCGACCATGACTGTCACAACGTTTCTCGCCCTGAAACAGACCTTCCTGAATCTGGCGGTCCCTTTCCCCACCCCCAAGACCTTTGGTCCTATGACCCTCCTCCCAGGATTTGAAGACAGAGGACTCTCCTGGCTCCCTGTTTTCCAGGAAATATGTGACACCCCAAGTCCCTTTATTTGTATCTCCTACGCCCACCCCCTGGCCCTCTCGACCTGGCCCTGCCAGTGTCATCGACTTCCCTTCTTGTGGCCCATGGCTCCATGGGCTGCTCTGGCTGCCATGTAGCTTTGTTCCTGGCGCCCACTGCTTCTCCTCCAGATGGACACAAAACCCCCTTTGCCATCCTATTCCACATCCCACCCTGTCTGTGCCGCTGGCTCCATCCCGCACTTTGTTTCATCCGCCTCCTTCCCCTCTCTGGAGGACAGCCGGCCTCGTGCCCACGTCCCCCTCCCGGGCACCTGTCTCCTCCTTAGGACCCCACAGATCGCCGAGTGGGCTCCAGGGCCTCGGCACACCCTCTAGTCCCGGAACATAACCATCCAGCCAGGAAGCACAGCCTCTCTTATGCAGGTGGGTGCTGTCTTCCAGAGCCTTCTTTCCCCAGCCTCCCTTCGCCATCTCCTCCATGGAGCACACAGAGCAGAAGGGGCTTTCCCTGTGCCCTTCTGTCTCCCTTCTAGTAGCCAGTGCCGTAAAAACTGGTCCTTCTCTGAGCTGCCTCTTAGTTTTTAAACTTTTAGAGTCATTTTGCCTCCAGGACACCCATCTGGTCACCCTCACTCCTCCTGGTCTTTGGCATCTAACTGCTTCTTCAGATCAAATTCAGATCAAAATTTCATGTTTGTCCTTGGCGATCTGCCCTCCCCTTGACTTGGGGTGTCAGACCCCCAAGCAGGGCTCCCACTACAACCACCCTGGCCCCCAACGGCTCCCTCAGTCCTTTCCCACGAGGTTATTTGGCATTTCAGAGGCATGAATGAGAGTCTGAACTTTTCTATCCTCTCCCACCACCTTTGTCGCTCTGGGGCACGTCGGAGAACCCTGCCAACTGTTTCAGGGAATGCTTCTGACATCTCCTTTCTAAACCAGGGTCCAAGTCTGTGCACGCACAGCTCTCCCCACTTCCGTTCCTACATGCTCTTAGGCGTTATAATCATTCTTGGCCAGAGTTCCCCTCCCTTGCACTTGGCTAAACTCCTGGTCGAGTTTAGCCGAGTCAAGCACTTGTCTGAAAGTCTGCATCTGAACATATGAGATATCTGGAAAAGGGAAATCCAGTCTCATTAGGTGTCCTGCGGAGACTATGTAGAGGTCACATGCTACAGGAGAATGACCTGGAACTCCGGGACAACACAGGTGAGGTGAGACCCCAGCCCCACTCCACGCCGGCCAGGTAACATGCCTGAGTTTCTTGACCTTCGCGATGATAATAAAAATCCCTACCTCACCAGGATGTTGTAATAATTCAATCAGATAAAGCGCTCCAAACTCTAGCTGTGCATCAGAATGACCCAGAGAGAGGCTTTTTAAAAGTGCCGGTTTCTGGGCCCCAGTACACAGTGATTCTGATTCAGTAGATCTGAAAATGCCATTATCGAAAGGCTCCGGGGTGTTTCTAATGTGCCCACACATTTGGGGACTGCAGGAGTCGTGCTTGCAAAATGCCTAGCACGGCACCGGGTGAGCAGACGCCACTCCACAAGCGTGAGTTCCCTCTGCTGTGGGGTTTTCTCCGGCTGCTGCCTTGACCTACCCCGCAAACCCATCCATGGTCTGCCTTTCTCTGGGAGGCTGAACTCCGCTTCTGACATCTCCTGCAACACGCAGACTTTTTTCCCGTCTGACCTCCCCTTGGGCTCGCGCAGCAGCAGACATGCAAAATGAATCAGAATCAGGATCAAGGATCCTGGCAGCGGCTGGGTTCTGTGTGTGTGGCTTCGTCAAGGGTTCCTCTTCTGAGGTCCCAGCCCTGTCTGGACTCTGGCAACACTGTCCCTTCCTTCCCTTCAGCCCTGCTGACCCCAGAGGGAGCATCTCCCCACTCTTGCTAGATGCCCAGAGCCTCAGCATCCCCTGCAAGTTCCTCTAACCCAGCCCACACCTCAGTAAATAGTCCCCTTGTGAAGGATCTTCCAGGTGTGACTTATAAACCCCCCTTGACACTTCATTCGTTCTCTGCATCTGGAAACCACCCTCTCCCTCCAACATGGGGCAAGGGGACCTGTGATAAATTCCCCAACAACTTCATTTCTTCCCCCTTTGCAGCACTCTCCATGTGTGCTCCAGCCCTCAGATTCCCAAACATGCATTTCTGTTTGGGACATATGCCTAAGTTTCTTTATTTTGTCTGTGGTATGCCCTTCCCAGGCGTACTTGCGTTTCAATCTGCATTTGCATCCTCTCAAGTGTCAGGATCGCTCTATAATTGTTTGCACATAATGCCCGGTGTTATATTTTCCAGCACATTTTGCTAATAATCCACGTCCTACCTATCTGTCTGCACATCAGCATCTGAGATCAGAAGCAGTATTTCCAATTCCTGTCCCGACTCTTTTCTCCTGGGTAGTCACCTCCTTGTTTTTATTCCTCCTTTGATGCTCTATCATTTGCCAGAGGGTGTCTGGGGATTTAACTCGACTTTCTTCTCCGTTCAGTTACTTTCAAATCCTCCGGGATAAAACATTCTTTCTCATCTTCTTGACCTTTAGCTCAAAATCCATCCTGTGTTGTTTTGAACCTTATTCTAATAATCATGATCATTGACATCATCTTTTTCTATCAAAGTGTGATAACTGTAGGAAAGAAGCTAAAAACACGGCTCCTTCTTGGAGCACCTTGTCCTTCCTGACTGTTCCCCCAACCTACCCCCTCCCCCATCCCCACCCCACCTTGGCCACACCCCTGCCTTGGCCACGCCCCCATGGGCTAGTCCTGAGTTGATTGACAGGAGGAAGAGTTGGTCAGTGGATATTAATATGCCTCCTTGGGCCCCTTTGCTGCCTCCCAGACACACTCAATGAAGATGGCCACGTCTTCATGGACCTGGCAGTTCCAGAAACGTCCGCATGGCGCTGGGCAGAGCCATCAACCACTACAAGTACTTGCTTCCACCTGGGACCGGTTAACCACTTTCTCTGCACCTTGTAGTGCCGCAGAATTCCTCTCTTGTCCTAGATGTCTTCTCCAGAAGTATTGGCCTTCTCCTGTGGGACAGGGTCCATATTTATGTGTCAGTCAATTGGTACTAAATCCCCACCACTTTGGATCCCATTCTTCTCCTCTTCCACCATGTGATTTTTCAGCATCTTCTCTTTCTTTTTTTTTTTTTTTTTGAAGATTTTATTTATTTATTCATTAGAGACACAGAGAGAGAGGCAGAGACACAGGCAGAGGGAGAAGCAGGCTCCCTGTGGGGAACCCGATGTAGGACTCGATCTCGGAACTCTAGGATCACGCCCTGGGCTGAAGGCAGACGCTCAACCGCTGAGGCACCCAGCATCCCAGCATCTTCTCTTTCTATGTCAGTGTTCTTCAACCTTCAATCTTCTTGACTCAAGAGATACTTTTCCTTTCTGATGGAATATTCATTGTCAGTCTTTATTATGCCCTGTTCCCTGATTAGTCACAGCGTTCCAAGGCAGCCTTGAAGAGACATATTTTTGTACAAGTCCAGAAGACCTCTTATATTTATGGTTACTTTTAGGCAGACCAGCCCTCTAAGCTTCATGTTCATGGTTAATGTGGAAAGGGAAGGGAACCCTTCCCAGGCCTCAGAGGCCTGTGTATTTGCCATTTGTGTATTCATATGTTACACATGCATTTCTTATGTGTTGTCTGCTACGCACGAGGCACTTGCAAGCATGCTGTCTGCTGCCATAGAGCTCAGAATCTAGCAAGGAACACAGAATCTCAGTGAGATTCCTACAGGCATGGTGAATGCCACCTATGAGGACATGGGGGACTGTGGGAGTGTAGAACCATCATCTCTGTCCACCACCTGAGTTTCTTGTGCTCCCACAACTGACCATCTCTTGGCCCCTCACCCCTGATTAGCCACCAACCCACCCTCTTTTTGAAATAAGAACCACTTATTCCTCATTGATTGAAGCTCTAAACTCGGCCGGTATACATTGTCACATATTCAATGATATCTCTTCATATGAGGCATGTGCTCTTGTTAAGTAGCTGTGGTTGAAGATAATTCTTACAATAAAACATTTGAGACTAAATGTTTTTATGTAAGTATGTTTATCAATATGCTCCTGGAGAAGGAAGGATCGGACATAGCTAGAGGTTCAGCTGGTCTTCAAGTACCTTTTAGAATCAGAGGTGGTTGTAGGGGGTGGGGGGAGCGTCCAAACCAAAATTCCTTTAACTGTCTCGTACAATGAGTGCCTCGATGTGGCTGTTTCACACCTCACTGACACGATGTCCTTCAGTGACACGTCCATCAGTGCACCCATTGCATTGCCTCAGATGTCCCCTTGGACCTCAACTATATGCAGCCCTCATCCCCCTCAGCATGGGTAATGAGTGTGTGATGTCCCCCTCTGATAGCCAGCCCACTGGCACACTGGGAGCACCGCTCTGAGAATTCACTTTGAGTTATAACTATTCTTTTATTTCCTCTTCCTTCCTCTGTGTGTGTGTGTATGTGTGTGTGTTTAATTCCTACTTGTGAACTTTCAGAGGCAGAGAAAAAAAACTCACGTCTCTATCTCTTCTTTTTTGAAAAACAAAACCCAAAAGACTCCTGGGATTCTGCTCAGAGAACCAAAGATGTTTCCCCTCAGCTGAACTCGGCCACCATCATTGATATCCACCCTTCCTCCACCTACAGCATCCGCATGTACGCCAAGAACCGGATTGGCAAGAGCGAGCCCAGCAACGAGCTCTCCATCACCGCGGATGAGGCAGGTGCGTGTGAGCGGGCGAGGCCCCCATCCCAGAGCCCCGGAGCTGGCCCTCAGGGCTCAGATGGCTAACATAGAATCAGGCCACTGCCTGCACCTGGTGGAGGCTGTTTGAAGAGCACCTTCCACTGTGCCATGCCCTGTTAGGGATGCAGACAGCACTCCGCCTCCTACTTCGAGGGCATTGTTATTCAAATAGGACTTCATTTAGGGTTCTCATATATAAGAATTAAAAGGCAGACCTAGGAAACTACCAATCTGGTGATATTGAAGGAGCTGGGCCATTTTTTCAATTCCTTTGTTTGGATGCCTGGAATCCACATGGACAGGAAAACCACTAGTGTAGGTCTTGCCCAAGCCCTAAGCAGTCCAGTTGTAGGAGCATCAAATGATGCTAGGAAATGTCAAGAATATTCTGTGTGAGGAGCTGGGGGGACAATGGGCAAGGATATTTTATTGACTAGAAATGTCAATACTTCTAATATATATATATTTTTTAATTTATGACAGTCACACACAGAGAGAGAGAGAGAGAGAGGCAGAGACACAGGCAGAGGGAGAAGCAGGCTCCATGCACCGGGAGCCTGACGTGGGATTCGATCCCGGATCTCCAGGATCGCGCCCTGGGCCAAAGGCAGGCGCCAAACCGCTGCGCCACCCAGGGATCCCCCGAAATGTCAATACTTCTATAGTAAACTTTATTGTTCTCCTTCCTATTACAAAGAGTTTCATATTCAGTTGAAAATTTAGAAGATAGAGATAAGCATTTTGAAGAAGGGAAAAGGCAAAACTGTTTCCATAATCCCACCACCTGGAGCTACCTGTGGGCACGGTGATATCACCTACTGAATCATTCATCACGCAGGAACACACACACACACATGCATGCACATGCACCCATGCACACACACACATGCACGCATGGCTACCGGGGGTGAATTGACTGGTTTGTAGAGGTCTGAGCCTAGGCAGTGCCAGGGAAGGCTGGCTGTCAATCCACCTCCTGGCAGGAGAGAAGGAAGGCAGCAGCCTGGCTCATCTCTTGGGAGGAGTGTCCTGCTCCAAACACAGCTTTTCTTTCCCTGCCAGAAATCAGAGCTAATCAGCCATTTATCTACTGCAAAGGTGAAATTGGGAACTTAGTCTCAGATCCCTTCTTCAACCAGGCTTAAAGGTGATCATCCCCAAATGAGTGAGAGTCCACAGGAGGTTTGTTTCAGCTTTCAGCTAAGGAATTAGAGTTGTTGTTGACTTCCTTCCCTCCACCCACCTCTCTTCGACCCTCATGAACGGCATTCCAAAAACACATCACTCTTATATACCCCTTAAGTACTTGTCTGTGATTCATAATGTACCTTCCACAATCTATTTAACAAATCCACAATCTATTAGACATGTCTGTGGTTTTCCATTTTTTATTACTATAAATGCCACAGTGATGAGTATCCTTTGTGGCCTATCTTTCGCCACTTTGGATTGTTCTCTTGGGTTAAATTCCAAGCAGTAAGATTGCTAGAGCAAAACAAATGCAAACACTTAACTCTTCTGATATGTGTATAGTCAATACTGACCACAAGGAAATAGGATGAAACCGACAATCCTTCCTGCACTGGGGATGAGCACTTAATTCTCCACCCGGGAACACAACGGCTCTTGAAAATTATTTTTAAGGACAGGTGATAGGATACGCTTAAGTGTCTGAGGATGAGCCATTTCTGTTGCTTAGAAGTGACGTGATTTCTCATCTGCAAAATGGACATAAGGATGCCTTTCCCCTCCTTGTCACAAACATATTGGATAATTGAGGGGAAAAAATGCAAGCTCTAAAAGTACTTTGTATTTCTCAGAAACAAGTGAGAAATGAGTGTCAACATGCTCCTGCAGAAATAGAATCTTATTTAAATATTTAAACAACCCACTAACTTCCTGGAATTTCATTACGTTGTATATTCAGGGAGGATACGCTGCCCCCAAAATATAATCTTTGACGCGCTACTCAAACTTCTCCTTCTTAACCCTTGCTCTAACTGTGCCCCATCCACACATCCTTCTCAGGATCACTGTATTTTCTGGTGATGCATTTGGTGGCTGCTTTCCCGACTGCCACGATGACTCCTGCTGCTGTTGCTATTTCTTTGGCTTTCTGTGGCCTCCTCTGCAGCTGGCAGTTGCCATGGCAGCGTCTCTCTCCCAGCCAGGAGGCCAGGTGAACAGCCACTCCCGGTCGCTGGCCTGCAGTGCCGCTCCCTGGCATCTCTGTAGACAGTCTGATGCAGAAGCCACCTTCTGGGCTGCTGGGGCTGGACCCCTGGATTTTACCTGCACGCTGGCTGCTGGTGGCCCCACAGCACCTCTCTGATTTACTATTCAGAGGAGCTAGGGGAAAATGCAAGGAAGGGAACAAGTAGAGCAAAGTGAAGCTCCAAAACAGAATTTGTCTTTGCCCTGGTGCATAGGTTTTATGGCTGCAATGAAAAAAATCAGGTTTTCTTACAACGTGACTCATGTAGAATGAAGAGCAGTTGTCCTGACCAAAGATCCTCTCGTTAGAATTGCCTACAGTGGCCTTGGATTGCCACTGCCGCTTCCCAGCAGGGATACCCAAAGGCATGTCTTTTGAGAACGGCTATCATCTCAAGGTGACCTTTTTCCATCCTTATTGGCCACTTTGCCTAAGGAAAAAAGACACTAACTCTCAAGCAGGCCATCTCTCTCAGATGGAAGCTTCTGGAAGGTGTAGACCCATTCACTTTTATGGGTATAATACAGTGTCCAGATCTCGAGCATCAGGGAACATCTCTCAGCACTCAACTGGAAATGTGTCTCTGGAATGGTTAGGTCTGGGTCTTCTCCCACCCTCTCCACTTGAAGCTACACTTGACTTCCTACAGCCCTTCCCTGGCCCCAGTCCTTTGCATGTGTGCTGCATCCTGTGTCTGGAAGACCCTCCCAAGTTTCCTATCTCCACGGATGACATTAGTGCCTCTCCCCCAGCACTAAGTAGCACTAAGACAACTGCCTTTGAGGCATGGCCTCCTTTCTCCATGGACCCCGGTGTCCTGGGTGATGCTGTGGCATAAAGCCAGGAGATGGCTTCCTGGAGGAGAGGATATTTCGAGAGCACAGAGGGAAGTGCTGAGGCTGGAGTCTTGTGTTCACCTATTGGAAGTGAGAGACAGGGCCATCCATAGAGACGATCCATTGACAGTGACTGTCAGGGAAGCAGGGAGCAGGAGAGGAGCCAGCTTAGGAGGTAGGGATGCAGAGCCAGCCCTGGTGCCCAGAAGAAAAAAGCAAGAGCAGAGGTCTGCACATTTGGCAGTTAGGATCACTGTGTCTTGAGCCAAACAGAATTAGGAAGAGTATTAGGAACTGTAAATATCATCTTCAACTACTACTGTTTTGCAGATTGAACAGTTTTGGCTTCTGGAGAAACGCAGAGATTATTTATTTCAGAAAATCACATTCATTATGAATCCTTACCTCCTAGCCTTCTCCTCTTGCAAGAAAAAGCAAAATATTCTGGTTTAAAAACGGAAGAAGAAACTATGCTTTCTATGTGTAGTATAGCTTTAGTTCAAGAGCATGTAAATATATTCTTAAATGTCAAGTGTCAATACAATTTTCAAAATTAGTTAAATAAATGAGTACTTAATGGTTGATCTTGAAGACTTTCAGCTCTTGAGAATTCAGTCTGCCTTAGGTTAAATTTTACAGAAATTGTCTGTTTGCTATGATACGAGGACCTATGGAATAATTATGGCTCAGGAGCTTTTTATGGGAAGCATGATAGCTGTGAAAGCAGACTCTTTTTTTTTTTTTTTTTAGATATATAGTTTTAAAAGGTTCTTCCTATAATGCATTAGAAAATTTAGAGTGGAAAATTCAGTGCCCAAACAAACAAAAACACTTCCTAATTATATTGGGCATGACTCTCGTGTGTGAGCATAGATTATATCCTTTTGGCGTTTGTCTTTGACATTGTTTCTATCACTTTATTCTTAAGAGAGAGATCTGAATCCACTCACTTCAGAGAACACGCAGACCAATAAATTAATTACTAGCAAACTACTGAAGTATTGATAGGCCAAGTAAAAAAGGTGCCGTGTTGGGGCACCTGGGTGGCTCAGCCATTGAGCATCTGCCTTCAGCTCAGGTCGTGATCCCAGGGTCCTGGGATCGAGTCCCACATCATGCTCCTCCCAGGGAGCCTGCTTCTCCCTCTGCCTGTGTCTCTGCCTCTCTCTGTGTGTCTCATGAATAAATAAATAAAATCTTAAAAAAAAGAAAGTGCCATTTGTGTAAACATGGTCAGGTCTGTCCTGGAGATAGGGACTGGCGGCCTTCAAGAAATACCAGACCGGATGGGAAAAACAAATTCTCCCCAATTCATGACTACATCATTGGTTTCATGTTTTCTGATAGAATCAAGGCCATTGTGTAAACACTATCTTCATATCTTTGTTTTCAAGCCTGACTATATCTCACCAAGGATGTGAAAGCTATACTTATAGCTTGCCTCCCCCCTGCCCAGAAGGCAGCACCAAAGGCCACAGCCCAGACACACCCAGAGGATGCAGGGTGAGGTCCTGCCCCCACATTGCCTCCTGTTCCTCACACACAGGATCTTTCATTTATCACAATTAAAATAATTAAGGACCAATATAGCTGTCAGACCACAGAATCATTTTTTCAAGATGGATTTTCGTGGATGAACCACATACTTCTTGATGACCACAGAATTATGGTCAATTCATCAATTATGATGACCACAGAAAAGTGACAAGCCTTTTCACTTGGGGAATCATGGATGGGTGCAAGAGGCTGCAGCACCCACAGCAAGCCAGCTGTCCCCAGACCTGCCGGGCTGAGAGAGGTGTGCTCTGCGTTTCAGTCGGCACATTGCTTTACCCTTCAAAGTGGGCACTTGCTCCAGACCCAGATTGGGAGGCCATGCAGCTCAGGGTCAGCTGGGGGAAGACAGCCCGGTGCAAAGGTGGCTCTGCACAAGTGCCCAGCACCACTGTGATTGTCGGGGTCCCCACGGTCCCCATGCTACCAACGGGTAGACGGTGGAGGCAGGCAATGCCGATGGAGGGAAAAGGTCAGATCTCCTCACGTGTGCTTGGGTTCCACTGAGATGTTGGCCGCGGCTGGGGCAGGGGGTGCATGGCATGGGGGGGGTCAGGGTGCAGAACAGAAGCGTACAGAGGGAAGCAGGACACAGAACACCAAACACAGGGGAATTAGTATGATAAGTGAGCAGTTTGAAAGGTGCTCTGGGCCCATGTCCCCTTTAAGAGGGGTAAAGTGGAGACCAGAATCAGTGTTTAGGAACCAAATGAAAACCGGCACGAGCCACTGATGCGGGGCTGGAGCAGGCTGTCGGGGGAGGCTGAGAGCCTCGGTGGGCACAGCAGCAGGCCAAGCACGGGACTTGCAGACTAGATGTCAGGGCCGGTGTTAGCAGGATGGAACGAGGCGTGGAGAAGGGAGCCAACTGCACACTCGACTCTCCTCTTGCTCTCCCAGCCCTTGTAAACATTTCCAGCTCCAATATCAAGTCCCTTCGAGTTCATATTCGTAAAACATAATGAACCATGTTTCCCGGCAATTCGGCTTCCTCTCTTAGCATTCTCATTCTCCCCTGGCCCCGCCATCCCTGGCCTCTGGAGTCAGCCCCACACCCCCATCCCTGCCTTCTTCCTCATGTAGGGAACCAGGGGATCCCATTGCCCCTCCTCCAGTAGAAGTTGGGCACCTGCTTCTTCCTGCCCAGCATCAATGCTCACCCCAGTCCCCCTGCGTACTCTGCCTACCCCTGTCGGTGCCTTCATGAAGGCCCACACGCGGGCCTCTCCCCATGTTATGTTCACATGCCAAGCTGAGGCTCCGTGCTCCTCTCTGCTGGGCGAGGCACACTTTTCCATAGGCCACTGCCATTCCCCAAGCCCTTGTGTTCCTAAAGCCATGGCCCTCCTTCCTTCTCCCATTCTGACTTCCTGACTTTGCCTCTTATTTTTTTAATTTAAGATTTTATTTATTTAAGAGAGAGAGAGAGCACACATGAGGAGGAGGAGGGCAGTGGGAGAGGGAGAAGTAGAACCCTGCTGAGCGGGGAGCCCGACACGGGGCTCCATCCCAGGACCCCAGGATCATGACCTGAGACGAAGGCAGACACTTCACTGACTGAGCCACCCTGGTGCCCCTGACCTTGCCTCTTATTATTTTGCTAAGAAAACACAAACAGGTTTGAGCCTGCTTCCCTCAACCAGCAAGTCCACCAGAAACTCCCCCATCATTTCCTCCCTCCTCCCACCCCAGAGATGGTTGCTCGGATGTCTCTGGTCTCCACCACCTCTGTTCCTATTACTGCCCTTGCATCTGTGCTCAGACATCGTTATTTCAAGGGTACCTTTTCTTGTCATTGTATGAATTTCCTCTTTCACCTCCCCTTACATCAAACACCCAATGATAATAATTGTTATTACTTGTGTTTACCAAGTATATTATTTTCATTACAATCCTGTGGCATGCATTTTATTGTCCTGTTATATAAAAAACTGAGACCCAGGGAAATGAAGTTAACCACACAGCTTGCTAAGTGAGAGAGCCAGAATTTTGAACTCAGGCAGAAAGACTGAAACACCCATCAACTTAGCCACATCACCAACAGGTATTGCTCAAAACTTCTTCTCCTGAACCGAGGAGATCACGTTTCCCTTGACCTTGCCTCTTCCCCTAATCTGACCTTTAGCTTTATTTACCCTTCCATTGACTTCCAGACCCTTTGAACTAGTTCACGTTCACCACTTCGGCTTTCTCATCTGCCGTGTGCCCCTCCCCCTTCTGCAGCTGGCATCTCCGCATCCACAGAAATGGGTGTCACACAAGTGTCAATCCCACAGCATATTTTCACCCAGAGGGGTCTCTCCTTCTGAGTCCTGAGTTCCCAGGTGCTTCCACTTCTCGGAAGATGTTTGAGTAACCGCCACGCGGTAGGCTGGTCTTTCTCCCGGCACGTGCATTGTGCTTTCTGGTGAACACGTGCACTCTGGGTGGGCAGAAACATTTTCCCCCCACTTCTACACTGCATGTCTAGGGCTAGAAACTGGAACTGGAACATAATTGGAATCTCTACAAGCATTGGAAATAGGGTGGTGTGAGTTGTATGCTTTGACTCTTCTTTGCTTCTGCCTTCTGAGGCTATAGCCCCTGGGTATTGAGAGTTTTACATCAGAAAGTGTGAAAACCCAAAGCCATCAAAGGGACTCAAAAGCAGAAGAATCCTGATTTTTTTTTTTTTGCCCCATTAGCCCCGAGCAACCTGAGTGACCCTAATGCCAGGTCACTAAGCATGACTTCCAAGGAAAAGGGAAGGGTCTTTGACAGCCATCGCAGGGTTTCACAAAAGAAATGTTGTCTTTCTCCTTCCCACTTTACCTATGAAGTTGCTCAGACTTGAACTTTGTTAATCACGTTGTCAAAGGGATGGTGAAGAAGAACACAAGGACAGGTCCTCAAGGCTCATATTTACCGGGAGGGAGTAAATATGTGCAGGGTACCTCAGGGTACCCTGAGTACCCTGCACAGGGTAAATGCAGTCCACAGCGATGCGGCCAACATGGTCTGTTCCCTGAAGTGGCTAACACGCTTCTCTGCACTGCTGGGGGACTGCCTTCTGGGCCTGTGTGTTGTGTAGACTTCAGTCTGCTCTGGAACTCGGTGCTAACCGGCCTGTGGGTTTTGGTCTTCACAGCTCCTGACGGCCCACCTCAGGAAGTCCACCTGGAGCCCCTCTCATCTCAGAGCATCAGAGTCACCTGGAAGGTAAACCAAACCAACGCTTGTATTCCTGGCGCTATTCTCATGGGGTGAGCACATCACTCAGGTTAAGAGTCATGATGCCAAGGCACTAACACCTGGTGAAGCTTTTGTTTTGCAAAATTAGATTAAAAGCCCCTTTCTTAAAATCCGGTATATGTGTCCACATTGTGAATCCGTTGACAGCAAATTCGATATGCGCAGAGAGCGAAGTTGTTAGGTCTTGTTTTCATTCTTTGCATTTGATTGAGTCCTGAGAGCTGGTTTTTGTACAAATGGTGGAAACAGACGCACCGGGCACATTTGAAGCTTTTTCTAACTGCAAGTCTGAGTATGGAAGATAGTCCACTGAGCTGCCAGAAAGGACTGTCGCCCTCCCTGTGCCACCAGCCAGCGGTGTCCTGGAGAACGCCCTTCATTTCCTCCTCAGTGAGGTGGCCTTTGGAGCCAGCTACCGTCCCAGGCAGTGGTGCTCGCATGTGGCCACAAATGTGGACTGGCCGCTGGTCAGCCAAGGGCTTGCTGCCAGTCACTGGGAGAGACCCCTTGAGCTACAAGGCAACTACACGGCACAGCTTCTTCCAGCTGCCATGTTTTTCCTAGCAAAGCCATTGGTGAGGGAAGCAGTGTTGGTTTACGTGCTGGAGCAAGCTGGTCACAAGCAGCAGGTCAGGTGCCATCGTCCCAGGGATCTTGAGGTCACTAACCCGGTGGCGGAAACTATCTTGAGAATTAGTCATCCTTGGATGTGCTCTTGCAGTTGATGATAAGAGGCCCAATCCCTTTTACCTAGAATGCTCTTCTTGGGTCCAAACTTGTGCACGTTGCACTGGTTCTTCCAGTTCTGGGTTTCCCTCTCCTCTCTTCTCACCCTTTCCCTACATTCTCACTCAGAGGAGAAGTCAACAACCTCTGTGGGGTCCTCAAGTGGCCTGCCTGTAAAACCATTAGAGACTTAACTCATCACACCCGTTACTGGTGCTTTTCTTCGGGTTCCGGCTCTTTTGTAAAGTGAACTGCATCTGTAACAAAAAAAGGATCCTCGTTGTCGGGGTGGCTACCCTCTTCAATGCCTTAGCCCCTACATGTGCGCTCCTATACCCCAGCCGGTGCGGCGGCTGTGGCGGACAGCAGGCCGGGACTGTTTAGCCGCACAGACAGTGCAGGCCAAGCAGTGTGGGAGGGGTGGCGTTCGCCTTTGTGAGCACATCCACCAGCTGAGAGCATCACACACTGTATCATAAAAGGCACGCAGCAAGCCATAACCCTGCACGTATCCCGGCCACTCTACAGACGGAATGCTGACTCACTCTGTCTCAAATTAAAGGCTCTGTGAGCTTTATCCACTGGCTCTGCACAGTCTCACATGTTGCCACTGAAAAAGGCCAGCTATGCCGGTGGCCCCTAAAGCTTTCTGGGTTCTGCATGAGAAAGGTATCTATTCACAGAGGCCTTACAACTCAAAATGGAAACTTTCCAGACTTTAGAGGCATGACGTCCTTTCTGTCTCCGGGGGGGGGGGGGGCGGGGGGGAAGCAAAAGTCAGTAAATTGCAGTTAAATCTCTTCTTACTGCCAAAAGAATGAACATGTTGTGGGCTATTAAAAGAAAGCCTTGCTTCCATTAGATCATGAGCCAATTGTAATGCATGGTTCATGGAGCAGTGGTTTTTCTCGGAGCAGCGGGCAGATGTTGTGTGGCCTGTCAGTGTGCAGACAGGTGTACAGGTGATTTAACAGACTGAATGAGGTAAGGACCGCCGTTTGCTGGCTCATCATTTCACATTGGCCTGATTATGTAATGGAAGTACGTCACTGATTCAACTAAACTGTATGCTTTTATCTACAACCCAAAGGATCTGCAAAGGACAATATGTTGCATGAAATATGTCTTGATTTTATGGTGTTAAAGTCCCAGATTTACATTTTGTGTAAGGAGACTGACCAGAAAGGGCAAGAGAGAAGGAAATAAAGAAAGAAAGAGAAATCACATTAACCCAGAGAGGGAGCCCCGCACCCTGTCAGCAGGATAGAAATACGGGAGCTGTGGGAGGACGGAGCTGGAAACTCATTCAGGGTCACAGGACAACTGACAGAAGTAAAATATGCACTAAGTGGAGAGAGGAGACAGTGGGGAGAACAGTGCTGGGGCTTTGGTGGCAAGACAGCCGTTTTAGACTCTCAAACTCTTAAAGGTCTGGGGCATGTTGGTGACCTACTGGACCTGGATATTGTTTGCCTAATTATTGTATAAACAACACTTCTATGACATTCCCCTTCTGTTGAATAAAATAAACAACACAACTTTACCTTTTTATGTTAGCCGTACCCTTCACCATAGAAAAGATTCAAATTTTTAAAGTTTCAAGTCTAGTGAAGGTTCCCTGTGGCCCACTGAATGTAGACCAAGAGCCATAGGTCTCATGAGGCCATTCAGTATTGGCTGCAGGCTGTCACCCCCACCTTGCCCCTGTTACAACAGGCCATTCACGTGCCCACAGCTGGCGTCCCCCTCCTCCTTTGCTGTCATTGCCAACACCATTGGTAACACTCCCCCCCCGCCCCGTCCTGTGCTGCATGACTCTCTGTGAAGATGTGTGCTGCATCTCCAAAATGTAAGTAATTGTCTGAGCCTCTATGGGACCCTCACTCTTGGGGACAGCTCAGTGAGGCCCCCATCACATGGGTTCTATCTTCTGTTTGCCTGCACCTCTTCTGTTGTTCTGTGACCTGCTTAAGATCAGGGAGTATTGTTCATCTCTGGTCCCCAATGGCTGGCATGTTGGCATAAATGAAAGAATGAATGAATGAACAAATGATCGGGTGAGGACATCTGCGAGTTGAGAATGATGAGGTCCACAGCACAAGTGTTCCAAATCACAGTAGCCTCTGAAGCATTAGGTCTTTCAGACACGGCTGTAGAGAAGGTACCCAGCTTTGAGGAACTCTGAACCCCAGGCTGTAATATTCTCTCATCCTCCAGTGAAGTTCCCCGGAGCCTACTCTGGTGGGTGCCCAAAGCTGTGATCACCACTCAGGCGAGCACACAGATGAACCACTTTACATATGGCTTTCTACTGTAATTTATCGAAAAATAAATGACAGTAATGGTTCAAAAAATTTGTGATAAGTGTCAGAGGAAATGGCCCTCTGCATGTCACATCCAATGTCAGCCTTCAGGAGGACGTCCAAGATCCAGTGCCATATTAAATTGGGCTTTTAATACCTTTATGCCTTTGGAGTGAAATAAAAATGCTGAACAGTGCCTTGACAGGAACTTGAGAGATAACATAAGTGGTTCTAAATAAATAAAAAGGAAGTAAATGATAATAAAGATTCATGTTCTAGCTCTTGTTCCTCCTCTTTGAAAAATAGAAGGGTTTGCATAAGCAAATACAATTTCTTGTCGTTTTTGTAGGGATTATTTCAGAATCAGAAAGAATATGGGGGTGCCTGGGTGGCTCAGTCAGTTAGGTGTCTGACTCCTGATTTCATCTGAAGTCATGATCTCAGGGTTGTGAGATCGAGCCCCGTGTTGGGCTTGGCGCTCAGTGGAGAGTCTGCTCATCCCTTTCCCTCTGCTCCCTGCTTCTCATCTCAAATAAATAAACAAAATCTTAAAAAATCAGCAACAATACTTAAAGTTACTGATTATTGATGATATATCTGTTTACATACATGTAAATTGTAAAACTAAAGGAGAATTCTTTGATTTTTCAGAAAATTATGGTCTATTTCCTTAAGTGTCAAAATATTGATAGAACAAGCCTCTTTTGAACAGTGTCTGCCACTTTCTCTTCTGCTCAGTCTCAGAATCAATGTATCCCATTTTATTACAAATGAAGGGCAGTTTGCTTGCTATTTGCATGTGGTCATAACATAAAACCTTAAGTATCCGAAATATTTAACATTACTAAGTATCTCAAAACATTTCTAAAGAGGATGCAATTTAAGGCAGAGATTTTTTTTCCTATTGATGTAAATATTTCCTTTTGTTTTAGATGAGGAGTCTTTTTTAGAGCCATACACTATCCCAAAACTATGAAATTCTCAATTGTTTAAATATTCCAGTGCTAAAAATGGTTGTCCGACTGATGACTCCGGAGAAAGTCCTGAAAATGATTTTGCCACTTTCTGGCCGCTCTATATCAAACCGTCTGGCTGGATTTTATTTAAAATGAGCAATGTTGCCAAAGGATACCTATTTCCATAAAATTTGAACATTGCATATTTAGGGATTTAATTAAATTTAAGTAATCCAAAGACTACTTTTAACTAAAACACCACATCTGCACAATCCCCAGTAATTCCAGCTAATTGAGGCATCATTGCAATATGTTATGTTTCCCAGATGAGCTCTTACAGTGGGAAAGTGGCTTAGCTTGTCATTTAAAAACAGAACTGCATTATTGCCAGTGACCTTCATCATAATGATTTAATAAACTGCAGGCTCCTCTTGACTCCTGCATCTAAATCCCTCTACCCCCCAAAAAATAAATAAATAAAAATAAAAATAAAAATAAAAATAAATAAATAAAAATAAATAAATAAATAAATCCCTCTACCCAGGAAATGGCATGCCACATTGGAAGAGGACTGTCTTCTAGAATAGTATTTCCTGGCTGGGATCCCTGGGAAAGCAGTCTTTCTGAGTTTTTGCCCCCAGCCAGGCATGGTACTCAACTTTGCATACATTATGCCATTAGATCTGTGCACTGGGTATACCGGGTTTTGTACAAACTCCTGACATTGGAGGGATTTGCCTGAAATCTGGGGGCTTCGGACTGTCAGACTGAGGACCCTCCGAGGTTTTCTGACCAGTTTCTAAGCAACCGATAAGCTAAGGTACATGAAGTGCCAAGATTGTGGCTTGCGCTTAGTAAGTTCAACCAATATTAGTTTCTTGTCCTGTTCCTTCTAACTTCATGTTATAAATTTTACTCAACTTTAATATTAGAGAAAATAGGAAAAAAATGTAATTTCTCCCTCCTCTTTCTTTCCAAATGTAAACTTAACCTTGGCATAGCTGGAGTAGTAGGTCAACATCCCTTTTTCCAACAGCCGTTGAAACTCAAAAGGGTTGGCTTGAAATTAATTTTATTTCATTCCTTGACTCTCACTTTAATCCTCAGGCTAGGAAAAATTACAAAATTTACATTTCTTAATCAATTTGTTCTAGGGCTGGATTTACAGCAGCTTTATTAAAAAATCCCAGTGACCAACATGTCTTACAAATATTTAAGGAACCGTCAGACCTTCTCATATTAACACGGCAGCCTCTTTCCCCTCTAACAAGAGAAGAAAAATTCAAACTGATTTCAAAACCTCTTGGTCATCCACATATCCGAGGAGTATTCTCTCTCCTGACAGTTGACTAGCTCTATGAGAGTAGAGGGCATATTTTTATTTTGTTTGTTTTGTTTTTGTTTGGTCACTATATCCCCAGAAGTATATTTAAATATTTGTTAAATGAATACACGAGGTATTTATTTTGTTTACATTCATGTTAAAATATTCATATCAAGAGGGGCTACCTTTTCTTTTGGAAACCCTCCGATTCAATTCCCATCTTTTTTGTGCATGTATAAAATATACAAATCCCTTTAATAAAAGCATTCATTGCTTATTTGCCTCATTTGACATATATTCCTCATCTCTCTCCATCTATCCCTTGGATTAGCCCTCCTGGTTTAGCCATGTGACTGGCTTTCACCAGTGACCCTAGTTATCTCTCCCAGAGCAGAGCCAGCCTGCCCAAAGGGTCCTGGCTGGCCTCCCAACCTAAGCAGGCAATTCTCCTGGTTCCCAACCCCTGAGGACAGAAAAAGGATGCTGGCCACCTTTCCAAAGGCTGCTCAGCCGCCAGGAGTGTGGGTCCAGGTCTGACACCAGGCATGCTGGAGAGGTTGGCTTGGACTCAGCATAGGAGGCACATCCCAGTGTAGCGCTCCAGCTAATTGACCCTGACAGGACACAAATTGGGCTTGGACGAAGAACTAGGACCCAGGCCATCTCTATCCATCAGCTGGAAGTCCTTTCAGATGGTTTGTTCTGAAAGCTTCACACTGAGCCTGGATGAAGCTGACAATGCAAGACGTCAGAGAGCAGGCACTTCCGTGATTCTGTTTCAGAGCTGTTAGATTCTAAACTGCTAGGTTACAATGAGTCAGGAGGCATGGATGGTATTTTTGCCTTGACAGAGAACATATTGTCAAAATGCAAATAAGAACAATGTGTAAGAATTGTGAGGTCATAACTAAAAGAGCATTCTGGACGTTTACTGGTAACCAGTCATGGGTCTTTCTTTGTCTGATACATCAACATCACATTTTACAAGTGAATTACATCCTAAAGTTGGGACATCAGGAAAAAAGTTGCTCATGATTGAATAATATTGAAGATTACTTATTAAGTACACTGTGCATAATTTTTGCTATGAAATCTTATGGGGATATATATATGAATATATAATACTTTCAGTGAAAAATGAAGAGTATATACAAAAATATCACTGGACAACACTTCATTATGCATTGAGTAGGATCAACATAAGTTAAAAGTATCTACAAGTTACACATAATAAGAATATATAATATAATATATAAAATAATATAAAAAGTACTGGAGTAGACTTCAGGAAAAAAATTTTTTTGCGATTTTATTTATTTATTTGGCAGAGAATGAGAGAGCACAATCAGGTGGAGGGTCAGAGGGAGAAGGAGAAACAGGCTCCTTGCTGACCAGGGAGCCTGACATAGGGCTTGATCCCAGGACCATGGGATTGTGACCTGAGCTGAAGGCAGATGCTTAACCTACTGAGCCACTCAGGTGCCCCTAGACTTTAGGAAAATTAGATATTACTCCCATTTCTACACCTAATAGAAATGACCCCAAGCAAGTTAGTCTTTACTGAAACTCAAACCCTTTTACACTAGTTCTGTTCCAAAAATGCCTGAGTATTATGTTCCCCACTCATCTCTCAGCACTGACTGGGTAACAGAGAGGATGAAGGACATCAGGGCACTGTAGCATCTCTAGGTTGGGCCCTTGAATGACAGTCTTCATTTTGATCTTCATCCTGGATGCTGGCACCCTGGTGGCTCTGGATGACACAGCCCTTCCTGCTAACAGTACACCCCAGTAAATGTAAATATTGTGAAATTTGTCTGACAAAAATAAATAAATAAATAAAAATTTTATTTTAAATAATTGATTAATTCCTAATAGTTGATGGGCAGGTAGTGATTTTAAGAAAAATACTCATAAAACGGTCTCAGGTGTAGTTTTACTCGTTCTCATGAAATGCTAACTCCATTTTAAACAGAACAAACCAGAAATTCAAGTTATAGTGAATTTGGAGCGAAGTATTATAAATGAGCTGATTGGCATCCATCAAGTGAGCAAGTGAGTAGAAACACAATATTTTATGTGCCTCCTTTTCCTAGAGAGCACTCATTAAGCCATTTTGCTGATAACACATTTCTCATCAAAGAAATCAAATAAGGTAGATAAGTTAGTAAATGAGCACAGGTGTTAGAAGGAAAAATCAAACGAATAAAGGAAAACATGTCCAACCAAGAATGTCATAGACCTCAGATGACACCTGTTACATCATGGACCTGTCTCCTAAGGCAAAGGAAGAAATCTGATGTTGCCTTTATCATTTAAAACCAGGCTGGACAAAGTTCTTTGTGGTCTGTTTCAGGAAGAACTCCAGCCAGGACAGCATGAGCCAGTTGCTGTAGGACACTTCTCTGCATCTAGTTTCCACATTCTGTTTTCATGGTAACATGAAACAGAACAGAAAAAACACAACGTATGCTTTCAGATTCATTTCACCAATACAAATGCATTTAAGTTAATGCACTAAGATGTAATGAACTAACTCTACCTCAGGGTAACCTCCCATAATTTTTTTATTTTATTTTTTTAAGATTTTATTTATTCATTCATGACAGACACAGAGAGAGAGGCAGAGACACAGGCAGAGGGAGAAGCAGGCTCCATGCAGGGAGCCCAATGCGGAACTCGATCCCAGGACCCCAGGGTCACGCCCTGAGCCGAAGGCAGATGCTCAACCACTGAGCCACCCAGGTGTCCCCCATAATTTTTTTAAAAGCCAGCTCCTCTTTGTATTAAAATCTTTGAAAACTAGTTTTACATTCTTGTGACTCTTGCGATGCATTCCTCCCGTGAGCACATTCTTTTGAAAATTTTAACTTCTGCTGTGAAATAAAAGTGCCGTGTGCTTAGGGTAATCGTAGGAATATAGGAAACTAAACAATTCTACCTTTTAAAGATATATTGTCATTTTTGTTTTTCCCTGAAAGTTACAATCTGAAGCTGGCAATGAGCCCCATTTTTTATATAAATAACAGAAGAAATCAGGAGGCATATTGCTATGAATGTCTGGAAGTCATCCAAGAGAGGAAGGTATGAGGGCAGAGAATGAGCAGTGTCACCCCCGGGGCTCTGTACAGGACCTGAGGCTCTCTCTGCATTTGGGCTTGTGTCAGGCACATCCCCTCTCTGAGAACCAGAGTGCTCCCTGGGGTATCTCATGTCCAGGATAGCATGTTTCTGAAAGAAGAACCTATCCTATTGGACATTCCCTCAATGCTCTTCTCCTCCATTATCCATTCATGAGTGTTCACGCCTGAAATCCCTTCAGTTGGGGCTAAAGCTTTTCATTACCCAAGCACAGATAAGAGACAAAGGTAAATAGCTCCATGGAAACAATGCCACTCTCGGCTTCAATCATGACATAAAGTGTACATGGTAGATAGTAAATCCATGACCAAAAGTCTGCCGTTGATGCAGGCCTTGCGGGTCTTCTTCTGATAGAACAGGGGTTAGAACTTTGCCATCCCAGCAAGAATTGCACTACAGCCATCAAGCACCCAGCCCAAACCCTGGCCTCCATCTGACTCTGCGCTCATGGAGGTGCCTCGCCTTCCACCTTTGCTGACCTCCCACCTACCCCACCTCCAACCCCAGCCCGCCCCAGGAATTTCTACCCTGCACCCTACTCGTTGATTCAGTCTACAACACTGTGTCCTACCTCCTTAGCTAAGGGCCATATAGAAGACATGGCCAAATAGACTTGGCCCTGGGACCATAAGTTTGTCAACCATGCTTTACTGAACATGACAACACCCGGGAAGCGGCCACGGGCAATTGGAATACGTCACAAAGAGCTTCCTGTTACTTGGCTCTTTGAACAGAGAGTTAAAGCACCAACGGGCTCTTTCCAGGCGTGAAGTTAAAGCCTTCCTTTCATTCAGCAGTTCCTTCTGAACTTCAGATCTTCTTCGGTCCTTCAGGACAGACCTTACCCTTCAGAAGTTACAAAGACAATGACAGCAGCAACTCTTCATACCACTGAGGCAGGCCATTCCTTTACAAAGACTCTAATACTTTTGAAAACACTGCCTTTTGCGCTTGGTTAGCAGATCTGGACCAGCTGTGCCCCCCAGATCTCCATGGCCACCCTGCCATCCCCCACGTAGTAAAAGCTACTGTAGGTTGTGTCCTTCAGTCTGCATAGGAGGCACCAAGTCTTTTCAGATCACTCAGCTACCACTAAACAGTTGGGATCCCAGCCTTATGCTCACAGACTAGTATACATCCTTCTTGGCATCCTAACCCAAACCGCTTTCCCTCCACATCCCTATTGCCTGCACAGTGTCTAGACATACAGGTGAGACTGTCTCCCAAAACTACACAGTCTCCAGGTGCATTCTTTCCTGGCTGGGCCCTGCCTACACCTCTTGTTGGCCTGTGGAAAGGTCTTCCTCCCACTGTCTCCCTGCTCTTTCCTTGCCCCGAACCTGGGCACCTCCACTCTCTGCATTACTTCTCTCCATTGTACTCCACCCCCAGACTCTGGGACACTATGGGCCATCACTCTTCTGGCCAACTCTGTCTCTCAGAAACATCGAGACATCTAGAGGCTCTGAACATTAAATATGAGATATTCAGGAGACCAGCTCTCAGAGCTGCTACATATAACACCAGGTAGGGTCTATGTATGTGCTATGAATTCCTTTGTTAGGTCTTTGGCAGAAACCACTGGATAAGGCTTTAAGGCTGCTGAGAAATGCTGGTGTGTGGTTACCAGACAGTGTGGGATGCAAAGAACAGAGAAATTCAGAAACAAGAGGACGCCCAGCAAGAGTAGCTCTTCCACATGTTGGTTGGTTGGCTGGTTGGTTGGTTGGATGAATGAATGAATGAATGAATGAATAAAGTGAGAGCCACCCCACACTTTAGAAATTAAATAAAGTCCTGTTATGTAATAGTTAACCTCAATTTCATCCCATAAAATTGTGAGAGCCTGTTTCTATAATTCTACATGTGTTTTCCAAGCACACGCTTGGCTGCCGCCTCCACCCCAGCTGCCAGATCTGACTAGAACACAGTGACTACCAGCTTTGAGTCAACTTCTTGGCCTCTCACTAGTGTGCATCTTTCAAAGCTCCATCATTCCTCCTTAATTTCTCAGACCTGGGCTCAGTAGCTGCTGTGTTCTGAGCACGTCTCATGGTCAGATCATCCGTCCACTTTATTTCATAACATGTGGCCCCTCACTCTGTCCTGGCCGCTCAGTGGACAGTCGCCGTGCATGCCCCTCAGAGGAGACCTATGGTGTGGCCTTTGTATTTAGTGCAGCCCGAAGGGCAGGTCCAGGAGTGCAAACATGCTCCAGCGCAATGATGGGAGCACCCTCCACTCCGGCGCCGCTTCCTCAGAACCCACCATCCATGCACCTGCAGCAGCTGCTCCACCAGGGCTCCATCCAGCAAGGCAGCTGTTCCTCCCCCAACCGGGCCCCCCCCGCAGCACAGCCCCTTCACTGCTGTGCCACTCATAGGACCATGAAGGTCTGTTAGTCATTGCATTTGTTCCTTTTTGTTCTGAAAAAAAAAAGACCAGGAAGACGGGTTATTAGTGACCTGAAAAATTGGAAACGTGCAATTGTTGCTTTGGACTACGTCATCCATCCTAAGTGAGGCCGATACTCAACCTTGTAATGACGCCCCAAGATGGTAACCGTGGTTCTCAGACTTGAGCGTGCACCAGAATCCCCCGGGGGTTTCCCTAGCTTCCTGCACACCACCACCCACCACCTTCTATGCCCACCCCCACGGTCACCGCTGAAACCTTCTGAAGGCTCACTTGGAGCTATTCCTTCTAGTGGCATCTCCAGTTATCTCGCCCGAGTGCTGTGGGGCAGGCTGATTGCATGCCTGTGAGGCTGTCCCTCCGCAGCAACGGCTGCTCTTCCTAGAGGCTCAGATGAAGTGCCCCTTCTCTGGGAATCTTTCTGCCACAAGGGGAAAAGGCACCTGCCCCTTTCCCCTTCCATACTACCCTGTGCCAGCCCTCCGCCCTGCAAGCGCCGTGTTCTACTTTCATCACAGGTTCACTTTCAGGCCTCCCCTTGCAGAGGACAGGCACCTGTGCAGACTGCTCACTTGAACGCATCCTGTTCCCTGAGCCGGCTTACCAAGTAGCTGCTATTTATGTTGGGGAACAGGGACGGGGGTGGAGGGAGTACACAGAGATAAGAAAGACAGTCCACAACCCCCTGTAATAAAAGGGGAATGAGGACAGGTTACATTTTAAGTGAATTTGGAGGAACCTGAGAGGAAAATGTTCAATTCATTTTTCACCTGAGTTACTCAACATGACCGAGTAATATGGTGGGTGTTCTTGGAGTGCAGGAACCTGCAGTCGAGGTTTGTGCTCTCCCGGTTGGTCAGCGGGCAAATCCTGGCATTGAGCACAGTCCATTCACCTGTGCTGGGCAGGGGGGAGGGAAGTGTGCCAGAAACAGGACCTGGCCGGTGGCTTCCTAAAGAAGAGATGGCCTGTTCTAATCACTCAGGTCCTTGATGGTGCTGTGAGCGTTCCCACACCCCTGTTTTTACCGACTTTTTAAAGACCTCTGTATCCACCACAGGCAGCTCCAAGGCTCATTTGGACGGACACATGCAATGCAGGCAATGGCACACCACGCACATACACTGATGTGGTGCTGCTGTTGTCATGGAGATCAAAAGAGACAGTTTCTTAAAGGGAGTGGGAGTTGGGGGGTGGGGGGCAGAGGCTGGTGGAAGGACATTTGGAAGGGATGAAAGAAGGCTGTTTAGAGAGACTACAGGAGGAAAAAAAAATGCCAGGGCTAGACAGGGGAGAGAGCACCCCAGATGGCAGATCAATGAGACAAATGGAAAGAAACCAGGCTCATTACCGGATCCAAAGGTAAATGAAAGGAAGAGTAGTATTCAACACAGAAAAATAATTAACCCCTACATGGGAAACACAATAGTGGATAGAGAAGGGCTTTTCTCAGAACTGTAGTCCCCTCGAAGGGGCTTGAGAGAAGATAGAAACAGAACATGCGTGAATCAGAGTGGTCTGTAAATAGCAGCATCTTCCAGCAAAGAAAGGGCCTCAGATTGTTGAATTCAGTGACACACAGTGAACTTTAGACTTTCCTTCTTTTTTTCTTTTTTTCTTTTTTTCTTTTTTCCATTCACTTACCCTCCAAAGTCTTCCTTTATTAAGTATTAAGAGGACTGGTTGCCAAGTGAGATTTGCTGTCAATCTGTGAGTCTGGCTTAAATGATCCTTATTCTAAAAAACATGTAACCCATGAGCTGCCCGGAACAAGTGAACAAACTCTAGAATCACTGTTTTAAAAAGGAAAAGAAAAAGGATGACATTGTCCAAGTAAGTTGGCTCTCCAGGTGCTATTTTCTTCCCTTGATGGGGTCTGAGAAATGAAGCTGGACCCCTCTAAGTCGTGCCTGTGTCTCTCATCCTGACACATGAGCCGCCATGCTGAGCGACCACATGGAAGCCAGCTCTCAATTTGGGTCTGAGTCGCACGGTACCCCTGAGAGATCCTTCTGTATTGGCTAGTCCAGGCCTCTGACCAACAGCTACATCATGGGCCTGGAGTCTGGGCATCTCTTCTATCTTCAAACTGTTCTCATTAGCCCTGTACCCAGATTATAAACCTGCAACTGACGTCATTTCTACCCATCACTATTTTTGTGCCCCATATATGCTCAAAACCATTCTCTTCTGCATCTACAGTAACATTTTCTGAGAATGCCCACTGTGCTGAAGGCCTGTTTTGGACAAGTGAGTGGGTGAGATTTCAAACCTATCTGTGAGAATCCTTAGGCACTTGGAGCTTGCAATCAAGTCCTCGGAAAGCAGACATTCAATATGGAATAGTGGCGACAGGAAAGGATGGAAGTGGTCAGTTGTTGCCGAGCTGATGGTGAATCAGTGTGTGCAGGCGGAGGCTGGAGGATAGAGAACTCCTTGGATGCAGGCAGTTGAAGGAAGCAGATGAGCTGGAAGTTGAGCTGGCTATGAAGAATGCGTTGGGCTTTGATAGAGGAGGAAGAAAGGCAGTCTCTGATGAGGCCTTTCATGAGATGGGAAAACACAAGAAAGTTGGGACTTCCATGCTTGTTGAAGCAGCCAGAGAGAATCCTAGGTCACCAGGGAACATCCAAGGGACATTTCCCTGGAAAGACTGCGGCCAGGCTTAAATCTCACAATGGTTACTGCTGAGATGTGGGGAGAAGGGGTCGTGATTGAAGTGGTTTCTTAGGACATTAGCTGTCTCCGGTATCTGCAACCCAGATTCAAAGTATCTTCAGGATCTCTACCAGATTTCCTCTTTTTCTTTTCTTCCTACTCCACTATTAATTTCATTCATTTAGTTTCATGAAACAAATAATTATTTTTGACCCATTGTGTCAGTCACAATTTGATGCTGTTTAACGGCTAGAGAATTGTATTCTAAAACTGTCTTCCCCACTAGGATCTCTCCCTTACACACACCTACCTTTATCCCAGGTAAGTGCGTACTCCAGGGCACAGATGTTTAAAGCATCATCTAAAACCCGTTTTAAGTAAAAGATACCCATGGGATGACATGAGGCCCATTGCCAGACTACTCCATACACCCTGTCACCGCTGGTTTCTTGTCCATTCAAGTCAGTCTCCAGGGTCACTCTCAAAACCCTTTGCAATTTGTGCCACAGTCCCTAAAATTCCCTATACTGAATGTATAAAACTCCTCTATTTATGTACTTTTAAAAAGAAATCTGAGTTTTCAGTATGTTCTCAAGGATTTCTTTAATGTAAACACATCCCTAAGTAGAAATCTGTCCAGCCGACAAAATAATAATAAAACTTAAACTTTGCCTGACATAGTTAGAATTTTGACTTGTTTTTGTGCACAAAAACAATACTTTCTCTTCATGTGATTTGTTAAATGTTTCTTTGGTTAAAAGGAAATCATAATTAAGCCAGTTAGAATGTATTCTCACCCGTGGGAGGGGAAAAAAGAAGTCTTCTCCACCCTACGTGTGCAACCAGATCAAATCATTAATCCCCCAAACCCAAGATGCTAGGAGTCAGCAAGCAGTCCCTCTCCTTGTGGAAGATTTAACTACATTAGCTGCTGCTCTATGTGAACATTTTCTTTTTTTTTTTAATTTTTTTATGTGAACATTTTCTGATGGGCATTTGCATCTACCCCCTTCACTTGCTTCTTGACCTGATGCCATAACCACCACACTGTGATCCTTAGTAGGATCTTAACCCTATACAGGGAGCCAGTTGAAAAACTAGAATATTTAATGGGCATAAACTAATCTTAAAAAAGATATAGCATTTATATTTGGGTCACTGTATTTAAAATTTAAAAACTATGTGAAATAAGAAAAATGTCATGATACCCGGGTGACTTAGTGGTTGAGCATCTGCCTTTGGCTCAGGTCGTGATCCCAGGGTCATGGGATGGAGTCCTGCATCAGGTTCCCCTCCCCACAGGGAGCCTGCTTCTCCCTCTACCTGTGTCTCTGCTTCTCTCTCTCTGTGTCTCACAAATAAATAAAGAAAATCTTTAAAACTAAATACATAAAAATATCTGTTTTAAATTTGACTTATAGATAAGTCTTGCGGGGAAATAAATTTTATTAATTATATGGCATAAATGCAAATTCAGTGGTTGTGGTAAAACAATTTCCATGGAATTCAAATTTTCAAAATCTGAGATATTTTTTGAAATTTTTTTGTTAATTTTTTAAGATTTTATTTATTTACTCATGAGAGACACAGAGAGAGACAGAGACACAGGCAGAAGGAGAAGCAGGCTCCCTGCGGGGAGCCCGATATGGAACTTGATCCCAGGACACCAGGACCACGCCCTGGGCCCAAGGCAGGTGCTCAACCACCGAGCCACCCAGGTACCCCCCAAATCTAAGATCTTTAGATCTGATTTCATACAAAGTGAAAAGTCATAGCTCATCACTGGAAAAACAAGATTGCATAGAGATTTGCTTGCATAGAGATTGCATAGAGAAAAGCCGTCATGTCAGGGTGTAACAGTGCCAACTTGACGCAGAAAGTAATGATTTACGGGACTGTTTCATGGATCCCCACTGGACCCGTGTACATGCGTGAAGTCAGACTGGTTGTTGAAAGCAGTTCCAATCCAAGAAAACCAGAAATGAAGAAGCTTGCTTTTAAGAATGTGAGTTTCCTGCTCCTGTACAGCTCAGACCAACAAACACCCAAACACAGCGGGCGCCATCTGATCCCCGGGGGTGGGCGGGGGGCATATTAGGCAATGCATAAATATTGGCTGAAATTCATTAGTGCTGCCTGGAGCCTCCTTCTGCTGCCCCCTGTGTGGACCCGCTGGCTCGAATCGTGCCCATCCGGCAGCCCTGCCCTGTCTGTTAGCCGCTCCCGATCCTCAGGGCTGTGTGCCGGGCACCCTCCACTCCCCCCGCTGTTTCTGCAGGCCCCCCGCACCCTGCCCACCTCCCAGTCGCCGGCCCTGGCCACGCTTCCAAGCCCACGGGGCAGCCTCTTCCAACCGCTGAGTTTGCCACTGCCTGGCTGTCCGCGCCTTCACTGCCCGGAGCCGGACGCTTGCACACTCGAGACTCTCTGTGGTTTCCTAGGGGTTAACCCCCTTCCAGATGGGCGCCTGGTGCTTCCCGGGCAGAGGAAGCCTTTCCTGGCTCTGAGAGATCCAAATCCATGGTTTGCGGTGAAACACAGACACACACGTCCATACACACATGTGCTCACACACATGCACACAGACAACACACATGCACACTTGCATAGTACACTCATGTGCTCACACACATGCACACACAGATGTAACACACATGCACACTTGCATACATATACTCACGTACTCACATGCACACTTGCATACATACACTCACATACTCACACACATGCACACACAGACGTAACACACATGCACACTTGCATACATATACTCACATACTCGCACACATGCACACAGACATAACACACATGCACACTTGCATACATATACTCACGTACTCACATGCACATGTGCATACATACACTCACATACTCGCACACATGCACACAGACATAACACACATGCACACTTGCATACGTACACTCACATGCTCACACACATGCACACACAGATGTAACACACATGCACACTTGCATACATACACTCACGTACTCATACACATGCACACACAGACGTAACACATGCACACTTGCATACATACACTCATGTACTCACACATCCACACACAGACATAAGACCTATGCACACTTGCTCACCCACTCACGTATTACACACATGCACACACAGACAGCACACATATACACGTGCTCATACACACATACACACGTATTCACACATGCACACTTGCTCAGTCACATACACACAGACACAACACACATACACATGTTCATACACTCACATACACACATGCACACAGATACGACACACATATACACATGCTCACACACTCATATACATATACACATGTACTCACAAATGCACACACAGACAACACATTACACACATACATATATATGTACTCACACACATGCACACAGAGACAGAACACACATACACACTTGCTCACACACATACACCCATGTCACAGACATAACACACACATACACATCTGCACATGTACTCACAAATGCACAGACACAACACACTTGCTCACACACATACATACATGCACTCGCACACAGCCATAACACACTCATGCATTCACACTTGCACACACACATACCTCTTGACTGCCTGAAAGTCTACAAAACATTTATTAACTTTAGAGCATTGCTGCTGTGTTATACTTGAAAAGTTTCTTTTAAAAGTCCAAGATACCGGCTAAAGTATTCTGTCTTTGACTGAGAAGACCCTTTGTCCTTAGCAGAGAGCAGCTGACTATAGCCTCACCCCTGCCCCATTTAGATCACCATGAAATGATTCCAAAATCATTTCTGCCTTCATGTCAGTGGCAGACTCCTTCCACATGCAGCTTTCAACTGGAAACAACTCTATTCTGGAACGTTCCATTAGAGTGTAAGCTCCACAAGGGCAGGGACCCTTTTGTAAAAAATCATTCCTGCTCCCCCCTCACCTCGAACAAGCTGGCAGAGTAGCTCTAACTCAGGAGATTTTGCTGGTGAGGTGTGAAGAGCAGTGTCCCTGGATGATGGCCGGTGTCCCTGAGGCAACATGAATGCCCCCGGTGTTTCAGTCTTCCCAAGGGAGAGCACCTGGCCAACAGCAAGCTGTGCCTGGGTTCATGGCTAGCAGCCCTGACTCTACGCCCACTAGGACACCTCCTGCTACTATTTCCATGACCATCTCACTTTATTCTGCTTCCCTGAGAGGCAGTGGGTGCTGCTTCCCGTCCTGGTGTTGCTCGAGAATTCCTTACTGTCTGCTTTTCTTTTCCTCCTTAGGCTCCCAAGAAACATTTGCAAAATGGGATTATCCGTGGCTACCAAATAGGTTACCGCGAGTACAGCACTGGGGGCAACTTCCAATTCAACATTATCAGTATTGACACCACTGGGGACAGTGAGATCTACACCCTCGACAACCTCAATAAGTTCACCCAGTACGGCCTGGTGGTGCAGGCCTGCAACCGGGCCGGGACGGGACCTTCTTCTCAGGAAATCATCACCACCACCCTCGAGGATGGTAGGTTCTGGTGGCCGCCGCTCGCGCCTCTCCTTCCTCAGAGGTTTGCTGATGTCCCTCTGGCCCCCCACAGCCTGGCTCGTGCTGGCTGTGCAGTGACAAAAGTGCCAGGCCTGGGGGATGGGGGTTCCAGGAAAGTGTGTCTTAATTCCCTCGCCGGCTGCACAGAGTGGGCCTCGCCTTTGACAGAGCTTGATTGCAAAGCCCAAATCCGTTCCCTCTGCAGCATCTCATTTATTCCAAGCACGAGATTTGGGCTTTTCTCCGAGTGCATCCAAGTCTCTCCCTAGGACTGCAGAAGCCTGACCAGAATGTGGAAATCTGATTTTCTAAGAATTTCTCCAAATCATGTTAAAGAGGAGAACCAACCTTTCCTCCCTTCCTTCCTTCCTTCCTTCCTTCCTTCCTTCCTTCCTTCCTTCCTTCCTTCCTTCCTTCCTTCCTTTTTTCCTTTTTTCCTTCCTTCCATCCTTCCTTTCTTTCCAATGCTTTCTATTTTCAAGCACTCTGGAGAAGAGCAAGGAATGAGCAGGTTTCCTGGAGCAAATCTCACAGTGACCGAGCGCCGCCTAGTGACCACGAGGAATTAATTCACCTTCTCCCATGACGTGCAGGATCCTGTGCTTGAAAAGCAAAGGAGAGCCCTGTGTCCAGAGACCCCACGTTAGGGGCAGAGATAAGATACCTGCTTCATTGCAGCACTGCGTGTAGATTTTAAGGCAGCCAGTTTGCACCACAATGACCTCGTGTGCAGTTAGCCAGGTGATCATAGGTTTGAGGGGGCACAGGGTGACTTGCCTCCATAATCTGTGACCATTTTTACAGGGAGAGAAGCCTTAGAAAACCAGAAACCTGAACACTGGGTTTTCTGTCCAGCATCATGATCTCTGCCATCATGATCACATCTGCCTTGGTTTTCACCTCAGTGCTCATTCTTCATTGGTGTGTGTGGTTCTGCTGTTATTTGGTCTCTTCTCTGAGCCCCAGCATTCAAGATCTGCATAAACTCGATGTGAAAAACAAGCAGCCCCCATTGTGCCCATTTGCTCTCTTTCCTCCAGCAGAGGGTGACAGTTTTGCAAGAGGGGCTGACCGGGGTGGGGGTGGTGAGTAAGCTACGACTTCGTGTCTGCTTTTCAACACCTTTCAATAGCTAGGCTTCCGATTTATGTGCCGGATAGCACGAAATACAGAGGGCATAGTCCTCCATAAAGCAAATGTAACTTCCAACAGTCACAAGAGTGGTAAAGGCCTTTTACGCCTGCCCTGAGATCAGAAGTGTTCTCCACTCAGTCCCGGGACAGCCTTCTTCAACATGAGCCAGTTAAACTGGAAAGAGAGACTAGGACAGATGTGCAAACTCATGTTACCTTATAGAGTTATCATACTATTTGTATAGGGAAGTGGAACTCACCTTTTCTCCCTAATTTTGTGGATTGAGTATGACTTTTTTCTTTTGCTTGCATATCGACGTGTTAAACTAATATTGCCTATTCGGTATTGCTTTGCCACTTAAACCACCCGCAGTTATTACAGACTCTAATTATTTAATTTCAGTGCCGAGTTACCCCCCTGAAAATGTCCAAGCCATAGCAACATCGCCAGAGAGCATATCCATATCCTGGTCCACGCTTTCCAAGGAAGCCTTGAATGGAATTCTCCAGGGGTTCAGAGTCATTTACTGGGCCAACCTGATGGATGGAGGTAAGAGGATGAAAACAAGGCATATGAGTTTGCCCCAAAGGATGCCTGGTGGGATTAGCAGAGCCCCGCTCCTAATATGGGTTTCAGGGTGTGGAGGGCACATCTTTATCAATGGACAATTGCCCACTCTCCCCATGTCTCTCTCTTCTTACCTGTCATGTTATGTGCTCACAGGTGTATTCAGCTGCTTGAAGCATCATGTATCCTCAAAAAAGCAATTTGAGGCATCGGAGAGGGGTGGCATTTGAGATATGTAGGCATAGATGTGCTTTCCTAGAGGAGTATCTATGCAGAGCCTCTGCAGGCCACACCAAGATCTAGAAAGTTCTATGTGATGTGTATCCTAAAAGGTTGACCTCTTCCAATTTCCTGATAAAACTCAGCAGGGAAACTTGCTCAGTCCCTGGAGTTGACCCATGAGAGGGTTCAGGAGCACCTCGCCAGGAGTATTGTTATTCCTCGAGAGGAGCCATTCAATCCCAGACCCTCTGTTTTGTCTCCTTCTGTCTTGTTCTCCTCCGTCCCCTCTTTCTGTTTCTCTTTCTTCCTTCTTGCTTCTCTGTTTGTTTGTTTGTTTCAAGTTATAGGACAAAATCTTTCTGTCTGTTTGGGCAAGAATGAGTGAGAGTGTCATCCTCTCAGTTCGTGGAGAGATTAGGGCCAGAAGTTTCTCAGGGAGAGTGTGTCTGAGGGTGGTGATGCCTTTCAGGTGGTGGGTGCTCCTGAACCAGACTGAGCCCCCCTCTGTGAGCAGGATAGGAACACCCCCCCTACTGCGGCCTGCACAGGGAAGCTGTGAAGGTCGGCTCACTGCCTGCATCCCAACACCTGCGTAGCCCACACCCCCTTTCCTGTCCCCAGGTACCTCCTGCACCCCTGCTCCGGGGGCCGTGCCTCACCTCCCGCCTGGGCTTTCTTTCAACCCCTCTGACTGCATGTGGCCTCCTGGTGCATGCTCACTTCTGAGTTTGGGCAAACACAGCCAGAGGCCCAGGTATGTCCCACCCCTGTTCGGGCCACTTGAGTCTGCTCTCCAAGCAGGTGGCTGTCCCCACCCAGGTAAACAGAACACATAGGGCTCTAATAATGGCCAGAACAAAGGAAGAAAGACACTTAGCTAAATAAGCTTCATCTGCTAAACAAAGAGCAGTTTTTGGAGGCTTCCACCTGCTTCTCAAGGCTGAGGACCAGACCTGGTTCCTCTTGATGCTGAGTGTAGCTCCTCACCCAGCACCCAGCAACTAGAGCCATTCTGTAAAGATTCACTGGCTTGACCCGAGGCAGACACGTTAACTGAGCACCTACCCTGTGCTGGGCTCATGCTGGACACAGAGGATGCAGCGTCTGCCCTCTTGGGTGTTTGAGACCAGTGAGCAAGGGACAATCACGTGAATGTAGAGCCGCAAGCCCAATAACGCACAGCCAGCCCCAGAGACGGACAGACCTACATAGACAATTCTTTGGCAGCTCCACCCTCTTGTGCCCCCAAAAAGCCTGTACACACCCCAGAGACATAAAGACTACAGCAATGAAAATTGGTAAAATGTCCCTCTTATTGACCCGATACCAGGCTATATCACTGTGTGTGTTTTATTCTGGTTTCTCCTCCGCGTCTTGAATGAGGTGAAACCAAACACCTTACTTAGCTCACTCACCTAGAGGCAACGTGACACTGAAATTGTTCTGTTGTTCTTGTTGGAAATATTTCCCGAATCCAGTGGCGGCTCCTCATCTGTGTCATCCGTACCTTCACACATCACTCATACTTGCTAATGCTGCCCACCAACACCTGAGCTGTACGGAGGGTAACGTGGTTAATGCAGTTCTTCGGACTCGATGCTTTCAAAGCTTTAAAAACTTGAATATTCAAAAACACGGAAGTCTTCACATAAGGCTGCTCAGAAATGCATACAGTTCCTAAAGATCCTCTGCTCACTGTAGGAAGATCCGAGTGATGTGCTTAATGCCTGGTGCAGGAGTCCTACATGTAGTCTCTAAACGGTGAGAAAGAAACCCGTGGAGACATAAGCCTGCTATGAACGCTCTCGCCTCACCTGCTACTTATAAAAAGTGACAGGTATGAATTAGCAGGTAATTCCATGGGATTACTGGAAGCTTCCACGGAGACTCCACAGGCTGCCACCCTGAGGTTCCCACCGACGGAAAACATGTGACTGTGTAAAGGACTGGACCCACTGATCCCGAGAAAACACCACACATACACTCTCACACTGACACACACACACATTCAGACACGCATTCAAGGACACACACACACAGACTCACACACCCTCACACATAATCCCCTCACGCTCACAGACCCACATGCAACCCTCACACATGCATCCCCTTACGCTCACAGACCCACACAGAACCTTCACACATGCATCCCCTCATGCTCACACTTACACACAACCTTTACACATACATCCCCTCATGCTCACAGACCCACACACAACCATCACACATGCATCCCCTTACGCTCACAGATCCACATACAACCCTCACACATACATCCCCTCAGGCTCACAGACTTATACACAATCCTCACACATACATCCCCTCACGCTCACAGACTTATATACAACCCTCACACATGCATCCTCTCATGCTCATAGGTACACACTCACAGGCATACACATCCAGATTCACATACAACCCTCACACATGCATACAGTCACTCTCACAGACACACATGCTCAGACTCACACATACATCTGCTCATGCACACTCATAGGCACACACACTCACAGAGTCACACACAACCCTACACGCACATCCACTCACTTTCACAGGCACACACTCACAGCCTGAGAGACACAGATTGTTACTACCACTATGATTAGCAATTGCCTCAAATACGTATGTAGCAAAGCGTTTTGTCATTATTAATGGGGTCTATAAAAGTGGCTAATAGGGCAGGCTCACCATACAATATCTTGATGAAATTTCTGAGAATTTTATCATAATCTGAAAGGTCAATACTTTTCAAGGCCTGACAAAGCCATTCATCCGTGATTGCTAGACTATTGTCTACTTTGAAGGCACATCACCATCTGAATCTGAACTATTCATCATTTCTTCTGTGTTTCCCCAAGATGACGCGGTGCCTCTGAAGCGAGTCAGCATTTAGTGCTAACTGGATGTTTGCTTTGGTGGTGGGCCAGTTGGCAGTACTTTAGAAATGTCATTTGCACCCCTCTTTTTTGCCTTGAGACCCTTTGAGAATGAGGAAAGGTATGAATACGTAAAATAATTTGTTTCAAAACAGAAAGTTAAAAAATTTGTAGTAGAAGTAATATGTCTAAATTTACTTTATATATTCATTTCACATTATTTTATTCATGGTTTCAACTGAACATCATTCTTTAGTTCCTGTTTTTTTTTTTTTTTAATAACCCCATGGAGGCTGTAAAAGGTAGATGATAGAAATCCTGCTTAAGCCATAAAAAAAAAAAAAAGCCCTAAAGAATGGCAAATGAAGCATGATGTTTTGATTGGGCTTTTTGTCATAATTTTTCTATTTTCTTTTCTATTTTCTCCATATCTGCTAAGCATCAAGTATCTGCCAGCCAGGAAAATGCCCCTCCATCAGTAAGAGCAGAGTGCACAAGAGCTGCCTGGACCATCAGGAAGCTCTGGGGGGTAATCATGAGTGGGGGTTCTGACTCCAGTGGTATTCCTGGTTCATGAATAAATCAGCTCATCAAAGCAATATGAACCCCAAGATGAGTAAACATCCAAGTGTTCATTCTGATCCGTATCGGGCTTCATGAGTAGATGGAATTCTTCTGTGTTGATTGTTGTTTTCTTTAAACAGAGGGGATGGTCCACTTCCTTTTGTCCCTTGTAGCCACCCTCTTCCTCATCACTGTGTCTTATCCAAGAACTGCCCTGATGAATCAGCACCATTTCCTCCGGCAGCAAAGGACTGGCGCCTACTTTCTCCTGGAGGGAGAAATCTCTGGGCCCTTCTTAAAGATAAATACTTAAAAACAAAAGCAAAAACCCAGAGTCCCCAGAGGTCAAATGATTTAGACAAAGCATCATAACTAGCTGCTGGCACGCAGCCCTGTGGAACCCTGTTTTCCCTGGTGTGCGTGTGTGTGTGTGTGTGTGTGTGTGTGTGATCTTTGACCCAATGTAGAAATTCCTAAATATGAGAAGATCTTGCTGAGATCTATACTTAAATTTCTTCTATTTTCACTTGAGTTTTTTATCCTAATCCACTTGATCCATATTAGATCTATTCAGGAAAATGAACATCATAAGCAGATAATATAATGCAAAGAGCCCTGGTGGTCAGTGGTGGACCCCCCCCCCCCCACTTCAGAAGGGAGACTTCCTAACCCATCAGGCCTGACGACTGTCCACCTTCTAAACGTGCAGCGACCCCACACATGAGCAAATGTGTTTTTACTTTCGAAAACCATCTCTTGAGGCTTCCAAATTGTGGCCCCAAAAAGTCTTTACCCTTTGACCCCAGGCCAAAGACACCTTCTGGGGACCACCTTCCTTGCCTGAAGCCTGTAGGCATGGTGTGCTGGTTAAATAAGTTAGCATTTGAGCCCAGAACGATGCTGACCCTTAAGTGAGCATGCAAGTGGCTGTCTGTACCAAGGCAAGAGGGAGAGAAGCTGACAGACAGCCCTACCTCTCGCTAACTGTATGCACAGGTGGCCTTTACTATAGCCAGCCACCCAATGAGGAATCCCTCCTGGACCTGCTCCCTGTCAGTCCCCTTAGTAACTGGGCACACAGGCTTGCAGGCAGTGTCAACACTCTGCGGATAGTTGTGCCCGGGGGTGAGCAGTCCTCACGCCTCTCTCTCCTGCTCCAGCTGCTCTGTAGGTGGCTCATTTCAAAATCCAGAACACCCATGGAGGCATTTAACACCTCACTGTAAGTTTTCTCAAATTGCCCTGTCTCATATGCCTAAGATGGGAGAGCATAACATTCCGTCTTTGAATATTATTAGCTGATCCCACTCCAGAAATTGAAGCATTTTTAGCTAATGCCAAGTTTCTGACACATCAGCATGTCACTTCAGCAAGGATGCTGGGGGGGGGGGGTTCACTCCAGGTAAGAGGAGCAGTTTGCTGAGCCACCTCATCTCAGTTCAGATACCCAAGAGCCTAGGTACTTTAGAAATACACGGACATTAGGGTTTGTTATTTTTAACAGAAAAACAAAACTCAACTTGCAGAAGTTTCATTTTTTTTTAATTTAAATTCAATTAGCCAACAAATACTACATCATTAGTTTCAGATGTAGTCTTCAGTTATTCATCAGTTGGTTATAACACCCAGTGCTCATCCCATCAAGTGCCCCCCTCAGTGCCGATCACCCAGTCACCTCATCCCCCCACCCACCTCCCCTTCTGCATCCCTTTGTTTGTTTCCTAGAGTTAGGCGTCTCTCATGTTTCCCCTCCCTCTAATTTTGCCCACTCAATTCCCCTCCTTTCCCTTATAACCCCTTTCACTATTTCTTATAGTCCCCATATGAGTGAAACCATATGATAATTGTCTTTCTCCGATTGACTTATTTCACTCAGCATAATATCCTCCAGTCCTATCCACATTGGTGTAAATGGTAGGTATTCATCCTTTCTGATGGCTGAGTAATATTTTATATATAGACCACATCCTCTTTATCCATTCATCTGCTGATGAGCATCTTGGCTCCTTCCAGTCATTTCTTGATCAGCAATTAAAGATGCACCTGCAGGGATGCCTGGCTGGCTCAGTGGCGGAGCATCTGCCTTTGGCTCAGAGTGTGACCCCGGGGTCATGGGATCAAGTCCTGCATCAGGCTCCCCACAGGGACCCTGCTTCTCCCTCTGCCTGTGTCTCTGCCTCTCTCTGTGTGTCTCTCATGAATAAATAAATAAAACCTTTAAAAAAAAAAAAAGGAAGAAATGCACCGCAGAATGAGCCCTGCAGTCCCAAGCTCCCCGGGTCCAGCAGCGGTGTGTGTGGTGGGGGGCACGCTGGATTGGCGGCTGGGGGACTTGGGTCCCAGTAGTTGGTGTTGGGTTTTCACACCTAACTCGGAGTGAATTGCTCTGCTTTTCAGACCAACCTTCTGTCCGGTGTCCTGTGGCCATTCAGTGTGAATGAGTCCCTTCGAGGGACTTCAGGGTGTGGAGGCTGAAGAACGAGCCTCAGGGATGGACAGCGGGCACAGGGTGCTCACAGCCAGTCACCAGATCGTGTTCTCTTGTCCTCCCTCCAGAACTGGGCGAGATTAAAAATGTCACCACGACGCAGCCTTCTCTAGAGCTGGACGGGCTGGAGAAGTACACCAACTACAGCATCCAGGTGCTGGCCTTCACCCGCGCCGGGGACGGCGTCAGGAGTGAGCAGATCTTCACTCGGACCAAAGAGGATGGTGAGGGACGGGGCAAATGTGGGGCGGATGCCAGGGGACCTGCAGGGCCCCACCGAGCGACAGCACCTGGGGCAGAAGCTATTGTTGGGAGGGCCGGGTCCTAGGGCCTGATGTCCCTTCATCGGGCTAACCTTGACTTCACTCCGGGCAAACCATCTGCTGTCCTCCCAAAATATTCCAGCACAACTGAGACCATCTACCCCATGTCGCTTTTGCTCGATGTATCCATCGTCCATCCTCCCTCCCAGAATTTTTCTTCTTTTTAAAATTTTTTTGGCAGAGTATTATTTAACTGAAAATGCCTTTTATGGCAGAGGTGTAACACACATCCTACCATCAGAATAATCCCAGTGACTCCAGCTGTCAGTATATAGGCTCAGAGTAGTTCCATCCTCCACTGTAAAATTACCTAACGGTCTAAGTCATGTTATTCTACACCAGCTTTAGAATCACCTTAGTTTGAGGGCTTCATGTTGATTTTTTAAAATTTCTTAGAGGAATTCATAACAACTTAGTAACATTTTAAATTGCAGCTCACTTTGGTTCAGACCATTAATTTTTGCTGTGCCATGTCAGCAAAATGGTTGTATAACTTGGTTGTACGACTATTTCCCAAACCTGCAAAAACTATATGGCAAGTGTTGGTGGGGGGAGGTGTTGTATTATTCTAAGGGAAACTCTGAGGTGCCATATCTGAGTCTGTTAATTTTTTTTTACATTTTATATATATATTTTTTATTGAAGTTCAATTTGCCAACATATAGTATCACACCAGTGCTCCTCAATGCCCATCACCCAGTCACCCCATGCCCCCACCTGCCTCCCTGAACCTGTTAAGTTCTGATAAATATAGCAAAGTGAGAAAAGCCGTCTCCACCTTAAACAACTGGTATTAAATGATACCCATGTGGGACTCTCCAAATCAGAGCACAGAATTATACAAAATTGGGTTGAGATGAGATAACAGTGCCCCTAAATTCTGTGCAGATTTTGGCTCCACACCTTCTGTCTTCTTTCTAGGATTCTGCTCCCAGGAAGCTGGGCAGAGCACAGTGGGGGGAAGTGCTACCCATTCTTATGACCTCCCATTGCTTATTGCTTATGCAACCTCCTTCACTACACAGAGTACCAAACACACAATGGTTCCACCCATATCCATCCTCTGGAAGCAAAGCTGGGGATCCAGGCTCAGAGATCTGACCCCTGACAAGGCTTCTCTGACACCCATAGCATACTATGTCCCATCCTACTCTCTGCCCTCACCTCTGCAGACCCAGCCCTCCCTCCTCCCCCAACTGGTCTCTTCCATCTACTCTCACACATTATTCTCCTTGTCTCTGGAGCCCTTCTTGCTTCATTGGGGGTGCACACAAATTCATCCTCATTGGCTTTAGCTTTTCCAGAACACACAATTAATTCTTCCCAGGAATGTGCAGGTATCGGCCCATTCTGATCAAAGAAATTAGGCTATTTAGGGAAATCTAAAGGCAAAATGAAATGCCATTAAAAAGTATGGAGAGACCTACAAATTTATGCCCTAAGTGAAGGTGGTCATAATTTAGTTTCTAAAAATGCCATAAACAACGAGCCATGTCGAGATGCTGGCTCTGTTACTTGCTGCCCAGGGTACTTTGGGCACCTTACCTAACCTCTGAACTGAACTCACGTACAAAAGTGCCATCATAATCAGACTGCACAGAGTTAAGATATAAAAAGTCAAGTGATGTGTGCAAACACCTAACTTGACACATAGTGGGTTGGTTCCTGACACTAGATATTTGATTATTTGATCTCCACTCCTTCAGAGTGGGGGTGGCACATTCTTTTGCATTGCTAAGCAATAACACAAATGTCACTGGAATTATTATTTAAAGAGCAAATTGATCCGCAACATAAATTTTGACACCTGCAATTTTCAGATGAATGTACAGAAATCCATTAAGAAGGGAAGGCTCTCCACAGCTTATTGACTGGTGATTTGGGATCAATTTTTAATTAATCCTCCACTTTTAGAAATCCTGGGGTTCTCCCTCAAAACTTGACCCTGAGGCCTAAAGTCTAATTTGTCAATCAATTATTCTCTGCTTTCCTATCCAATGCTGATGATATATGGAGATGCCACTGATGGTGAATGACCCCACCTTAGGTCTTAACAGTTTCCCTGGGAAGGAGGTGGAGAATCCCACTTATGCTGGTGTGCATCACAAAGAGCGGTGCAGAACCGAAAGTCAGTATTTACTTGGGATAAATCATCAGCATTTTCAAAAAGAAGCAGAGTGGAGATTAGGGGGAAGTAGAGAAAAACTGGTATAATAATGAGCTTATCTCCCAGATCCACATGAAAAATTCACCAATATGAGACAGTGAAGAATTGTGCTAGCCACTTTTCTAAACTCAATACCAAATACAAATAGGCATTTGAACAGTTTAGAGAACTGAATGCAAGTTTGTCTCTAATTGGAAGAAGGGGCAAGGCTAATTATCATAGAAGGAGTGCTTACTCAAATTGAGAATATAGATCCTGTTTGAACTTCTGCAAAATCTTACGGTTTGCAAGTTTGGATTAACTTGCCAGATTCAATTAAATGATGTAAGGTTGTGGATGAAATTCAAGTAAAATACTAATTGCCAACATTCACTAAATTCTTCCTCAGGAAAGCACTAGTCTAGGCACAGATTGAAGTTTCAGAGTTTATTGATATTCTCATGGGGAAAGAAATATTAATTAGTGCATTGACACCAAGCATTCAATCTGGTCCTCTATGCCCAATATATTTCTTTTTTTTTTAAGATTTTTATATTTGAGAGAGAAAGAGAGAAAAAGCATGAGTAGAGACTGGGCAGAGAGAGAAGGAGACTCTCCCCTGAGCAGGGAGCCGGACAGGGGCTCATTCCCAGGATCCTGAGATCATGACCTGAGCTGAAGGCAGACACTTAACCCACTGAGCCACCCAATGCCCTGCCCAGTACATTTCTTAAACAAGATCCTAAAACCCCCAGTGTCAGGAGGTCTAGAGTTTAAGCAGTGTTGTTTGGTCACTGGTCATCTTAAGAAGGGAAAATGTATCAGCTGCTAATAAAACACACAACAATAGAATAAAATAGTAACTAGAAATAAATACAATAAATACATCAAATCAAAAGTTAAGACATTTTGTAGAAGTTTACTTCTGCCAGAGATAATTTGCAATTGAAATGTTTGCTCAGAGAACAAGTTTTCTGTGCCTTTCAGCAGTTTCTCAGCCTCCATAAAGAATCTTGGGCCAGGAGAAAGATTCTTAAATCCGTAGACATAGTCTTGGGTCCATAAACTACACAATCTTGGACCCGCAGACATCGTCCCAGGTCCGTGGACATATTCTTGGGGTCCTCAAGAATTGCTCAGGCTTCAGATTCTCTTCCCAGGACTGCTCCGTCAATCAGAACGTGTACCTTTGTTACTCTGCAAGAACGCAAAAGATTATTTGCTGATCTGGCTTTCTGTTCTTGAACACAAGACAACTAATTCTGAATTCGAAAAGGTTTGTGAGATCCTAATGCCATTTTGTTTGCTGAGACTGTAATCTGAGCAAGGCCTGGGGGAAAGAGAACACAAACAAAACACAATCTATTAATTTTTCGATTGTTATTTATATTCTGCAGGCGTAGCGTAGTTACAACCCTGGCCCTTTTCTGCAAAAGTCAACATTGTATATGTATAAATATTGATGGTTGTGTTTAAATTCAAATATTTGCTGAGTGCATTACTAAGGCACATAACTCTGTAAATCATTTTATATGGGAAGGCGGCCAGGGGGAGGTGCAGGGTATGAACTTTGCTCCACCTGCCCCGTGATTAGCACTGTCTTTGAGGGGAGGGGGATGTGCGTCTGAAAGCATAGCTAAGAGCAAGGGAACAGTGAACAGACATCAGGCTGTCTCTGAACCCTCAGACCCTCCAAATCTTGAGCCATACATTCTCTTGAAGGCACGGATTATCTGTTCTCAGATGGTTGTGTGACCACACCTCAGCGTGCTGTAAAAGCAATGGACTCCATGTGCATGTCTATTTGCCTAACCACCAAAAGTGGTTGTTAGCCTCCTCAGCCTCCTCAGCCCAACAGCTACTGAGCACATGGTGGTGCTGGGCTCTGTGTGGTAGCAGGTACACCAACGGCACACAGACCAGAGTATCCCAGAAGGCCTCCCACCATGAGGATGTCAGGGCTCCGTCCCCTGCAGTGATTCTCAGGCAGGGCCTCAGAGGTGCCTCGTGGGGGGCTCCACACTGCCCACTGGACTTCAAGAGGAGCCACTCCACATCCCCTTGTGCTTGTCTGTTGGTTCACCGCATGATGCCATAGTGAATTGTCTACTTTAAAGAATGTCTAAAAAATACCTCTCTTGTAAGAGCAAAGGCCAGATGTATCAGCATCTTGTGGAAATGGGGAAGACGTGTGCTTTGTATGAACGTGATGACAGTTGTGGACAGTTCCTTCTAACACCATGTGGTCTGCACATGTCTTAGGGGGGCCTCGGGGCAGCATTAGGCTCAGGTAGGTCTGGCTACCATGGCAGATCACATAGGCACAGGCTCGCATGCACACGCATGCACACACATGCATACCCCTGCCTATACCTCATCACTGAAGACCAGAGAAATGATCATGACAATAGTGAAGTTGGATGAAGTATCTGTGTGTGTGCCTGGTCAGGCTTATAATTCAAACCAAAGCAGTATTTTTTCAAAGCACTGACTTTGATGTTTTACATTAAGATATATCATTAGATTGCAAAACAAAACAAAACAAAACAAAAAAACGATATATCATTAGAGGCCTCAACTGTATGGACTCATTTTCTACTTTCTATGCTACATGACAAATCACCTCAAACTTAGCACCTTCAATTAACAAAAATTTATTCTCTCACCATCTCCATGGTTTAGAGGTCCAGGTATAGGTCCGTTGGGCCCTCTGCTGGGGGTCTCACAGGCTGAAATCAAGGTGTTGGCTGGGGCAGCGGGCTCGTTTGAGGTCAAGTCCTCTCCTAAGCTCACTGGTTGTCAGCAGGGTTGGGTTCCTTGTGTGTGTAGGACTGGTGACCATCTCCTCAGTTCCCAGAGGCCACCTGCCATTCCCTGCCATATAGCCTCTCTATAGCAGCAAGATGGTTTGCTTCTTCAAGACCAATGGGAGAGCATCTCTACTGCTTCAAATCTCTCTGACTTATTGCCTCTCTGACCCTCCTAGACCCTCTTGTTAAAGGGCTCCTCTGTTTAGGTCAGGCCCAACCAGAATACTCCTCTCTTGGTTAACTTTTTTTTTTTAAGATTTTATTTATTTACGGGATCCCTGGGTGGCGCAGCGGTTTAGCACCTGCCTTTGGCCCAGGGCGCGATCCTGGAGACCCGGGATTGAATCCCACATCGGGCTCCTGGTGCATGGAGCCTGCTTCTCCCTCTGCCTGTGTCTTTGCCTCTCTCTCTCTCTCTCTCTCTCTCTCTGTGACTATCATAAATAAATAAAAATTTTAAAAAAATAAAATAAAAAAAAGATTTTATTTATTTATTCATGAGAGACACAGAGAGAGGCACAGACACAGGCAGAGGGAGAAGCAGGCTCCATGCAGGGAGCCTGACGTGGGACGAGATCCCGGGTCTCCAGGATCACACCCTGGGCTGAAGGCGGTGCTAAACCACTGAGCCACCTGGGCTGCCCCTCTCTTGGTTAACTTAAATTCAACTAATTAGAACATTAATTATATCTGCAAAATCCCTTTACCTTTGTCACATAACATAACCTGATCATGGGAATAATCCGTCCATCTATAGTGACAGTTACCACCTGTATTCAATGGGAAGGAGTTATACAGGTATGTATACCAAAAGATGAGAATCTTGGGCACCATCTTAGAATTCTTCCTACTACACAATAGCTGATAAACTCATTTTTCTATGCACTTAGAAAATCTGCATTGAGGATTAGTATGTTCCAGATACTGCTCCAGCCACTGGAGATACAGTAGAGAACAGGATGAGCCTGGTGAGGCTTGTAGGCTGATGGAGAAGACAGATATTTGAGTGCATCCTGCCATGAAGGAGAAGGGTCTTAAAAGAGAATATGGGAGCCCTGACTTAATCTAGGCTAGTGGTCAGGGAAGATTTTCTCAAGGAGTGATATTTTTTTAATAATAAATTTATTTTTTATTGGTGTTCAATTTGCCAACATACAGAATAACACCCAATGCTCATCCCGTCAAGTGCCCCCCTCAATGATATTTAATAGAACCTGATAAATGAGTAAGAGTTGCCAACGAAAAGAAGGAGAGTAGGAAAAGATCCAAACAAAAGGAACCTAAGGACCCTAGGTCATCCTGTGTCAAGGTCCTGGAGTGGGACAAGCATGCCACTTCCAGAGACCTAAAAAGTGGTCTGATGTTATAGAACAACACTAAGCTAGAAGGAGAGGCCAACTACTAACTGTGTCTATGTGGAGGTCTAAAAGGCTCACTAACCTTACACATCCCCTGTGGGGTGGTAGCTGCAGGGAGAGAATTCTAGGTTCTGGCTTTTGCAACCAAGGCCATAGCTGTCCCTTTACCTATAATGGGTACAGAAGGATGGGGAAGTTTGGAAGGGAAGATGATGATCCCAGTTTGGGACATGGTTGGTCTAAGGCACCCGTGAATCTGAGTGGAGATCTCAGACAGAGTGGAGATCTCAGACAGAGTGGAGATCTCTGACAATTGGATATGTGATCTCTAAGAGCTTCTGCAATACAGTAAGGAGGTGTGGGCAAATTGGAACCGTAGAAGAGATGATTCTATGCTGTGTTCTTTACTTCAACCAATCAGATCTGAAGTCAGAAATTCACTCCACATTGGTAGGAATTCATGAAAATAACCTAAACTTGCCTGTATTTTCATTAAAAAAAAAAAAGAATCAGATTACCAAAATGTAATCTGATGACTAAGAATGTTTTAAGAAAATATGTTCTAGACAGACCATCCTATGCCATCTGTTTTCTGCAACTCTCAACATCTGGTGTTTATAGTTCAACGCTGGGTCACAAAGGAAAGGCTAGGATCCCTGAGTGATGTGAAATGTAAGAAAATGAAGATTGCCCTTAAAAATGATAGCTAGAATTTATTTGATGCCTGCTGTATGCAAAACTCCATATATATTCTTTAGATGAATTATCACTCATAATCCTAGCAACAAAGCCGGAAACAGGTACAATTATTGTTCCAGCTTCATAGATGAGGAGACTAAGATTTGTTGGAGAAGGTAATGAATTTGCCCAGGACAGAGAACTAAGTGGTAGAGCTAAACAAAAGCCCTCAGTGGGACTGCAGGGCTCACACCTTCCACCACTGGGGTATAATCCAAACCACTACAATTTTTTTTTTTAACACAAATTAAGGAAATCTGTATTTTCAGTGTTTCCATCACTGCATTTTGTGTTTCCTTTTTTTTATAATAAATTTATTTTTTATTGGTGTTCAATTTACCAACATACAGAATAACACCCAATGCTCATCCTTAAATTATAATCTTTTTTTTTAATTTATTTTTTATTGGTGTTCAATTTACTAACATACAGAATAACCCCCAGTGCCCATCACCCATTCACTCCCACCCCCTGCCCTCCTCCCCTTCTACCACCCCTAGTTCGTTTCCCAGAGCTAGCAGTCTTTACGTTCTGTCTCCCTTTCTGATATTTCCCACACATTTCTTCCCCCTTCCCTTATATTCCCTTTCACTGTTATTTATATTCCCCAAATGAATGAGAACATATAATGTTTGTCCTTCTCCGACTGACTTACTTCACTCAGCATAATACCCTCCAGTTCCATCCACGTTGAAGCAAATGGTGGGTATTTGTCATTTCTAATAGCTGAGTAATATTCCATTGTATACATAAACCACATCTTCTTTATCCATTCATCTTTCGTTGGACACCGAGGCTCCTTCCACAGTTTGGCTATCGTGGCCATTGCTGCTATAAACATTGGGGTGCAGGTGTCCCGGCGTTTCATTGCATTTGTCTCTTTGGGGTAAATCCCCAACAGTGCAATTGCTGGGTACGGCTCAGTGATTGAGAACTTTTCCAGAATGTTTTGTTCCTCAAAATTTCTGTGTACTTACTCCTTTGTTGTATTAAATCCTAATTTAGAAGAAAAGACTGCACAAGATAGATCATACATCAGTGTGTGAGGAGTCAGATGGGAATTTACACAGTAAAAGCAGTGAAAGCCCTTTGTTCTGATATAATCAAGTCAAGTTAATGAGGGGCCCCTGGGTGGCTCAGTGGTTGAGCGTCTGCCTCCGGCTCAGGTCATGACCTCGGGGTCCTGGAATCGAGTCCTGCATCAGGTTCCCCTTCCCGTAGGGAGCCTGCTTCTCCCTCTGCCTGTGTCTCTGCCTCTCTCTGTATATCTCTCATGAATAAAAAAAATCAGATCTTAAAAAAAAAAAGACAAATTAATGGAAATAACCAAATAAAGCAAGGAGTCACTAAGGTTTATAGTGACCAACAGATGTACCTTAAATATTGCATTTTAAGTTAAAATTTACAAATAGAGATTGATTCTCTATTCATTCTTTAAGTAAATAATGTAGTCTCATTTCCTTAAGTCTTGGATGAAGAGATCTCTATGTCATCGGTTCCATGAACTGTTTCCATCATGGATCCTCTGCCATTTCCAGCTTTCGTTTCCTGATAGTGGGGTAAAGCCTGTTGCCATTTGCTGATAATCTCTTTGCTAGATTTTTTAAAATCTATTTGTCTTGATTTTTCCCCATGTGTATCATTTTTCTCTATGGTTTTGGCCTGAACCTAGCCAAACTTTTTTTTTTTTTTTTTAACTTACCTTCGAGAAAGCTTTGCCAAAGAAGTCCCATTAACTGTCATGGAAACAGCTTTCTTCGGCACTCATAGTTGAATGGTTTACATAATGAATTAAATCGTATTACCATGACAAGTATAATTATCACAAACAAAGTAGAAACAAGCATGACTGACTTTTGCTAAGCAGCCACTCGGGTAGTTGCTGCCCAAGCACTTGGGCTTCTAGAAGGAAGCTGTCCAGAGGGAGTATTGGGTGTGGTGAACACCAGCCAGGTGGTTGCCTTACAGAAAGAATGGAAAGTGTTGGCAAATGTGGAGCATCCGTTAGGATGTAAAGGTTAAGCAAATGTCCACTCTACCCTTGGTGTTCAGGAGGAACACTTACGGGTCTGAACCAGGTTGCAGGTCAGTGAATGTCTTGACTGAAACCCTCACCGATGGAAAATAAATGCCCTCCATGCTTGGGACAACAGTGCCTTGTTCCTAAGGACTTAGAAATTCAGGTGTCATCGCTTACGTGTGCCCCCTTCTCTAGACCCTCTGCTGCCAGGGGGACTTGCCAAAAACTGATCCCAAGATTTCATATTTTCAAGTGCTGATGATGTCCAACCCACGTTAGCTCTCACCGTGGCTGCTGGCTTTGTCGTTTTGACCTAGAAGAGTTCAGATGGCAATTGTGAGACACACATTCAACTCCAAAAATATTTACTGAGCGGTTCTGTTGTTATTGGAACCAGAAGACACTCAAAGATACCTCCAGGGGCTCACAAGGGATTTAATGTTGGTTAGAATTTGAAGACCTCTATCAAGGTGGGAACCATCCTCCACATGGACAGTCAGAGCAAAGAGAAACAAAACAAGATCCTCAAAGCTTATTGAGCAGCAACATTAATGCTCTTTTCCCTTCTCTGTGTAGTCTTCCTACCTCACTCCATCCTCCCTCTTCAACCTGGAAATCAGAAAGACAGGGAGAGAGTACATGCAGTCTCACTCCCAAATTATGCTTAATGCTGTTAGCATTTCCTGCCTTCCTAGTTGGTTTATATAGAAGAGTGTTTTTGTCCACACGAGCTGTGAATCATTGACACAAAAACCCATTCTCATAAAAAGTGTTTCTCTAAAAAAAAAAAAAAAAAAAGTGTTTCTCTACCTCCCCTCAGCCAAAAAGGGTGCCATTATAAAGTGTTGCAGGCAAGGAAGAGTGGTCCCTGAAGGCTGTGGAAGTTTGCTCTCATTCTTCCAAGGCGAGATGTACATCCCCAGCCTGTTCAAAGCCAGACACTAGAACAGCACAAGAAGCTCAATTCTCCAACTGTTCAGAGGCAGGAAATCACGAGGGACAGAAATGGGTAGGGAAGGCTCCCAGGAAGACAGGGACTTGAACTGAATGTATGAGTTCTGTTGCAGAAACGGTTATTCATGGCACTCATTAAAGAGCAGCAACGCAGACTTTATTCAGGGGGCCTGCTGTGAGGTGTATGTGTGGGGACCACCTCAGTGGGGGGTTGCGGTAAGGGAGAGAGACTAGGCTCCACTTCAAATACAACAAATGAAAGTGGGAATGTATAGCCAAGGAGTGGAGGGAATGGAGTGGGGTCCCTGGGTGGAAAATTTTGAAAAGGAGACATCAGGGATGAGGGGCACTCTGACTCAATCAATCGAACAAGACTTTTGCTAAAGGCACACTAGGATGATCGGATATTACGTGGGGTATGGTAGAGAATGAAGACATTGATTATGTATGAGCAGTGACCAATTATTGAGGCGACTCTGGCTGAACTGACTTAGCAGGATTCTTGCTAAAATTGGGCCCTTAGAGGACATGCCTAGGACAGGGCTGGTGGGGTTCGCAGGTCACTCGTCCAAGACAGACTCTGTCACTCTGTCAGTTCCTAGGGCTCCTACAACAGGGTACCACAGACGGGGGCGGGCTCCAAGAACAGAAATGCATTGCCTCATGGTTTGGAGGCCAGACATCGAAAATCAAGGTGTGGGCCAAGTTGGTTTGCTCTGAGGGCTGTGAGGGAGAGTCTGTTCCAGGCTTCTGTTCTTGGCTTATAGACAGCCACCTGCTCCCCGTGTCCTCACATTGTCTTCTCTCTAAGCACTTCTCTGTGTCCACATTGCTCCTTGTTTCATAAGGATGCCAGTCAAAAATGACCACAGCTTAACTCGGTCATCTCTATAGAGACCCCTTCTCCGAACAAGGTCACAATCTGAGCTTCTGGAGGTTGGGGCTTCAACATGCAGATTCTGAGGGGACTCAGGTGAGCCCTATCTCCAGTCAGCCCCAATACTTGAGGAACGGACCCAAGACAGTGGCCGGGCCCAGCGAAGGGGGTGAGGGGCTGAGCTATGTTGCTCAGCGTGGGCCTACACGCCTGGTCGGAAGCCCCGTCTCTGTGACTAAATGCACGGCTCTTCTAGTTCCAGGTCCTCCTGCAGGAGTGAAGGCAGCTGCGGCCTCAGCCTCCATGGTCTTCGTCTCCTGGCTTCCCCCTCTCAAGCTGAACGGCATCATCCGAAAGTACACTGTATTCTGCTCCCACCCCTACCCCACAGTAAGTTGGTAAATAACCAAGTGCCTTTCAAGCACCTTCGAGAAATGAGCTGCGAGTGCTCATTTGGGACAGTTTTGTTCCTTTGTTTCCCACCTACTTGGGTCTTTCCAGTGGTTTTATTTTTCTCCCGTTGTCTCCGCCACAAAGCTACATCCTCATTTATACCTCATCTGAAAGTACCCATCTGAATCATTGTAAGGTACACAATTGTCTAGAATTATTGTTTATGGGGTGATGACTTCCCACAAAACTGCCAGCAGCCTTCTCAAAACCAAAACCCAGAGCTCTTAATTGTGCCTTAATTGGTAGTCAGTGGACAACACCTATTGATTTTGCTGTTGGACGCGTCATTGTATGCACCCCAGGCCCTCCCTGCCTCCCTCCTTCCCTCCGCCCTCCCTCCTGTGCTCCTACTTCCCACCCTTTCTTCCTGCCAGGCCCCATCCTCCACTGAGGGAGAGGAGGCAAGCCCCTGTGGGGCCGGACACGAGGACCTCTACTGAGGATCTGTGACCCTGACAATTACGTGGTCCGCCTTGTTCATTGTGACAAAATTAAAAGTTAGGGTAATTAATACTTCCAAATGCTGTATTTATTTTCATTAATATTATTACTACCAAGTCATAATTATAGAGCTACACTGTTCCTTAGACCAGATACAAAAGCAGATCCAGAAGGGAAATATGAGAGAAAAGAAAGCTAAAGTGATACAACAAAATTCGCGATATCTTCACAGGAACATATAAGGCATTTTCTGAGGTTGGCACCATGTCGTAGCCCTCTTTCTGTGCCCCAGCTGGGCATAGAACGAGACATGCATAGTCATGCATAGTCATTCTGGAAGTATCTGTGACATGAGTACATGGACTAATGTTGGTTTTTATCGTAAAATACCTTCACATAAAATTTACCATTTTAATCATTTCTAAGTGTCCAGGTCAGTGACATTAAGTACATTCACACTGTCCTGCAACCATCCCCACCGGCCACCTCCAGAACATTCTCATCCTCCCAAACTGAAACTTCCCATTCCCCATCCTTCCAGCACTATCAGCCACCATTCTTCTGTCTGCCTCTGTGGATCTGACTTGCTCTAGGGACCTCTTATAAGTGGAATCATACAGCTTCTGTTGTTCTGCATGTGGCTTACTTCACTGAGCATAATGTCCTCAAGGGTCATCATGTTGTAGCAGGTGTCAGGATTTCCTTCCTTTAAAAAAAAAAAAGATTTTATTTATTTATTCATGAGAGACAGAGACAGAGACAGAAAGACAGACACAGGCAGATGGAGAAGCAGGCTCCACGCAGGGAGCCCGACATGGGACTCGATCCTAGGACTCCAGGATCACGCCCTGGGCTGAAGGCCGCACTAAATCACTGAGCCACCTGGGCTGCCCGATTTCCTTCCTTTTGAAGGCTGAAGAATATTCTCCAACTATTTATTAATTAATTATCTAATTAAAGTGATACATTTTCCAAAGTCTAGAGTCTGTAGGGAACCCCCAGGCCTTATAGTGCCCCAGGCAGTGAGCATGATTAACAGTGGCAGGTGGAGAGACAGGAGAGAGCACGTGTTCAGCTCACGGAGGTCTGCCTCCCTGCTGGAGAATGTCAACAGCCGCCCCTCTGGAGCTGAAGTGAAGATTTACACGTAAATGGTCAGAGTCAAGCTCCAGAACTTTCTTGTGGGTTCCTTCTTTGGTTTCAAACATGCTGTTAAGTCTTTTTTTTTTTTTAATGATAAATTTATTTTTGCTGAGTGAAGTAAGCCAGTCGGAGAAGGACAAACATTATATGTTCTCATTCATTTGGGGAATATAAATAATAGTGAAAGGGAATATAAGGGAAGGGGGAAGAAATGTGTGGGAAATATCAGAAAGGGAGACAGAACGTAAAGACTGCTAACTCTGGGAAACGAACTAGGGGTGGTGGAAGGGGAGGAGGGCGGGGGGTGGGAGTGAATGGGTGATGGGCACTGGGGGTTATTCTGTATGTTAGTAAATTGAACACCAATAAAAAATAAATTAAAAAAAAACAAAAGTAATCATAGTAATACAACAGCCCATTGTATTAACTTTATAATAAAATGGTTAAGTAAATTAAAAAAATATATAAATCTCTAGTAAACTTGTCCCATAAAAAAAAATAAATAAATTTATTTTTTATTGTTGTTCAATTTGCCAACATATAGAATAACACCCAGTGCTCATCCCGTCAAGTGCCCCCCTCAGTGCCCGTCACCCATGCTGTTAATTCTCACCTGCCAAATCCTACCGTCGAAGTGTAGACATGCTACACAGTGCCGGGATGATGCTCTAGACAGTCATATTCTGCTACTCAGAGAGGGGATTCACGGAGGACCCCTGTGTGGCCCCTGATTCTCTCATTAGCCCCAACATATAGCCAGTCCTCCAAAGAGAGACAAAATCACCGCTAAAGTAAAAAATACCTGTGTTCCACTGGGATTTGAAATGTTTCTTTGTTTTTACTCACTCATTCATCCATCTATCTGCTGGAGGACTCACATTTGCTGTTCTGACTGCAGCAACCTAGGAAGAGACTAGCAGGGTACCCAGAACGCCAGCAGCTCCCCCTCAATCTGCTCTTTGTCTCTAAGCTAAAACAAAAACAAAACAAAAAACCCCACAAACACCAGCCTGGATTATTTATTTGCAATTGGTCCTAACAGATCCATACTTGAGTAAGACAGCCCCACTTGTGGATGCTGTAGGCCAGGATGGTTCCCGTCCTCCCAGCCCATGAATTACACACAATAGAACAGAGGGAGTTACAATCCTGAACTTGTGATCAAACCATCTGCAGGATGGAGAAGAGAAGATTTGCCCAGGGATTTCCACGGCGTCTCCATGCACAGGACAATGAGGTTTGACCACCTAGTACCTCCCCAACAAGACCCTTCCAAAAATGACAATCCTATTATCAAACTAACCAGAAAAGATGGGAATTAAGAACCAAAATTTTCACCTACTTACTGTCTGACTGCCACTACCTGGGTGTCTCTGTGCTGCCTTTGACTATATTGAAAAGCATATAGATTCAGAAATATGATCATTACAAGGTGCCAGTGGTCTTCAGGGCAGCACCATGGGAGTTTTGCAAGGAAGGTCCAGAATCCCAGAGCTGTCCTCAATAAAGTGAAGTGAACCAGAATTAGGCTTATTCCATCTCTAGAATTAGGCTCATTCCATTGCTGCTCATCTACTTCAAAGATCACTTAAGACCACGAGGCCAAGATTTTTTAATAGACCTTATTTTAAAAGCAGTTTTAGGGTGACAGAAAGCGGAGTGGGAGGTACAGAGATTTCCCATACAAGGGCTATTTTTTTAAATAAAATAATACCGTTTTAGGTAAAGATCAGAAAGGACTAATTAATATATTTCCCTTTGGAGGGAAACACTTGAAAATACCACCTATTATTTTGGGGTTTTTTTCACATGGAATTAGTAAGGGAGTACAAATTACTGGAAAGAGGAACTTTGTTTCCATCTCGATTTTCTGTAATTTGACGTTAAGTCACAAGACGAGACTGTCCCCTTTTGTGAGGCTTTTACATTTCTGCCTATGCGGCCGAATAAACACCAGAGGGCAGTGCAAGCTCTGTATATTTTTGCTGCTCCGCTATCTAACTTTTTCTTTTCTTTGAAATGATTTCATAGTTGAATGTAGAACATAGGAGGATAAATGAGGACACAACACACTCTGTAATTTGTTGCTCTGTATGGGAGTCCCTTGGCTGACTTCCTCGCTGATATAAATTTCCCCTTAGACCCCATGAAAAGACCTGTTATAAGCCCCAGGCTCTTCCCTCTAATGGGTAAAGCCCATTTTCTAATAATAGGTACTTATTTCATTGTGTTCTCTTGAGTTAGCTTAGTCAAAGATATTAAGATTGGAAATTTCACATGTTGGGCCAGACAAGAAACTGCAAGTTCATCTAACGTCTGGTGGTGCTGGATAAACACGAGTCTCCCTATAAAGGTCCAGCAGATGCCCTGAGATGTCAACCTCCCCAGACAGAGATTCTAACAGCAAAATCTTAAAAATCATTTGATTCAGGAGCTCATCCATATAATGCTTGGGCCGTGGCTATTAATTTTCACATGTGATGATTTGAACAATCAATTCACACACTTGTACGGTCCCAGGGAGAAAGGAGCAAGGCTGGATCTCCTCTCTAGCGCTCCTCCCTGTGTAAACACAGCCCAGCCCGTGGGAAATGCCATATGTTAACGAAGCACGAGGATGGAGAAGGAACGTGTGTCCCTTTTCCAGCGCTAAGCTGATTGAGACAGGACTCAGAAATGTGAAATTAAGACAGCACAGACTTCTCAGCAATTAGGAGCAAAATCAGAAGGCCTACAATAATGGTATCGATGAGCTATGACCCACATCAAACATCCCAGTTTCTGATGATACTGTGATCCAGTCCCTGCATGTGACAGGTATTCGGTCGATGGTGCTGAATGAGCAAATGAGAATGTTCCAGTACTCTTCTTCTCCGGAGGGTGACTTTCAGCAACTAGACTCCCCACAGTGTAGCCCACAATTTAGAAGTAAGCAAGTCTGCAGAGAAACAAGGAAAGTAACCTTGGCCAGGTCTGGGTAACTTCCAAGCCAAGGTAGCAAGTGTGCGTTTGCCCCATATCCACCCACCTGACCCGGGGGCCTATACTCAATAAATCACGGGCCAGAGGACGAGGGAGAGCGGCTTCAGAAATCCAGAAGTGTTGAGTAGTCTCAGGTCAAACAATGGTGCTGTGATGGAATCATCAAGTGTGGTCAACCTGAACATCCATATTTATAATGCTGTCCATCTCACTGGCCTCGGCTCCTGTCTCTGAAGCCACCGTGGACCCCCTGGATGTACGAGGCCATGGCCTCCGAGGGAAGCAGCACTCTCCCTGGTTCTGCTGCCACGTAGCATGCTGTCATACTGCTATCTGCATTAATATTCTTTCTGTCTCAACCTCCCTTCTCTTTAGTCTTTCTCTTCTGTTGTCTCCTCCAGCTCGACACCCACCCTTAAATGTACGCCTTCCTCAACACTCTCCCTGCATCCTCTTTTCCTGTTCTTTATTATCTCCATGAATCATTGAATCTGTTTTTATAATTTAAGTATACCTGAGGTTACAAAGGTCAAATGTGTTTCTCCAACCCAAACCATCTTAGAGGACCAATCAGACCCGTATTTCCAACTTCTTCCATCCATGTCCATGGAGACTCCACTGCATCTAGTGTATCCAGAACCAAATTCATTCCTGTTCCTCTTCTCTCCCTGTTTCCCAGCCAAGCTAATGATCTAACAATACCCTCTGTGCCTCTCCGGAGGGTGTGACACACCCATAACCTGGCCTCCCCCAACCACAGGGGAACCAGAAAGCAGAATTCCAACACATACCTGGTAGACAGGAAAACCAGAGCAACTTGGGGAAGAGCTCTCCTGGCCACCACAGGACTGCAGTGATAAAGGATAGAGGGTCTGCCTTTCTTGAGAAGTTCCTGGTTCTAGGGAGGGAAGAAAATACCAGAGATTGTCATTGTTCTTGCGATGGGTGAGGGACACAGCCGGGGCATGTAGAGTACAGAATGACATGGAGCACAGGCAAGGGGGTGTCACTCAAACAGAGGGTCAGAGACCATTTCTTGGGATGTACACACAGCCCTGCCTTATAGGTGGAGAAGTTTTACCGGACACGAGGGTATTATGACCAGAGGAAACAGCATCTGTGAAGTGACATTGTGTCATGAGAATTCTGTCTCCACAATATCTTTTTAACCCTCTTCCTTCTTTTCACACCCACCACCACTGCATTGGTTCAGGTCTTCGAATGGGGAACCAAACTAGGTCAGAAGCCTTCCCACTGCCAGTCTTAAGGGCCAGTCCAGTGTCTGCATTGCTGTCATAATCATTCTTTCACATTCTAGATCTGACCATATCACTCACTTGGGCAAATTCTTGGATGACTTCTCCCTTTTTAACCTGAAACAAAGTTCAAAATCCTCAAGATGACCTAAGCAGATCTCCACCATCCAGCTCCAACTCCTGTCCAGTCTCCTATCTCCTGTTCTATTACCCTACCCAGCTAGCTCTTTAACCATATCACGTCTCGTGTGTCTGGGTCCTCCTTGCCTTTTCTCTCTCATCCTTTTCCCACTTAAAGTCTTTATTCTAAAGGTTCAACTTAAATGCTCTATTGTTTATTCCACCATTTTTGAACATTGGCCAAATTCTAGCCACCATTTGTTAAACATTTTATGACTATGGTTTCCAAACTTTTTTTTCATGACTCACAATAGGGAATATATCTTACAATCATAATCCAGGACCCACACAATAAAAGCTTCATAACATTTACACTTGTTCCACATGATGCACTCTGATATTTCCCATTCTGTTAGGTTTTTTTCTCTTCCATTTTATTTTGTAAATGATTGTCATAACTCACAAAATTGCTTCTATGACGCACCACTTTAAAAATACTGGCTTTTATCAGTTAATCCTCTTGATTACCGTATGCAGGTGGGGTTATTATGACCTCACAGTAGTGGTACTGAAATGGAGCAGCATGTGCTGTCTGACAAGGACCATGCAGTTTGCAAGGTAAAAGCAGGGGCTGCATCCCACTTGTCTGAGCTCAGAGCCCAGGCCTTTCACCCTGACATCCTGCAGTCTTTCCTGGGAAGTTGGCTCCCGTCTCATCTCAAAGGCCCCAGAACTGGTTTTAAGCCTTGCTTTGGCATAACTACAACCTCTTGCATTATTGTCAGATGAGGACATAGTTGGGCCCCCATGGTGGCTTTTCAGCTTAAGTGCAGGCCACCCAGTTAGTCACTGTTCGGACTTTAGAAAGCCTGGTATTATGCTGAAATAGTGGATGTTCAGCAAATGTTGTCTAAATTAAATTTTATGGATAGTGGCTGTGAGTCATCCAATAGAGGTTAAACTGTATAATGAAATTTCTGGTTCATGAGGCAGGAAAGTATCTTATATACTTGGGGATGCTTTTGATCTCACAAGGAATTAGATAAAATGCCTGTGCTTTTAAATCACTCACATGGAAATCATCCTCCCATAGTTCCATCCAAAAGGCCTGATGGTGGATCTCTCTTTACTGTGATGGCAAAGCTAGAAATTATGGAGCAGCCAAAAGTTGGCTAAGAATGCATGGGCTTGTTCCATTTGCACATGTACAATGAATTACTTGTTCATCATCAAATAAGTGATAGCAATCAGCCAGATTAATAAAGCACTTTTACAGATAGATAATTTGCACAGCAGATGGATGAAAGCAGAGAAGAAATGAGGCAAAATTGTAGTGAATAGAGGCAATTTTGTTTAAAAAAAAAAAAAGGTTGGGAAAAGTAAGGACCGACCCTGTGATGCCAGTCTGGCTAACTGGACAGTGCTGATTCTAAACAGTAATATGGAGACACTAGCTTTTTCTGTACCTTTTCTGGATATCAACTTACATGTGCTTGCAAAATAATAATTTTTCTATTTGGAAGGCCAAAATATTTTGTTTAGAAGACTTTTTTAAAAGTAGCCAACAGGCATAAATACAACAGCAGTTACAGTCATCTCAGGAAAGTACAAAGGAAACCACCAAAATTGACTTGGATAAAGCAAGTAGATTGAATATGCTCTTCCCACTCAGGACGCTGACCATCCCAGTCTATCCCTGCAGGGTGATCTTCGCCATCCATTGTCTTCTTTTATTTTTCTTTAAAGATTTTACTCATTTATTCATGAGAGACACAGAGAGTGAAAGAGGCAGAGACACAGGCAGAGGGAGAAGCAGGCTCCATGCAGGGAGCCCGACGGGACTCCAGGATCACGCCCTGGGCCGAAGGTGGTGCTAAACCACTGGGCCACCGAGGCTGCCCCATTATCTTCTTTTAGAAGTGAAAATAGTGAAATAAAATGAAAACCAGATCATAATGTATTATAAGTAAGAATTTAAAGAACAAAGACAAATCTTAAATTGATCCAGCTAACTCCTTATTCTTAACGTAATCCAGGTCATTTCTCTGCCACTAAACAGAAAGGTTTTATATGTCCTCAAAGTGTCGTTATCCCATAATTAAAAGAGCTGCCTATTTTGCTTATTCTGCTCTGGGGGAGGTTTTTTAAATCACTGCTGTGAACATGCTATCTATAAAATCAGAACATTCGAGGCTTTTTTTTTAAATAATTAGATATTAGAGCTTTTTAAAGCATGATACCTCTTTAACAGAATTAGTTTTTCATTAAAAAGTTAATTGAAATTTTTTAAGTGGAATTCTTTTTATAACCATGAGATACACTGAATAATTTGATCTGAGCAGCCTGTGAATCCATAGTCATTCTCTACATAGTTATTCTCGATTGTATTCAAATAATTTCTAGGTCATTAGTCAACTTAATGCAACAGGTGTTCTGGTTAGTGGCGATTGGGTCCTGACTCTAATGCTGGGACCTAAGATCCCCGGGGAATCAGAGAGGGAGTCCCTTAGAGAGCCTGAACTCCATCCAGCATGGGAGAGGTGATAAGGACATGCAAGACCGTAATCCAAAGGGGGATAAAGACTGTAAACCAAGGGCAGATGTGGGACCCAACGGGGAGGGGCTGAAAGAAGGCTACAAGGCTTTGCAAGTCACCCATGGAGCTAAATAGGATGAGGGGTTTGGGAATGAATCCAGAAAATAATGGGGAAAATCCAGTTTTATAGAAATCATTAAAGAGCATTGAAAGTAATTCATTGTGATTAATTTTATCTTATTTACTCTTACAAAGTGTCTTAAACATGAAAGGAAGATGATTGCATCAAGACCACAAGGAAAAATAGTTATGTGGTGAAAGTAGATCTAGCAGACCCTGTTCTCAGGCTTTTTGAGGGGTGACACTGAAGCACCAAGAGAAAGCCAACCTTCCAGCAACCTCTACATTCTTTTGAGGAGTATACTGTTGACTTCCTCAGAAATCCGTGATGCCACCCAGACCTAAAGCACTAGTAAGAAAGGCAGAAGAGGTGAATGTGAGCTTTCTGGTCTGAGTATTGCAGGGTTTATATCATGAGCTGTTTTTTCTACTCTTGGTACAATTTTCAGGAAGCCAACATGTCTGAAGTTTTTTTTTTTAATTTATTTTTTATTGGTGTTCAATTTACTAACATACAGAATAACCCCCAGTACCCGTCACCCATTCACTCCCACCCCCCGCCCTCCTCCCCTTCTACCACCCCTAGTTCGTTTCCCTGTCTGAAGTTTTATTAAAGAAACTTGCAATACGTATTTTTTAAACGAAATACATGAAGTCTTTATTTATTTTCCTAGGTGTCTTGTAAATATTAATCATGTCCTCAACTACAACTGGAGTCATTTTAGAAACAGAATTCAAATGATTTTTATTTCTAGATTTTAGCAGAGCTTGTCAGAATTTTACTCTGCCTCATTTAATTAATCCTCTATTTGCCAAGCTATGATCATTTCTTGTTCCCTTGGGGGCAGGACCTTACCTTATGGTCTATGCACTGGACTGGAACTCAGTAAATGCCTATGAATTCAAACACAACAACTATTTATGACTGTTTCTCATTACGGGCATGGTGCTAAGAGCCCTCGCATACATTTTCTTTGCAAGACCCAAAGGAGAAATCTGTAGTCCAATGAGATTGTATGGCTGTCCCCACGTGCCCTCTTCCTCTGGCCATCCCTTATCAGCCTAGTTATAGCCATCCATTCAAGATTAATTCACGTCGTAGGCATAATCAAATCTTCTTGAGTGGCTAATATCCCTGTCTTAACTTTGAAGATGAGACGACAGAGTTATAGATCTGCCTGCAGAAAATTAAATATTTAGAGATTTAAATATTTAAATATTGAGAAAAGTGTCTCTCTCTCCTCCCTACCAATGTCTTCTTTTGCCACTTTCCCTAGGATTCATTCATCCTAGGAACCCACATTTGGTGTGTGTTTTTCCTCAGGCTATCATTTTCTGTCTTGCTGCCCTTTAAGGAGGAATTTTCCTGTTCTTTTCTACATATTCTCAACGTTTCTGAGACTCCGATGCGCCAGTGCAGCTGAAGTATCAGGAGAAACCTGGAAATAAAATCGATCCCTTCTCACTGACCAGGGTTTGGGAGGGAGTGACACATAATAGGGTGCACATAGAAATTAGCAAGTCAGCTCAAACAGGATTAGATCATTGTATTGGAGAATCTGGTATCCAATAAAAAGGCAATTGACAATTGATGAAAAGTAAATATAGTCAGTTATTGTAGCTCATATAAAATATTGAGGAAAATGTTTCATAAGGAAGCAATATTCATCCTCTTTCTGAGAACAGGAGTTTTTGGCTGAGCATTAAGGGGAAAGCTTTAAAGAAATGGATTTGCTTCACTACCTCACATGAACTTCTGATTATCTTTTTTCCCATTTATCTCTTTTTCTCTTACCATTTCCACCTCTTGAACTTGTTAATAATGTTTGAATTAGGCACCATCTATGGATAAGTGATTATGGGATTCACAGTACACGCCTCTGTAGGAGGCATCTCACACCTCTGGAGACATCCAATCATGCCCTCCTCTGTAGCACCTACGTGTAAGCTTTCCTAACCTGCCACACTAGAAGTGACAGCCAGCCCCAACACAGCCTGCTCTCCTGCTGGGAGCAGGGCTAGCCTTTGCCACTCTGCAGAGCCTTTGGCTTCCTCACCAACTCTATGACTCACTATGTTCTTCCAGACTTCAGGCTCTTCCAGTGGTTTTCTTAGAGCTCAGAACTCCCTAGCATCCCTATGTGGAAATGCACACAGACTGCTCTCAACAAGAATATCCTATTCCTGACTTAGCCTCTTATGGGGCCCAGAGATGGATGATGGACAAAACATCAGAAAGCCCTGCATAGGTGGTCTCACATTTTTTATTAGGAAGGAAGGTACCAGCATCATTGGGACTATTTTCACTTATTAAACCCATTGCCAAAACTTTAAGACAAAAAAGTCACATTTAATATCCAGTTACATATATTATGAAGAGAACAAATAAACTCTTCTATTGTTTAAGTTGTTTGGTTGGCAACCTTCTGATTACACTTCCAGGCGCCAAAAAATGGTGCCTAATTATGGCAGTCATCAGGGGACTAGAGTGGCATCAGAGGGTGATAACACCAGGGCAACTAAATTTCCCAAATAACCAACAGGAACCCCTAGACAGCTTGACTATTATTTCTCATCCTTATCTATAGAGAAATGTCATTCCAAAAAGAGTAAGTTTCTATAAACAAACCTTTTTACTTTGGCTTTTGGTTGATCTTGTATATAAACAGTGAAACAAATGTTGGTTGCTGCAGAAGAAATTATATTTTTATCATTGATTTTAGCCATGCCTTGGGTGGCAGGTAAAAATTACATAAAATGCTTATTTTGGAGGTAGTCAAAGACCAATTGTACCTAATAGACAGGATGCTTATTAAGTTTTAACAAAAAGCTATGTACTCTTCACAGAAAATCCTTAGTTTGTAAATATATTTTAATGCTCTGTTGATGCTTAATGTTCAATAGGAGCAATTGTTATAATTTGCACATCATTAAGCTTTGTAAAATTAATTTGGCAACAACACAGCCTTGGAACATTACAGAATACAAATATACACAGTCTTGGGATTGTCTCCTCAGATTGCTAGGAAGCAAGCCAAATTCCCTCTGAAATTCTAGAAGGATTAGATTTTCCCATGATTTTCTGAACACAGGACAGGACTGGTATAAGTGAGGGTGGAGGTGGCAAAGGGGCAGTACGGTGACAAGAGCTCATGAACTCTAAAGCATATATGCACACCTGGGGAATCTGTGCAAGGGCCCTATGGTCTCCCTTTAATCATCTGACACTGTGTATACAGAAGTTGGATATTTGACAATGGGAAATTTTCTGATTTTATTTTTTATTTAGGGAATATGGGATCTGTGACAACAAAGGGATATAGTTTACATTTGCACCCCCTGATTAATTGTAGAGCTGGTGTTGCAGCCCATGCAGCCTACTCACCTACACAAGGTTTATTTAACAGCTTGGAAGGGTAAAAGTAAGCCTTTTGTGCATTTGGTTGCTTGTAACTGTCAGCATGAAGTGTGAGGGAGCAGTGCTGGACTCCAACCAGAGGCACTGAGCTTGAGCCTCTACTCACCCGCCTGCCACTCTGACCCCAGTGAGTCACATAGTCTATACCTTAGTTTCCTTGTGTGGGTCCACTTGTATAACAAAATACCACACTGGGTGGCTTAAACAACAGATCTTTATTTCTAATAGTTCAGGAAATTAGGAGGTCCAAGATCAAGGCATCCTCAGACCCAGTGGCTGGTGGGGACCCTTTTCCTGGATTTTCATTGTATCCTCATATGGCAGAGAGAGAGAGACCTCCGGTCTTTTCATCCCCTTATAAGGGCACAAATCCCATTCATGAGGGCTCCACCCTCATGACCCAATTACCTCCTAATGTCATCACATTAGAGGTTAGGATTTCAACATATGCATTCATTTGGGGGGGGGGGGCACAGACATTCAGTCCATTCTGTCCCTAGCCCCACAAGATCCATTTTCTTCTGAAGTGCAAAATACATTCACTCCATCCCTATAGCCCCATAAGTGTTAACTCATTGCGCCAGCTACTCCAAAGCCCAAAGTCTTATCTATGTACCAGCTGAATTAGGTATGGATGAGACTCCAGGTACATTCATCCAGAGGCAAAATACTCTGCAGCTGTGAACCCACAAAAGTTATGTTTCCAAAATACAAGGGTGGGACACACATAGGAGAGACATTCCCATTCCAAAGGGAAGAAATAGAAAAGAAGGAAGGATTGATGGCTCCTGTGTAAATCCAAAACGTAGCAAGACAAATCCCACTGGATCTTAAGGCACAGGAATAATCCTCTTTGGTTCAATGCTCTGCCCTCAAGACCTCTCGGGATTGCAGTGTATTCCAGACTACTGAGTCAGCCCACCCCACAGCTCTCTACAGAGGCTTTGTCCATTTTGCAACTCTGAAGGGCAGAGTAGAATCCCCAGGGCTCTACCAAGCAGGGGTCTCCATGACTCAGCTTCCGGAGGTCCTACCCTCAGGGCTTCAAGTGGAGGCTGTCTGACCTGTTGAAACCCTGGTGGTGGTGACCCTGATGATCTCAATATCCTTCAGAGCCATTCTTCCCTTTTCTTGAAGAACAGGACGAGTTCAGGGCCAAATAGCTCAGTCATCCTGTCCTATAGAATCTAAGGACTCAGAGAACCCCATTTAACTCTATCCCATCTCAGTGTCCTTCAGTGCAAACTGGCAATGCTCCTGCTGGTGTGGCTGATTCAGACACACTTTCTCCTGTTTTTGCAATGGACGGGCTGAGAATTTCCCAAATCTTCAAGTTCTGGTTTCTCTTTGTTTAACAATTCCTTCTTCAATTTACTTCTCTCTTTTTGCATTTTACCATAGGCATTCAGGAGGAACCACAGTGCCACTCTTACACTTCACTTAGAAATCTTAGCTAAAATGTTTAATTTCATCGCTTGCATATTCTACTTTCCACAAAACACTAGAACATAAAGACAGTTCAAGCAAGCTCTTTGCCACCTTCTGGCATGGATTGCCTTTTCCCATTATCCAATGCCATGTTCCCAATTTCCATCTGAGGCCTCACTGAAATGGCTCTTACCACCCATATTTCTAGTGACATTCTATAAGTAGTCATTTATATGTTTTCTTCAGGAAAGGGAGGCTTTCCCTCCAGCTCTCTCCTACTTCCTAAGCCCTCATCAGAATCACCTGTAACAGTTCTTTCATGGGATCTCAACTTTTTTGGGATCAACTTCAAAACTCTCCCTACTTCTACCCAGTTCAAAGCCACTTCCACATGTTTGGTGCTTGTTACAGCAACACCCTACTTCTCAGTACTAAGTTTTGTATTTGTCTGCTCTAGTTGCTGTAATGATATACCACACTGGTTGGCTTAAATAATTGACACTTATTTCTCACAGCTCAGAAGGCCGGAAGTACAAGATCAAGGTCCAATAGATCCAGTGTCTGTTGTCTTCCTGGCTTACAGATGGCCACCTTCTTGCTGTGTCTTCACATGGTAGAGAGGGAAAGTTCTTGTGTCTCTTCCTTTTTTTTTTTTTTTAATAAGGAATGGCATTAATTCTATCATGAGAGCCCTACCCTCATGGCCTAATCTAATCCCCTAAAGACTCCACTTCCAAATACCATTACACTAGAGGTTAGTACTTCAACATATGAAGTTTTGGGGAACAAATATTCAACCCATAATACTCCTCATTTGTAAAATGGATCTGATACCAGCCTACCTATATCATATGGCTTCCTTAAGAGGTGTGACCTGTCTGAATCTACATCTCCTGAAGTTCCACAGTTCTTGCCTCATGTATTGTGAAGTTTTGTCACTAAGCTCATAAATGTTAAGGAATGTTATGTCCTCAAGATGAATTGATCTTTTATCATTATGAAATTACCTTCTTTATCACTGACAATATTCTTTCTTCAAAAATATATGTTCTCATTCATTTGGGGAATATAAATAATAGTGAAAGGGAAAATAAGGGAAGGGAGAAGAAATGTGTGGGAAATATCAGAAAGGGAGACAGAACGTAAAGACTGCTAACTCTGGGAAACGAACTAGGGGTGGTAGAAGGGGAGGAGGGCGGGGGGTGGGAGTGAATGGGTGACGGGCACTGGGTGTTATTCTGTATGTTAGTAAATTGAACACCAATAAAAAATAAATAAACATATATATATTTAACCCCCCCCAAAAAAAAATAAAATAAATAAACAAACAAATAAATAAATAAATAAATAAATAATAGGACAGAGAAAAAAAAATCTATTTTGTCTGATATGAATGTAGCCACTCGAGCTTCCTTGTGATTAATATTAGTGTGGGATAACTTTTCTGTCCTTTTATTTCTAACCTACTTGTATTTTTATATTTGAAAAAGATTTATAATAGGCAGCATATAGCTGTGTATTGCTTTTATATTCATTCTTACAATCTATGCTGTTAATGAGGATTTTAGGTCATTTACACTTATTATAGTTACTGATATATTGATACAGGTTTAAATCTGTAATCTTGCTACTTGGTTTTTTACTGTCCTATTTGTTTCCTTTCTATTTTTTTTTTTTTGCCTCTTTTGGATTAATTGAACATTTTTTTCCAATAATTCCATTTTATTTGTTTGGCTGGCCCATTAGATTAATTTTACTCCTTATTTTGTAATTTCAGTGATTTCTTTAGGATTAAAGCATATATATCTAACCACTTTCCACTTTTTCTAGTGATATTTTTTACTGTGCATATAGTATAAGGACCTTATAATAGTATGCCTGTTTTTTTCCCTTCTCAATATTTGTGCAATTATTGTCATACATTTTATACTTTTGTAACATACTTTTATATGTTACAAATCTCACACTACGTCATTATCTTTTGATTATCAATGGAATAATTTGATGGGATTTAGAGAAGAAGAAAAAACCATATATTTACCTATGTAGTTACCAATTCTGGTACTTTACATCCCTCTATGGACATTTATATTTCTATCTGGTATCATTTCCCTTCTGACTGAAGGACTTTCCTTAACATTTCTTATAGCACATGTGGTTCTACTGATGATTAATTCTTTTAGCTGTTTATATTTTGAAAAAGTCTTTATTTCTTAGTTTTGAAATATTTGTTTGTTGAGTGTAGAAATCTAGGTTGACTTTTTTTCTTTCAATGCTTTAAAAATGCTGTTGTACTCTCTTCTTACTTGGTATCTTAGCTTAGGCTGCAATAACAAAAGTATGATAGATTCGGTAGCTCATAAATAACAGAGATGTATTTCTCACAGTTCTAGATACTGGATATCTGAGACATTGGTGCCATCATGGTGGGGTTATGGTGAGAGACCTCTTCTGGGCTGCAGATTTCTCATTGTGTCCTCACATGGTGGAAGGGGGCAAGAGAGCTCTCTGGGGTCTCTTTTATAAGAACACTAATTCCATGACCTAATCACCTCCCAAAGGCCCCACCTTCTAATACTCTCACCTTGGGGATTAGGTTTCAGTGTACAAATTATGGTGAAACATTCATTAGCATTTGGATTGTTTTTAACAAGAAGTCTGCTAACATCATTTCTTTTGTTTCTCCACATATAACATGTCCTTTCTCTGACTACTTTTAAGATTTTCTATCACTGGTTTTGAGCAATTTGATTATGATATGCTTTAGTATGGTTTTCTTCATATTTTTGTGGCTCAAATTCATTAAGATTCTTGGCTCTCTGTGTTTATAGTTTTCATCAAATTTGGAAAAATTTCAGCCACTATTTCATCAAACATTTTTCTATTGTGCCTCCTTTCCCTCTTTTAGCAATTCTAATTACATGTGTACAAGGCTGCTCCATGTCGTCCTTTAGCTCACTAAAGCTTTGTTAAATTTTGTACTCTCTTTTCTCCCTGTGATTCATTTATTAATATATCTTCAAGTTCACTGACCTTTTTTTTAAAGATTTATTCATTTATTTATTCATGAGAGACACAGAGAGAGAGAGAGAGGCAGAGACACAGGCAGAGGGAGAAGCAGGCTCCATGCAGGGAGCCCGACATGGGACTCGATCCCAGGTCTCCAGGATCACGCCCTAGACTGGAAGGCAACGCTAAACCACTGAGCCACCCGAGCTGCCCTCACTGACCTTTTATTTCTGAAAATCTAGTCTACTATTAATCTAATCCAGTGTATATTTCATTTCACATATTGTAATTTCACCTCAAGTTTGACTTGGGTCTTTTTATATCATTCATGTATCTATTTAAATTCTTGAAGATCTATAGTTATAAACAGCTATAATACAATTATAATAACTATTACAATGCCCATATTTGCTAAATTTAATATCTGTGTCAATTATAGGTCAAATATGATTGATTGAATTATATTTTCTTTATGAAAGAAATGCTTCTCTGGGCTTTTTTTTTTGCATTCTTGAAATTTTTTTTCTAACAGTTTTTTTGAAGTTTAATTTACATACGATAAAATTCATGCTTTTAATGTGTGCAATTCAATGGCTTTTAGTATATTCATAGAGTTACACAACCACCACCATTATCTAATTTTAGAACATTCATCATCATCACCCAAAAAATCCTTATACCCCATTGCAGTCATTATCCATTCTGTCCCAACCCCACCCTGCCCCCTGGAAACACTAGTCTACTTTCTGATTCTGGATTCGCCTATTCTGGAAATTTCATGAAAAGGGAATAAGTATGTAATCTTTTATGATTGGCTTCTTTCACTTAGTATAATACTTTCAAGATTTATCCAAGTTAAAAATGTATTATACTCCATTTCTTTCTATTGTTGAATAATACTCTCTGGTATGGATACAACACATTTTGTTTATCCATTCACCAGTTGATGGATATTTGGGTTGTTCTTATCTGGGAAATTTTTATTGGATGTAGAACATTATGAACTTTACCTTATTGAGTACTGGATATTTTTACTCCTGTAAATATTCTGACTTCTGTTCTGGGGTGCAGTTCCTTAGTGAAAATTTCATCTATATGAATTTTGCTTTTAATATTTGTTAGGCAATACCACTGTGGTGTTCAATCTAGGCCTAATTATTCCCCACCACCAAGGTAAGACCCTGATGTACTGTATCTAATGCTCCATGAATCTTGAGGTCTTCCACTCTGGTTGGTAGGACAGGCACTATCCCCAGCCCTGTGTAAATGTTGGGCACTGTGACTTCCTTTCCATTCAGTTAGTTCTTTCTCTAGTTTCTGTTAGCTTCCCACCATGCGTGCACAGATCTGCTTGGCTAAATACCCATGTGAGATGCTCTTCAGATCCCCAGCATTCTCTCTGTGTGTAGCTCTGTCCTACGAACTCCAGCTTCTTTCCAGTCTCTTGGGTGTGAATTCTCAACTCTGTCCTATGAGCTCCAGCTTCTTCCCAGTCTCTCAGGTGTGAATCCTCAACTCAGGGAAGCTGCTGGCCTCCTCCTGGGCTCCCTCTCTGTGCCAGGGCCTGGAGACTCTCACAAAAAAATGTAAAAGCCCTGCAATAATAAGCTTATTTCATTTGTCTCCCATATTTCAGAGGGCCTTGTACTTCATAACCTGATGTACAATGCCTTTGAGACTGTGGTTTCATATACTCCATGTGTTCTTAGGTCATTTTGGGTAGGAGGGTAAATTTGTTTTTGTGACTCTATTTCAACAGAAAACAGATGTACCATGACCCATAATTAAAAAGGTTAAGCTACTTCATGGTAGCTGTCAAGGCTGCTGCACAGAGAAATATAAACTTTCTACATATGACATCTCTATATATGAGATGTCGATATTGATATTGATATATTCCTGCATTTTGGAAAAAGATTAGCTGTGTCTTTTGTTTCTTTTGGTAGATAATATGTTAATAACTGTGCCTTTAGGAAATCCATGTGTGCCATTTACCTCCTTGAATGTGGGAACATTTATGTCTCCTCTCACAGGTGATCAGCGAGTTTGAAGCCTCTCCTGACTCATTTTCCTACAGAATTCCCAACCTGAGTCGGAACCGTCAGTACAGCGTCTGGGTGGTAGCTGTGACTTCGGCTGGGAGAGGCAACAGCAGTGAAATCATCATGGTGGAGCCATTAGCTAAAGGTGTGCCACTGTAGTAAAGACCTCATTTCCCACTCTAATTGGACTGTGTTTAAATCCCTATTCTACCAGAAATAAAGCTTACAATGCCCTAAAAATCACTAGAAAATCAGAACATCACGTGTTATCACATTTCAGCTTAAGAAATAAGGTTGCTGCTAGTTAGCACTGGGCTTTTATGCAAATCAGAAAAGAATCCTTCTAGAAGTGAACATAGCACTGAGAGTGAGTGGCTTTACAACTCAAAGTGTCTTAAGGAAAGTGAGGAAAAAGAGCCTCCACTCACCCCTTGGGTGGGTGAAAATCACTACATACCAACTTCCCAAGGAAATTCTACTTTCATCAAAAGCAATCATCATACTTCTTAAAGAGGAAGTGCTTATTTTAGGGTCTGTGGAATTTGGAAATTTATGAATATAAGAAAATCTTTGGCTCTTCTTCCATTGATGGAATGCTATAAAAAAAAAGACCTTAATTAACAGTGGGAAGTCAAAGTCACCAAAGAATAAAAGTTCCCAAAAATTAATGTAGAATCAGCACACTGAAATGTTATACTGGTCCTAAAAAGCACGTATAGGCACAGAATATTCTTATTCTACTTCTGTTAATTGCTACCACCCAGTGTTTAGGGTACCACTAAATTACCAGTTTTCACTAGTAAATATACTAACATCATAATTCCAGGCCAGCAGGAGATGCCTCCTGATTTTGGAATACACCACATTGGCAATTGGTTACTAACAAGGCTGCTAGGTGCCTAAAAGAGAAAAGAGAACATTCCAAGATTGCAATTTTACCTCTAAGAGATCTTGATAACATGCTTATTAATGTGATAATTATGAAAAGGTCAGAATACAATAGTGAGGGAGAAAAAGAGAATGCTGTCACATTTTTTTTACAAAATTGCAGATAAAAAGTAAATATGTTGTTGGCAAGGAAAACAAATTCATGGATTTTTTTTTTGTTTATTGGGGCTCTTTGATTATGATATCCAGCCACCCTGAACACACACTCTCACATTTAGAAAGCAGTGATTATCAATGAGTATAAGGATTGTATCATGGGATCAAAGCAAACCAGCAGCATGAGATGCAGGGTTAGGCAATAGCTTTACCTCGTCTCTACTTCTGTGTGTTGAGTGTCAGGCAGGCAGTTGGGAAAGTCATTTTTCTCAAGAGACCTCCAGCAGGAGTCAGATATGGAGAGGGGTCAGCACCCAGATACCCATCTGGGAAGAACCCACCTGGGAAATAGAGTCAAGTCCTTGAGTAGTTTTGCGGAGTATCAGCTTGCTCTGGGGAGGGAGAAGCACATGTTGCTGGTTTGCTTTGATCCCATGATACAATCCTTATGCTCATTGATAATCATTGCTTTCTAAATGTGAGAGTGTGTGTTCAGGGTGGCTGGATATCATAATCAAAGAGTCCAATAAACAAAAAAAGATCCGTGAATTTATTTAACTTGCCAACAACATATTTACTTTTTATCTGCATTTGTGTTTAAAACAGTGACAGCATTCTCTTTTCCCCCCTCACTATTGTATTCTGACCTTTTCTTAATTATCACATTAATAAGCATGTTATCAAGATCTCTTAGAGGTAAAATTGCAATCTTGGAATGTGATGTCTATGACTGCATCTGGCCTGGCTACGCTTCCAGAGGGAATGTCCCAGAAGACAGTATCCCAATGTATGGCAAAGGTGGGGCACATTGCTTTGCCTCTGGAGGACTTGTGTCTTGATGTCAGCTTTTATGTCTCCCTTAAGAAGGTAGCTCTAAGAACCTGTCAGTTCCAGGCCTCTCGGTCTTCAAGGAGGCCCCTGTGACAAAGGTCCACCTGGGCTTTTTCCTCTCTGCTCCTGCTACTTTGGGACTGTGCTGATGTCACATGTCTCAGGCCAATGCTCCTGTTGGAGCATCTGAATCTCTATCCCAAGCAAACAGTTGCTTCAGAAGAAGCTGTTCAGAAAACATTCATTTTTTCTTAACATTTGTGCTGAAGATCAAGTTAATTCAATAAAGTCAGGAAAGTTCCACAAAATTGATAAATAGAAGCTGTTCCTGTTTTACTTCTCCATCTTTTGGGGCTTTATACTTTGTGTAGTCTATTCTCTCAGATATTAAAAGTATATTTTAATGTGTGATTTTTGGAGTTAAGATAAATTGCTTAATAAAGTGCTCTGACAAATAATTGGGCTCATAGAAAACACAGCTTGGGGCTGCTAGGCTTATGAAAACCCAAATATTTAATTTGGGCTCCTCAAGTTTAGTCAAAAGATGGGGGAAATGCCACAATAGAAATTTTCAGCTATTTGTATGTTCTTAACAAATAAACCTCTTTTACATATATCATTATTTGGCTATGCTGCATTCACCCTTTTTGGGAGTGTTACTATATGGGGGAAGGTCATTTTGGCTTTTGTATAGATGAGGCTGTGGCATAATTGGGTTTCTGCTGTGTTTGGTGCCCCAGCTCCTGCACGAATCCTGACCTTCAGTGGCACAGTGACTACTCCATGGATGAAGGACATCGCCTTGCCTTGTAAAGCTGTTGGGGACCCTTCTCCTGCAGTAAAGTGGATGAAAGACAGGTAACCAGTAACCTAATGTATGCCTTTAGTGAAACTCTAGAGATTACATCAGACATACCAAGTTGGGTCTAGTGGTCTAATTTTCTATCCATTGACACTCATGAAAATTCCAGGAAACACCAAATCTTCTGAGATGGAAGAGGAGGTGTGGGCATGGAGTAGGATCTTGACTTTAGCACTAAAAAGGTCTGGCATTTTGTGTCAATCTTCCATAAATTCAGATCCTTTAAGTTCAACAGAACGCTTGCAAGGAAAATAGTCTGACCAATCCAATCATCTCTGTACTTTATCATGTGAATTTCCCATATAACTGAGATAAAGAAGGCCAATGTCACCTGAGACCTGACAACTATCTTTCTCCTTCTAAGATAACAGTTCAACCAACCCTACCTCAAATGCTCTGAGAAATAACGTCAAGAAATGGAATGCATTAGGACTTTGCTAACATAAAATCTGGTTTTCCATACTCAATAGTAATTATTAGAATAATCGCAGCCAAGATAGGAGGCAGAAAGTGGGTGAGATGTATTCTGTCCTATAACTTTTCTAAGTGCTTTCTCTATGTTCAGAGGAAGAAATTAGGATATAAATTAAGGGCTGACAATTCACTAATGAGCATGGAGATTTGATATAAAATGGTTTCAGAGGAGTGCCTATTTTAAACAAAAGCCCTTAAAAGACATAAACTATTGAAATAACAGTCTTGGTCCAGGGACCACTTTTCTCCTCTTTTAAAATCAGTTTATCCAAAGAAATAAATAAGCTCCCAAGGTCAGGCATCCTGCCTAATGTGGGGATGGCTGGACAGTTGCCACCATGGCTGCAGTTACAATGGCGAGGGAACTCTTTTTATTCTAGGACCAACTCATCACCCTCTTGAGAGACCATGGTTCATGGGGTCAAAATCATTAACAACTGTAGATCTAAGCAAGTCTACAGGAGATTCCCACATTTAGTTGTCCCTATGTGATTGTGTCAAAATGGCACTTCTGTCCCAGAAGGAATTCCCAAGAGGAAGTGGTTGGTGCCTATATGGTGGAGGAGGGAGAGGCCCATTCAGCATGTGACGAACATTGCCATATGTGAGAGCCAGAATCCAAGCCCCTGGCACAAATCTACCCTCCACATGGCGTGTTTTACAATGAATGAAATTCAGCTATTTGATTGTTTTTGTCATGTAATCACAATTTAGTTCCAAATGTGTTGTTTACCTCAGAGAGAGTCTTTATGCTTTTCCCCAGCCTCAGCTAATTTGGATTGTAATTTCTTTAATCTGTGCCCTTTTCTTCCTGTGAGGTAGTAACGGGACACCCAGCCTAGTAACGATTGATGGGCGGAGGAGCATCTTCAGCAACGGGAGCTTCATTATCCGTACAGTGAAGGCGGAAGATTCTGGCTATTATAGCTGCATTGCCAATAACAACTGGGGATCTGATGAAATTATTTTAAATTTACAAGTACAAGGTACAATAATTGGGGACTCTTCTTAATGATATTTTTATATGCATGCCTATATGCAAAGAGTAAAATTGAACAAATTTAAAAATCAGCCTTTCTAAAGAGCTAATTGCTATTTTCATATTACAAAAAAAAAATGTTCGTTTCAGAAAATGTAATGCAGCAAATCAAAAAACATTCATAATCCGAAAGATAACACTATTCATATTTTTGTGCATAGAGAGCCTAGTCTCATTTTTCTTTATGTGCATCGCTAAGTTCTTGATAATTTCAGCTAATTGCACGGTTTAGTCTACATATGTGTCAGTAGAACCCAGAAAACACACACACAAAAACAATTAGTCTGAACTGAAGTCTGTTATCTGCTGAGTAACTAAACTTTTATATGTAATGTACATTAAGAGGTCATCAGATGAAAATCTAAGCATATTGCTATAACAATTAGTTGAATCTTTAATACAGCATATGTGGTTTTTTCTTGCTATCAAACACAAAAAGCACGTGACAAATTCAAGATAATTAAATTAAAATTGTACCTAAAATCCCAAATGGCCATTGAGCGGGTTCATGTTTGGGTGCACAGCCATATTTTATTAGTAGAAAAATCAAAGGGTATGTATGCTTCTTTGGACTTAAGTGTTGTCACATTAGTAAATCAGAGAGAGTAAAAATAAAATTGGTATTGGGAGGGAAGAGGAGGAGAACAACCATATTTTTTAAAAAATAATGCAATATTGGTCTGAAATTCCAAGTAAATTGGAGTCGAGGGAATTCCATTGTGTTTCAGAAAATTGGCATGATATTGTGACTCTGACAGGTCAGGTTTTCCCACCTTTGGGTTAATATATATGGGCCTTTCTCAGAGGAAAAGAGATGAGCATTTTATGGGAAGTTTCTATACAATTTGGATAACCTGATTCTGAAATCCTTCAATGTTTCTGTCCTCGGTGCTGATCCAAAATAATATTGAGCCCCATTAGTTAGAAGTATGTATTCTTCAAAACCTCATATGAGTGTGCAAGTTCACGTGCAGACACCCAATGGCACACCTTTGATTTTCAGAGCTGTGTGTAGGTGTGTGTGTGTATGTGTTGCATCTTGGGGGAGTAGCTTAAAAAGTGAAAATTTTTGCTATTCTTTTTCCCACTAGCCACTGTGCCCTCCCCTACTCCACCTCCCTTAAATTTCCCTCACCCAGTCTTCCCTCCCCTACTCTCTCCTCCCCCTTCGCATCCCTGGGAACAGAACAGCTAAGTGGATGCCATTTATCTTTTTCCCTTGGATCATGGCTGAAATTCAGAGCAATGCACACATCCTCAGTAAGCGTAAAGAAGATTTCAATCAGTGATGAACGACTCAGAAATTCAAGGAATCAGTGAGGAAATGAGTTAGACATAAATCCAAGGAGAAATGCAGTTGAATTTTCATTAAATAATAGACTCACTCTGCTCTGTCTCTTTAACCAAGGACCTCAACTAAATAGACATTTTGACAGAAGTGAATTGCATATTTTGGCAACCTAAAACACTTATTTAATAAATGGCTGTTAAAAATGATTTGGTAAATGGCTGTTAAGGCAGATTAAAGATGTGAAAAACTAATTCTTGTTTTCTAAAAACTGTTTCCTATCTAGTTCCACCCGATCAGCCTCGGCTTACAGTGTCCAAAACTACATCTTCTTCCATCACGCTCTCATGGCTCCCTGGAGACAACGGGGGCAGTTCTATCAGAGGTAATGAGCAATAGGTGCCCACAGTAGTTGATTGTCACTATCCTCAGGCTGAGAAGTGACACATCTCCATCAAGTAATTATTATGTGTCAATTATAATTAATGGTCCCACCACCTAAACAGCAAGCCACGCGTCTATTTTTATGGTATTTACCGAAACCCATCATTCATCCAAGGCATCCCATTCACAAAATTACCATTGTGCATCCAACCCGAGAGGAAGATTAATGAAGGCAGGAAAGAAAGAATTTGGTAACCTCCCCCCCCCAAGATTCTTCTTCCCCATGTTGTCAACACTCCATCATTCATTCACTCCTTTACTCAATCACTCATTTGAATAATTAATAATTACTAATTTAATTAGTAATTAAGCAGTTACTGTTATAATTTTTAAAGCACGAAAAGATGGAGAACCTAGAGTTTAGGTGAGAAATGATCCATTTGCACAAAGCTTTTGAAAGTAGTCCATAGCAGAAAAGAATAAAGGAAGTCTGTTCTGAGGAATGAGATAGCATGATAATTCTGCATAGAGTTGGAGCAAGCTGTGGCCACAGGAAAGGGAGAGAATCCAGAGCAACAGACAAAAGATGCACATTATATGGTCTCATTCATTTGGGGAATATAAAAAATAGTGAAAGGAAGTAAAGGGAAAGGAGAGGAAATGAGTGAAAATATCAGTGAGGGTGACAAAGCATGAGAGACACCTAACTCTGGGAAATGAGCAAGGGGTAGTGCAAGGGGGATGTGGGCGGGGGGTTGGGATGACTGGGTGATGGACACTGAGGGGGGCACTGGGCAGGATGAGCACTGGGCAGGATGAGCACTGGGTGTTATGCTATATGTTGGCAAATTGAACTCCGATTTAAAAAAGTAAAATAAATTAAAAAAAAAAAAAGAGTTGGGGATGGGGGCTTGGTCCTAGAGCATGGGCGGGGAATTCCAAAGAGAGAGGACATTCCTTCTTCTGAGTGAGGAGGGTGATAGACAACCAGAAATAGCGAGCCATTTCAGGGTGAAGCCAGCAGTGTGCTGGAGCCAGCTCCTTCCAGCTCATGAGAGCAAACTGTCCTATCTCTTCCCCGCCTTAAACTCAGTGACTGCACCCAGGCTAGGGATTGTCACACACACCAAAAATCAGAAATGCTACTGGTCAGGGCTCTTTTTTATTTAAGATTGATTTTATTTATTTATTTATTTATTTATTTATTTATTTATTTATTTAAGAGGGAGAGAGAGAGAAAGCAGGGAGGAGAAGCAGAGGAAAAGGGAGAAGCAGACTCCCCTCTGAGCAGGGAGCCCAATGGAGGATTCAATACCAGAACCCTGAGATCATGACCTGACCTGAAGGCAGACACTTAACTAACTAAGCCACCCAGGCACCTCTCTACTTTTTTTTTTTTTTTTAACAATCAGTTGGTGAATATTTATTACCCTTCACTGAGTAAATGGGAGGATGTTCCCTTTTTGGGAAGGGGGAGAGAAAAAGGCGAGATTATATTTTTAAATAATTGGCTGACTTGAGGTGAAATTATGCTTGTAGTTTTGAGGAATATGGGGAAGATTTGTAACAGCTACCGTGTGAAATGCACAGGGAGTCATTAATAGAGCAAAAAAGTCATTGCCAAGAGGGAGCGAGGCCCCAGCTGCATATAAATTGCCTAAATTGTGGTCACAGTTTTCCCAGTTTAATGACTTTGTCAAGTAGTGCCAGACACCTGGAAGAAAAAGTGAATCACAGGTTACCAGAGCCGGTGACTGGAAGAATAAGTGTGGCCAAAGTCAGAGGAGTGAGTGAAAATAGGCTCCTGGTGGAAATGGTTTACAGAAGGTTCTAGGCTGGTTAGAGAACATCGTTATGGAAAAAAAAAAAAAATGGGGCATTGAGGGGAGAGTTAGAGGGACTCTAGGACTTCAGGCTCAAATGAAATAAAGTTTTGGTTCTGTAAGTATGAGAGCCTGGGAGAGGTGGTACAGGAAGTGTCAGAGCAGAAGGTCATGAAGGTGAAGCCAATTTTAGTAATGAAGGGTTTCTAAGCAAAGACAATCCCCTGATTGTCCCTGAAACACAATGGTAGCCAAAGCTGTTGGCATGGGGTCTCCTATTGCCAAGGGTTAGAGGAGCTTCCCAGATGTGATTTGGGTGGAGGAAATTAGAAGGAAAGTGTTCTTCCCCATGACATTCAGAGCAGCAGGGAGGTGGTTTGGGCAGAGCTGGAGTTGAAGCCAGGAGATGACATGGGAGCATGGAGAACACAGATCCGTCATCCATCTGTCAGGTGCTGTAGGAGCTTTGAGACGTGCAGATCAGGAATGCTCAAAGAGAAAATGAGTCTCGGAAAGGAGGAGGGACCCCAAGGCAGCAGAGGCCCAGAGGGGAGGGAAGGAGTAAAGAGTAGGGAAGATGTGGACCCTGACCACAGAAGAGGAATCAAGGACAGATGACCTCCATGTGAGAGGTCCGCAAAACACTTGATGCTGCCTGTGTGGGCTTGGGAGTCTCTGCAGTGCTTTGCCCATGTCAAAAATGGAGCCCGGAGGATAGCAGTCCACTCAGGGGTGGGGGGGGGGTTGAGGACACCATGCACCAGGCAGGCTGGTCCTTGATTGCCTGGGTGTGAATGTGGAGGAGGCAGGGACGGAGAAAACAGACCTGTTTGCCCCCCAGGAAGTGATTGGGGTAACAGGATGATGGCCATAACAAGGAGGAATGTCTCAATGATCACAAGGGCCAATAGTGCTGGCTTCAGTTTCTGAAGGTGGGGTTTGAATCTCACTTACTTTAGCGGGCCGTCAAATGGTCACCTAACCTCTCTGGACCTCAGTGTCTTGCTCTGTGCTGTGGGGATAAAAATCACTATCTTCTAGGGTTATGTGAAGTAATGAACCTAGTGGGCTGAGGACGGTGCTTGGCACATGGTGAACACTCAGGAAATGGACAGTTAATGTTCATGCTAGTGGAAGTACAGGTGGTAGTGGTCATGTACAGAAATGAATTTTTGGAGGGATTTTTCAGACAAAGGAGAGGCCAGGTCACCATGGAAATGTTGGAATGAATACAGGATTTAGAGCCAGTTCCCTTGGTGATTATGGCCTGGGTGGGGGGTTGTTGAGGAGATTCCTACCCCCTTGATAACATACCCCTTTTCTGGAGCTTTAGTTCTCTTAAATGTAAGTCAGCTTCAGAGCATGCTGATACCCAAGGATTCAGGCATGTGTTCCCTGAGGGCCAATATCTAGAGACCTAGTGTCCATTCCCTGCTGCTTGCTACACCCTTTAAAAGGAAATGGGGAGAAAGTGGTTTTATTTTCACCACACCAATTAGCAATACACCATAGTAATGTCTGGTGTGGCCTAAATACTAATCAAAACATCATCATAGCCCTCCTCCCAGCCTGGGTTCAATTTCCTGGCATCAGGGAGACTTTAACTGTTTTCTTCCAAAGATGCATGAGTGCTGAGAACTCTCATCCCCTACAAAATACAAACGTCCACCAACTTTTAGTAGAAAGGAAATAAGACTCTTTCAAATATGTCTTGTGCTCTGTAGGATACATATTGCAGTACTCCGAGGATAACAGTGAGCAGTGGGGAAGTTTTCCAATCAGCCCAAGTGAACGTTCTTACCGCTTGGAAAATCTGAAGTGTGGTACTTGGTATAAGTTCACTCTTACTGCCCAAAATGGAGTGGGACCGGGACGCATAAGTGAAATCATAGAAGCAAAAACATTGGGGAAAGGTATGTGTGCTTCCTGGTGTCTACATTTCCTCTACTTTCCAGATTTAATTTGGGGACTGGAACCACAGAAGATGTCATTATATTTGCATGTTTGTGAGTTTGAACTTTGTTATTCCCAAAACGGGTTTGGAAGTGTTGCGGTGCAATGAGAGGAATGGCCCATCTTCACAGAATATCCTGATTCCCTTCCTTCGTTATCTCACCTGCCGTGAAAAAGACAAGTGCCATTTGCAAATCAAGGGTTTCAGTGCCAACATAAAGTGCCCCAGCTGGGTCACCATGAAATATGACATTTACCCCTCACCTTCTTCTACTGTGATCTTCCCCCTCTCCGTCGCCCGATGCCCCCTCTATCCATAACTCGCATTTTGCCTCCAAGGCCCCACTTTTCAGGTGAGAAGTGACTGATATAGACTGTTGACTTTTAATGTGAATTGGTTTTTAATCTGAAACATGAATGTTTGAGGAGATGAACCCCTGGGGATGGAGGGATCGGTGCTCAGCAGTGAAATTGTAGTCTGGGGACACCAATAAGGGGAGGAGCACAGTGGCACAGAAGAGTGAGTGAGGCAGTGAAGAGAGGGTCTTTGGAACTTCCTCTCATGTCTGACTCTCATCGAGTGCATGGAGCCACACTGGATAGCAGCAAAGAGTGAGAGATGGGAAGGCAAAGGTGCTACCTGGACCTGGCACCTGAGTTTTGGATAAGATGCAGCAAGGCTTCAGAGGATGAGGGATTTATTTATGCAGAAGTATGTCCACTAGATCCCTGGGTTCCAGTAGGAATTGTTTAGATAGCAAGGGACACCCGTTGGTACTTCCCAAATCCAACTAAACTATTCTTGAGTCAGGTCCATCCACCCCAGAGTGGAAACAGGTCAGCTCAGCACACAGCACTGGTTCCTTCAGAACCACTCAAGGAAATGCATACATGAAAGTAGCACTGTTCTTCAAGAGCTCTGACATATACAAAGATAGCCTCTACCCACCCAGTTTTCCCTCTAGTACCTACGAAGGGAGATAGTTGGAGACTGCCCATTGGTTTATAGGTCCCAATAAATAGTGGACAAATTGGGAGTTGACTATGACCAAGACTTGGACTGAGCTCCTTACCCAGATGGGGAAAGCAGCCAAAGAGGAAATGTGTGACTATGCAGATGGCCTTCATTTGTGTATCCCATGAGCTGACCTCCACTGTGCACTCTCCTACAGAGCCCCAATTTTCAAAGGAGCAAGAACTCTTTGCCAGCATCAACACCACGCGCGTGAGGCTGAACCTCATTGGCTGGAATGATGGCGGCTGTCCCATCACCTCCTTCACACTGGAGTACAGACCCTTTGGGACCACAGTCTGGACCACAGCTCAGCGGACCTCTCTTTCCAAGTCGTACATTTTGTACGACCTGCAAGAAGCCACGTGGTATGAGCTACAGATGAGGGTGTGCAACAGTGCCGGCTGTGCAGAGAAGCAGGCCAACTTCGCCACGCTGAACTACGATGGCAGTAAGCTGGCTGGCTTTATGGCCCTCCTCTTTGTGTCACAGGACATGTGCATGTGCTTACTGTCCCTTTCCCATGCAACATTCATCCTTGGCACAGAGTGACCAGTGCTCACAGATCCCTTTAGGCTTCGGGGCCATTCAGTCGGCTCCCTGTGGGGCTCCCTAGTTCACGGTGTTCCCGAGACCATGGCTCTGTTCCAGAAATACGGAACTGAGGGCTAATGGGAATCTCCTTAGGGATTCTTGGTGCAGAAGTGGTTTCTCTTTGGGCTGAAGGATTCTTTACCTTCATTTACCAAACATGTGCTTCTGTGCATTTGTCAATGACTATGTGCTAACACTGCTTTTGTTGTCTCCCTACCCATTCCCCACCCCATCCCAACCCACATAACTCTGCCTTTGCTCTCATTTAGCCCTTAGACTGCATGTGCCAAAACAGTCTTCATGGTAAAGGAGCTTATGGCAGTCCCTAAGCAGAAATGCAGGCACTGATGAAAGCGGTATATCATAGGATATTAGCATGTGTCCCACCCCACACACACATGCACATGCAATTTGCATGGACTTTCTGAAAACCAGGCAAGGTATCTTGTGATGGTTGGTGAACCAAAAATAAATGATACAGATTTTTATCCTTTTTTTTTCTACAACTTGTATCAAAGGCTATTTATTGATATCTGAACAAATGTCCAGCCCAGTGAGGTGAAAGATAGTGGGTCATTGATGGTTATGCAGTTAGGGAACTTTAGAAAGTCTCAAACAGCATGTTGGTGCTGATTTCTACAGCTTTGCAGTGACTTTGACTCAGGGAAAAGCAGTGATTGAGTTAGCTGCTCAAACACAAGACCCACTACAGTTCATCAGGATATTGGAAGCACCTGGCTTAGTTAGCATCCCCCACCCCTCCGAGTCTTCTGGCCAATGCCATTGATCAGGTCAGACCACAGTGTTGGATGGTTTAGCCCAGGAAGTGTGTACCTGAGCAAACACCACCCATACTTTATTCATCATCAGTAGGCAGGCTAAAGGGTCTTCCCTCTTCTGCCTGTATGTATTCGGGATCTTGCTTAATTAAAGCTCCAGCAAGAACCTCCTTGGAGCACAGGTTTTACAATCCTAACAAGAATATCCATGAACCCAAGAACTCTCATAAACAACTAAAGGAAGCTAACCAGGTGATGTTGACTGGGATCCTCATTTGGTCATTTTCTCCTAGACTGTCATGGATGACCCAGAATGAGTTCTTTCTGCTCTGGCACACTGGAAACCCACTCCCAAGTTTCCTATCCAGGGCCATGTCACCACAAAGTCTTCCCCAGCCAACACCCTATCTGGCCTCCAGCATTTCAGGCCTGGGGCACATGAAAGTAGGAAGAGCCTTAGGTGGAAGCCTTCCTGGTATTGGTTACTCCAGCCTGGGGTTCTGCAACTGCAGTGTACTCTGCGCCATGGCTCTGGAATGGCTAGCTCAGCAACTGGATTGTAACCCTTCTGCTCAAGAGCTGATGCTCTTCGTGGGCCACCTCTAACTTTCTAGCCCTCAGTTGCAAGTAATGTCATTCAAGGGTGTCCCAACCCCAAGTACCAACCATAGTCAGAGTAGCCCTTCCCTGTGGCTTTCTCCTCCAACATGATTTAATTCTTTGATCTTATGAAATAAAGGACTTTGATTTACCAAACTTTACTTTGCATTTAAGAGTTCCCCCAAAGTCCTCTGCTAGCAGGTACATATTCGGGCAGAAAGCATATTTCTTACTTTAGCTTATTGGCTTACATTAATTGACTTACAATAATCACATGCTGGCATGTAGCTTCTCTATAATCTGTGTAGGTGCCAGAGCACTGGGCTTCACTGTGCATATTGATGATATGGTCATGCTAATCTTTTAATGAGAAATCACTCACAGGCAAAATTTGAAACTGTAATTCAAACTTACAAAGCACTCTGCAGAATTTAAGTGCTTGTCTTCTAAAAAAAAAAGAAAAAAGAAAAAAATGATGCTCTCATTTTATCCTGGATCTTAGGTTATAATCATGCAAAAGTTTTGTGAGCTACATTTAAATTTCTGAAATCTGAAATGATTTTATTACACTAGGATATAAAAATACATATTTGCATTTTCATTGAAAAGGATTGTGGATTTCTTGGAACTGATCTCATAGATATATAGCTTTAATATCTCTTTTATCATATCTGACTGAAGATTTTTCTTTCATTTTGGGAGAAACAAACATTGACAGCCTCACACCTATACCAGTCAGGTCTCAGATTCTTCTGTGTCTTTATTTGACTCTTTCTTCTGCCATTTCCTTGGCAAAATGTTTGCATGCATCCTTGTGTTGCCTTGGTTTTGCAGACCAGCTTCACCTGCATCTCCTTATGTGGGTTCTGAGCAACCACAGACATGGTTTCCAGCTGAAAACACTGCACAGTTCAAAGAACACTTTTCTTGGCCTGGGCAGATAACATAGGGCACTGGGATTCTATTATCCCTGCTCTACTTACTAACTGCAGGATAAAGACCATTTTTGCTCAGGGGGGAAATTGTATTATTTTTGCATTATTTTTCCTAAACCACTGACTTCCTGGCCCTTGTTTTACATGAAAAATATAGTGAGATGGAGCTTCTTACATAATGGAAGGTGCCAATATGCGTGCCCCATAAAAGTGTGGATGCATGTTTGAATCTCTGTGCCCATTATATTCAGCCTCTGCATAGACAGCAGCTTCAAATATAGCTCAGAGTCCAGTCTACTTAGGTGTTTCCTTATGATTCTAAATAATCTGAATTTCATAACACTGTATAATAATGCTTGATCGTTAAGGAGTGTGCTTTGGAGACCTAGATGTTTCCTTTTTGAAAATTTATCTTCAGTCTTTACACCCTAAAATGAGAGTTTCTAAAGTAGATAAAAAGCAAGTGAATAACCAAACAGAAAGGGACGTTAGGCTTCTTTAAACCAGTGTATCTGGAACAGTCTCCCTGCAGACTCCTGTCCACTTGCCAGACCTACTGTTCCTTCTTTGATGTGCAGGTTTTTCAAGTAGCCTCTATAAGTTGTACTATAGGTGACAATTCCAGCTAAATGCATGTGGCTTTTTTAAGCACTAGCCTGGACATTGTGCTTTCAAGTGCCTGCACCCAGCAGTACATTGCAAAATGAGTCCCTTTCAAAGAAATGGGCTTCACCCTCTGTGCAGATCGTGATTTGATGTGCTGTCAAGTAAGTTGCAAGTTGGGCAGAGGAGGGGTGTGAGAAAATAAATAAATTAGCAAGGACCTAGATAAAGAACTCCTCTCATTGCTCATCACCCTGGACACCCTTGGATCACACAATGTGCCTCTTGTAACCGTCATCCCTAAAACCTCCGCCATGCTGTCTTCATTAATAGTCATCTAACACCACGGCCCTGCTTTCAGGTACAATCCCTCCACTCATTAAGTCAGTTGTCCAAAGTGAAGAAGGGCTGACAACCAACGAAGGGCTCAAGATGCTGGTGACCATCTCCTGCATCCTGGTGGGGGTCTTGCTGCTGTTTGTGCTCCTGCTCGTGGTACGGAGGAGGAGGCGGGAGCAGAGACTGAAGAGGCTGAGAGGTGAGTGGTGGCCCCACAGTCAACTGCTCGTGCCACCATTGCTGGACAGCCAGCCTGGTGGGAGCTAACCCCCAAGAGAAGGGCTTTTACTCTCCAGGCCAGGTCTTCCAGCTGCCTGACTCTGTGCTGTGCCTTCATCAGGGTCACAGAGCATTAGGGGAAGAGTCACACAGATGCTACTACTCAACACCATCAGAAATTGAGTGAGGGTCAACCTCACACAGGTCTCCTAAATCCTAGACATCATAGGCAAAGAAAATGATTTTCTCATGGGTTTTCAACCCCCCTCTCTTTAATTCTAACCATTCCAGCAGTGCCATCAATTACGACTTCCTTTAAAAAGATCTATCACATTTGCTGTGGCAATGAGAACTATTTTATTGCCGGGAAGCGGAAATTGAGGGCTTATGGTAAAGCATTGTGAGACAGAAAACACACACTTTCCCAAATTAGAAATTTGAGCTGAAGCCCAGTGTAAGAGTTTCACTCAAACCATAAAAAAAACCATGGAAGACAAGAGCCTAGGCCAGACGAGAGCCATTGTGAGCAGACACCATTATTATAATGTCCAGCTCTGTGAGGTCCTGGTGACAAAGCTATTTCCAGCTTCTGGCTAGAGCCTTTCCTTGCCTTTGCCCTTGCCCTGCAGTGTGAGGAAAATGAGCTCTTTCCAACATGAAACTCAACGCAGGAAGAGTATTTTTAAGTCTTTTGCTTTTCACCGTCAGGATATTTAACCAAGCCACATTTTTGATAAAATGCACGAACACAATGTTCGCATTTAATCAGTCCAGTGTGGAGTAATGTCATGCAGCATCCTGCATATTCCTCAGAGTTACATCTTAGGGACAAGTTTGAAAGCCCTGTCCCCAGTACTTATCTGGGATATACCCCAGACATTGTGGGGATATTGAAACATTGGCATCTTCTACAAACACTTCAGTTGGCTATAATCTGATTAGAGCAGCAGAACATGCTGATACTTTCTCCTGTCTGCACTTATGGGAAGCATTTCTCTTTATGTGGCCCTAACACATTTTCCTATCAATTTGCTTCCACTTCGCTGACAAATTAAAATATTTGAAGTACATCATGTTCCATCTGTACACGTTAATAGCGCTTCCATTCAAATCTCCTGCAGCCCCATAATTCAGATGAGCCATCGATCTCATTGAAATATCCTTCCTAAATCACATTAACCACTTATTTAGTTTTGCAGACTTACCTTAGTAAATCCTATATATTCTAAGCATTATGCTTAGTGCTTGATGTATCAAAATGAAGAGAAAGAACCTTCTGAACTTTAGGTTTAGTGTAGGAGGCAGACACATGAGCATCTACCAGGAAAAGAACAAAAATGTCATGAATGCTAAAATAGGGCTTCAAACAAATCCTACATAAGCACAAAGGAGGGAGCAATTAATCCAAACTGGGGAGAGAAGGGGAGGCCGTCTAAGAGCTATGAAAAAGCAACATATTGCTTAATAAGTTGAGAAATCCAACATAAAGTGAATTGTGTTGGATTACATCCACAAGTGCTCATCACTATAAGGACCAAAGGATGTCCTTATAACTCTTTCAGGGACAACAAAATCCCACATTCAGGTCTTTAGGGGCAAGGGGCAATTTTATTGAGGAGCCAATAACTGACAGACCCAGCAAGGGTCTGTCCTTATTGCGTTTAGACAGCCAGATCTAACTAGCTGCATTTCAAAGGCTATCTGTTGTTCATAAAACATCGTATAAAATCAGCAGTAATTTTTTATTAATAATTTCCATTTGATCACAAGGGTTTGGCAGCAAATGCACTAAACATGAAGGCACTCTTTCCTAGCATTCTACTACCTTCTGCCAAATTCACCGTTCCTCCCCTCACCCTGGCCCTATTGCTTACTCCTTCCTTCCCAGCTATTGTTTGATTTGCCCTACTCTACTTACAACTTAAGCACCTCAGCCTCTAAAGATGCTAAAGATGCTGTTCTTACCAACATAATGCGCTGGACCAATGGCGGGCCCATGGACCCTTTCTTGTCATTCTTAACCATGTCTGGTGATTCAGTGGTTGCTTTGCAAGTGCTCTGGCCAGAAAATATCCTGGGACTGGCATTATCACTGTGGGCATCTCTACTCCTAGTCACCAGTATTTCAGGGTGAATCTTGATAAAGAAAGCAATACATCACATCAGAGAGCAGGGCCTTTCCCTCCCCAGAAACGGTTTTGTTTTCTTTGTGCATGAGGAAAGACAGATCCGGCACAAAGGTTTCAGCAGGAAGAAAACAAGTACTGTGAGAAAGGGGGCATATTTACGCAAGATGTCAGGGAGCAAAGAGTTCCAGGGAAGTACCTTGCCGGAGTACAGTAGTGTCTGCAGTCTTGCATTTTGTACGTGCTTTGTAAAGGTTGGACAAATGCAGCAAGAATGCAAAGGACCATGAACCCAATTCCACCCTCTTTCTAACAGCAAGTTTTTTTTAATTTACTTTTTATTGGTGTTCAATTTACTAACATACAGAATAACCCCCAGTGCCCGTCACCCATTCACTCCCACCCCCCGCCCTCCTCCCCTTCTACCACCCCTAGTTCATTTCCCAGAGTTAGCAGTCTTTACGTTCTGTCTCCCTTTCTGATATTTCCCACACATTTCTTCTCCCTTCCCTTATATTCCCTTTCACTATAAGTTTTAATGTGTATGGATCACAGAAGTAAATTTAATTCAACAAGCCATTGTTGATCACCTGCCATGTGCTGGGTATAACAGTTTTTTTTAATTATATATTTTTTTTATTGGAGTTCAATTTGCCAACATATAGCGTAACACCCAGTGCTCATCCCATCAAGTGCCCCCTCAGTGCCCATCACTCAGCCACCCCATCCCCCTGCCCACCTCCCCTTCCACTACCCCTCGTTCATTTCCCAGAGTTAGGAGTCTCTCATGTTCTGTCTCCCTCTATGATATTTCCCACTCATTTTCTCTCCTTTCCCCTATAATCCCTTTCACTATTTTTATATTCCCCAAATGAAAGAGACCATATAATGTTTGTCCTTCTATGACTGACTTACTTCACTCAGCATAATACCCTCCAGTTCTATCCACGTCAAAGCAAATGGTGGGTATTTGTCATTTCTAATGGCTGAGGAATATTCCACTATATACATAGACCACATCTTCTTTATCCATCTGTTGAGGGACACCGAGGCTCCTTCCACAGTTTGGCTATTGTGGACTTTGCTGCTATAAACATTGGGGTGCAGGCGTCCTGCTGTTTCACTGCATCTGTTTCTTTGGGGTAAATCCCCAGCAATGCAATTCCTGGGTTGTAGGGCAGTTCTAGTTTTAACTCTTTGAGGAACCTCCACACAAGGCCAAATCTTGCCCCCAAAACATCTTTCTCTTGTAGTCCAGCAGAGCCCCCAAAATGTTAGTTAATGACAAAAAAGTGTTTACAACTCACTCATAGAGGAAAACTGTAGCCAGAGCTTAATGTAGTAGGTGCCTACCTATTAAACAGAACTCAGCAGTAGAATCACCTAGTTACAACCTGACCCACATAAGATACAGATCCTGTGCCTGGATTAAAATGAGTTCAAATATATTTACAGATTCAACAGGAAGAGTTGCTTCATACAATATTTTTATTGCCCCAAATAAGGACCTTTCTAATAATATGTCAATGTTGCTTGAACAACCACCAATGAGGATCAAAACTGGAAATAAAATTTGGATTATAGAAAAACATTGTGAGGGTTCTAATGGATACTGTTAGAGTTGCTATTTAAGGTCAATTTCGTATTGTTGACCTTGTTTGATTGCTAGAAACTACTAAATGTTTATAAGCAAGATATGTTTTACCATGTAGACAAGCAATCTAGTTAGGTGAATATAACATAACATTCTTTTATGTAAAAATTAAGAAAAGAAGGAAAAAGGAGGGAGGGAAGGAGGGAGGGAGGAAAGAAGAAAAGAAGGAAGGAAAGAATATGAGACTCAAGCAATTTAGCAACTTATATTTCTTCCTTCCTGAGAACTTTACTAATTTTAGAGCATAGCGACCTCCTAAAGTCTAAATTGTCTGCAAGTGGTATGTTTTTTAAAAAATCTATAACCTTATCCAGGAGTCCAGAAGTCACATTTTGCTTGTAATCATGCCCTGATTTTTCTCCACTTCTAAATCCTTTAAAGTGCAAGGTTACAGAACAAATCCCTGGCTGGGTCCATGATCTCAGGAGCCCCAACCTTATAAAAACCACAAAATTTGATTCCCATGTCAAGTAATCAATGCCAGTATCACTAAAAACTTCCTTCTTTAGTGTGAGTCTACCCAAGAAGGTGCAATGTTGGCACCAGCCAGTTGGGTCAACTGGCATGCCAAGCCTAAAAGCTACTTCTGGCACTTCAAATAAGCTAAAGATAAAAATCAATGGATGATATAAAATTTGACCATGCTTCTGTGGCAAAATGCCTTTCTTCCCGTGAACAGAAGCAAGGTTATTTTAAGCATGCTTTGAAATGTGTTAATATTATAAAAACAAATCAGTTACAGAAGGCCATTCCCAGAGAGTATGTGGCCTCATGGTTCTACAAGGGCACAGAAGAAGGGGCAGGCTATGAGGGATGATCATCATCTACTGAGCTCTAACATCCATTCATCTCTTCTGCAAATGAGCTAAAAGCTTTCCTTATTTGTAGGACTAAATATTAGCTTGGTCTTTAATAATCTAAAGGAAGAATAGTGTAGAGACTTCTTAATTAAGCTAATAAATGCCCAGTTGTGGATCTCCTCCAATAGGAGATCATAAGCATATGCTCTGAAACTTCATTTCTATACTTTGTTTCCTTCCTTCTTTCTTTCCTTCTTTCCCTTCCTCTTTCCTTCCCTCCTTTTTTTTCTTTTTCAAACCTTAATTTCTTAATAAAACTATTCTTTTAAAATTCCAAATTTGCAATGGAAGGATTGAGTAAAAGTGGCCTCCATATCAAAGAGTGGAGAGCAAAGGAACATTAGGATGGTGGCAGGGCCAAGCCAAGGGCAGCCAGTGGAGCAAAGGACAAAGAGTGAGGACAAAGAGTCCGGAGGGAGAGAGTTGGCGTCAGCCCTGGTGCTTTGCCCTGCCTGGGTGTTCTACTTGGTCCATATTTGTACTTGCAGTTTTCTCAGATTTTCTCAGAAAAATCAGGGCATGATTACAAGCAAAATGTGTCTTCTGGACTCCTGGATAAGGTTATAGATTTTCTTTTTTGACTATTTATTTAGTCATAGTTTTCGGATCAGCTTTCATAGCATGCTGATGATTGGAAGTCCTATTTGTCATCTGGCAAAAACATAAATGCAGGCTCATAACCCTCACAAAAATAGCTACTTTACGAGTCCCATTTCAATTCCACAGAAAAGCAGGGATTGTTGTGAGGCAGCTTGCAAAGAACACTTGATAGATAGTAAAGCTAGGCAAAATCTGCTACTCCCAAACTGTTTTTTTGTTTGTTTGTTCGTTCGTTTGTTTTTGTGGGTATGTGCAGGTAGCTGCCCAACAGAAGTATTAACCTAAACATATTCCATTTTACCTAACTAGAAACTTCAGAAATGAAAGTGTAGTCATGTGGCTATGAATGAGATTTCTCTTTTTTAATGAAACATTTGGGCACGCAAAATGGGAAAGAGCTCAGATTCTCAGTTGGCACAGCTGCTGTTCTTGAGATTTGCCTTGTGCTCCCCTGACACACCGTGATAGCACTGCCTGGTGGATGAGACTCTTCCAGGATGGGAAGTGATCTACAAAAAGAACATGGGAACTGGGCGAGACCACGCTATAATATTAGTTACCTAACAGGGGTGCCTCTTCCCAAGAGCCCACTGTATCATGCAGTAATCAACAGAGGACTCATATCTTCTACTTTTGCACTGCCCTTGTCTTTCATAATGCTTTACTCTATGCTGCCTTGTCTTAGTCTCTCCATAGCCATGCAAACAGGTAGATTATAAACTTGATATATATTATACCCTATTTTGCTGACATGAAACCTTAAGGGAACTTGTCCAAAAATCACATATCAAGACAAGGCTAGAGAAAGAGCTCTGATCACTGCTGCCATACCCTGTTCTCTTTCCATGAAACTGCCTAAGACTTGGGACTCCCAGATAAAGAAACAGGACATCCCATCAATATTGTTGGCTTTGAAAGGGTTGTCAATGAAGCATGGAGTCAGAAGAATATATTAACACAGAATCAATAACTACTTCATAATTTTATTTTTTTCCAATGGAAAATGTTTGGTTTATTCATTTTTATCTCTATATTTGATATATCTACCTTCCCCATAATATTAAAAAATATAGATTCTTTCTTGTTTGCATATTTTCTACCTACCACCCTTTTCTCTACTGCTTCTCCTCACTGGATTATTGAAAGACTTCCATACTCAGCTGCATCAGTTCTCACTGGCTCCTGAATCCTCACAGTCTCACTTCCACCCCCACCCACCAAATGCTCTCCTGAAGGCAGATGACCAGTTACCTTCTGATCACCAAATTCTCCTTCCAGTTACCATTTTCTAGGACACTTTACAATTCAGTGTGTTAGCAAATGTTATTTTTTGAAACCCCTTCTTTCCAAATATCCTGGCACTATTTCTCTATCACTCCCAAGATTAACGGGGAAACACAGAGCCAGGGATGTATATGTAGGTGTAGCAAAGGGCTTTAGGAAAGGTGTCACAAAGTCTAAATCTCAGATTGAGCTGAAATTTGTGGGGAAAAAAAATGTGACAGGCAACACAAGAGGCTGTTTAGCAAGAACAAGCCTTGAGATGATGTTCTCATATTAACAGATGGCAGGTAGAAAGAACGACTCAATGTCTGCTTTGCTTTGATGTGCACCAGGAGAAGTGCTATTCAAATCATAAAATGTGGAACAAGAATTATAAAAACGGAAGGAAAGGACAGAGAGGGAGCAGGAAGGAGGATAGGAGAGGGGAGAGAGGGAGGGAGGGAAAGAAAGCAGGGATAGAAGGAAAGGGAGGATGGAAGGAAGGAAGGAAGGAAGGAAGGAAGGAAGGAAGGAAGGAAGGAAGGAAGGAAGGAAGAGCTTAAGAAAATAACCAGAGCCCTTGATCATTTAAATTTACTTATTCTTGGGATCCCTGGGTGGCACAGCGGTTTGGTGCCTGCCTTTGGCCCAGGGCACGATCCTGGAGACCTGGGATCGAATCCCATATCAGGCTCCCGGTGCATGGAGCCTGCTTCTCCCTCTGCCTGTGTCTCTGCCTCTCTCTCTCTCTCTGTGACTATCATAAGTAAATAAATAAAAATTTAAAAAAAAAAAATTTACTTATTCTTTCAAAGCCTACTATGTTCCAGTCATTATGGGAGCAAAAGATGGGATGTCGCATAAAATAATAGTTCTGATATCTTGCTAGTGAGGAGGAAGGCATATTTACAACTAACTATTACACAAATTCTAAATGATAAGCACCATACTATGGGCACCAATAAATGCTACGATAATACACTAAAGGGGAAGATTTTGTTTCCCCCCCACAGGAAATATTAGGAAGGATATCACATGGTACTGGTTCCTAGACCCCAAATGATGATGTCTTAGGATTCTGGACAAAGATGTTCTGGATATAATCCCAAAAATAATTGTGGATAATCTTTGAACAATCAAAGGCATAGGAAAATAGTTACACTCCATACCCATTTTCAAAAACAATAAATTCTAGAAGTTACAGATTGAGATAAAGTAGTTTAGGTTATAGAAAGGATGCTTTGCCAGCAATCGGGAAATTATAGGGATGAGCAAAGGCCCAGACAAATCTCACTTCCCTTTGGACAGGGCTGACTGATTATGGGATACCAGGCTGAGGCTAAAGTCAGAGCAGGCTGAGCCATTTTGGAAGTGGCACAACTCCAAGGGTGAAAGCTAATGTATTAGTGGGAAGAATCCAAATTTGAAGAGCTTTTGAAAGGCTGGAACCAAAGAGATAAAATGTAATAGGGAAAACTGTAAGATCTTCTATATAAGTTGTAAAAATTCATTTACAACACACATAATGAGCATTGTGTCCTCACGGGTGTGCAAGAAAGAGAATATCAAAAAATGACCAGTTTCTGTGCTCGGCCTCATTTAATAAAGGACAATAAGAAATCACAGGTCTTTCATAGAAGAGTCCCAGATAGAGAATTACCTAGAAATTATGCCATCTGAGGAGGGATTGAGAAAATTAGAAACTTCAACTTGGAAAAGAAACAGGTGGCAGGCAGCTGCATGGAGATATTCTCATGGCCTATGAATGACTCCAGGTGTCCTCGTTATGTCCAGGTAGAAATTACAGCAAGGGATTTCAGCACAAGAGCAGAGAGATGTTTCCCACAATTAAATGTATCCCCAAGAAAAGCTTGTGCGACCTCCATATGGAGCAGAGATTGGGCTGAAGCTGGGGAGGCAGATGACTCAGGCCAGTGGAGAGAGGACATGGGGACAGGAAACCACCATGGGAAGTGGGAAAGGGTATGCTGGATGCTGTGCAGAGGTGTGCGAAGTCCAGAGAACCAAAGCACCAACTTCACCTGGCGGGGCTTGGGAGAGTGCAGAGGGCAAGTCGCATCTGCGTACACTGAAGCGACAAAGGAGCCATATCATGGGGTCTACAGAGAATGCAATAGCGAGAACCTCAGAGAGGGCTGGAGGCAAGACATGAGGGGCAGGAGGGCTGGAAAGACAGCTTGGGACCAGCATGAGCAGGCTCTTGCTTTGTGCTGAGTCCTGTTGGCAGGGAGGTCCCTCCGAGAGTTTCAAAGCACAGTTGTGACACAGTGAGGGGTGTGTTTCAGATCCATCACCCTTCCCGCAGGTGGATGTCACTTACAGGACTGACACATTGGAGGTGGGGAGGCCAGGGAGGGGGCTGCTGCCTGGTAATTTGATTCGAACTGAGGAGAAAGAAAAAAGCAAAGGTCCCATGGGGACGTGTTGAGGTGACATATCAACAGACTTGACATCAAATCAGACCTGAGAGTGAGAGGTGCTATGTGGTAGCGACAGCATGGACCCCCCTCTCCCCAGAGTGCTAAGTAGCCCAGCTCATTTTAACATCTGCCCAAGACACTGTAGCATGGAGACAAACATTTACTGCAGGGATGATTTGAAGAGTCTTTAATGCTCTTAAGATTCTATGATTTCATGATTTTAAAAATGTTCTTCACTTGCCCCAGATTTTCTTCTCACCACTAAACAAAAGTATATCCGAGATTTTGTCATCTCTTTTCACTGTCCCTACATGAATATGAAGAAGACCCTGGACCCCATCTCAGTCCTGACATCTCTCTTAAACTTGATTCCAAATCTGCCTTGAACAGCCTCACCTCATGTCCCCCAGCCTATATTAATATGGTGGAGTACCGCAGTAGGTTTGAAGCCAAGCACCTTGGCTCCACCCACATTGCTGCTTCTGTGTCCTTCCAGACTCCTGTCATTTGTGTTACCATACCCAGCCCTGAATATCCTAAATCTTGTCATTTTTCTGGACTCCCTGCAGACCCTCCATACCCAGTGGGTCCTGATTCTTGCAGATACCATCAATCTGTTATAGCATCAAACACTCTCTGTCCCCCTGTTCACTGCAGCCAACCATCCCAGCCTCTCACCTTCACCACCAACTCCTTGTCCCCAGCCCCCATTCCATGTACTCTGGATGGATTGATGCTAGTACACAGCACCTACACCCACCCACCACTACCTCTGCCCTCCTCCTCTCCTCTTGGTCCATATTATGGCCAGTAACCCAAAGTCACACCTTCTTAGCTCTGTATGCCTTGACCAACCCTAATTCACAACCTTTCCTGGAAACCTCTCTCCAGTCAAACTGACCTACTCCATACTTCCTAAAGGAGCTCAAATTACAGGACACACTAATTTTGTGTCATGGAGCTCTCTTACCATTGGAGTCTATGCTCTCCAAGTCCCATGCTCCTTTTAAGGTGAGGGCAGTCTTGGATATTTCCCAGATTGACTCAGCCTGAAACAGGTGATCCTGGGATCATCTCCCTCAGTCAGCAGGTACCAGGTGTCTGTACCCCTATGTCCCTGAAGTTATGACACAAATCCCACTCTATGTATACAGAACCTTAAAAGTAGTAATGGAAAAGAAGTTTGAACCAGGGATCCCTGGGTGGCGCAGTGGTTTAGCGCCTGCCTTTGGCCCAGGGCGCGATCCTGGAGACCCGGGATCGAATCCCACGTCAGGCTCCCGGTGCATGGAGTCTGCTTCTCCCTCTGCCTGTGTCTCTGCCTCTCTCTCTCTCTCTGTGACTATCATAAATAAATAAAAATTAAAAAAAAAGAAGTTTGAACCAACTGACATTGGTTATGAATTCCTGCTCAGCTGTAAGAAATTACTGAACATATCTGGGTCCCAATTTCCTGATTTCTGAAAGAAGACATAATAATTCCCAGGTAGAGACTGGCACAATCCAGATTCCTAGTACATGTTCCATTGTGACTGCAGCCCACCTCGTGTCTGCTCCCAGAAGACATTCACACACAGTCCCTGGTGCCACTTGTGCTGTAAAACTCCACCAGCGATTCTCAAAGGAGAATTCACAGAAGTGAATTTCAATTAATATCACTTTTCTCACAATTTCAGATGACATCAGGAGGAGGACATAGTAACTAGATAGAAAGAGAAAAGGATCTATTGTAAGATGATAAGCATAGGGAAGTGTGGACCAAAATGGTTCAGGGTGCCCACAGCTGTAGACCAGCTTAACCACAGCAAAGATGCCTGCTAATTGTAGATGAAAAGAACTTGCTGTTAGAGCATGCCGATATTTGAGGGGAACTCTGTTCTCACTTGTTAGATGCCACAATTCCTTAGCACATGGATATGAAAAAAAAATCACAGAACAGAAAACTGTGCTGACTTCAGGAACAGAAAAAGTGTGATGATAATGAGCAAAACGAGGAAACCAGGTCCATTCTGAAGACATTGGGGACTGAGTTACCTTCCAATCATGAGCTGAAGTACAGTGTGTACTCCTTAAATTTCCCCCTCTTTTTTAGACCGTTGAGTTAGCCACTGCTTGGCTGTTACATAGAGCTAATTAATCCCACGCTTTTGACTTTATATATATATTTACTTTGCAAGTGTTAAATCATTCAGGAAGAGAAGAAATTCATATCTGCTTGGTCTTTGGAGAGAAAGACATGAACTAGGAAGTTAAATGTTGTTTTGCTTTCTTTGCTTCACCATATGAGTGGGGTAGAAAGGAGCTGTTTTCGTTTCCCAGACTGAACCCATCTGTGCACAGAATGTGTGAGGTTACCAGTAGGAGCTGGCGTGGCTGATTTGAATAACTGAACTTCGGCTTACAGAGATGCCAGCCCATGGGTGGTTATCCCTGTGACTGCCCAAGCACCTCAATAATACCATGCTGCTCCCCGGCTTGACAATGATTGCACTTAAATGTCAGCCTCTAAAAGATGAAAGATGAGATGAAAATGCTTCAACATACTCTTTTCTCCACTATAGAGCCAGCCACATAGCTGAATCCATTTCCAGAAATTTCTGTTCATTGAATACTACATTTAACATCAAGTTTTTTAGAAAGCAGTGGGGGGAAAAAAAAGCAAGAAGAAGGCTTTTGTATTCTAAGAAAGAAAACATTCATTTTTTTTTGCCAGAACAAAATGTGTAAAAAGAAAAACAAATTATGTTTTAAGGGAGATGAGAATTTCAAAGCAATGTCACCAAAAATGTAGACTTCTTTTCTACATCATTTTTAGGCAGAATTTCTTTTGTCAGGAGTGGTAACCAAGACTTGATAAACAATGTTTTCAGAGACAAAAAAAATGTAAAGAAAATTTTTACTTTGGGGTTTGAAATAAGCATCTGAGTTTTGAGACACAATGATATGTCATTTATACAATTTTTTTGATCAACCTAGGGGACTCAGAGCTCTGTAATAATGCTTTCTTAAAGTCATCTATGTGTCATAAGTTTTTAAATTTTGATATTTTGATAACAAAACAAGTAGAATGTATACTACATAAATAAACTACTTTCAAAATGTTAATTTTCTGACTACTGAAAATAAAATTGGGTTTTCAAAAATTGGCAAATAAATACACTGTAAGAAGACTTTAACAGATGTCTGATAAATGTTATGGTCCCAGAGAGTTATGCTCTTTTTGTAATATACACACACACACACACACACACACACACACCATATATATATATGACATATGATTGCATATATACAACATTATTGCATGAATATCACATACATATGTGTAGAAGAAATAAGGAATCCACTAAACTTTTGGTTATTAATAGTGATATGTGGAATGATAATTACATTTTAAAGTGGTTATTGTCATCTGACTCTGTAGAATATTTGTCATAAATGCCTAAGTGAATGTTAATGAGTTGTTTATCATGTACTAATATTAACTTTTTTTCCCCAGATGCAAAGAGTTTAGCTGAAATGCTCATGAGGTAAGAACAAAACCTACTATCTTATATATCATGTTTAAAAGGGTAATTTCCAACTTGCTTTGATGTTTTTTTTAAATGATTGTCTGAAATTGATAGCACATTTTATTTTTGACACATAAATTTCATTCTGTGTACCAAATATCCATGTTATGCCTAATAGGATATATAGATAGCAAATAATATACTTCTGTACATGCCATAGATTGTTTTCTTGTCGATCAGACTCAACCAGTGGAATGTTTCCCATAAAGCTGGGAATACAAAAGCACATTATAAGTAAATAGCTTTGGTTTTGTTTCCACCCAAGTATACCACTTTTGAGGTTGAGACTTCCACTTTAGCAGAGTTAGGCAAGTGAAAAGAAAACCTGAAAAGGAAATGCACTGTGCACTGTGCCCTTCCAAAGAGATGGGATGATCAAAAGATCATCCCCTTGTCCTCAGCAGCCATGGCATCCTGAGCACCCCTCCACTAGAGCACTCACCAATTTCTGCTACAATTATCTATTCACTGTCTGGTCTTAGAGGTCATAGCCTGATATGTTGTCCTCATGTTAAAAATACCAGAACTATAGTAGATGAATAAGTAAGTTGTGGTAGTTGAATGAGTAAGTGAATTTTCAAGGCTGTAGAAGACACCTCAGTATTTGCAGTTTAAGCCTTTTATATTGTAATGATTAAACCAGAAGTGAAAAAGGATAATCAGAGTCTGGAAATCAGATTAAGATAAATGTCAAGAATCCTGACAGTATTGCCATTTTAGGATATTTACTGTAGGGGAAAAAGAAGATGGGTATGGGGCCTACTCCCCACCCCACCACAGTTGTATTTAACTTCCTTCCCCATCTTTGCATATAAAATTGGTGCTCATTTATTATTCACAAAGAGCCCATAACCCATATCACCAGTATCTTTGAAGACCTAAGACAGAGATCAATTGCCATTGGCCCATGAATTACATTTTCCACAGACATCTTTGTTTGCAATAGTATATGTTAAAACTATGTGTACTATAAGTAATGGATATGGAGAACTCAAGATTACTCTAAAAAATTTGGAGTGAGCAATTAAATAAACATAAGTGTCATTTGCTAGGATTAGGAATTAGGAGGGTAGATGCAGGGTACAGACTTTTATTATTATTATTATTATTTTTTGGAGGACAGGGAAAAGGGAATGTTGATGGAAATGAAAAGACTTGTATGGGTCATGTTGAATTTGGGATGCTTTCCAAGTGTCGAATAGCTGGTAGCAGGAATCTAGAGCCAAGAGAGAACTCAGAAATGAAAATGGCCTGTAAAATATATCTTCCATAATAGGAACTTAGCCACATCCTTCTAGGTCAAACTTGCATGAGAAGAATATAAAAATCTATATTTTTATAGAAGATTGAATCCATGCTCTAATGCAAATCTGTACTTATTTGCTAAGCAAGTATTAGGACATTTCTGTGGTCACATGGAAGGTATCCAGACACATGTGCACCTGTGCAGAGCAAATCTGGCAGATATTTAGAAAACAAAAAACAAACCAGAGTCTTTCAATTTATAATAACTTCAAAACAAAATGAATTTTCTAATGTTGACTTAAAAATATGAATTCATATGATTCATGAAATCAAGAGATTTCATATAAGATTGTGGCTTTCTTTCTTCTCTTGAAAATGCTCTGACCATACTGGGCACAGTCTAGAGATTATGGCTGTCTGGAGCTACATGAAGTGCTCCCTTTAGACTGGGTGTGAATTTTTTTTAATTTAAATTCATTTAACCAATATATAGTACATCATTAGTTTCAGATGTAGTTTTCAATAATTCACAGTTGTGTGATGAACACCCAGTGCTCATCCCATCACATGCCGTCCTTTTTTTTTTAATTTATTTTTTATTGGTGTTCAATTTACTAACATACAGAATAACCCCCAGTGCCCGTCACCCATTCACTCCCACCCCCCGCCCTCCTCCCCTTCTACCACCCCTAGTTCGTTTCCCAGAGTTAGCAGTCTTTACGTTCTGTCTCCCTTTCTGATATTTCCCACACATTTCTTCTCCCTTCCCTTATATTCCCTTTCACTATTATTTATATTCCCCAAATGAATGAGAACATATAATGTTTGTCCTTCTCCGACTGACTAACTTCACTCAGCATAATACCCTCCCTCCTTAATGTCATCACCCAGTTACCCCATCTCCCCACCCATCGCTCCTTCAGCAACTCCAGAATTAAGAGTCTCTCATGGTTTGGCTCCTTCTCTGATTTTTTCCCATTCAGTTTCCTCTCCCTCTTTATGGTCCTCTACACTCTTTCTTATATTCCGCATATAAGTGAAACCATATGATAATTGTCTTTCTCTGACTGACTTATTTCACTCAGCATAATACCCTCCAGTTCCATCCACATCAAAGTAAATGGTAGGTTTTTTTGCTCTGTATAAAAAGTCACCATCCCCATCCCCACTCCAGTCTGCTTCACTGGTTTGTACCCAGCCTGGGTCCCGCAGCCATCTCAGAGATCTTCTGGCTACTTCCTTCAGAGATTATGCCTCTGCTCAAAGCTCGTGACACTGGAATCTGTGTTTTCCGACATATTCAACATTTGTTCGGTTAGGATGAGTTCTATTAGCTTCTCTGATGTCCTAGAATGCATCCCTCCCCCTTCTCATTAGCCCCAAGCGAGACATCAAAAATATCTTCTACATTAATAGGCCAATCACTGTGCTTGAAAAACCACCTGTTGAGGAAAGCAGGCATTAATAGTGGTATTTGAGGTTAACAGTTGCCAACATGAAATTAGGAACATTAAAGCTAGTAATTACTCCCACTTAAGGTAGTTGAGGTGGTTTTCCTCCAGAGGATACAGTGATTGAAAAGGAAGAGAATTTCCAAACTTCTCAAATAGGTGGATTTTTATGGATTAATTTAGAAATAAAAGCAATGCTTTTAATCATGAAGGGTCAGTTCAATCTGAGTTTGGTTAACAAAGCCTAACAACCAAAGACTCTGTCACCTTCCTGGAGATCTAAGGGCCAACCATATTTCAAATGTGGCTTGGAAAACCTAGGCAAGTCATATATCCACTGGTACAGAGAAGGCTACAGAACCACTATCTCTCACCTTCGCTGCTGCTTGCAAGGGAAGTTGAGGACTTAGCAGCCTGGTGCAGTAAGAGCATAGAGAACTGCAAGTCTATGTTGTAGGCTTCAAGTTGCCCCCAGCTGGTTTTGTGATCTTGGGCAAGTCATTTTCCCTCTGTATTCCCTACTTTTCTCATTTTTTTTTTTAGATTTATTTACTTATTTTTGAAAGAGAGATTGCACGCTCTCGAGCCTGAGTGGGATCAGGGGCCAAGGGAGGAGAGAGTGTCTTAAGCAGACTCCATGCTAAGTACAGAGACTGATGGGGGCTTGATCTCAGAATCCTGAGATCATGACCGGAGCTGATATCAAGAGTCAGGTGCTTAAGCAGCTAAACCACCCAAGCACTCCCCTACTTTTCTCATTTAAAAATAATAATTTGAAATTGTTCCTAGATTTATCATTCTGTGATCTTGGTGAAGGTAACGTTATTTTCCAACCACATTCCACAAAAAAGTATCTGCATACTTTACTGGGATTAGCTGTTCTAGGGCCAGAAAGGCAGATGCTACTGTAGGACAAACACAGATAAGCTGGTGCCAGGGTACCCCCACACGGTGTCATCTCCCTTCGCTGGGCTTCGTGCTTCTGCCCACTCATCTACTTTACCCAAGCAAATCACCCCCCACAGAGAGAGAGAGAGAGAAAAGAGACCTCACTCACCATGACCAGATAGAAAGGATTTTCCTTTTTTATGATTAGGTGAAAATAATTTTTAAAAATATACCAGCTATATAAGAGTAAAACTAGCCTGCTTTAAGGCACTAGCCAATGCATGGTTAATATCCAAAGACCAATATTATTTAGAGCTAGCTATAAGTGGAAAAGGATGAAGAAGGGTCAAATTGAGAATTTAGATAAGTTTAGCTTTTTTTGATGTTCATATCTTTAGACATATAGAAAAAAAACCCACTCAGCTATTATAATGAAATATGGTCCTGATAACCCTACAATTATTCTGAACTTATAGAATGCTTCATAGCACATTTCGGAAGGTAGATAGTGTACACACTTTTTCATTAGTTTTTTCTCCCCACAAAGCTTAAGAAAATACTAAGACTTTAAGGAGTTTTAACAACTGCAAGTAATTTATTGACTAAGCTGGGAAATACCATCCTCTGTGAATGAGGGTCAGCTCTCTGTCATTATAATCAGACAACCAAATTGCAAATGGATGGCGGAAGATTATATTTCAATAATAACTAACATATTTAACATGCTCCCATATCATATAAAAGATGCAATTTTGCATGGTGAAATATACAGAACCTTTTCACAAAAGAGGTTTCTTCAACTAGTTTTTTTTTTGAAGGTTGGCTGCTGCTTTAATGACCAATTGTTATAATTTTAGAGAATCAGCCTTCCTATAACAATAGATTATAGAATATGGCAGCCTCATTAAGAAAGTTGAGACCTAGTAATCTTTTAAAATGAGAAGAGTATTAGTGCCTCTGGGACATGTCACTCACTACCACTGTACCCCCAAAGCAACATGATTTATTCAACAAGCTTTAACAAATATTTATTTAGCTCCTACTTCAGTCACATACTGCTCTAATTCCAGGGATATAGAGGGTACAAAACAGAAGGAACTATTCCTTATATAATTCCTATTCCAGTGGAAGAGACCGATCACAAACAAGATAAGTCCATTAAACATATGCTTGAGTATTAAGTGCTGAGGAAACAAAATTCACCAGAGGATGGGGAGGGGAACATCAGCAGTGCCCATAGCTGGGCCAACCTGGCTCCATTGAAAAGACTCCACCTGCATCAAGCCCTGAAGCCAGGGAGGGAGCCAGTCACATGGCCACTGGGATAGGGCTAGGGAACATTTCTTCTAAGCAAAGAGAACAGCAAGTTCCAAGGGAGAAGGGAACAATTAGCTCCTGAATCTCAAGGTTTGTTGGGCCACATTCTCGCCTTCCCACTGTAGGGCTTGACAGCATGCAATCCTTCAAGGAGGAAGTAAAGTTTTACCTCCAGCTTTCATTGTCTTTGTTAATGAAGTTCCATCATATTCTAAGTCCTCATGCCAATGGCAGTGGTGCACAGTAGCTATTTAGCATGCTTCCTGTGTCAGTCTGACAGTGGACCCCTTATTGTTAAGTATAGTTTGCACTTGGGTTCATAGTGTTTAATAGAGCAGCCGCTGACTGCCTCATAACTATTCATGATGAGCAGAAGGAACTAGCTCACATTTCTATTTTTGGTGCAAGGACAAGCTCAAGTCCCTAGTGGAGTTTCTAAACAGACCTTTTGGATACTCACAGAGGAGTAGTTCCCCATCTGTTTTTGAGGAAATAGAGCTTGTCTAAACATGACATAACTGCAGCCCCCCAAGTCACCAAAATGTTCTTCATTTTATACAAGTATTTGACTTTTTGCTTTAAAAAACACACACAAATAAAGTGAAAACATAGATAAGTAAATAATTTTTTAAAGTATGCAGTTCATGTGAAAAATTCAGGCCAAATGTTTGAATTTGGGCTCTGCATAATTAGCATGATCTAGCTACATAACCCAGTTACTCATCTGCAGAGCAAGAAATCTGGTTCAAGATCAAGTCCTAAGTAGGAATGGTGCACCTTTCAGAAGCTGTTGTTTTTGTAGGTTGTTTTGTTTATACTCAAATGAAGGAAGGGCAATTACAAAATATTCAGAATATTAACACAGACTTCAACATGCAAATATCTACAGGGGTTCTTGAGTGAACTTGACCTTCAGATTATTAACATTCTGTCAGCTACAGGGTTCAAGAGTAGATGAATCCTCATCAACAAGAAAGGATCTAGGACTCTTAGTGAATGCTTAGTTGGGAAGAAAAATATTTAAGATCCAGAATAGATACCCTCTTTGTTGTTCTCTACTAAAAGTAACAAACACAGAGGAAAATCATTGAGTGAAGTAGGCTCCAGAAATCTTTCTCAAAGTAGATTTTGTCAATTATTGAGCTGGATTTATGGATGCCATAGTTTATCACATTGATGTATTATTCTGAATCTTTGTTGCTCATTAGAAGTTATTTTCATATAAAGATGACCTTTGAACAATAGAACTTACATTGAACAATGTAATCATTAAGGATACTGAGCTCTACATACAGTCGAAAATCCACATGCAACTTTTGATTTCCCCAAAATTCCACTGCTAATAGTATACTGTTGCCCAGAAGCCTGACCCTTAACATAAACAATCAATGAACACATATTTTGCATATTCTATGATTTATATGCTGTATTCTTACAATATAATAAGCTAGAGAAAAGAAAACCTTATTAAGATCATACGGGAAAAAAAAGAAGAAGATCATACAGAAGGGAAAATATTACAGTACTAGACTGTATTTATCAAGGAAAATCCACATGTAAATGGACCCATACAGTTCAAACCCTTGATGTTCAAGGGTCAACTGTACATATTTTGAAATCATCTAAGTTCTTACAACTGTGCAAAGACTGAACAATCACTTCTGCAATGTAGATTTCTAATTAAAGCCTTTATTGACTTTTTTTGAGTTTTTGTGAAATACACAGATTTTTTTTATTTGCTATAAGCTGTAACTGAGTTTGATGATCCCATGCCGTTTTACTACCTATTTTCATTTACTTCTAGAAGACAGCTTGCTCTAAGAGTAATTTTCTGGTACACAAATTCTTACAGTAGTTGGGTTTTTCTTTTAATTCTAAAATGTGATATCAGGATAAACTAGTGTCAAGGAAGTTAACAAGGTTTATGATTTGTTACCAGAACAAAAATAAAATGACACCAGATATAAATACAAATCCATTAGTAGAAACCCCACCCATTTAGCAGCCAGCACACATGCTTCCTCCCTTGCCATCACTGGAATATCTCATATCTGACAAACAAAAGTGTTGTTGGGTTTAGAAACCACTTTTTTTTTTTTGTTTTACTTAGCTTTACACAGAAAAGGGGAAATTCCAAAGGTTCTATCAATATGGAACCAATGTCTATAGACAATTTTTTTTCTGTGAACCTCACAACTAACTACTGAAACCTAATATTAGTAAATATCATTTGAATGAAGGAAAAATATTTTTTCTTTTCCTTTTCCCCTTTTCCTTCATTGCTTTTTCCCCCTTGCCTGCTCACAAGGCATTCAAATAATTAGCTACTAAACCCAGTTGATATACAAGCACGTGTTGGCATAATGTGACTCTGAACTGCATTTGCTCATGCATCCCCTCTATTTTATTCCCAGTAAGAATACTCGGACTTCGGATACCTTGAGCAAGCAACAACAAACCTTGAGAATGCACATTGACATACCCAGGGCTCAGCTTTTGATTGAAGAGAGAGACACAATGGAGACCATAGGTAAGGTACCCTGTTATGGCTTCACACAATGTGGCTGCTACAGCCATGTCCTCTCAGCCCAAACCCCTTTAGACATGGGAACATCTTGAGTGCTACACAAGCAAAGGTAGAAGGTAGATAATTGTTATTGAGGAGAATAATGAATACCAGCAAATGTGGGGTGGGGGGAGAATGAAATTATATGTACCTCCAAGGTCACCTGAGACAGGAGTTCCCCAACTTTGATCCATGCTGGATCTTTTCTGGGGAGATTATTGGTGCCTCTCCAAAGAACAAACACCTGTAATCAAATAAACCTAGAAGGGCCATACACTAAAGCCCCATCTTGGAAATCCACTCAGTGCTTTCTTCTTCAGCTCCAGAAAGGCCTTCATTAAAGCAAACATTTAAACTCTACCTAGCAGTTAACAAACAAGTGTCTTTGCACGGGCTGCCTTTTCTGCATCCCCCAGCATCCTATAGACACCCTGGAATGGGTTCCTTGGCAGTGCTTTGGGAAACACCAAGATCCCTGTTCTACCCAGAGAGCTTTTTGGCTGGTTTATCCAGAATCCCATTGTCTTAATTCCTTTCAGCCCTTTCCATTCAAAATCCACCATTCCACACTGCCTTCTGACACAGGTCTATTTATTCCAGAATCAGATACTTTATATTTCCATTGTGATAATGATCAGAAGAATAGCTAATGTTTACTGAGGGCTCTTTAATGTCACCTACTTTTTAAAGCACATTATGTGCATCATTTCATTCAACCCACCCAAGCAACATAGGAAAAAGATACTACTTTGTAATTGGGGCATTGAGAAGTTACATAGCTTGCAGGTCACATAGACTAGAGCAGAACCAAGGTAGGGCCCCCACCCAGCCACCAGCTTAGTTTCCTGTAACTGTCACCACTTGCTTCCATATCAATAAGCTACTTCCCAGAAGCCCTCACCTTAGAAATACCACTCAGCTTTCCAGTATCCATGGAAACAGAATCTGAGGCAGGTTGCCAATTTGGCCCTTTACAAACTTTGCTCTGCATTTGTTCTGGAAGGTGTTTGCTGGCACTTGGTCCCAGGGCAACCCTATCCTGTGGTTTGGCTAAAACTACCCAACTTCTGGCAACTACACTGGCAACTAGAAACCTCCTGCCAGAAAAAAAGTGGTAAATGGCCAAATTGGCAAAACATCTGCATTGCTCCTTGCCCCCACCCTGCATGATTATGTTCTAATGGAACAGCAGAGACATCTTGACTTAAAGGCTTCAAAGTCCTAAGGCCTGGGATGGTCTTGCTGGATTCAAATTTGGTCCAAGCATAATAGCACTTGGAGAAGGTTGGTCAAGCCCAGTGTGGCCCTCGATCAACCAAATTCGGTTAAATACTACCCGTGTTGTCCGAGGGCTCACTCCTAAAATATACAAGATTTTATTAGCTGGCTCACATCAGGACAAAAACACCATGCTTCATTTTTAATAATCATTATCTTTCAGTAGTATAGCTGGCATCTCTTTTATTAAACTCAATAGGTTGGGCATTAAAACCAAAACTTCCTTTGAAATACTACTTCAAAAATAAAAACATAATTTCTTTGCCCTTATAATATAGTTTCAACATTTAGTAAACATTCCTCATCAGGCTTGTTCATCATTGTACCTCCAGTGGTTAAAATAGATAGGTAGTCGTTGTTGACCTAAGACCAGAGAAAGGTCTGCCCATCCTCTGTCCATAGTCACTGCCCTTAGTCAAAGGTGCATCTTATTCTACACAGGATCATCTATCACCAGGAATCGTTTACCTCCTGGTGATGCCTGACAGCTGGTCGATGGCATTTTCTAATTTGGGGGAAGTAGAAATGTGATACTTTAAAACAATGCAATATGAGAGTGCCATTAGTTTCTAGCAAGAATGAATGATTAAGCTCACAAACTGACAGGCACCTGAAATTTCCCATTAAAAATTTGTGACCTAGCCCCACAGATCGTAGCATAGCCCCAAAGATTATCTGGAGTGCTCTCAGCGGGGCTACATGTTAGAAACCACAACACGTCAGTGTCAGGCTTCGGATACCAGGTCCAATTGTAAAAATCTGTTTCTGCATAAAGGCCGCCCAATCTGGGGGCCAGCGAAGGCTGCGACTGACCCCCAGGCCGAACCCCGGCTCCTGCTGCGGTAGCAACCCGCACTGCATCACACGCTGGGATGCCAGCAGACACCTTGGCAGTCTTTCCTCTATTTCTCTGCCAAGAAATTTTATTCTAACTTCAAGAGGCTTTCCTCTCCTGCCAGAGCCTGAGTAATTGGATTTTGTAAGGTTCATTCTGTTCAGAGCCTTTTTTGGGCACAGAAGTCTAGCTGTGTTGTTTATGACTTTCACATCACCGTTCCGTGTCAAGGCACGCTGTAACATGGTCCCGGCTGACTGATAAACTCATATGAACAGCATCCCGGGCTGCGGTGCTTGAAAATGTATGAATCTATCCATATATCCTAACGGAAGTTTCCCTTGGAGTAAAAAAGCTCTTAAGGAAGTGTGAAAAGTATCACAACAAAGTAATGAAAACCTTGAGACAACCAAATAATGACACACAGCTCAACCAAGTGCTTCCTTTCCAAGCACTAAAATGCTCTAAATTCATCTGAACCCAGGCTCCTGCTTCTCCAATCTTCAAACGCCAATTGGGCTTGGAAATCTGACAAGTGAGTCATTTTGAAAAATCAATTAAAGGATGTTCTAGAGTAATTAAAGCTCAGAAGAGGTGGGAAGAAAAGGAACGTACCTCAGAACCTTTAAAATAGAAGAATCAATAAACTCTGAAGACCAGCTCCCTCTTCCCCTCCCTTCACCCCAACCCCAAACATTTGCCAAGTTCAGCATGAGAGCCACTCAAGTGTAGACAGCTGTGGCAGAGCTTTTCTAGTACTGCACACCAAGCTTATTTGCAATGACAGCCCCATCGCTGAGTGATGCTGGCATCTCTGGTGACATCTCAGGTGAGCTTTTGACAAACACAGAATTCCCAAACTCTATTATAAACAGGTAGCTGCAACAAGTCTCCCCAAATCAGCATTTGCTTCTTTTTTATGAATTTGTTTTTTTTTATTTTTATTTATTTATTCATGAGAATACACAGAGAGGAGAGAGAGAGAGGCAGAGACACAGGCAGAAGGAGAAGCAGGCTCCATGCAGGGAGCCCGATGCAGGACTCAATCCTGGGACCCCAGGATCATGCCCTGAGCCGAAGGCAGATGCTCAACCACTGAGCCACCCAGGCATCCCAGCATTTGCTTCTTGAGAAGACCTCTCTCTGTGGTCACTCTCTTTCATTCATGCTCTGAAAGCCAACCATTAAAGATAATCTACTTTCAGCATCCTACAGTGGTTCTAACACAGTGCTTGAATTTCTAGTTGTTCTTGCTTCTTTAGATGAAGTCGTAATTGTTGTAATCAACAATAACACAGGGACCTAGGGAAGAGAAGGCAAGGGAGCCATTGAAAGGGGGTAAACGTGTCTGGTTGCCTGTGTTCCTACTGTTCTGCAGATGATCGCTCCACGGTCCTGTTAACGGATGCTGACTTTGGGGAGGCAGCAAAACAGAAGTCCCTGACAGTGACACACACGGTACACTACCAGTCGGTGTCACAGGCCACCGGCCCCCTGGTAGATGTTTCGGACGCTCGACCGGGAACAAGTAAGTAGTCAAACAACACAAACTGTGTGGCTGTTATCAATGCTGACAAAACACTGATGCTCTGTCCCCATCAAACAGAAGTGGGGCTCATTGGCCCCGTGCCTAAGGGGCCAATATGATAGGATCTTTCATTGGGACATTGAGTTTTTAGTGTTTGAGCTAAGCTGGTATTAAAATTGTGTCAGTTGAAGCCCTTGGTATTGATTCACTATGAAAGGGCTAGAAATTTCAGGTCAAGGTATTTTTTTTTTAATTTGGATGACTCAGGAAAAGAGGAAGGTAATTGACTTTAGTGAGTATCTACTCTGTGCCAGGATTAGGATAAAAAGGTAATGTCATGTATGTTATCTGTAAGGCAACCCTGCCAGATACCTACTTATAATAGGTTTGAAAAGATATGATAGCCTCTACAGGTTAAAAAAAAATGGGTTCTCAGAGAAGTTAGGTAAACAGCACAAAGTCGCACACACAATGTGTAGTGAAGCCAAGATTTAGTCATAGATCTGTCCATCCTTGGAGCTTATGCTCTTCTCCTGTACACGCTGTTTGAGAAAAATTGTAGTCCTGGCTAATCTGGGGATTATGTGTGATTTGGTTATTAATATCTGCATCCATAATATATGGGAATTAATTACTGCAATGAAATTAAATCCCCTAATATGTATCTAGAGCTTATTAATTAGATATTCTCATTTCTTCATAATTGAAATGGTTTCTAAATCTCTTTAAAGACTGAGAAATTGATGTCCTGATTATTATCTTTTTGGAAGCTTTGATGTCTAGCTTTTAAATCTCTAATCGCTTTGCAAAAATTTACATTCTCGGAGTGTTATAATTAGAAAAATATTACAACGTTAGGAGCTGTTTTTCATAAGTTCTGACTCAAAAGGCACTTGTGAAATGCACCAAGCGTTATGAAGCAAACCAGTTGATTCCTAATAACATTGTCATTTGAGGGAAAATAATTTCAAGTGTTACTGAAATTCATTTGAAAAAAATGTGCTCAAGAGCATGCTCAAGAAATCTTTTATTCTCACTTTTGTGTAACCTCAACCCCTTCCTTCCTTGATGACATTAGCATACACTGAAGATACAAACGAGCCATGAGTGAGAGTTAACTTTTCACAAGGGTGTTGGAGCAAGAGCCTTGCTCTTAGAAACTGCTTCATGGTCCTTGACATTCTCTCTAGCTACTGGTTTCCCCATCATCATCTGCCTGGTTGAGCTTCTGGATACTTCGGGACACTGTATTGATGGGTTTCTAAGCCACTGATTGCTATTCAGTGAAGGAAAGACTGTAGACCCAGGGGGACTGAAATGGATGGATCCTTGACCTCAGAGTTCCTCCCATCACCAGGAAACATGGAAACTGATGGAAACATTAGCAGGAAAATAAGAAAGAGGCAGAGGACAGATGTCCAGGTATTAGTTCGCAGACTTTCATGTGCATCAGGATCACTCAGGATGTCTGTTCAAAACACCCATCCAGGGTTCCATCCCCAGAGGTTCTGATTCACTTGGCCTAGGGAAGAGCCCCAGGAACCTGCATTGTAAACAAACATTCTGGGGAATTCTGATGCTGATTGTCTGGAGCCCTCACTGACAAATACTTCCCCAGTTGTTAGGTTTTATGTCCCTGCCCTTTAGTGCAGTGGGACAGGACCTCTCAACCTTGCCACACTCACAGCACATAACTTCTTTCTGCCAAGTAAAACAAGCAAGCATTCCTACCTCCTTTTCAATGTTCAACTGGCAGAGAAATGCAAAGAGGCCAGCCTTAAATAGGGGAGAGGGAATAGTTAGACCAAAGCCCTGGGAACCTCCCAACTGCATGATCACCCCCCGACTCATGGAAGCATTGATTCAATGACATTCAGAATATCAGCAGAGATGTGAATGTCCATCACAAGCATAAACTAGAACCAGCAAGAGGCAAGTGGAAGCAGCAGGTCCATGTCTCTCACACCTGCAATACTGGAAGCATAACTGGGGAAATTTAAGGATTCGTGCTTTCAGACTCAGAAATATTTACTAAGATTTTGCTTTACATATGGCCCAGTGATGGGGGTACATCCTAAGATGCAAAAAGACTTTCATTTCATCTTAGTGCAGGAATCATACAGCAAACAAAGAACTCAAGCATTTTTCGTTATCTAAAAGAACTAGGGAAAAATAGGACACAGTGATGAGATGGTGAGTCAGGGGTCTTAGAGGGATGATGGGAGGGACCCTTCAGATGCCAGTCTGGGGAGACCACCATTGAGGAGAAAACCTGAGTTGTGGTCAGGAGCTGGCCTGCCAGGCCGAGTAAAGAGGAAGGAAAACCTCCTAAGGCCTGTTGAGGCAGAAGCATCACGGAATGCAGTGGGTGACAGGGAAAGGGGGAGGGGGAGAGCCAGAGAAAGAGCTGGCCAACCTCCTGGGCCAGCCTCATGAGTTTGCGCTTCATCCTGAGAATGTTGGGATGCTCCACCAGGGTTCAGCCTGATGATCACATCACACTGAAGCAACCACAGCTTCCAGAACGCAGCTTCTTTCATTTGTGATGAACTTCATCCAACAGTTGTTTACAAACATTAGGCAAATCTACTCAAATACATGCATCAGTCTCTAGTTCCAAAAGAGAGAGAGAGAGAGAGAGAGAGAGAGAGAGAGAGAGATTCATTTAGCATCTGCACAACATTCTCTATTAGTAAAAGATCTTTGGGATAATTTTTTCATTATTAAATATTCCTTCTAGAACCACATTATGAGGGACTAAGAAATCTTGTTTTTCATTTAGAAGTAGAAACAATGAACATCTGCCCCCCACCCCAGCAGATGACCCCCCGCAGAAGTCTTTCTGGGAACTTTCCAAAGCCCAACTCTCTGCTTGGGTCCTGCACCCCAGAGTTTATCATTGGTGCACACATGGGGCACCTGTGTCATCTCAGGCCCATGTGGTGGGTTCTCCACACTGTAGCATGGTGCATTTGCAGAGACAGTCTGTTTCCTCAACTGCAAATGGCATTGCTACTCTGTCCTAATGATGCTAGGACCATGTCCTCAGTGTGGGCGCTCTTCAGTTTTAAGAAGAGCATCTATGATATGTTGTTTGCACACTATCATGGCTGCATCACAGAAGCTATGTTTCTAGGCACATTTTTTCTTTGTTTAATTTTCCAGAGTTGCAGCAAAGATTCATTATGAGGATGGGAGAAATACCAATAATTGGCTATTTAGCTCTTCAACCAGAGGAAACAGATGCCTTGGTTGTGTCTACAGCTCTGTTTGCTTCCCTGTCTCTCCTGTGAATTAGGGTACACTTGAAATTGGGGCCTCTGTTGGTGTCTGTGTCTGTATTCCCCAACCCCTGGCTCTAGCCACAGGGTCTGACACACAGTAGGCACTCAGTAAATACACTTAAATATCAATCCACGCCAAGTTCTGAAATCACAGTAAAAGGAGTGGAAAAGAAAGAATGTTTAGCATTTTGGACAGGACTTGGGCAGTCCACTTGGCACCTCTCCTTGTTCTCCATTTTCTGCAACATCTCATAGGCTGGGTGTCTGGATGCCAGCTGATTAGAGGTTTGTAAGTATGTACACGGTCTCTCCCCAGGACACTTTTTGGAGACGTACCAATGAGATTGTCACAGGAGAACTTAAATCAAATTTCTTGTACAAAGGTATGAGGACAAATGAAGCAAACAATGTTAGACTTGACCTGGGTTCTTGGGTTGTATTTACCTGGAAGCCATTCCTTTGTCACCATACACCCACCTGGGCCAAGAGCATTACAAGAGCCCTTGATGAGAGCAGGCTAGACTGGGCATGAATACGATGCACACCTATCCTTACCAGCTCAATTCTTCAGCTCTTTTCTGCAGTGTGGGAACTCTCCAGGATCCAGTTTTATGATATTTAATGGTATTTTTTTGGTATTTAAAAAATACCAAATGGTATATGCTTTACGGTATTTTTTTTTCTGACAAATTGTCTAAATTTCTAGCCTTCCTGATCAATCTACTAAATCTCCACAATCCTCTTTCCAATAAGCACAATGTGTTCCAACTCTTACCAGGTGTTTGTCACTCAGGAATTACAGGCCAGGCCCTGAAATCTATTGAGCCCCCCAACATGTCACAACAACCGTACGGGTGGGTGAGGTGATAACCCCACTCTCAGAGATGAGGGAAATGGACACGTCTGGTGAGCTCACAGCCAGCAAGTAGTGGAACTGGGTCAAAGGCAGGCAACGTAACTCAACCACTCCATGTTGCTGTTAAGTGGAGATGATGCTTCTTAGAGGACATCTAGGGACGGAGCAGACTTTATATATATAAAGTTCATAACATGGACTGAAAAGTTTATAACATGGACTGACTTTTTTTTGTTGGGACTTTGAAAACAAATTCACATTCCATCACCCAGAATTGTATTCGACATCACACTGCAGGAAAATACCTGATGGAGGCGAGGAGTGTCCTGTGTACAATGAGCCCTTGATAAATGTTTGCTCCTTATGTGATGGGAATGTTCAGGCCCCACAGCATCATCACCACGTGAAGCTAAGGCCACAGCACCTACAAGATAGGACATCGAATGCCAGAGAATAAAAATAGATTAATACCCAGATCACAGTGCACATGACATGTTTTATAACCCTATTAGCCACAAAAATCCTTTCTTATTCTGAGTTCAGGATGATTAAAATAATTTGATTCAATGGGCAGAAAAGCTTAATTTAGGTTCAGACTCGGTGTTGAAAGGCCAAGAGTGATTTGTATCACTTACCTTGTAATTTGTTAGCTGTTTAGCAAGTGTGATGGCTCGTCACTCAGTTGTATATATATCAGAATGTTGGAGAGTCAAATAAAATGCTTTCCATGCAGGGGCAGTAAATCTCAACATTTATTTCCTTAGTAGATTACCTGGTAAGGACTACCAAGGAGGCTACCAATTGGAATCCAAGTCAAGTTTTTATTTTAGCTGCCATCTTAGGAGCTATCATACAGAAGAGTTCAACTCAGGTACAAAACAGCTCCCAAAACCTGATTATTAAAAAAATGTGTCAACCACCCCAATATTCTACCTACCGAGATAATTTTGCCTCTAGGATGCTTGCTTAGAGCAGAACAGAATTGCAGGATGTGGTTCAAGGAAAGTAATATCATGACCTATATTTCTAACATTATCAGGCCACTGGTAAAACTGTCCTCATCTAAAAAAAAGGATAATGAACAAAATTAACTTGAAAAGAGTTCTGGCTTTGAATAGAGGCTGATATGCACAACGTGACCATGAAATTTTCCACATTGGGGTGATCTCAGTGAGAAAGGGGTTACAGCTTTGCCCCACTGTGGGTGGGCAAGTCAGTGGGAGGAAACACAGGGGAGAAGTTGGATATTTGAAGAAATTGTGATCCTTGAAGTGGGAAGATCAAACTGATACCCACCCTCCACCCCTGCCCAAGCATCCATGCCAGGAGTAAATCTGATCCATAGTTGTAGTTGCAAGAAACATAAAGAATAAAAATGAGAACCTTGAAGAATTTTTTAAAATAAGAACCCTCAAATCTTATGTAAGGGACAGGGTCATTTTTGGGGGGAAAGCTTTATTAGCATTTAAATAACAAGCTCCAAAAAAAATAATAACAAGCTCCATTTATTGAAGCTCTATTTAGGAAGTCCATCATACCTGGAAGATATTTAGCCTCCTACCTGTGAGAATAGTTTTCTATCTCTTTGAGGACCTCTCTCCTAGCATTTCAGTGGAGAAACACAATTATCATTCACACCTTGCTGTCCAGAGGGGTTGGCACTCGAGCATAACACATTTACATTCTAATTAAGGCCAAAAAAATATATCTTCCGACAAAGTCTGCTGTGGAATTTGCAAGTAGGGATAAAATGTGTCTTAAAAATCAATGCCCCAAAGAATATGCACCAAGATGAAGCATTTTGATGACCCAGGAAATCTTAAAACATATCGATTTGGTTGCCATCTTAATGCTTCTCTACAGCATTGTAGAATGATGGATTAGGCTCAAAGTCCAATAACTAGAATTTGCAAAGAGGAAAATCCTCCATTTAAAAAGAAACTCATTTTGCCACTTTCAAATGATCCAACCTGGCATTAAAAAGGAGCCAGTGTCGTGGGACACTGTATTAGATACTTAGATATCCAGCGTGGTCAAGTGCTGGGCAATCTCTGAACCAATCCATGGAGTCTTGGGCTCCATTTTTACCACTTATCCTCTCTGAGTTTCCATTGCTTCATCCATAAAGTGACCCTGGGCTATCTGTATTCATCCAGGGGACTATGTGTACCAGAAATTATTGTAGACCCCATGAATGAACCCAAGGATGAACACTCTTGCCCTTACCCTTACCCTTTCCTTAGAGAGACTTCCAGGCCTACAGAAGCACATAAGTAAGTCATTGTCACAATGCCAAGGATTGGCCCTCTCAGTGTTGATCTTTTAATACCGCTTCATTAGTCCTGAGCCATAAATATAGACTGCAGTGTTTAGAAAGGGCCAGGCCACTTTGAAATATAACTGCCTAAAATTCCTTTTTGAGGAGCAGAGAATTCAATGGTGGATGAGCCCCTTCTAGGACCTTGTGTTGCCTTCAGCCTTGAGCCCGAGAAAAATCACTCCAGGTCACTGAGCCTCTCCCCTATTCCACAGAATTCCAGAAAAGACAGTTTTGTGATCCACTCCAGTGTCCAGCCAAAGAGCTGAACCAAGAACTCTGCCTACCCCATTGACCTGCTGCTTTTGGTTCCAGATTTAGAAAAAAATGAAACCCACCTGGCACCGGCCTCTATGTATGTAAATTTCTGTATTCTTGAGGACAGCAGACATATAAAATCCAGATATCATTAACTGTGTGTGCTCCGCATTGAATGACCTGTGTCTTTGACAAAGTTCAGACAATCCTACTGAAAAGATATGTTACCATATGCAAAGGACTAAGAGAGTCTTTAGACAAAAAAAAAAAAAATCATCCTTCTGGTCTAAGAACATACAATTTAGTTGATGAGTAAAACAGTCATACTCAAGGAAACGAGTAAATACAAAACCACCATAACACTTATTGTTTCCTACAACTGCTATAACAATATACCATAAACTACAGTGGCCTAACAGAATTTTAGTTCTGGAGCCCAGAAGTCCAAATTCAAGATATAAGCAGGGTCACATTCTTTCTGAAACCTGTAGAGAAGGATCCCTCCTCACTTCTTCCTAGTTTCTGGTGGTTGCTGCTGACGATCTTTGACATTCCTGGGCTTACACCTGCAGCACCTCAATCTCTACCTCCATTGGTCCAGGGCTGTCTTCCCTCTGTGTGTCTGTCTCCTGTTCTTATAAGAACACTAGTCACGTTAGATTGAAGGCCACCCTACTCCCATCTGACTTTATCATAACTAATGACATTTGCTGTGACCCTATTTCCAAGTAAGGTCACATTCTGAGGTACTCGGGGTTAGGATGTGGACATATCTTTGGAAGGGACATGATCTAACCCATAATAACACCTTAAGATAGGAGACCTATAAAAAAGAGGCCATGTTAGAGTATATTTGGCCAAGCATGGAAGATGGTGGTTATTCTCTGGAAGCTTAAGTGATATGCGTTGATTCACAGAAACATTTAAGGGCAAACGGCAAGGTTTGAGTCCATAATCCCTGAGTCCAAATCTAATGTTCTTTCTCTCACAGGACTTTTTTTTTTAATTATTTTATTTTATTTATTTATGATAGGCACAGTGAGAGAGAGAGGCAGAGACATAGGCAGAGGGAGAAGCAGGCTCCATGCACTGGGAGCCCGACGTGGGATTCGATCCCGGGTCTCCAGGATCACGCCCTGGGCCAAAGGCAGGCGCTAAACCGCTGCGCCACCCAGGGATCCCTCTCACAGGACTTTTTAAAATGCTTAAGTATCACATAAATATCTCAGGCCATAAGAGGAAGGAAATGAATGCTCTGGATAGGGGCACTCTGGGAAGGCTTCCTGGAAGTATGAGTCCTGCAGGATGGAGTCTTAGGACTGGGTGGAGAGAACCACTCTCAACACTTTGATCATAACTAGCCATACCCCTAGGGACTAAGACAAACATTATTCTTGGCTCTTCACAGATCCTACCACCAGGAGGAACGCAAAGGCAGGACCCACAGCAAGAAATCGGTATGCCAGCCAGTGGACCCTCAACAGACCCCACCCCACCATTTCAGCACACACCCTCACCACAGACTGGAGGCTGCCGACGCCCAGGGCTGCAGGATCAATGGACAAGGAGAGTGACAGCTACAGTGTCAGCCCTTCACAAGACACAGGTAGGGTCTGCACGCCTCCTCCTCAACCCTGGGGACAAGTGTGGCCCACAGATGGGCCTCAGAAGCTTCTACTCATGCTCCTTCAAGGTCACTTTCAAATTTTCAGGCATTTATCTAACAGGTACCAATATGATGATATCCAGGGCCCAATGATTTTTGTAAAGCAGAACTGAAAGGCATCTATTTTGCAGGTGTCCTGAATCTCATACTCATGCTCCTCTCTTGTTTTAGTTCCTACCCCGCTGAGAGAAACACAGATACTTCAAAATTTTTACCCACACGATTGCAGTAGTTCCTGATTATACTCTGAGGGCACATGACCCACTATCATCTCTGGGTTTAAGATGCTACACTTGAAATTTCATGACAAGGTCATAGCACCCTCTATAGGGAGCATAGGCTGATCCTTTTGACAATTAAACAGGAGTTGATTATAAGGTAAGTCATCTAGTCTGTGCCATCAACCACTTAGATTTCATTTCTGAGAGAAGACAGGGCCTATGAATAGCACCAGGTTGCCCCATCCCCCCACCTTAACTTTTGAAAAGAAATTATATCTGAATCTAATAGCTGTAGGAAATTTTAATACTCATTTTCTTTTGTTCTGGATGATATACTTTAAAAATAGTGTTCTAAAGGTGGAGTGTTACCCTGTACATTTATTTTTATGGCTGTTATTTCTCTTAGAAGAGTCTCAGAGTTCCACAGAGGTGATTCAAAACTTTTTAGTGTGTAAAATAGAGATTCCTCTGACCAAGATGCTTCTCCTTTTGTCCTGGCCACTCTCTGGGACCCATAAAGGATGGCAGTCACAAAAAGATAAGTCCGAAGGACCAGGGGCCATTCTTCCTACTGGCCAATTTCATGCAACGTTGCAGCTTCATTTCCAGCCGCTGTCACAACCTCATTGCCAAGCTAGGGCTGGAGGAGCTGAATGCAGAGCTCAAATCATTCGTGCCAATTAGAGTCTCTACGGAACAGACTGACTGACAAGTCAGAGCAGGGGGTAGACACTGCTGTCCATTTTCACTGTGTTCCCGATCATTTTAACTAAACACAGACTTCTTCAGCACTGCTGATTTACCAAAGTGTCCCAGGCTGTGAACAATTCAGCTGAAACAAAGTTCCCTGAGCCCACCTTACAGAGGTGCAGAAATAGGGCCCCATAGTGACAAAGGCAGTTCTCAGTCAAAGACCCAGGACCCCTGACGGGTTGCATAAGGATCTGGGAGAGACAGCCACAAGCCAGAGATGGCCATTCTCTGGGTGCATGCCCAAGGCAATCATTTATCCATCTTGTTCTCTTTCACACTGCAGATCGAGCGCGAAGCAGCATGGTCTCCACAGAAAGTGCCTCCTCCACTTACGAAGAACTGGCCAGGGCCTACGAGCACGCCAAGATGGAAGAGCAGCTGAGGCACGCCAAGTTCACCATCACAGAGTGCTTCATATCAGACACATCATCTGAACAGTTGACGGCAGGGACAAACGAGTACACAGACAGTCTGACCTCCAGCACCCCTTCAGAATCGGGGATCTGCAGGTTCACTGCATCTCCCCCCAAACCTCAGGATGGAGGTCGAGTGATGAACATGGCGGTTCCAAAGGCACACCGGCCAGGTGAGGAAAGCAATGCTTGGGCCACTGTTTAGGAGACTCGTCTTCCTGAGGCACACCCGTGCCCTAAGAAAGCCCATCCTGGTGTTTGGACTCGGTGCTCTGTTTACAGGTTGCTGTGTAATGAACCACTCTGGAGCTTATTGGTTCCCAACAGTGACAATCACTTAACTTATTTACAAATCTGAAATCTAGTCAAGGCTTAGTGAGGACAGCTCCTCTCTTCTCCAGCTGGGTCAGCTGAGGAGGCTCCCTTAGGTCTGGAGGAGCCTTCCCAGATGGCTCCCTCACCTGGCAGCTTGGCACTGGCCATGTCCTTCCCTGGGGTGGGTTTCTCCACCAGGTTCTTGGGCTTCTTCATATCATGGCAGTTTGGTTCTAAGCAAGCTTCCCAGCAGGCAAACAGAAATATCTGGTCTATTAAGAGTGGGCCTGGAAAGTGACACATCGCTTACTATATTCTGTTGTGCAATCGTCAAAGAGCCCAAGGAGCTCAGATTGGAGATGGAGACCCCAACACATGAGGAGAGGAGGCTCAAAGACAGGGGGCTTATGTTTTAAAGCTGCTGTACCGAGGGTTTTCCAAAGGAGAGAAGTCTTACTGGTGGGCCAGTGCTTGGGCCTTGGTTTCATTGAGCTACCCAAAGTGACAATGACTGGCTTGGGTTTGGTCAGCCACTGGTTTGGGCTTTGCCTTGAGCGTGTGAGAGTGGACTGGGTGTGTGGATGGCAGCTCTGGGTTTTAAGGCCTCAGGGCCTGGCAGATGGCATGCATTAGTGAAGAGGTTGCAGAGCAGGGAGATGATGCAGGATGAACAATTTAAGGGTTCAAAGACTATCTAGAGGGGAGAGACGCCAGCATGTTCCCACCAACTAATCCCAAGTGGAAATGGGGGGCCAGTATGAGCGACTTTCAAGAGAAGCCAGAAATCTTGGTTTTCTATGAAGACTCACAGTTTTCAAGTGTTGGGTCAGATATTTGCAAACCACTGTACAGGGCAAACAAACACTCTATATACTGAATCCGGCCATGGCGACGAGTGGTACTTCTCATGTGAAGAATCACTTCTTCTTCTTCTTCTTCACCCTTAAATAGCTGCCTGTAGACTTTCCTTTGCGGACCAGCCCCTCCATTCTTGTCGAATCCAGTTTTATTTCCTTTTTTCCCATTTTCCGAACCAGTATACTAGCCCTATTTCAAAAATTTATCTTCACTGTTAAATTACTGCAATTCCCTTGGGTTTTATGGCGTATAGCCCAGCTGAAATGAGCCTTATAAATGCATAAAAATATATAAAATAAGAATTGTCTATCCAGCAACTAATCTTCCAAACTGAGTCAAGACTCATGCCAGCATACAATAAAGAATGATGGCTTCATTTATTTTCATTCTGTCTACCTCCTCGGGGAGAAGATGAGCTGTTATTTGTGGGTGTTTTTATTTCAAGCATTTCTTGTTGGCATTTATTTGCAAAGCGAATGCAGAAAAACATAGGATCACAACATAAGCTCTTTGTGGCTGTTAAGCCTGAGAGGGAGGAAGATGGGAAAGGAGAAAATGTGCCTCTGGGCATGTTGTTTAACCTTGCTGAAGCCTTCAGGTGCCCCATCTTTGAAATGGACGTGACATTGGTATAAGATGTGTGTAGCATAATTTGGGTGAAGTGGTTAGCAGTTGCTTCTGTCGTTGCCTTGTTGACGCTGTTGTTGGGATTCTCATAGTGACTCCAATGTGGTCTCCAGATGAGCGCTGGCTCCTCTCCTTCCCTCTTTTATTTCCCTTCAGTGGCCATGGACCCCCCCCCCCCAGGAAGCATCTGCCTCTTTGCATATCACCTAGTTAAGTACGCCATGCTTCCATTGGCAACCATCTTCCCTTGCATACAGGAGTTCCTGGTGAAGTAATGGTCCTATTTATGGAAGCTTTGAATTAATTAAAGGCTTGAGTTTCTTTCTGATGTCTTGTTGTTCCTATTGTTAGGCTCGTATTAAAAAAAAAAGTTTGAACTTTTGTTATGACATCGTTGACATCGTTGCCTGCATCCATCAGAACAACTGAAAGATCACAACTAAGTGAAGTAGTATAGTCTTAAAATGCTATTAAGACTAAAATGATTAAAAAAAAAGACTAAAATGATTTTATGACTTTAGGTATGAGTAACTTTTTAAATCAACACAAGTCCTAATGCATATAAACTTTGTTTTGTCCACCCTGGATGGCTGCATTATTATTATTGAATATTTGATATGCTTTTAGGAAAACCTTTCTCTTGTCCCTTTATAATGAAACTAAATTCAAGACCAGGCACAAAAACCAAGGTGACAATTTAGTATTTTGCTGACTGGAGGCTGCGTCAAAATCATCAGTTCCTGGGGCTGTGCTTTCAAACCTCATTCTTACCTGTGTCGCGTAGCTCTAGAGGGCGTCGGTCAATCAATGTGTGTCTCCATGAAGTCTTCCAAGTCTCTGTACATATTTCTCCTTACAATCGGGTCTTCTTGTTTGATGGTCTTTCCTCCACTTGTGATCCAAACCTTTTAAACACTCCATAGATCAAGTCAGGATCCAGTTAAACCAACTAGGCCAGATCCTGGCTCCAGGAAGATAGAAAATATGTCTTCATTGCCTTCATACTTCTCTCCTAGTGTCTAACAGATAACTGGCAGCACAGTAAGTGCTCAAGAAATATTTTAAATGATTTAGTGAATGAATATATGCTCCTACCATTGTGTCTGACACATATAGTAGGTGCTTAATAAATATATTGAATGAATGTACATATCATAGCTGTGATAATGATAAGACTGACCAATTGGTTAAAATATTACTATTATTAGAAGTTGTCAGTAAAACATAAGAGAACACTTAAGTCTACCCCATCTTCCAGCAGTGATTCATTTTCTATTCTTGCTCTCAACAAATCAAAAAGCAATCTCTTCCACAGATAAAGGGGAGCTCCTCATGAACTGTAATGGCTCGCACGTAAGGCAAACATCAGAATCTCGCTTTAGATGTTTAATAATACTTGACTTTTGAATGTACTGAATTTTTAGGGCTTTTTGATTTTAAATAAAATGCCAGTTGTGCTACGGTTTTATTTTCTCCAATAAGGGATGTTTATTTCCATCTTTAGAAACAAATGACAAACCAAACAAATAAAACTCTATCTTCCTCTGAGAAATAGAGGGAAGATTTAACAACTTCTTTCCCTCTTGGTCAAAGCAATTTCCAATACTTTGATTACAATACCTGTTCTTGGATTCAGGTAGCATTCTGAACTGATTTTTAACCTTCTCGGACTGTTGCTCCTCCTTTATTCATGAGTTTATCCTATGCAATCAAGAAATGTTTTCGCACAAAGCTACTTAAAACTTCACATATGCAGCCTAGTGCATCCTGGCCCCATGAAGAGTAGGAGAAGGGTCAGCCCCTTTAGATTCCTGCACTCACACTCTGGGACACCAGCCTTAAATACACACACATCAGCCTGTCTCGTGATGAACACACTTGAAGTTTTCCAGCTGGCAATGGTCACTGCCTACTGTCATCTTGTTGGTTCTCTGAACAATCAGCTACATAAAGCAGTTTTTGGCTTTCGGATCCATTCATGCCATCCCTCGTGCCCTCCTGGATGTGAGCATTTAACCAAAGAGAAGAGCGTGGAGTGAGAGGTGCTTACCTGAAGGACCTGCTGACCTCTGCTCTGGTGGTGCCCTCAAGTGAAGTCTGTTCTTCCTGTTCTCAGCTATCACTCTGAACATACTGCTTCCCCTGAAGCCCATGTGGTTTTCATGCTGGCTCTTGAATCAGAATTAGACTCTGGAGGTTTTCACTGTCCAGAATCCCCCTCCACAGCTGTGTTCTACTTGCATCTCCCTCACCACCTGAGGACATGAGTTCTGTTCCCAGCAGGTCACCTGACATAGACTCTCTCCTCCTGACCCAAGGCACCACACTTGGTTCCTCTCAAGCAGTTCTGTGTCCTTCTTCCCCTCACTTCTTAGGGTCGGTGATGGGGGCCACATGCCTCAGGTTTGCATCCTTCTCCTCTTTTTTGCACTCATTACAATTAGATTTTGAAATTTCTATCATGAGTGTTATTCTAAGAGCTATAGAAAGTGTCTCCTTTGAAGCACAAGTATCTTTGATACTTCCATATGCACAAGAACATGTGTACACCATGCACACGTACACACACATGCACACTGAGTTTCTCTGGCCTCCATCCTTCTAGAGATGCTCCTGATTCTTCCCTCCCAGCCTCCCAGCCTCCCAGCCTCCCAGCTTGCTTTCTTTTTTTTTTTTAATTTATTTTTTATTGGTGTTCAATTTACTAACATACAGAATAACCCCCAGTGTCCGTCACCCATTCACTCCCACCCCCCACCCTCCTCCCCTTCCACCACCCCTAGTACGTTTCCCAGAGTTAGCAGTCTTGCTTTCTAATATCAGCATGTCTTTTTTGAGATCCCACTCCCATTGTATCTCACAGCTAGAGATACAATGGTAGATGAGACCCACAAAGACCCCATCTTAAGGGAGTTTATATTCCTGATGGGAGAAAATAAGCAAATAACACAGTTTCAGATTATGGTAAGTTCTGGGAAGAGAAGTAATTGGAGAAGGTGATCAAGTCTGGCAGAGATTGGGAGTTGGGGAGAATGGTCAAGGAAAGCCTCTTGAAGCAATGAGATGTGGGCTGAGATCTAAGTGGTAGATGGGGTAGAAAGCCTGGTAGACATCCTAAAGGCACAGTGGTGTGGGGAGAGGGGAGAGCAAAGTCAGGAGATTGGAATCAGCCTCACATTCACCACATGGAGCAAGAGCTCACTCTGAACTGACTAACTTTCAAATATTCCCATAGTAATTAAAGTTAGAGAGGTACCTGGGTGGCTCAGTGGATTAAGCATCTGCCTTCAGCTCAGGTCATGATCCCAGGGTCCTGGGATGGAGCCCTGTGTTAGATTCCCTGCTCAGTGAGGAGTCTGCTCTTCCCTCTCCCTCTGCCTCACCCCTGCCCACTCATGCACACTTGCTCTCTCTCTCTCTCTCAAATAAATGAATGAAATCTTTGGGAAAAATCAATAAATAAAGTTTGAAGGACCCAGAGGCCATTAACAGCACCTCCACATATTGCTATGCACCTGCCCTGAGTAAACCTAAAGATTTCACCATGCTTGTCCTGGCTCACTGCTCGGAAACTGATCTCTTTGACATACATTTGTGATTTCATCTTCTTAAAGACCGTCTTGTTATTTTATCTGATCTCTCTAGGACACATGAAGTGGATGGTAGGACTTATTACAAAGAGTCCCAAACTTGGAATTCAAAGCCCACTTGACTTTTGCACCAACTTCCTCTCCTTTCTGTCTCTGACAGTGACTTTCTGTCATTGATTCCAGGTGCCTGAGTCTTCTTACCTTTCCAAGTGTTCTTAAGGATTTTTCAAAGATGCTGCTGTTATGTGTGTCCCCCAATTCCTAAGTGCATTCTTTTGCTCTGACTGCCTTTTCTCTGACTCCTATCCCCTTAACTCACTGTTTTCCTTGGTTGGCTTATTGGACTTCAGCTTTAGTTGCTGGGGAGCTCATGGGTGGTACAAGGTAGGGAAGAGGTCTGTGCCTGATAACTTGTAAGGGAGCAGTAGGAAGCCCACCTGTGTCCTGTTGAGTGGCCAGAAGGAAGTTTCTAGATTCCAGTGCAAAGGGTGATGAGCAAAAAGGCTCATCATAGTGAAAGTTCACTGCATCTCCAGAAAGACCCTGTGAAAACACAAATCTATTGCACTCACTTATTTAACCCATAGTTATTGAATATCTTCTCTGTAAAAAAAAAAAAAATACCAGGTATTATCCTAAGACTTAAAACTGTTAATATATTAAACCAACACTTCCCATAGGCTCCTTAATTCATCAGAATACCATGTAGTATCATAAACGGCACTAAAGACACAAGACAGATAAATGAGGAAATCCAGGAAACAAGGCAAAAAAAAAAATCCAGCTCTGGAAGACAGAGGCCTCCCCAACACACACACAAACCCCAGTAAGATGTCATGAAGCCATGACCAACCCGACGGTGCTAGGAATATGCAAAAAGGTAAAAAGACAGCAAAGACCATCATATTTCAATGGGGTCCTGTGTGAACACAGCTGGCACCAACTTCTAATGCATCCTATATCCCAAACTGGGAACCAACAAACTTTAAATTCAAGTGGTGTAGTTGACGCTCTCATGTTGAAATCCCTTGTGAAGATGCCCACTGCTCAGGATAGAGACTCATAGGGCTTCAAGAAGCCAGCCCTGTCTCCTTACTGGTCATGACCCTTGCTCTCTGGGTTCCTAAAGTCCACAAATGTATATTCCTTCTGCCTAGAATCTTCTCGTTTCCAGATTAACTAAGTCCTTCTACGAGATGAGTCAAGATGCACAGGGTTGTTGAGAAAGGTCTGCCAGCCCCACAAGGGAACAGGTACAGGCACCCAACCACACTTCCTCCTCAGTGGTCCCCAGTGTGTGTGTCCTTGTCAGTCTTATGTGGGAGCTGGAGGTTCTTTGAGCCTCATGGACCTTTCCTCACTGAGTGCTCCAAATGCCTTGCCAAGTGATTCCACCCTGGCCTAAGTGCTGGGTTTTCCAATCCTGTTTCTCACACAGAACTATTTTATTTCAGAAGAATTGTGAGCAGCAACAAACTCAAAGCCCCACTTCATACCTCAGTGTAGTTGCTAAAGTTCACCAGTGAGTAGGAGGATGACAATATTGATGCGCTCTTAAAAATGCATGAAGCCTCCTAAGTACAAGCCAAGAATGGTAATAGAATCCGCATACACAGACCTCTGGTATCAATCTCACATTATTTATTTAGGGGTTTTCCTGGTGGCCATTTGGGAGTGAAGATTCATTTACCAAAAGAGGTTCATTTACAAGGTTTCATTACCTTGCTTCAGCATTAATATTAAACTAAAAAAGTGTTAGATCTCATTTGCCTCCAGAATGGGCAGACTCTATACTCTCGCTTTGTAACTAGCTCTTTGATGCTGTAACCATCATTACAAGTCTGATCTGTGTGGTTCTTATTGAAATTGCTAGAAGTCAAGGTAAGCATCCTTTGCTTCTTACCTTTGCATCAATACCCAGCTCCATCCAAGCATAGATGTGAAGCCTTATTAGAAATTGATGAAAGTTCCTTTTTATATGGCCCCAGAGGAGAGCTAATCCCCAGGGACTCTGATTAGCTTTCTCTCCAGGACTTTGTTGTGAAAGCATATGCACGGTTTCACAGGTGCTAATGAAGTATTACATAAGAGGGGGAAGAAGGCTATTACAATATGCCTCAGAATTTTAGGCTCCTAAAAATGCATTCGTTTCATACTTATCCTCAAATTCCTAATACATTGTGCTCCTCCAGTTTTCACAGGTGAGATGGTAAAGAGCATAAGAAAGACTCTTTCAAACTTGAAGATGCCCTTAGAAATAACCTTGCCCCCTTCACTTGATAAAGATGCAAAATTTGAAGGGGTCACAGAACCATTTAGAGGTAAAAGCAGAATTTTTTCAGGAAGCCTAGAAGACTCTAACTCATGCTCTTACCCCATCCTAAGCTCCAACCTCATCAGACCAACTTGGAAGAAGACCTTATGACCACTGCTCCATGGGATACATCTTTCACATTCTCCCAGGATCTGAGGTCATAACTCCTGGTGGACTAGAAGAAGCTGGGCAATAGTTTCTTGTTCCTTAAAGTAGAATAAAGGCCCACTTGGAATAGTGAACATTGGCCCCTTTAAGCTATGGTTTCTCAGTAGCAACACAATGAGCATTGAAGGATTGGAGGCAGGGGAGGAGGGTCTGTGGGGTTCTGTGTTTAATAGGATGTTGGGCAGCATCCTTAGCCTGTGTCCAGTAAAGGCTACTGGTGGCTACTGAGCAGCTACCCTCCAACTGTAACACCTGAATAGTCTTTAGACATTGACACATGCCTCCTGGGGGCGGAATCACTCTTTGCTGAGAACTACTACTAAACTCTAGATGCTTCCTCCCCAAGGGTGTGCACACCAAATGGCAGGAAGCATCGTCTGAGAATAGATTCATGGATGCACATCTATTATAGATTTTCTGAATGGATGCATTCTTGCTCTTTTTTAATATCGATTTTTGCCATCCTTCTTCGAGCCTAAAGTGCATTCAAACTTTGTGTGCTTCTGAGTATACTGAGAAAGTTCGGGAAACTTTGCTTTCCTAATAGGAAGGTGCATCTCCTGCAGGAGGTGCTCTTACTAGAGCAGTTTTGACACAGTTGGGCCAACCATGGCTTGCAGGTCCCTGTTGGTGAGGATGGCAAGCTTTGAGCACCCACCTGCTGGTGGATGTCTGCTGGTGGATCAGGGAGTCTGGGGGCGAGGAATTGTGAGGGCACCAGTGAGCAAGGTGGTTAGGGACAGATGGAGAAACTGATGACACTTGTTTAGTGTGAACTTTCAGAGATACTAGGGGCACCAAAGTCCCAGGGGCGGTGACAGGAAAATAAGGAATGGGCCGTGATTTCAATAATATTGAATAATGACCTTCCATGGTGCCTCCAGGTGGGAGTCACAGGGGAGGGCCAGCCTGTGATCTGGGGGCTGCAGGCTGAGGAGGCAAAGAGGGAGAAATACTCAGGACTCAGAGACCACGGGGGTGGTGGCCAGGTAAGGGGACAGGGCCATATCCTTACTCATGATCCACACCCTGGGGGTCCCGTGGCAGTATCCTCCCCACACTCCTCTGCTGAGTCCTATCTGCTTTTCTCTCTTTATGACTCTTTGTTTCCCATTTTCATGGGAGATTTCCTCCCTCTTTCAACCTCGCCCCCAGTCCTATGTCTTGTGTTGCTTCCCTCCGCTTCCCCGTGTAGGTGTTTCCATCTCTCTCATCTCCCCTCTGTCTCTGTCTCTCCATCATACTCTGTCTCTCTCTCTGTCTCATCTCTGTCTCTTTCTGTGTCTCTCAGATCTGTCTCTCATCTCTCTATCCCTCTCTGTTTCTCTCTCTCTCATCTCTTTATCTCTGTTTCCCTCCATCTCTCTCATCTCTGTCTCTCCCATTTCTGTCTTTGTGTGTGTCTCACAGCTGTCTCTTTCAGTCTCTGTCTTTATCTCTTTCTCTGTCTCTCTGTCTCTCCATCTCTCTATGTCTTTCCACCTCTCCCCATTTCTCTCTGTCTCTGACATCTCTTTCTCTGTCTCTGTGTCTCTCTCTGTCTCTCTAATCTCTCTTGTCTCCCTGTCCATCTCTCTGCCCTTCTCAGCCCCATTCCCACTCGCCCCTCCCTGACCACCCATCTCAGCCCCTCTGCCTCGGGTTTAGTCCAGCACCTCAGCCCCTAAGCTCAGCTTCTCAGAGCCCCTTCTTCCTGTGGGTGTCTCAGCCCCTCCACCCTCGCCCTCACCCCATGTTTCTGACTCAAGGCCTCAGGGGCAGAGCACAGCGGGTGACTGTTCATGACACACAATTGTGTGAATAAGCACCACAAGAATCAGCAAGTGGAGTGTGCCCCTAAGGCCTATCAGGACTCTTAGCCCCTTGTCACCATGTTTCACTCATGCTGGATTTGGGAAAGTAGCTAATGGGTTTAGCTAACTAGGAAAGTGCTAGAAATGTGAGAAATAAGGTAAGCAGAGCAAAAGGAAGGCATGGAAGGGAGTCCCCAGATCCTTTCCCTTCCAGCATCTGAATGTGAGCCCAGGTCCTCCTGACACCTGTGCCTTTCTCCTGCGCACCTTGTCTTCTCCTTGTGGGGTCTGCTTCTCCCCCAACCTGTGGGTTTTCCTTCCGTCTGTCTTTGTGTCACACACACACACACATAAATGTACACACATACACATAAACACATATACACAAACACATGTGCACATGCACACACACATATACACACATGAACAAATATAAATATATGTGCACACACAGACATTTACACGCACATATGCACAAATACATGTGCACACATGCACACAGACACACATACACACATGAACAAATACACATACACAGGGACATATGAATATACTCGCACACACACATACCACACTCTCCTTGACATCATGCCCTGGTTGCTGCCTGTCATCTCCTCACCCCCTCTCCAACCCACACTGTCTGTTTCATCTCTTTCCTCCACCTTGTATTCCACAGAGGAGAGAGTCAGCAGAAGGAAAACAAAACAAGGAGAAAGACAGAAAGGGCAGAGGTAACGCAGAGTAAAGCAAAAAGAGGGAACCTAAATGATTAAATCCTTGCTGGAATTGGAGGTGAACTCCACTGTAACTGGTTTTACTGGAAATGCACTAAGGCCAGGTTTTGGCTCTGCCCATATTTGTGGCAATGGTGGGTTTACGCACAAGGAGACCAAGGCCGTGTGTGCCGACAGAGGTGACCGTAGAGCTCAAAGTGAAAAAGATCCTTGAATGACTCCTGGATCACTGCTACTTTCTCACACATGGGATAACTCCAGGGGTTCCTGGTGGATTAGCTTCAGGGCATGTTGCTCCACAGAGCATGGAGAGGGTTAGGTGGCCAGGGGTGGGTCGGCTGGGGAGGGCTGGACTATGAGGAACCAAGAGACCTGCTCCCTGTGGAGACAGAGGCCTTCATAGAGGCTTCCGCTCCCTTGTGAGGGAGACCCCAGGAAAGCCAGCCTCCCTGAGCGGGGGCTTTGAGAGCCAGCTGGACAGGTGTGTGCTTTCCCAGAGAGCAGGGGAACTGGGGGAAGAGGTGTTGCCTTGGTCTCTGTAAGGAGGAAAGGTGGGTGACGGGTCAGAGCACAGGGTGGGAACACCGCAAACCACAACTATGTCGGCTGCTGTTACTGGTCTCTAAAGAGAAATTCCCTCCTTTCCTGTAATTGGTATAAGCAGAGACTGTTCCCAGACAGTAGGAGTATTCAGAGAGGCTTCACATGAAGTACCCAGGGCATCCCAGCCAAGAAGAAAGGACATCTGTGTGAGTGTCCTGTGGCTGGCATAACAAAGTACCTCAAACTGGGTGCTCAAAACAACACGAATTTATTCTCACAGTTCTAAGGGAAGAATTCCAAAATCCAGTGTCAACAGGGCTGTGGTCCTTCCAGGAACTCTAGGAAACAATCCCTTCCATGCCTCCTCCAGCTCCATCCTTTTGTGGATGCATTTTGTGGCTTGTGGCTGCATCTCTCCATCCTCACATGGCTTCTCCCCTCTGCTCTGTCTCCAGCCTCCTTCTCTCTTTTCCTATAAGGACACCTGCTACCTTGAGTCCTAATGATTTCGTCTCAAGATCCTTAATTATTTCTCCAACTAAGGTCATGTTCACAGGTCCTGAGGGTTGAGACACAGACGTATCTTTTGGAAGGGGTGGACTGTAATCAACCCACCGAAGATAGAAACCAATGTAGAAAGAAGAGTTCCCGGCTCATTCCCCTGGCTGGTCCAGCTCCTAACAACGGACCTTCTGAGAAGGGAGGTGTCTGACAGTAAACATTTCACATGCATTACCTAATTAAATCCTCACTTCAACTCTATGTGGTAGATTCTAGTATTATTTCCATTTTTATGAGTGAGGAGATTGAGCCTAGATTAAAGGCAGGCAATGCCTTCCAGACCTCTACTCCTAATCCCCACCAGTAGAATCCTTGTTTAGGTTCTCCGTGGGAATAGGCAGATGGAAGGCGGGAGGCTGAGAAAAGCAGCTGTGCCAACATCCAGACTGTCACCACGGTTTCCATTCCTCTTCTTTCTCGCTGGAGTAATAAGCACACAAGTTGCCTTGGATCTGTAGGCATCTGAAGAACATAGAAAATGCATGGATGATTAGATAGCCCAGTTTCCCAAGTGGTACTTGGATCAGCACATGGGGTGGGATTTTAATGGACATAAAGTGCCTTTAATAAACCAAGTTCACCACCGATTACTCTGGTGCTTTCTTCCACATAAGTGCATGAATTATTAAGAGGACACATTTGCAGCATTCACACTGTCAAAAGGGCTAATTAGAGCATCATGCAACTTAATTCAGCTTTGCCTGAAAAACTGGATCGCCCGGAGACATTGGGTATTCAGAGATAGTTGGCAGACCTGCAGTATGCAAGTGCAAGTAGCCCTGCTATATGAAGATGTGGGCGCTGGACTGTTTCCGTTATTAAGGATTTTCCATTTTCACCCACCTTTCTCAGCTACCCTCACCCTCCTGATCACTAAATCTAATGTGAGAGCCCCTGCAGGCAGAGGGCAGCTATCATGGGTTTTGTCTTTTGATTTCAAACACATTTGTTCCTCCTAATCTAGGACCTGAGCATCCTGTAATCCAGCTGGGACCAAAAGGCTATAGATTTTTGAAGGCTTAATAAGCCCTGCTCATTCAGTGGGGAGTTGCTGGGATAGAGACTCATTCCCAAATCTGTTACAACACATTACAAATATGTCAAGTTTCAAGATTTAGTTGGGTCTCAGAAACAGCATGAGGCACTCTTGACCTACATTTTAAAATAACCTTAGAGGTAAATGAATTCCACGTTTTCTCGGGTATGTGAAAAAGAAAAAAAAATTAAAGACTAATAGCCATGTGAGTAAATAAAAGAGCAAATTAATATAATTTGCTTATTAAAGTTTTTAGAATAAGGTCAGGTCATCACTTTTAGGAACCTGGATATATAAAAATCCACACATCCTTCCCTGTCACCCTCCCACTATCCTCCAATCGGAAACCATGATCCTTGGGCCCCTTTTTAGGCCTCACCATTACATTCCTTCTGACATTCTGTGGATGTCTTCTGAGCTCAGGCCATCACCGTGCCTCCCCCAACCAGCACATCCTCCTTCCTGGTCTCTTGGCTTGAGGACGGCACACCCGCAGCCCATTTCTTAGCCAGAGCTGTCCACCCAGGAGTTACAAGTGAGCCAAAATAGTGACTTCCTCAATCCCCAGATGGCTGGGAAGAGCCCCCTGCATTCACCCAGCTTGCTGCTACACAAACGCTCCCTTGTCTGCATGTGTCTTGGGGTGGAGAAGACTGGAAGCACTGAGCTAGCCAATGAGCTTGACCCTTGCTTCCTTGGCATCCTTGCCTTCCTCCTCGAGCCCTATGCTCCCCTGAGCACTTCCGATCACATACGGGGTCTGGTCCATCACCCTTTATACCTGGGGGTGCACTGTTGCCTTTGATGTATGCTTTTCTTTCCATTGTGAGGTTTTGAAGGATCTTGTTACTGCTCTTTCTCTGGCTGAAGTATGACCCTTAAAAGCCTAAGTTAATGTGCTGTAGGAAAGCCAGCTCATCTTATGCCTGGTGGGACGGGTGTGAGGAGGGTTCCACCTGCCTTTGCGGTGAGCTCTGACAAGGGGTCTCACAAAGCACAGCCAGGTACAGTGACATCTCCAGCTCTGAACCCCAAAGGGCACTCGGCTCCTGCTGAGCAAGTGAGGAAGCCAACTAACTGCTCTGTGTTTCTTTGCAGGTGACCTCATACATTTGCCTCCATACCTTAGAATGGACTTTTTGTTAAACCGAAGCGGTGCAGGCACCAGCAGGGACCTGAGTTTAGGGCAAGCGTGCTTGGAACCTCAGAAAAGTCGGACCCTGAAGCGCCCCACGGTCCTTGAGCCAATCCCCATGGAGGCCTCCTCCTCCACGTCCTCCACAAGAGAGGGACAGCAGTGGCAGCAAGGGACTGTGGCCACATTACCTCAGCGAGAGGGAGCAGAGCTGGGACAGGCAGCTAAGATGAGCAGCTCCCAAGAATCCCTGCTCGACTCTCGGGGCCATTTGAAAGGAAACAATCCCTACGCAAAATCCTACACCCTGGTATAACAAACAGCATGACTGGACAGCAGTTGTAAATACAATTTAAAAAATTCAATCAAAGCTACCTTTTTTTTACGGAATTCCAATATTTATAATTAAAGAAAATTGCCAAAATATATTAAAAAAAAAGAGAAAATACTGAAACCACAGACAGTGCAAAGACTCTCCTGCTTTTTTTCTGTCTGAGTGTGAGCTCCATCTGCCTGGGCATCTGATTTTTTGGGAAAGAAGTCCAGTTTTATGATCTTCACAGGTTATTGCATTTTTACTGATTTTCTACAAAGTGCATGGGGGACTAACTAAACCTTCTGACTGGAAGTTCTATCACACAAGATTTAAGAACGAAAATGGGGAAAAAATCACCCTCTTTGTGAATTTAAAAGGAACATTGATTTGGGGGCAGGGGGGAGACTTTAGTCATGTTTGCACACCTTTCTTTCCCATTAGAAACTGGGTCCTCAATTTGACCTCCTTCTGTTGTGAATTAGGATGAGTGCCGTCAGTGAAGGGGTGGGGGGGGAATCAATTTGATTTTCTTTTCTGTTTATTTTTTAATTTAATGAGACACTCTTTGCATTTTGTCTAAGCGAAATAAAAAAGAAAAGGTGGTCTGCCTTTATTTCGATGTCTACCTCTCTCGTCTCCCACTGATTGCTGGGTCCTCCTTCCTCTCGATGCTTGTGTTTGCAAACACGAGGGCTGAACCCAGAGCCCAGTTGAATAAACCAGAGAGGACACCAACACTCCAAGCTCCTCAGGAATGGCTGGGAAGAGCACAGATGATGCAGCTGGTCGTGACCATAACCAGGGGCTGGCCAGGTACTCGAAGCCTCCCAGATGTTCTGCTCCTTCCTTGCCTCTCCACAGCACCTCACTCTCTAGCTAGACCAGGGGTCAGCAAACCATGGCCCATGAGCCAAATCCAGCCCACTCGCTGCTTTTATAAATAATATTTTATTGGAAAACAGCCATGTGCACCATTTGCATTTTGCCTATGGCTATTCCGTGCTATGACAACAGAGTTGAATAGTTACAACCGAAATGGTATGGCCTGCAAAGCAGAAAATATTTACCATCTGGCCCGATACAGAAAAAGTTTGCAGACCCCTACTCTAGAGTCTCACAGTTAGCATCAGCTTTCTGGAGAAAAGAAGAGAGGACCAGGGAATTCCATGCCTCTTACCCTCTAAGACCTGTCCTGTCACTGCCATGACTGGTATCTAAATTTGCAATAGACCATCTTAGTATATGTTGCCTCTGGTTCACTTCTCTGTACCAGGAGGGAAACCAGCCAACAGTAAGTGATGTTCCTCTGAAATCTAAATTTTTCTTCTTCTTTCAAGTTTAAATTATTTATCATGTGGCTTATCCTAACAGAGAACGTACTCTTAAGTACCCTGGACTGCATTCTTCTGCCCCATGACCTTTACACAGTGTGTTTTAGAAAGACCACATCATCCTCCCATGGCACCTGCACCCCATTGCAGACTTTCTTAGGTCTCCACCACAGAAGTTTGAAATTCACCAGAAAATTTGATCAAATGCCCATAGCAGCTCAGTGGCCCAGGTAACAGACTACCCGAGTACTTTCCTCTCTCTTAATATTCTCTACAGGCTCCCATTTAAGTCACCAGCATAGACGGGTGCCAGTTATTACCATATGGGAACATGTTCAGAAACGTATTTCCTGTTCTCCCCTCCTCTCTCCCTGCCTGCTTCCCTCCTACCTCCTTCTTTCCTATCACTGCTTCTTTCCATTTGTTTTCCAGGCAGGCACATTTGCCTACATAGATGCAGTGATACTGAGCACCTGCAGAACAGGGCCAGGACTCTGTCAAGACCACCTGCTGGCATGAATAGTAGATGACTCTATGCTTCTGAAGTGTGTGTGTGTGTGTGTGTGTGTGTGTGTTTTCTTGCCATGGTTTCAGAATTTGAAACATGTCGACAGCTTATTGTCTGCACCCTCACAGATCCTCGCAGACTGCTTTTGTATGCAAAAGAAATTAAATGCTACTTTCTGGGAAAAATTAAAACTATCTTTCATCAGTTTAAAACTCCTATATTTCCCAAACTTAGAAGTTTACCATATTTTCTTTTTTTCTCAAGCTGTGCAAAAATAAAGATTCTACATAATGCTTGCCTCTGTAATGGATTACTTTCAATAACTCTGCTTTCGTGATGTTCATTAAAATGAGTTCGACACACAAGCCTTGTATCAAAAAGTCCAATTCCCTACCTCTCAGGAAGAGGTCCAGTATTGATGACCACAAAGAGATCCAGATTTATAGATTAAAGGGGGCACTGTGTAGTAAAACAACCATTATTGAGTGATAATGATTAATTTTCCTCTGGACCTTTGCCTGTCTCTAACCTGATTTAAAATGTTTCTGAGAGGTCATTTTATTAGGCTAAGTCTGAAACCAGACTGCGGTATCTTAGAGCACTGGAACTCTGATAAGTTCTTTATCCTCTGCCAATAACTAGAGGGTCAATGAACAATAGCCATTGGGGTCAATGGAGAATAGTTATGGGGTCAATGCATGATAGTTGGCAGGCTGATGGAGAATAGGTACAGAGTCAATGAACAATACTATTGGGTCAATGGGCTGAGTTTCCTCTAAGGCATCCCTCAGCTAACAGTCTGAAAAATGCCCACTTTCCTAAAGCAAGCAAGGCCTTTTTGTAATAAATTCCCAGTAAATCACACAGCCCTCAGTACTCATACATCTACAGAAACCCTGGTTCTTCCATTCAGTTCACATGTACGTCAGCTCACTTTCTTGTATCCACATCTGCCATGACCACTCATGAGGAGAAGGAAGTGGAGAAACGGAGGTGGGGAAAGATGGAGGAGTAAAATGATACAAAGCTTATCACAGGTTAGACTGGATAAGCTCTCATCCCATCATCATTGTACACATACCACAGAGAATCTTGATAATACTTAAAGACATAAAAAAACATATGGTTGCTTCAATTGTTCTTAAGCAGGAGATCACACTCACTTAAGGTCTCTCTGATTTGGGACCTTGATTCTCCATAAGCCAAAAGCTTCATGTGGTTTTTAAGGAAATGACTGAAGCCTTCCAAAAAAAAAGAAAATGTGAACTCTATAAATCTATTTCTAGCATAGGTGGACAGCCTTCAAGGACTAGGATTGGAAATCCAAGGACTAGCTGATTATACTCACCTGCCCTGGAAAGTTTGATGGATACTGATGGTATGTTCATGTTCAAAAGCCTTTCTCAGTTACCTAAAGAATGTGGTCTGGAGGGTATCATCAGCTCTCCAAAGGTCTCTTGGGAAGATTATCAACAATTTAATATCCCAAGGTCCTTGAGCCCCATGATGCTATTCCACCCATTGGCTCAAAGTGACCTGTCAAACAGCAGAGTCAGAGGAATGAAGCTGGAGTGAAAGAAAAGTCTTCTTCAGCTCTTGGAAACTAGGCTGCTGCAATCTTAACTAGGGTATGAGTCAAGGCATCTTCAGGTTTATGTAGAACTGTGTCTGTTTGCTCTTGTATGTTATTTGAGGAGAAGATTTGTGATAGTAGAGCTCTTGAGTTCTCAGCAGGAATTTCTGAGCCTGCCAGCCAGGGCTAGGATGGAGTTAGATAGTAACTAAGGACGGGGTCCTGACTGAGCCCCTCTCCCCTCTACAAACTGGGACTGAGGATTGGAGGGACCTCAGTTAGTTAGCTGGGTCACTCAAGTATCATCAAGCATGAGAGTGGAGAATAATTGCTGAGAAACAATCTTTCATGATTCTCTTGCATTTGTGCATGTCTTCTGAGTAGAGGTATTAATAGATTCTGTTCTGTAGTATCTTTTCAAGGATACTATCTGCATAAAGGATAGCTTCAGAAGATAGAGCTATATCTCCCTGCTGGGCAAAAGGCAGATCTGTGTGCTGACTGAGATAATAAAAACAATGTCTCCCTCCAAGGCAAAATTTGACAGGTTTGCCAGCAAATTCTTTCTTAAGTTTAAAGTTTCCTAGGCATTAAACATAGGCATTCACATCCTCAAGCTTCCCTGATCGTCTGCATGGCCTCAGGCAGGTTCCTTCATGTTCTTCCATCTTCACTCCAATTTCATCTTCTCAGCGAAGCCCTCTCTGAACACCCTATTTATACTGTATCCAGCCCCCTCCCAGCATTCCTGCTCCCACATCTTCTGTAGCTCTCAGTCCATACCCTTCTCATCTTCTGATTTACTATGTAATTTACTTATTTATAATGGTTCTTTTTCACTATCTGTCTTTTCCAACAAGAAGTTTAACTACAGAGGTGCCTGGGTGGCTCAGTCAGTTAAGTATCTGCCTTCAGCTCAAGGCATGATCCTAAGGTTCCTTGCTCAGCAGGAAGTCTGCTTCTCCCTCTCCCTCTGCCTTCTGCTCTCCCTGCTTATTCTCTCTCTCTCTCTCTCTTTCACTCTCTCTCTCTCTCCAAATCCAAATGGATCCAAATCCAAATCCTTGGATCTCTCATCCAAATCCAAGAAATCCTTGGATTTTTCAAATAAATAAATAAATAAAATCTTAAAAAAAAAAGTCAGCCACGCAAGGACAGAACTCCATTTTTCTCATTGTGTCCTCCATTCCTAGATCAGCACCTGGTCCACAGTAGGCACCCTACAAATATTTGTTGAAATGGAAAAGATGCTCAATTTTTCTCAACTTCATGGTTCATCAACTGTGACACAAACTTACTGTGTGCACAGAGTCTACCTAGCACCTCTGCGTTACCCTGTGGGCCTTGAGGGCACAAGGGAACTGATGAGAGTGTGGCACTCTTGCCAATCACTGTGCTGTAATACTACATTGGGTCTCTGACAGGAGACTCATGTCCTCTTCCAGCATCCATGGAACTGTGGCGAGCCAACCTGTTAGTTTTTGAGTATGGTACCCTCTACAGATCCCTGACAATGGCAAACTAGACATGGAGAGTGCCCGCCTCCTCTACTCCCTAACAGAATTACTGCAGCTTAGGCTTCTGGGTGTGATCCACTCAGTCACAACTTTTTTTTGCAATTTGATGAGAATGTTGTTGTTATTGTTGTTTTGCTTTTCTCAATATCTCACTTTCAGAAAGGGGGAAAGCTAGGGAAAAGTAACTTTGAGCACATGGCAAGGAGTGTCTGTTTCATCTCCCAAGACAAGCTTGGCAAAGCTGGAAAGCTCTTTGTGTTCCAGAAACTTCAAGCCAACTGTAAGAAGAAAAGGCAATGTTTATTGTCGCTGGCTTTGTGCCTCCCCAGAGAGGGTTGTGTTCTGCTTCAAAGAAAACCCTACCACAGAGAGAGAAACAACTGAGATATACAATCCTGTGTGTAATAAAGGGAAGGTGCTCAGAAATGTCCTTGAGATGACAGGGCCCAAGGCTATGCTACCACAGAGGGGTTACCAAGACCACCTGGGCATCACAATCAGAGGGAAGGCAGCATTTCCATTCATGTTGAATGTGGGCACAAAGTTAGGTTCTCAAAGAGTTATTAATTCAGTATTTGTCTTAATTTGTCATTCTCTGAGGTTTCCCTAAGGGCTGAATGCCTTAGTAAAAAGATGGGACCTCCTTTTGCCACACCAGGAAGAAATATTTAGCAATCTATTAAAAAGACACTTCCTGTTTCCAGATCCAAAATTTTAAGTGTCTTACAAAGTTCAGCTTCTGAGATGGAGCAATAATGGTGCCAGCATGCTGATCTAGCACTCAACCCTTGACCTGAGCGAGAGCACAGTCTTCCATGCAACCACTGTGCCCACACCCAATAACACACAGATAAAACATATCACACACACCATGTCAGCAAACTCCAACATCTATGTTCCCGTCAAGGTGGGAACTTGCCCTGCCATTGACCAGGAAAGGAATCTGCTGACAGTCCAAACAGATGCACTCTGCACATGCAGAGCAAAGCACAAGTTAAGTAAAGACATACTGTTAGGCCAACACTACCTATTTTTCTGCTTGGCCACATGGCAAAAGAACATTCCTGTTCTACTAAAACTTCCACTTAACTTTTCTCATAATCTTCAGCATGGTGGACCTTGGTGAAGACATTCAGCTCAATCATGTGGCAAGAACTAACCTTCAACATCAAGGAGATTATGTTTCCTTTAAGAGTAGTTAAGAGTCTTTTGTGTCAAACCAAGCATAATGAAGATGCTTCCAATAACGGTTACCAGAGCAAGCAGCAAGGGGACATTCTAGCGGCTATAGAGCTAACCGGAAACCCTCCAGCATCCATTCTAGCCAAAAATTGTTCTCAAGATGCCTTTGTCTCTTTGCCTCCCTATGTGTCCATTCTGCTGAACATGAAAATTTTGTATGTTTAATGGTATTGAGTCATAGGAGGATTTGGGGCTGGCAAGGCACGTGGTATAATAACAAGAACATTGTGCAGAGAGACTCAGCTGTAGCACCAACAAGTCCAGGAACTCACCGTGAGATCTTGTGCTTGGCCATCTGGTTTAGACATCTGCAAACAGACCTGATTGGATCAGCTCTCCAGGGCCCTTCCAGCTCAACAAGGAGATGATCCTTCTTGGTGTCAATCTCATTGGGCAAATATCTGAGCTCTTTGGAACTGTGTATGAGAGGTGAGGGCTGCATTACATTCTTTTTATTTTTTTTTAACTCCTACATCCAGCCCAGGCATCAGCCAATACCAGTAAATGTTTTTAAATGATGTTTATGAAGTGAATGTAGATGTGCAGATGTTTTGTAAAATTCAAAAAGGGTGCTCTAAATATGTGTAAGCCCAGGGTATAAGGCAGATTTTAACCTTTTTAATAAACTCCTAAATTCAGCTAATTATTATGTGTGTGTGCTCTTTATCCTGAGGGGAGGGGAAAGTAAAGAAGCCTGATTCTGACTTCCTGGCCACGTGACAAGAGAATATGACTGTTTCATCAAAACTTCCACTTCTGAAGGTTTCAGGTAACAGCGACTTCACTGCATGTTGCATAAAATCTCGCATACTGATGTTGAAGAGATTGACCTTCCCTCAGGTCCTTCTAAATAAGTTTCTTTTTACATTTAGCAGATTTCTAAGTTTGTGCTGGTAACCCTTTTGTGAGAGTCACAGAAAATTGACTTTTGTTGTTGTTGCCACCATTGGTAACAAGGTTGGTGTCTGTCTGTCCTTGGTGGGTACAGCCCCAGTGACTCATATTTGCCAGGACGTCACATTTCTCACTCTTGGAAATGTACACCAGTGTTCTGTAACTGAGGCTCCTAGAAGGCCAGCACTTCTGATGCTACCCCAGTTCCACCTGGGTCAGGCCAAACCATCAGGACCTTCTCCAAACCCCTATCCCATCTCCTGCCCTCACTTCTAGCAGACAGCAACCAAGAAAAAGCTTCCTTTTCCTACACACACCGCCAAACTCTTCTGAGCCTACACCCACCCTTACTCTTGCCTTCCTAGGGCAGTAGGAAAAGTGTCCCCCTCCTACCTGCAGCTCATCTATCCATCTGTAGTCTGGATCTCAAACTCTCCCACCTTTATAAGACCCACACTCCCCTGTTCAGTCCTATCTCCTCTCGTTTTCATATGTAAAAATATTCAAGTCTTTCACATCAAGAAAAAAAAATCTCTCCTTCAATTCTCCACTCACTATAGGCACTGCCTGTCCCCATTCTCCTTGTCAATGAAGCACCTTGAAGTGTGCACCAACGTCACGTGCCCTCACCACCTATTTTCGTACCCTGAAGTTGACTTCCTCAAAAACATAGAAGACTTCCTTGAGCCCTGGTCCCATGGCCCCTCAGTTTGGTCAACTTCCTCCATAGCACTGGAGAAATTTCTTCCTGATTTCTGGTTCTTCTGCATTTTGGGATAAGTCTTCTCAATTTTATTGATGAGGTTCTCATTCTCCAAAGCTCCTTTCAAAAGTGTATTTTCCCAGATGTCCACCCTCACCCTTGTGCATTTATTTCTCACCCTTGACTATTTTATTTTATTTTATTTTATTTTTTCACCCTTGACAATTTTAGTATCCCATCTGCAATCATAGCTTTAATTATCATCTGCATTCTACTGATTCCTAATTTATTTCTCCAGCTTGAACTTCTACACTGAGTTGTCAGTCCACATCCAGCAGCCTCCTGGACATCTCCATTTAGACGTAGCATGCAAAACTCAAAATCAGTCTACTCAACACTGATGACTATGTATGACCTCACTCCTCCTGGCTCCCTTCATCCTGAGTCCCTATCCCAGTTATAGCTTTACCATCCAATCCAGGACTCTCCTTCACCTCCACAGCTACTAACCATGTCTCTTATCCTCTCATACTTCCCCCATGCTTCTTAATCTCTCCACAACTGCTCTGTTCTTCTTCACATGGATTATCGCGATGACTTCCTGGAATAGGTCTTAGTATCTCCAATATTATACACTATCGGATCTCACCCTCTATACCAGTGCCATACTAGCCTTCTTAGCATGCAATTTTCATTGAGAAATTTATTGCTTAATATTTTTTAATTATTTTCTATTGCCTTGAATAAAATATCCAAACTCTTCAGTATGGCATTTAAGACCATTCATCATCTGGTTCTCATCTAGTGTAGTCTGCCTAAACTAGACTACTCTTTCATCTCTATCAACACCCCCTTTATCTCCCACCATACTCTACACCTACACGTACACACACACACTTTTCTTTCAGTTTCTTAAATACTTGAAATGAGTCTCTCATCCTCATGACTTTACACATGCCTGTTTGTCTACCTGGAACCTGTCTATCCCCTTTTCCATTTGTCTGAATAATCCTTGCCCATCTTTATGAGCTCAGCTCAACTCAGAGGTCACCTCCTGGTACATAATTATTCCTTTTTCTTCTCACACTCTTGAGCCCAAGGAAGAGACAGGCTCACTGACCCTGGAATTGCCTGCCTTTGCCTCTGTTATGGCACTTACCACTCTGAATTATAACAGTTTGCTTAGGGTTTGTGTCTCTTCTCAGCCATGAGCAAACACTGTCTGCACTTCATCTATGACTCCTCACATCTCTTTTACTCAAGTCCTCTGCCCATCTTCTGGCTTCAAATATCTGTACATGTGACTCATTTTGGAAGAACTCTCTTTAGTTGCTGGAGCCACTTTTTACATACAAGTGAAGAGAGCAAGAGGTGCCTGGGAGTTTATGTTCTGGGATGAAGAGACCTTACCAGTGATTGACTGGCATAGGGTGTGGAATCCAAAGTGCCTTGCTTATGAGCAGGACAACTACCCTGCTAAGCTGTACCTTACCCTTCAGTTCTCTCTGAGATGAAAGTCTGAGCGCAGGACTTTGAAGTATAATGTGTTTCACATCTTCCTTATTCTTTTCTAGCTTGGAAAGGGCAGTGAATCATGATCAAGATTCACATACATCATTTTGCTCTTCCTGCCCCAATGCTGAGGTCCACAGATCAGAGAGCCGGAGTAACAAATGTACCAACATGGGGTCCCAAGTAACAAAATATTGTCTAGAACAAAGGGACTACTGGGGTGCCTGGGTGGCTCAGTTGGTTAAGTGTCTGCCTTCAGCCTAGGTCATGGTCCTGGGGTCCTGGGATTGAGACTCACATTGGGCTCCTTGCTCAGAGGGGAGCCTGCTTCTCCTTTTCCCTCTGCCTGCTGCTCCCCCTACTTATGTTCATTCTCTCTCTCTCTGTCTCTCTCTGTCTCTCTGTCTCTCTCTCTCTCTCTCAAATAAATAAATAAATAAAATCTTAAAAAAATAAACATATAGAAAGAAGGGACCACTAATGGCAAAGAAAGTGTGACACTGGGCACATGATGATGGGTCTACTGGTCCTACAATGTGTATAAGTAATAATAGAGCATGATAATGGTATTTTGAAGATGTGGCTAAGATTTTAGAATGGAGACAACACCCTATGAAGTTGGGGGTACTGTGGTCCTCCAGGATGTAGTACATATCTTAAACCAACAGTCATTATATGGTACTAAGATCCCAGTGGTAAAAGACATGGATCCAGAAACCAAAATTTGGAAGGAATGACCTTACTGACCATCACCTCCAGCAACTCACAAGGGAATTTGTGATTTTATCCCCAAAACTTTAGGTTCTACAGATCTAGAGGCCACTTACCAGAGGAGAGCTCTTTCCAACAGGAGACATAGTAAAAGCCATGTTAAACTTAAAGCCATAGCTGCTACCTAGTCATTTGAGGTTCTCTCTAACAGCAGATCAGCAGTACTTGACCTTGATCATCATAAGGAGGCAGGGTTTTCATGTCCCAAGTGCAGAAAGGGATGTATTCACCATGCAGTTGATTCACTAGGGCATCTCTTGGTGCTCCCGTGCCCATTTTTAACTGTGCTTGGGCAGTTACAACAACCACAGCGATAGTCACCAGAGGCTCCATCCTCAGGGATGAGTGTCTTGGTGACTTCGCTAAACAAACCACCCAGTCCAGCAGAAGTGATAGCCAATGGCAAAGGTTATCTAGAATGGATGCCAGAGGAAATAGATAACAAACATCAGATACTGCTTTGGGATCACCTACAGCAGCAGGGGCTACATTTTGTCCCACTAACTCTCTTCTTATAGGGTTTCCCACAGAAATTGAACTCAGTCCCAGTCTTGAAGAAGCCATGATAGGCTGGAGGGAATGTAACGTGAAAAGGAAGTAAATCTAGACAGAATATGGGCTGGACTATACGGACATGTTGGCGCTTCACCTAGACTCCTCAAATATCTTCTTAATCTTTCCAAGTGCCCACACATCAGCTTTGGTGGGCTGCTCTCCTAGAGGCAGCCCCTACAACTTCTATCAGTGCACTGCTCTTGAGCTCCTGGGATTACCTTTCCTACAAGCACAGAGAATCAACATGCCTGGAAATTAACATTTCCTAGAAAGAATTTAGCCAGTGATCAACAAGCACAGGACTATGGAAGTCCAGCTCCCTTGCCTCCATATGAAGCAAAATCCAAACTGCAGTTTATGCTCCAAAACTCCATGAAATCATCTAAACTGGGACTTTGCCAGATATCACTGCTTCTTCTTCCAACTTCCTTCCCCCACTCTTGCTTTGCTTTCTTCTGGTAGCATTGTAATAAATTTTTTGCATATAAATTTACATCCCAAGTTCTATTGCTAGGAAGGCATACCTAATGCCGGGTCTCATATTTCGTTCTACCCCAGTACCTATCCTAGTGCCTAGTATGTATTACATGTTCAATAATATTTTTGGGGGGGATCCCTGCATGGCTCAGTGGTTTAGTGCCTGCCTTCGGCCCAGGGAGCAATCCTGGAGTCCCAGGATCGAGTCCTGCATTGGGCTCCCTGCATAGAGCCTGCTTCTCCCTCTGCCTGTGTCTCTGCCTCTGTGTGTGTGTGTGTGTGTGTCTAATAAATAAATAAATAAATAAATAAATAAATAAATAAATAAAATCTTTTAAATAATAATAATATTTGACAAGGGAGTCAAAAATACTCAATGGTATAGTATACTCAAGTATACTCAATACTCAATGATTCTATTTATTTATTCATTCATGAGAGAGACACACAGAGAGAGAGAGAGAGAGAGAGAGAGGCAGAGACACAGGCAGAGGGAGAAGCAGGCTCCATGCAGGGAGCCCAAAGCGGGACTCGATCCTGGACCCCAGGGTTAATGCCCCAAGCCGAAGGCACACCCCAACCGCCAAGCCACCCAAGCGTCCATGTTCAATAAATATTGGGCAATAAAGATATAAATGAATAGGTAGGGGATCCCTGGGTGGCGCAGTGGTTTGGCGCCTGCCTTTGGCCCAGGGCGCGATCCTGGAGACCCGGGATCGAGTCCCACGTCGGGCTCCCGGTGCATGGAGCCTGCTTCTCCCTCTGCCTGTGTCTCTGCCCCTCTCTCTCTCTCTCTCTCTCTTTCTCTGTGTGACTATCATAAATAAATAAAAATTTTAAAAAAAAATAAATAAATGAATAGGCAGCATCACAGATGTTAATACCTTTTTTCTTATTATTTTCATTAAGGAATATTATTATAATTATAATTATGATTATGATTAATCTTATTATGATTTTTCCTGGGAGAAGTTTGCTGATTGCTTTCTGAACTTTTCCACATGTGATGCAAGTAAATCTTGGCCAAAAGTAAAGGACAAAGCATAAGCTCAAATCCTTTTATTTTCTTTTATTTTTACCTTCTTTTCTTTTTTTAATTAAATAAATTTTACATGTAACATTGTGTAAATTTAAGATGTACAGCATGTGATACATTTATGTCTTGTACATTTGATACATTCCATTGCCATTGTAATATTTGTCACATTATGTACTTCTAGTACAATATTACTATCTATATTCGGTATACCATACATTAGTTCTTTATGGCTTATTGAGTATATGGCTTATTGAGTACTTGTTACAAGTTTGCACCCTTAAAGGTCATCAATCTTTTTTTTTTTAAGATTTTATTTATTTATTCATGAGAGAGAGAGAGGCAGAGACACAGGCAGAGGGAGAAGCAGCTCCATGCAGGGAGCCCCACGACTCAATCCTGGGTCTTCAGGATCAGGCCCTGGGCTGAAGAGGGCGCTAAACCGCTGAGCCACCTGGGCTGCCCAAAGGTCATCAATCTTAACTCCTACCCTTCACTCCCTAGTAGCCACCATATTTACTCTCTGAAATGTAAAATGCTCTTCTGCATTCTTAAGGTGACAGAAGTCAGCTTTGGAGAATCTGCTCCGAAGCTGACCTGAGAGCCTGGGGCAGGCAAATGGGAACCAGTGTGAGAGCCCAATGATGTTGTCTCTAATAGAAAGTTAGGTGGAAGCTTGTTCTGCATTAATCTTGCCACCACCACCATCACCCCTCACCACCCCCCCACCACCCTGGCCCAGGCCTTCTCACAGATGAAGAACTGATAAGACACCGCTAAAGCAGAAACTCCACAAAGGATATTTTTCATTTGGATTGATAGGCTTGAGGAATAGGTAAATCAGTCAGGGCTTTGAAGTCAAGGAGAAGTCATTGGTTTCTTCAGCAGGGTTGGACTCAGCTAGGAAGCATCCAATTTTATAGTTTGTCTTTTATCTTTGACAACAAAATCCTTTCCAGGTTTATAACCTAATGAGGATTAACATTTGGACCAACAGTAAAGGTTTTCAAATACAGAAGATGAGATATTTATAGGTCTTGCAATACATGTGGAACCTTTAACATCATTTCCAGAAATCTGACTTTGGTTTTTTTTTAAGGCTTCTTTTGTAATACCCCACTTTGTGGCTGATTCATCCTTCCAGCTCCCTGCTAAGAGAAACTCAATATTGCTAACACATGGGGCAAGAGATTGTTGACTTGAGTTGAGCACAATATTTTTAAAAAGGGCCAAAAAAGATGCCACTTCACACAACGTTATCATGAGCTAGGCTTTGGGCCAAAAATAGTAAATATAGGAAAATGGGCTTCATTAGAACCTGCCCCATTATACATATGGAAACCACTAAAGCTTGAGCGCACAGCACACCAGGGTCTTTACATCAAGCAGTTAATCTTGAGACTTAATGAAATAGCTCAAAGAGGTCTTACTTTTCTTTAGGTCATTCCAAAGACTGAGTTTGCACTGACTTGCACACGTGCACTAACCCTCCTGGAATCTTAAAACATAGTGATTAAGGGTATGAGATCTATAGTCATATTACTGGATTTGATTCTGGACTCTACCATGGATAAGCTTGTAACCTTTGGGCAGCTTGTAACCATGGATAAGCTTGTAACCTTTGGGCAGTTGCTTCCCATGTTTCAATTTCATTATATGTAAAGCATGGAAAATAATACCAACTTCTTTCAGGGATGTTGGAGTATGGAATGATTTAACACATCTAAAAGGCTCAGAACAAGTGTTTGGCATGTATAGGTGATTAATAAGTGTTTACAATTGTGGTTAATTATTCCTTTGACCCACGTATATAAGACCATGGATGCCGAGTAACATCTGTCAATGGAGAACGTCCCAACAAGCATCCCACTCATTTCCAAACACTATTTCAACATTTGGACTGAGAAGGGTCATTTTGTTATATTTGTGTATATATATATACACAGCATAAGGCAAACACTCCCAGGAGCTTTCTATTTGGTGAATGTCCATGGTACTGAAATCAGTTCTTAGCCCAAGAGCATATATGTAAGTGTGCTTAATCATGTTTAAATGTTTAATTATGCAGTGCCTTTTCAATTTTATATCATGTCTTCTGGTGATGTGAGCCAGTTTGGTTCATAAAACTAATTATATCAACATATATTAAGGAAGAAGGAGGAGGGGAGAAGGCTGTAGAGGGGCTAGAGAGGGATACAAAGAGAAGCTAATTAAAGCCACTTCTTAAAGGTTGTCTACCAAAAATGTATAAATGGCAGCATTTATGGGGTTAAACTTCAAAAGAAACTGTTCCACTATCACTCTAAAAGAAGCATGCTTAAAAATTTTAAGTAGTCATTAATGTCATGTAGCTATGTGTTCTCCTGTATTTTCTTATTTATCACTCTTAATAAAAGTAGCAAAAACAAGTTCTTGTTTCTCAAATGTTATATCTTTCCTTTAATAGCCAAATTATATTGAGTAATGCTTGACTAAACACATATAAGCATCCATTTGGACCCTGGCGGCATATGAAATGGTCACAGCACACCCACTTGGAACTCTTTCCTTCTTGCAGCCTCCTCAGAGTCCTGCTTCCTTTCCCATCTTTCAGCAGTGAGGTAGGATTTACGGGGCTTCCATGTGAAGTTCCACAGAGAGCTTCTATAACTCCTATAACCTTTAAAAGAACTTTACAAAACTGGCAAGACTACACTGAAGTCATTCGTCAGTGGTTACTGACCTCATACACTAGAACAAAAGCTGTATGCAGCCAATGGTGCATGTATAGCAAATTTGAAGATTTGCATATAGTCACAGACAGACCCTTAGGTGCCCCACCTCCCTTGACCCTTGCCTTCTGCTATTTATTATGTCTTTGTGCAATCCCCTTCCTCTGAGTGTAGCCAGCACCTGTGATGTTCTTTCTACCAACAGAATGTGGCAATGGTGATCATTGGTCACTCCCATGATTAGATCATGTAAGACTTGGCCTTGCTCGCCACCTCGCTTTCACTTTCCTGTCAGCTTTTAGGAGGTAGATGCCATGCTGTGAACTACCCATGGGGAGGACTGCATGCCAGGGGACTGTGAGGAGGCCCTGCAAGCTGAGGGCAGCCTCCGGCCAACAGTTGGTCCTCAGTCTTGTAGGTACAAGGAAATGTGTTCTGCCAAAAACTTGGCAAACTTGGAAATGCTTTCTTCTCCCAAAGAGCATTTGTATGAGATCTTAGGTCCTGTCAGTCCCTTCATTGCAGCTTGGTGAGACCCTGAAGCTGGAAACCCAGCTACCTCCCACCCCAAACTCTCACTAACAAAAACCATGAGACTATGACTCTGCATTGTCCTCAGCCGCTTAAGTTACACAGTGAGAGGTAACTAATACACATATTAAGAAGCCTCAGCTATGTACAGATGTAACTATCTTGTTCCTCCATAACTGAGCCCAGCTTCCATTTAAATTGGAGATTAAAAATTAAAACTGGGGGTGCCTGGGGTGCTCAGTCAGTTAAGCATCTGCCTTTGGCTCAGGTCATGATCCCAGGGTCCTGGGATCGAGCCCCATGTTGTGTTCTCTGCTCAGTGGGGAGTCTGCTTCTCCCTCTCCCTCCCTCTCTCTCTCTCTCTCTCAAAGAAAGAAAGAAAGAAAGAAAGAAAGAAAGAAAGAAAGAAAGAAAGAAAATCTTTAAAAAATTAAAACTCATTCCAAGGAAATTAGCCACTTCCAATTTAGAACTCAGCCTGTTGGGGGTAAGTAGTTATCCAAATGAAGGACTCCTTCCTGCCCCTTCTTTGTGTCTTTGTGGTGACCTAAGTTCTGGGAGAGGAAGTTCAGGACAGGCTAGCGGGGGTGAGGGTTGGCTTCCAGCTCCTGCTACAACCTAGATCTCAGTGAAGCTGCCCCTCATGGTCTTTCGGTGTTCTATGCTGACAGCCAGTGAGTGCTAAGGCCTGTGGTCCCTGCGACAGCCACTATGTTCCCCTGTTCTGACTTGGTGGGCACTCTGGTCCCCCTGGGGGCCTGCCCCTCCCTGGAATGTGCGGGACCTTGAGATTGCCTTGGGACCTATCTGGCTAAATACCTGCATCAACCTTAGGTCATCTACTTTGGATCTGTTTGCAGTGTTTCCAGATTGTTCTTATCTGGATCCTCAAACCTCTGTGCATGATTCTTGCCTCTTTAGAGTTTAAAATTGCCTCCAGGAGTCTTCTCAGACAGCTACAAACAGCTCTATTCTAATCTCGTTGCCTCCAAAGCACCTTGCTTGTTGAATGCTTACTTTCCTTTGCAAGGAGTGGCCTTTGCATTACATTCTGTTGTCTTCTACAGAAATCAGGCTTATTTTATTCTCTCTGTACTCGGTCCTCCAAGCTTTCCTGCCCAAACTCACAAATCCTTTTGTTTTTCAAAAAAGTCCAACTCTTACATATCAAAAATCCCTTGGTTTGTAAAGATATTATCTTTACAGTGAATTTCAAGAACCACTTTTGAAACTCCAAGTAAAAAATTTGGCCTTAAAAAAAAATTTGGCCTTTAGGCTAGACAGCGTCACCTCCTCCCTTGAAATCTGAGAGACATAAAGTTGCCTGAACACTTGTGGAAAGACAGGAGGAATGGAGAGGACAATATCAAGATAATCATATTATGCCACATATGGCCACGTGTAAGTGTAGAGTGGGAAGATTATGTCCCCCTCAAAATATGTTGAAGTCAAAAAAAATATATATGTTGAAGTCCTAACTCTGGTACCTAAATGTGACCTTATTTCAAAACAGACTCAAATTTAATTGAAGTCATAATCCACTAGAGTGGGCCCTAGTGTAATATGATTGTTCTCCTTAGACACTGACACACAGAGAAACAACCATGTGATGCTGGAGGAAGATTGGGGTGCTGCATCTATAAGCCACAGAACACCAAGGATTACCAAAATCATCAAGAGCAAGCAATAGATTCTCCCTCATAGCCTTCAGAGGGAACATGGCCCTACCAACACCTTGATTTCAGACTTCTTGCCTCCAGAACTTTGAGAGAATAAATTTCTGTTGATGTAAGCCACCCAGTTGGTGCAACTTATTAGGGCAACCTGAGGACACCAATATAGACAGCTAGACAGGGTCTGGTCACTACCACACAGTGACAGCCTGCTCCACCTCTCTTCTCCACCACCAGACTCCAAATTCCATGAATGTTCAGTTATCATCCTTCAGACTCAAGTAAGTGAACACGCAACAAACATATCCTGATTTAAGTGAGAAAAAGATTCGTTAGCTCAAGTCAAGATTTGGAGAATGGATCCGATCAGCTTTAGGAGAGCCTGGGTACAGGTTCTCAAACACTTAGTATCACCTTGCAACTTTGTCTTTTTCTCCTCTTGTCCCTCATCCTTCAAAGGTCAGCCTTTCCACTTGGGCTATTGATCCCATCCTTTCATTCCTTCTTTACTATTGACTTCCAGTAATTATCCTTTCTTTTTTCTCTGTCCACCTAATCAGTCAACCACATAATCAATTTTAATCCTGAAAACTCATTTGGCATTGGACAGGGTTGCATGGTGATTAGGAGCCAGTCTCCCAGCCAACCGTTAGCTCTGTGTTCTTGGGTGAGTTATTAGCATCTCTGAGCCTCATTTGTAAAATGAAAATAATAAAACTAATCACCTCACAGTGTTGCTTTGAGAATTAAGTTGAAAGGCATTTAGTACATGCACCTCAGTAAGTTAATATGCATTTAAGTGGAGAGTAAGACCTGACAAACAGTAAGTACCATATATGTGTCCCTACTTACAGAAGTAGCTGTATATCATGCAAAGTCCTTTTAAGTTAATAGTAAAACCTTTCAAAGCAAGCCTGCGAGATACACTTATCATTCTCAGAAGTTACACAATGAAGAAAATGAAGCTCAGAGAGATTTGGTATCTTGTCCAAGATCACCATGTTACCAAAAAGTATAGCCAATATTCCAAAATAGGTTTCTCATTTCTGAGTGTGGAAATCTCTCCCTTTATTTGGGTCTTTCTCCTCTGTGTTCCAAAACGCTCAAGTTTCCCTGGCCTAAACATATCTTTCCCTCCTGCTGCTAGATTCTGAATGTCCCCCGTAGGCCCTAAAGCTTCTGTCATCTGTCCCCACTTCTATTTAGTAAGATCTCGTAGAAGTGGCTGACACTCAGCACTCCCATATTCCTGATCCTTGCTTACTTCCCAGCCCTTTACAATCTTGTTTTCTTTCTACATCCTCCCCAAAACACTCTCTTGAAGGTCAGGAAATATCCCTGAGTGTGGCATCAAATGGCCTTCCCAAGGCCCAGCCTTCCTGACCACCTGGAGAGGGGCACCTGTCCCTGACTCTCCTTTGGAATCAGCTCTCACCCATGGTTCACCTGTTGTCTTGGTATGTTTGAGCTGCCATGCAAATGCCACAGATGGAGTGGCTTAAATGACACTTGTTTCTCACAGTTCTGGAGGCAGAAAGTCCCAGACCAAGGGGCCCACAGATTGGATACTTGGTGAGGCCTCCTTTCCTGGCTTCCTTCTTGCTGTGTCCTCTCATGGCCTTTCCTCAGTGAGTAGACACAGGCATGAGGACCTCTGGTTTCCATTCTTAATCTGATAAGGGTGCTAATCCCACCATGGGTTTCCACCCTCATGATCTCATCTAAACCTAATTATCTTCCCAAAACCCCATCTCCAAATATCGTCATATTGGAACTTAGGGATTTGACATATGGATTTGAGGACACACAGATATTTAGTTCATAACACTAGGTTCTGCATCTCTCTTGTCCTCCATCTGGGATTTTAGAATGTGATGTGTGCCCTCCTTCCCCACTGGCTCCATAGCCATCTGCAGTTGGAACTAGAGGATGCCATTGCTTCAAAACAAAGTCACAGGTCATTCGGAAAGAAATAAGAAAGATGTCAAGTTCTTAACATCTGAGAGCGATTTTTTTTTTTTTTTAAGCAATAGCTCCAGGAAAAAAACGAAGTGATTTTAAAAATACTTGCTTTTCCTGAGAGAAAAGTAGTCTTTAAACCAGAAAAGAGATGGGAAAGGAAAATAATTAGATGTGTACAAGATGTCTGAGAAGGAGTCATGAACCCACCCCAGAACTAGCCCCAAGGGGAGAAGGTAGCCTCTGATGTGATGGGGATCAGAGAGTTGAGGAGACGTGGGGGCCCATCTGCATGGAATGCTGAGCCTAAGAGCACAGGGTCAGCTCACAGAACCCCCACTCCTGATTGACTGGAGAGGAAAGGAACCTGAATATTCACTGTGTTTACTGTGAATTAGGGAGATTATGTTTTTGCTACTGGCAGAAAAGGGCCTCCAGGGAGACAAAGTAAGTTATATGACCCATGCATTGATCCACGCAGTTCTGGAAACTGATCCCTGAAAAGCTATGGGTTTTGGTCTGATGCTGGTCCTTAACATCCACAAGGAAGAAGACCGTGAGTGGGGAAGGAAGGATTGGTATCAGATGGGAGAGAGCAAGGACAAGTGGAACCCACATGCTAGAACCTGAATCCATGAGAACATGGGAACCTGTGTGGATCTCTGTTTTGAACACGGCTTCTTTACCTCACTGGTGAGGGGAGGAATACAACCGCAGGGTTATGGGATGATCAAACACATAGCACCTGACACTAGACAGGTAAGACTGGCAGCAGCTTGTTAGTCACGCACCCTCACAGCCAGGGGAGGATGACACGACACACCATGCAGGGCCACGTGAGGGTTACACTCAAGAACAGAGTGAACAACCAGGGCTGTGTGAGCAGGCTTTGTAGGATCAGGAGGACATGGTTGGCTTGTTTGAGTAATTCTGCAGGCTGGCAGGGAACTAAAGCCTGCTGCCAGCAATGAGCAGGCTCTCTGCCTGGTCCCCATGATAAAGAGAGTGGTTTAGCTAGGGGACCTTATCCACAGGAGCACAATGGGGAGGCAGGTTTGCAGTTACGCCATTGGAGGCCCTCCTGTGTTTTCCCAGGGGTGAGAGATAGGCCCTGTCCCTGTCTGTAACAGGTGGCAGGGTATCCTGCAGAAAAAGGTGGCACTTTTTGTGATGGAGCCAAGCCCACTCCCATCTAGGAGCTGGAAAAGCAGAGTGGACATTCAGTGGAAGCCTCCTCAGCTAAGCCAGCAGATAAGGACAATGTAAACAAGTGGTGCCTGGATACTTTACTGACCTCCCAAAGGCTGAAATAACATGGTTGTTGCTTCTTCTTTACCTTCAAAATTTCATGGAAATGCCCCATGGCCCAGTTTAACTCGACTGTACACATGGAGCTGGATCCTGGGAAACAGCTGCCACTTGGCCATGTCAGAGTGGTGAAGCCACCATACAACCCCCGCCTTTCCCCCAGATCCAGAGGAAGTCCCATGTCCTACAGGGGAAGGCTCTCCTAATTATCTCAGCTGAAAATGATCCCTTCCTCCTGGGAACCTTATCTTTAACACCTTATCCTTCCCCAATAGTGCTCCTGATTCTGTGCTACACAACTATTTGAAATTATTTTGCACCTCCCCTGATGATAATTAAGCCACTGCCTGCAACCTCTTGCCATGTGTCACCCCTAAACCTCCTCTAGTGCCCCAGAAAGCAAGCATCATCATCCCCATTTTGTAGGTGAGCAACCACAATTCAGGGAAGGTGAGAAACTTGCCTAAGGTGGTGACGTAGGAAGGAGCAGCAGGGTGAGTGTTGTAGCCAGACTTCTCGGATTCTACCCTGGGCTCCTTCCCCAGTTGTCAGGTCCCTGAGCCAAGGGACTGAGCTTTATCTGGGTGACTTTCATAGCAACTAGTTCTGCAGCTTGGATAGGATCAGAATGCCCTTAGGATCTATTCAAATCCTCTTCCTGGCTGCAAAGCCCAGCATCTCTTTTCATAGGACCTGGAACTACAAATTGCAAAACCTCAAATAGGACCCCTCCTGATTTACATGGCCTCACACTATTCTGATGACCCTTGCCACAGGCTGAGTCTGGGCCACCTGACCAAACCTCAGGCTCCTGGTGCCTTGTTCTGCAAACTCATTCCCTTGTTAGATGCCCACATGGCCCAGGGGAAGGTGCTACTAGTCCCAGTTCAGTGTGAGAAAACCAAGGCTTGCAGATAGTCACTTGGTCAAGGTCAGAGACTATAAAGAGTGGAAGGTGGGGTTTCAGGCAGCCAGACACCTCAACCCCCTCAGAGTTGTTCTTTCTCCTAACCACCATTACAGGTGGAGGGCTTCACTCCATGCTGCACAATGAGAGTGCCCATGCCCACCAATTCCAATGTCCTCCCCCTTCCTCCTCTGGACACCTCCACCCCCACCTTCAGTGCTGTTAGCGCTGTCCAAACCAACCTCCTATCACTGTGGTCTCTTCCTACGTGCCCAGCCCCCACCCCCCTGTGGGAGCCCATTTTTCACAAAAACAAGAGGTTCTCACTCTCTCCATGGGGTGTTCCTCCCAAATTCACAATGGAAGCCAGTCTCTTCCTCATACTTGTGGAAAACCTATCCTCCTGAGACAAAAATATCATCAAAATAGTTCCTCTCCTTACATTTTTTGGTGACTTCCCATTATCCCTGGACACCATCTCTGAGGTCCCTCTGATTGGACACATTCACTGCCTACCTAGCGTCAGTGACTCCAGACCCCTCCATGCCCCCCAAACCTCAGGGCCTCTGCTCAAGCTCTCCCTGTCAAGGGAAACATTTTGTTATGTCCACCTCTCACCCAGCCTTCAGAATTCCCTGCAGGTGTTTCCCTCAGAGCCCACATCTGGGCAGATGCTCCCAAATATCCCAGGAATCCTCCATCAAGGTCGGGATCACTCTGATCTCTCATGGTGCACGTATTTGTCTACTCCTTTCAGACTGTGAGCTTCTAGGACCAAGGTACTCATCATTTCCTCTTGATATCCCAAGTGGCCTAGACCGACACCTGAAGCATAGTAGGATCTCAGCAAAGATTTGTGGAATAAAAATAACAATAAAACAGTTATTGTGGATTGAGTCCCTCTTGTGTGCCAGGCACCTAGAAAGCCCTTCCTAGGCATTACTTCCTGTGATCCTCCTGACAACCCTATGAGACAGTAATCTTTGATTTACAGATATTGAAACAGAGGTGTGGAAAGTTGCTGCAACTTCTCTAACACCGCTGACAAGTGGCAGAGGGCAGGAAGTGTGACTGCACAGCTTGGATTCTGGCCACGATACCAGTTGCTGAGCTGACATGCAGGGGCCGGAGCAGGCTGCCAGGACCTGCTCCAGATGGGAAGCTAGGCAATAAGATCCATTGCAAAGTCAGGGTTAACTCACCTAAAACAAGCTCCTCAAAGGCTCTTTGAAGACAGCAGGGTGTTATTTACCGAGGGATCATTTTCAGGATTTGAGTGATAGAAATTAGCCAGCAAGACTTAAGTCTGTTTATGAACTCAAGGGGGTCTCTTCAACCTTGAAGAGGGTCAATAACTTAATGCACAAGGAAAAGCAGTGCACAGTTAATCAAAAGGATATTCATACCCATTTTACTGAGGGAGGAATATATGATCAAAGATTTCACAGAAATGGGGCTGATGCACTACAGAGACGCCACTCCGCTCCTCACTTTGCAGAGATGCAGTGCTTCTTGGGGTGACAGGTCCCTTTGCAGAAGAGATTATTCTGTGGGCACAGCCTTGCATGCCAATAAAGTATTTCACGTGGCTATTGTTCTCAGTTGTCAAGGCTTATCATTAGAATGAAAGCAAATCTGACACTGCAAGCAGTTTAAAGACCCTCCCCTAAGAGGAAAATTCTCTCAAAGCAGTAAGCAATGGCTATTTTTAATTAAAGTTTCTCTGCTAATGTTTCATGACTTTCAAGTAACTATTCAAGTTGATATTTTCAGCCAAAGGATGCACTTAAGTTGAGACTCAAATGAGCAATTTGTGAAAGATTAAGATTTTCTTTGTTTAAATGCCTCTGGTTTAATGAGTTCTTTTTAAATGGTTTTACTTTTTCCCCCCCTTTTTACCTTGGGCCTTGGATGGCTTAAGTTCTTGTAGCAGCTGGCATGCCTTCAGTTTCCTTTTCTAACGACTGGGCACTCTCTGTGCTCTGCATTCAAGGCAACGCAATTAGTCTCCACACCAGATTCACCACAAAGGCAGGGCTCATGGCATCTGGAGTACAATGAGAGGTCACAGGGATACTACATTCCGGTCTCCCTACAAACTCAAGTGAGGAGTAAGTTTAAGTTTATAAATGTCAATAAGAATGCTTTTGTGGAAACATTTTGAAACACGCTCAGAAAAACTCAGCAATAATAAAAAAGAATCCAATTAATGGTACATGGGAAAATATTGTGCATACAAATGCCAGGGTTTTGTTTGTTTGTTTGTTTGTTCGTTTAGTCAGGTTTTCTTATCATCAGCATCAATATTTTGATGTGTGCATCAGATGGAGCAACACAACTTTTTGATTTGTTGTGCAAATGTGAGTCACCATAAGAGGGCACAAAACATAAACAACAGCAGTCTTTTTCCCCTCACCCACTCTTGGACTGCTGCAGGCTGGGGAACCTTTGATAAGTCAGCACCCCAGCACCCATATCCCCTCTGCATGTATGCAAAGATATCAATGGCAGAAATTGTATGAAGACATTGTGAGATCAGATGAGTTGGCCAAAGATGACTTGACCCACCATTAATAAGCAATCATAGAGATGGGAAATCCATGTCTAGCTGATCCCAATTTTTGCTTTTGTCTGTCCCAAAACCAGAGTGGATTATAGAACTCAGCCACTTAAATCATGAGGAGAAAACTAGAGCCATTCCTGGGAAGGAGCAGTCAGGACCTTGTGAGGAACTTCGGGGGATTTATGCCTCTTCCAGTTTCTTCAAGGGACCTCTACCTTAGCACAAATGGTGGTGGGTGTTTAATTCATGAAAACTCTATATTTTAAAGTCAGTATCTTAAGCCATAATTCCTGGCTAGATGAAGGCCTTGCTGCCATTTTTATATCAGCCAGACTACACGTATTTGCCCATCCAATGTAGTTCAGTGAAGGGCCAGAAAGAGGAGCAGGGTCACCACAGAGCTGAATGTAGGGAAGTAGCAGCAAGAATGGGATGGAGGTGAAGTCACTCACGTTCCCCCAATGCTTAGGGGAGACTACGTTTGTGCTTAGTAACAAGAAAGGGATTGTTCTTATGACTACATAGCGTTTTATACACATATCAGAGCTGAGATTTCCTGCTTATTAAATTATATATACATTTTCCATACTATGGTGTTGGTTCCTCTCAACCATACCCTTGGATTTCTCTATAAGGTACTGATGAGAGAGCCTTTTCCAGGGAGATTAAGGAGTTGTAGAACAAAACATCCAGCTATGATTTGCAGGTTCTGGATCTCAGAATACATGGGCCAGGGAATCTCCTTTTGTGCATTTGAATGGGGCCTCACTTTGGTTCAATCTGCCAAAGGTCATTCATTTATCAATAGAATGATAAGAAGGTGATGGGAGGATCCATCCATCATGGGTTTCTTCAAGGCCATTAGAGTTGTCCATAAAAAGGAGTTAAAGGAATTACGTGAGTAATCCAAGCTTCCAAAACTAGTGCAGGCTGCCTTTTTGGATCAATCAAGAAATATTTTTAAGGTACCTACTAAACGTCTAGCATTTTTTAGTCAATTAAAAAGAGAGTGTAAGTCTCAGAAGATGTGATTCTCATCTTCAAATAATTCACCATCTTGTGAGGGAAAAAAGACAAATATACTTGATAGATAAAATAGGATGAAAACAGATTAAACCAGGTGCCAAATTAAGTATCCAGGAGGAAAGACCATAAAGGTCAGGCTAATCATGGGAAGTTTCAAGAGGTTGTTATTTCTGTCTCAGTAGGAGGACAGGTAGAAAGTGTGTAAAGATACACAAATGTGTGGTATGTTCTCTCATCTTTACCTTGAGGACATCAACCCTCTCAGTCTTATTGGGATATCTGTGAGAAGCAATTTTAGATAGACAGCATATTTCTATTCAAGGCTGATGATGGACATAAAAACCATGTAGTTAACATGAGAATGACCATCCGCAACCAGTCAGGAGATTCACCTGGAAGCCTCCATCTCTTTCTTGAGCAGCCTGCTGGCTTCACCATCCCAACTCTACCCACTGCTCCCTCATAGGCTTTCCTCAGGGTGAAGAGATGAGTCCATGAGCTCTTTCATGAGCACAGCTACTGTGTCACCTCCTCTCACTCTTCCCAACTCAAGCAGAACATCACCATTCCTCTATGATGACCATGGAGGACTGTTCAAGATGGGGCACTTGGAGCAATCTGAACCTGTACCATCTGATGTTGCAAGAATCCAGGAGTTCCCTGAGGGTTGAGCAAACACCTCAACATTATAATGACTTGTGGAGATCTAATCAAGAGAGAATCTGTCCCTGGAGCAGTGACAGTCTGAGGATGAAACTTCCTGAAGTAGGGGCTAAAGAGAGAGAGAGATCCATAGGGTCCTCCAAAGAACCACCTGAGGACACCTGAGTGTCTACCCCATGAGAGCCCAAGCATTTGGATTCTCAGATGAAGAAGAACACAAAAGGTCATCAGTGTCAGCCAGAGAGGCAACAATAGCCGGCAGAACAGACTGCCCTTTCGCCTACTCAAACCAGGAGAAATTTGCCTTTTTCTCCCAACCTCTTGCCCATCCTCAGAGAATCCGGTGCCTAGAGGTGAAAGAGGGAGGAGGAGGAAGATGAAGGGGAAGAAGGTGAGGAGGATGTGTGACCTGCTTTGTGGGGAGAAGAGAGGCATAAATACATCTTGAGAGCAATGTCTGCAAAGGAACAACACTGAGCCTTGAGACTGTTCTAAGAACCAAAGGGGCTGACACAGACGTGCAAATTGTATTCAGAGAGCTGTGCTTGGAGAAAAGGAGAGTTCAGAAGGTGCCTAATGGGAAAAATAAAACTACAGGTTTCCTGTTCATCATCCCAACACACTGACACTTCACAAGAGACCAATTCCACTGCAAATGTGAGCAAATGGATGTGTTCACATTTCAGAAAGTTAGAATTTTGAATTTGTAGATAAACCTATGGCTCAAACTTAGTCAATATTATCACAGGTGGGTCTTATCATGGAATAAGACAGAACAAGTAACGAATCACTGGCTTGGTAATAAGAGCCTAAGATACATAATTCATAATGCTATCTTCTTCCCCTTCCCCTGTTGTGTCTCTAAGTTCCAAAATGACCCAAGTCTACGGCCATACCACCCTGAACGCACCCGATCTAGTCTAAAATGACCCAAAAAGGGCTATTTTCTTTCATTCACAGCAACCTCAATTTCAGTTGAGAGAAAATTCTCAAACAATGGTCGTTTTGGTGAACATGGCTTTTACCTTACAAAGACATTAAATATATATGCAAAAATCTGTATTTATATAAATAAGAATCCTCTAAACTCAACCACTAGCTACAAGGCAGGTTTCAGGACTTGCCATTTTAGGTACTTTAATCATGGGAGAATTACTTGAATGGGGGAATCATTATGGCCCACATATTCAGAAAGTCCCAATAACCTGTAGAAAAAAAAAGTTCACCAAAAAAAACGTGATGATCTATATAATTTTTTCGGTTATATTTCATTTTTTATGACTAAGTTGCAATTTACTCCATAATGCCTTGGCACCCTGAAAACATTAATGAGTATGCTCAAAGGTTCACTGTGAGAAGTACCTATAGTGTCATTCGCATTAGACCCCAATAAGCTGCTCTAAGGTCCTGTTATTTATTTTTGACATACAGCGAAGCCTTTCTTTGTTTTGTTTTGTTTTGTTTTTTTTCAGCGAAGCCTTTCTTGTGTGAGTTTCCTTCTCATGTGTGAGCTCCCCTTCACAACAAGGGAAGCAAATCAGAGGGAGTCCAATTGCTTTGCCCAAGGTCACAAAGCAGGTACTTCAAAGGATGAAATGGATATGTTCTTGGTGGTCTTGCCAGGTTAGAATCCACACGGAGGACTTCTTAACACAGTGAGGTCATGAGGGGCCATCACCCTTACTTCTCCAATGTAAAGAGCATAGAGAAACTCTGCAGCCTGGCCTTAGGCTGTGACTCTGGACAATAGACAGTCACTTCCTGAAAGTGGTAGATGTGAAGCACCATGCAAGTTATTCTGTTTTTTCTGTATAAAATTTCCCAACTCCCAATGAAAGCTAAAGTATGTTGGTAACAAAACATCAGTGCTTTTTGCTTGACTGTTTAACTTGAGTGCTGGTCCTGCCCATGCTCTCTCATCACACACAGAAGCACAGGGAATCTGTTTACACCACTGCCATAAAACATGGCCATGGATCTAAGTGGGTCTGGACCAAGGAAGTTAGCATTTACCAGATTTGATGGCAACAGTAAGATAAATCAGCTTGAAGGTGTCTTTTGGGCAGCTAGCCTGATCCCTAAAAACCAAAGCTTGTTGCAAATTTTATTTTCTTATCCCCCTATCAATGAAGACAAGTGGTCACTACAAACCTAACTTCAACATCCCAAGGTTGGATCATTTTCAATATATCCTAGAACTTAACATTCTTCGGATAAAGTTTCTGAAAACCAAGCAAACAGATGAGCACATGCGAGCATGACCTGGGTTGAATGGCTACTTCCAAAAAGAGACATTGAGGTCACAACTCCCATACCTGTGAAGGTGACCTCATTTGGACATAGGGTCTCTGCAGATGTGATCTAGGCAACATGAGGTCATACTGGATGCGGGGGGGTGGGGGCAATGACTGGTGTCCTTACAAGGAAAGCAGAATTTAAACACGGGAAGAGCACCATGTAATGACAGAGGCAGAGACGGGGAGTGACACAGGTACAAACCAAGCAATGCCAAAGAGCAACGACCAGCATCAGGAGCTAGGAAGAGGCAAAAGGAGTGGCCCATCCCTGCCCTGAGAGTCTCAGAGGGAGAAGAGCCCCTTCAGGACCTTGATCTCAAGCTTCCGGCTTCCAGAACTGGGGCAGAATCACTATCTGTTGTTTAAACCACCCAGCTTGTAGTACATTGTGTCAGCAGCCCAAGGAAACTAACACAGCATTACGTAGGTTCTAGGTTATTTTCTGTTCATTTTTTTTAAACTTTGCTCATTAAAAAGCACATATTTAAGAGGTTTGCAGACCTCACTGTCATATCTGTGTCTCACTTGCAGAAGCTCATAAGTAGGAAAACCGCCATCCCATGAGCCTCTCCCAGCAGCTCCATGTCTTGTCTTCTTTAGTTCAAGGCTACAGTGGGTCTTATCTGGAATGAGAAACGACCTCCAGACCCACCATGCCCGCTGCACATCTAGATCTTGGATACAAGGCATCCCTGGAATCAACTTGTTCAACAGCAGGGCCAATCCCAAAATGTCAAGGTTTTGAAAACCCAGTGTGTGTGTGCTCCAGGGCAGCAATGGATAATATAAAGCACACCAAGTGAAATTCCTTGAAGGCCTCATGCAAGACAGGCAGAGAAAACACGGACACGCTGAAATTGCAGTGACAGGTGTCTCCAAATTTGGTCAACCTAGACAGAGTAGGGCTAAAAGTTGGAACACAGGGCCAAGAGTCAGAAATGTTGGCATCCCTCTTTCTGGATCGTCACTGCTCTGCAGAGCATCTGCCCATGAACCAGCCGATCCAGGCCCCCGGAGCCCCAATATACCTACACCTGATTTCCCAGTACATCAGATTACCACATTATCGTGAAATCACATGAGAAGCAAGGAGTCACATTACATCTAGCAAATAATAATAACTTGAGCTCCTCAGAACCGGGAGAAGAGAAGCATATTCTGAATATTTGGATTTTTAAAATCCCACGCCTGTATTTCAAGCGAACAGATGCTGGAGAGAATAACGATTCTGGAGATGACATTGACTCTGAGCAGTCACCCTGTGATAATTGTTATTAATAGACAGGCTTGATCTCCAAACCTGTAACATCCTGCACACGGGCCAGATCCTGGCCTGCTGCGTACATCTGAGCATCCCAAAACTGCATCCAGAAGGCCAAGCACTTGTAGCACTCTGGCCAGACAAGCAAAAATAAAGCAAATAAAGTACAACCTCTCTGAGACGACCTCAAAACTCAAAGTACAGCTGTCCTGTAAAAACCAGTGAGCAGCAGCTGATTGCATTGAGGATTCCTGATTACAGGAGGCCAAAGGGGTTCCAAGCACAGACGTGAATGTAAATGGCCCACACTGGAGAAGGAAGAGCTGGCTAAAGGAAGACCCTTTTGGGCTAATTCCAAATCGTCTGAGATGAGCACAGAAACCAGAACAACAGTTAAATGTTGTTGTGTGTTGAATTGTGGGCTCTCCCAAAAAGACATGTGTGAGTCCTAGTCCCCAGTACCTCAGGATGAACCTTACTAGGAGATTGGGTCTGCAGAGAGAAAATTGAGTTAAATGAGGCCACTATGGTAACCCTAATCCAATCTGATGGTGTCCTTGCAGAAGGGGATATTTGGACACAGAGACTCATAGAGGAAAGAGGATGTGACAAAAAGCCATCTGCAAGCCAAGGCGTGAAGCCTGGAGCAGATCCTCCCTCACAGCCTCCTGGCCCCCTCAAGTTGTGAGACCAGAAAAGTTGGTGGTACTTTGCTACAGTGGCCCCAGGAAGCTGATATAAATGGTCATCTCCAAAACCCTCCAATGCTTCTATTAACCAGAATGATTTTTCCATCTTATGTTTTTAGGGGGAAAATATATATGAAAACACATCAGTAGCCTTGATTCACCCTTTATTTTTACCCATAAGGCTTGTTCTACCCAGCACTGTTCTAAACACTTTATGAAAATTAAGCCATGCATTCCCCAGGACTCCTCTGTGAGGCAGGATCACTGTCATCACCTGTAGTATGTGAATGAGGAAACCAAATCGTAGAGGGGGAAGGAGTGCGCCCAGAGACAAGGACACGGCATGTACACACAAGAGCGGGGCCAGCGTCAATGCCCTTGACCAATGTGTGACCCTGCCTGTCCTATACTCCCCTCCTTCTGGCAATCGACACACCACCCTCTGATGGCTCTAGTCCTGCCCTGCACAGGTTCCAACATTCAGCTTGAGGGTTTGGGGAAATATAAGACCTCATGTCACTCAAACAAAAGACCCCCCACCCCCCCGCTGGGCAAAAGCACATTTAATCCAATCAAATAGTGCAGTGAAATTGACTGCATCTGGTTTCAAAATGAAATTATTGCCACCAGTATCCAATGCTGGGCAGCCCTTAACTTTGACCCTTTTCCCCAGCATAGTGGGCTGGCAACGTCACAGTAGGGCAGGAGCTTGACACCCTGGCTCTCTCCTTTCCTACTCAACAAAGTACAGAGTGGGCTGAGAACTAGAAACAGCTTCTGTTGGGATGCAGAACCGGGCTGCACCCCTGCCAGTGCTCACCCCTGAATGCCACCTCTTACCTGCTCGGGTGGTCTGGGGCTCCCCAGTGGGCTACAGCTGGTTGAGGCCACTCTACAGGCTGGGGAGGTGCTCCTCATGTGGCAAAATAAAATACACATGTCGAAATTGTTTTCCCTTCCCTCTAGATAAATTACAGAAAGGGATGTGTTCAGCACCCTGGGGAGTCAGGGGTTTAGAATCTGGGCTTCCTGGATTAACTGTGAAATGTTAACTGACTCACCCACCATAAGCATTCCTACTTGACACTTATCTGGGAACATGAGCGCGCATATAACAAGGCGTTCGGGGGTTTCCATTCATTAAAATTAATTTCACTGCTAAAATTAAAATGTGGTTGCAGATGGAAAGTAAAACTGTTTGTTGAACAGGCAGGCTGTAAGATTGTGGAAGCATGGACTACAGGAGAAGTGAGACAAGAGGGCAGAGAGGGTTTGGATGGGGTGTGGGGCCCCAGGTCAGGGCTGCCCCTCCCCAGGAGTGTCTGTGGCCATGGGGCAAAGCAGGTGGTCTCTGCTCAAGGTGAAGTCCGTTCCCATCAAAAACCCAACTCCTCTCAACTGACATTTGGTAGAGGGTTTATAAACCCTTGAAAATGGTCAAGTTCAGTGATTCTCAGACTTAGTAGATCAGAATTACCTGGAGGGCTTAAACACATACACACACACACACACACACACACATTTCTGAATCCAGAGCAACTGGTTCAGAATATCTAGGGTACGCCCCGAGACCCTGCATTGCTAACAAGAGCTGATGTGGAAACTGCTTACCCATGCACTCCATGCTCATAACGCCTTGAGAACCACTGGTTTGGATAGTAGTGGCAGAGGGAGGAAATAGGAATGGTGTCCCCTTGGGAGCAGGTCAAGGACACCTGTGAAGACACCCAAGGGCAGTGTGCATAGAATAGAGGCAGATTCCATTTTTCGCTTCTCTGCAGGCAGCTCCTCCACACACATGGTGAGCCTGGTCTTTCTGGAAACCCCCTCCTGCTACTGTTCAACTGATGCTCAGTGCATTTACTGGCTGCACCGCTGGGGCACATGTCCTAACCTCCCTGAGCCTTGCATTCCTCAACTAACAAAAGTGAACTAATACATGTTAAATGCTTGGCTTAGCGCCTGGCACGTAGGAAAGTGCAATAAATGTTAGAATCGGTATTATGATGACTGATTACTAATAATAAAGAATTATAAAATGTATCAGCTGCCACAGCTACAGGTGCCCCTCGCCAGCCTTTGACCTTCAGGCCATCACATGCTCTACTGAAAAAGCAGACACTCCTCCAGAGACCAAGGGACCAACCTCTGTCTGCTTCACAGAGTTCTGCCCTTTAAAGAAGTTTCCAGGACTTATTTCATTACAGAAGCTGGAAAGCCCGTTTTGGCCCAGGGACCATGAGGCCACCACCAAGAATCTCTACCCTCTTACATCACTTATATACAGGGTCAGTGAGGATTCTAAGACTTACTAGAGCAGGAAATGGAAGAAAATATATGAAATTGTAAATATGACAATATTTACAATCCCTTTTCCCCTCTCTACTTGCTATGGATTGAGTTGTGTGCCTCTGTTGAAGGGCTAGCCCCCTAGAACCTCACAATGCGACCTTATTTGGAAATAGGGTCATTGAGGATATAATTAGTTAAAATGAGGTCACACCAGAGTAAAATGACCCCAATCCAATATGACTGGTGTCCTTATAAAGGGGGGAATTTGGACGCTGACAGGTACTCAGGGACACCGCCATGTGAAGATGAAGTAAGAGGTCCAGGTATTGCTTCTACAAGCCCAGGAGTGCCAAAGGCTACCTGCAAACCTCCAGAAGCTATGGGAGAGGCCTGGAGCTGATTTTTCTCCACAGCCCTCAGAGGGAGCTGACCTGCAGAAATTCCAATTTCAGACTCTGGTTTCCAGGACTGTGAGATGGTACTTCTGTGAGACTCTGTGACAGCCGCCCCAGGAAGCAAATGCATTTACTAAACAGGAGCAGTTCTTTGCTTTTCTCACTCGTGCTGTGTCCCTGAAGGAGGTGATGGGCAGAGGAGAAATTCAGGAGACAAGAAAAGACCAGATGTCTCTACCTGGCAAAAATGGGGAACACCTGAAAGAGGCTGGAAGAACAAGGATGAGAGAGACCAACAAGGAGGAGGAAAGGGATGTGGGGTGTCCCAGGAGAGGAGCCAATGAGGAAGAGAAGGAGGCATTTAAAGAGAACATGAAGGAAGTTGTGTTGGGTGATGTGTGACATGCGTCCTTCTTGTCCTCCCAAGAAACCTTCAGCAAACACGCTGATCTTCCACACTTGCCACATTAGGACTGCATGCCCTTGAGAGTGTGCATAAGCTTGTGAGGGTGTGTGGATAGCAGTGTGAGGCCAGTTCTGCAGCCTGTGCCAGAGCACAGTGACATGAGCCTTGGCAATTCCCAGTTGAGTGTTTGTGCAGCTCCTCACGGGCTGGGCCCTTGTCCAGGTGCAAGAGCTACACATGTCGATGCCTTAGATTAGAGCACTGGTCAAAGGATGGAGCTGATTTTTAGCAACAGAATGTTTGCATTTGGGTATATTTGTCTGAGGCCCCACATGCCTCTAGATCCAGGGTTTGGAGCTAAGAAATCCAGGCTAGAGAGTTTGAGCCTCAACAATGTGGAGATAGCATTTGAAGCCATAGGGGTGGATGGAACCATCCTGAAGAAAAACATGAAGTGAGGAGGGAAGAAGTAATGTTTTCATAGGCAACCAGAAAAGAGGGATCTGAGGGCAAAAGACAGAATGGTAGATGAGGTATGAGGGGAACCAAAGTCTAGCCTCCAATAGCTATGGGGAGCTTCCATAGGAGCAAGAAGATTCCAGCAAATGGACTGAGAGGAAATGGAGGGGACTATCCATGGGGTACAGCACCCCAGGGACCACTGGAGAACCTGACTCAGTTGATGGAAGACCAAGAAGCCAGATGGCAGTGGGCTGAGACACAGGTATGATGTGACCCCAATACTGCAGGTATGCTAGGTGTGCACTTCCTATCTCAATGAAAACTATGTCATTTTGGGGGGAAAAATAGCATGAAATTGGATCCTGACCCATGTTTCAAAATCTCCATAGATGATTTGGCAACTTGTTATGGCTCTGAGTTTCTACTGTGACCTTCTGTGTCTGGGGTAAGAGGCCCCTCCCACCTAGTCCTCTTCATCCTATGGCTCTTCTCACGGTTAAAGGGAGAGTCTGTGCTGCAGTGGCATCAAGAAACACAGGCTACTGCTGAAGGGAGTTTGGATGAGATGAGAGGGAGAGAAATTTGCTACAGAGTGATGGACATCAGGAAAGGGATTTTTTTTAAAGGTCCAGGAGTCTTGAACTTTCAAACAGAACCTTGGAAAATATCCAAGAGAATGAGGGAAAGATTGAGGGTGGGCTGAGAGCAGAGGCAGCACAGGACATCCATAGAATGGGCCACACCACAACTCCCAACACAGGCTGGGAATATCAATCCTTTGTCTGATGGCTGCTGGGACCATGGTGAGTCTATCTGCCATATCTAGAGAGATTAACCAACTATAGAATGTAAAGGACACTGTGTGCCGCCGATCCCCCTTGAGAACTAAAGCCATGGCTCACAGCTGAGATACTCTCCAGGATTGGCCGTAGTTGGGGCAGGAGCTGCCTGGCCTGTGATGACACCCCTTCTCTCGCCAGCTGGCATCCAAGGACTGGTCCGTGCTGGCATCCAAGTCAAGGTCCTTCAGCCTTCACTCGGGAGGACTCTGAAGGCAGCCTCACTCAGGAACCCCCTGTGAGTCTGGCTGAGGCCTCTTGCAACTTCACTTCAGCTCATCATCTCCCTCTGCGTAGGCCTGCTGCCCACTCCCTTGCAGGTGCCGCTCCCCAGGACATGCCCCAGGAAGTCTTCTGCACACTGTCTCCATTAGACCTGCTTGCCGAGGAACTCCTTAGATGCTAAATCATGATATTCCCAGTGGGAAGACAGCAGATTGGCAAATTGGGTTACAATGGGATCATAACATTCATTTTAGAGATTTTTTTTTTCAAAAGACCAGGTATAGATAAGAATTGAGAAGATAATGCTAATTTCTGAGGAAATTTTGGAGAAGGAAAACTATCTCAGCAGGTTGGATGAGCAAGCGAGCCATTGTAAAGTGGCTTATTGGTTCAGAGAGGCCGTGGTGTTCCCTGCTTTGTGTCAAGTCTGTGCTGAGTTAGGGGGACCCATGATGGGGTGAGGGGATCTTGTCCTCCAGGACTTTATAGGCCATTGGGCATCACTGTCAGAGATTAGGAGGTAGCTCAAAATTCTTCTGCTCATCCCACAAACACTTCTGGCCTGCCTGGCATTTCTTGTGGAGACATTCTGTAGTCTTTCCTATGGTTGCCTTTGCAGAGACATAGCAAGGAACTTGCAAACTGGCTGCCAGTGGTTGGTCAATGTGAGCATACTCCCCATCATCCAGAGGCAACTGAGGTGTCCATTCGGAGAAGGAGAGCAGGGAAGTTCACTGTTACACGTAGATAGGGTACTGGACTCACAAGCAGATTCAGTGGGTTCCAGTCCTAGCTAAGCCACTGAGGAGCTATGTCACCACAGACTTGGGTAGACATTTTACCTCTCCTTGTACCTCTTTTTTTCTGACATATGAAGTAAGGCATTTGGACTAGGGAGTCTCTCATTCCCTTACTGATGCTGTGAGATTCTTGTATTTGGAATGTCAAAGGGTTTTAAATATAAAGGTGTGGTAGATGACCTATGGGTTGCCCAGAACCCTTTTCAGGACAGAGGATTTCTTTCCCCCAGCTGCTGAGAGTGTTGGTGGCTGAAGATCTCAAAAGCATCTAGCTGATGAGTACCCTCTCATTGGCTGTTCTGTACCTCCCCAGGGACAGTTAACATCCAATGATAGGTCACTGCAGGGTGTTGTTAAGGTCCAGACTCCCTGCCTCAGGTTGTCAAGTTGAGTACCACCCCAGGCCCTATGACTCCCTGTGGATCACATAGGTCCACCATTCCCTCTGCCTCATACCTGCTTCCCTGGAGCCCATCCAGGGAAAATACCTCTCAGAAACAAACGGCAGTGCTGTAGCAAGCAACAGAAGGGGGAATTGACATAAAGTGGAGTACAAGATGGCAAAGGGACACAGTCAGGTGGTGCCCAGGTCTCCCTGGGGCATGGAGGAGCAAGAGAGGCAACATCTCCATTACCCACTGTCACCAAAAAGCAAGACGAGGTGGTGATGTTCTCCTGCTTGTCTGTGAGAATCTCAGACGTGCTGAGACCCAGTACAGGTAGTCGGGTTACCACCACATGCTTCCTGGGCTAGCATTCAAGGGGTGGATGGAGCCAATCACTGCCTGGTTCTGAGGGCAAGGAAGATGAGGGTGCCACATTCCACATGGGGTGGTTCATGAATGGGGCTGCCCAGCTCCCTCCCTCCTCTTTCTAATGCTTTCCTCCCTCGGTGGACCTGACAGGAGTGGTAGAGTTTCTGCTTTCTCAGACAGAGTTCCCAAACTTTCTATCAGCACAAATCCCCCTCAGCACTCCTTCCCCACCCACCCCACCAACCAATCTTTTAAATCACTTAAAAGATTTGGCCATCTAAAAAAAGGTCACATTTCAAGTGGAGAGGTCATTCAAGGGCCTGGGTCAGATGCAGCATGTATGGTATGTGTGTCTGTGTGGTATGATGTATGTGATGTGCATATCCACACATGGAATGTCTATATCTGTGTTTGTGGTGCCATGTGTGTGCATGGTGTAGGGTGTATGAGTGGGCATGTGTCTGTGTGGTATGAGGCATATGATGTCCGTATCTACCTGTGGGATGTATGTATCTATGTGGTGTGATGTTTTGTGTCTGCACAGTGTAGGGTGTGTGTGTCTGGGTGTGTGTCTGTGTGGTGTAATGTGTATGATGTGTATGTGTAATGTGTATGTCTTCACGGCGTGTGTGTGTGTGTGTGTGTGTGTGTAAGTACTTCGTGTAGGAACCAGTCAGAGCTGTAACTGAAAAGGTCAGAGTGACCATGATCATGAAGTATGACTTCCTGCTAAAAAGCTGGATTTTATCTTAGGGGGCCACAAACATGTCTGAGCAGATGAATGTGATCCTATCAAGCCAATCAATACTTCTGAGAACAATGAGGGCAGCAGGTGGTGGATGGGTGGAAGGGGGAGGGATGAAGGTCAAGGGGATGATAATCCCATCTTTGGTGAGGAGTGCCTTAACTCAGACATCAGGTTTGGGGCCTGATACATCTCATAGCATCATGTAGGTGCTATAAGAGACATCTGGGAGACAGATTACAAGAAAACAAAAACACAACAACGAAATCCAGGCCTGGGCAAAGGTGAAAGAGAGGGGAGTTTAGAGGACTAGGTAGGTGATAGTGATAGGAAACCATGTCCAGTGGAGAACATGGTTTTAGGCTTAGAATTCTTACCTTTGGTGGGCAGAGGATGGGGGTGTCAGGATTTGGACCTCATCTCTGACATCCATTAGATATAAGCTTGGCTACTTACCAACCTCACTATTATTCCAGTTCTTGCACACAGAAATGGGAGATGTTAACACATCCCACCTCAGCAGACCACTGCAATAATGATGAGCAACAATTCAAGCAAAGTACTTGCAACAATGCCAGGCACAAGTTAAGCACTCACTAAACATTAGCTGTGATGACAGAAGGGGGCACTGGGGACCACTTTGAAAGTCTGATAAAACCTACATACTTTCTTCTCAGAAAAGTGCACACAGACATCCTGTCATCATCCCTGGACTCCTATGGATCCATAAATACCTATGGATCCAGGCTGAAAAATTCTAGTCTGAATTCCAGAGGCTAGTCCAGGACTGGAGAAGAGCACTTGGGAGTGCCCAGAATTGCACAAATTGTGAGCACTAAAGACATCCCCCAGGAATGGGAGGGAGAAGGAAGTACAGCAGGCTGTGGCAGGAACCTGGAAGAAAGTGTGTATTCCACAGGCAAGTGGGGCCATCGAAGAAGGGGCCAGCAAAACACAGAAGCAGCACCCAATAGCATTGCGTGTGCATTGCACACAGTAAATTTTAACCATAGTTGGATCATGTCTCAGGAACACAAATCAACATGATGAAATCTCATATGCAGTTATTTCAACTTTCATTGAACTGCATTTCACCATAATATCCTTCTGTCTTACTTAGAGGCTGAAATTTTTTTCTAGCTTGTTTCCCCAGCTGTTCAATTTAAATTTGTCCCTTTGTGTCATCTCTAAAAATTGTATTTCCCAAAGCAAAATCATGGCACGCATTTAGAAACAAGAATTTTTTATGATTTATGAATTTATTTATGAGAAGTTTTACAAGCATACAAAAATAGCATTTAGTCATGTATATTTAGCAAATTGACTTTATTGAAATGAACAAAATTATGTGAAAACATAAGGATTCTGGAAAATAACATGTGTGTTTGGGGAGATTTGGGAAGAGTCCAGTATGTACCCCTGGTGGGCAGAGAGTAGTAGTCCAATACATATTAGCTTCTCTTCTCTCTTTTTGACTTCAGTTTCAGAAAACAAAGAGGAAGGAAGGAAGGAAGGAAGGAAGGAAGGAAGGAAGGAAGGAAGGAAGGAAGGAAGGAAGGAAGGAAGGAGGGAGGGAGGGAGGGAGGAGAGAAGGAATACAAAGATCATGACAAGTCATGAAGAGCATATGATGCAGAAGGAGTGAGGTGATTGTACCTGTTGACGTGGACTTCAGACTTACTTAGATGCTGGAATTTGTAGGACTATCTTGTCACCAAGTTCCATGGTAGTTGGTGTCCATGGGCTTTTAGTTTTGTTGTCCTAGTTCTTCTGTATGGTCCTATGAGGAAATTAGGGAATTTCCAAAGTAATGCCCTCTTCTTTCTCTTTGATGTTTTATCCAATAAACTTGTTAAGGATAATTTGGTGATGGAAGTAAGTACCATTGTTAGTTAGAAATTTTTCCATGACCCATCCTGGTAAGCATAGCATTAAAACTCGCAGAAAATCTGGAGACAGTTGCTGATCACTCTTAGCAGATCTACTGCATCACCACTGGCACAGAGGGCATGTGGTATTAAAAAACAGATACTGATGACTAAGAAAAAAAGAAGACTTAGGCCCCAAATCTCAATCTGAAGTTGAGGATAAACTCCCACAATATAGCTGGATAGTTGTGTCATGACACTCTAAACAGGGTGTGTAATGGGTGGCCTCCTCCCACCTTGAGAACAGGAACCCTGTCTTAATCATGTTTTACCCCCAGAGTACAGTGGTAGTCCCTGACACATAGACACATTTTTTATAAGATTTTTTAAAATTTAAAAAAAAAAAAAAGATTTTTTTAAATTTACTCATGAGAGGCACAGAGAGAAAGAGAGAGAGAGAGAGAGAGAGAGAGAGACAGGCAGAGGGAGAAGCAGGCTCCTTGCAGGGAGCCCGACGTGGGACTCGATCCCAGGTCTCCAGGATCAGGCCCTGGGCTGAAGGTGGCACTAAACTGCTGAGCCACCAGGGTTGCCCCATAGACACATTTTTAAAAAGATCTATTAAATGGAAGAATGATCTGAGTCTCATCAACCAAATCTTATGAAATGCTTTTCTTCATGCACAAAATCCAACCTGCTTATATTTCCAGGGAATGGGAACAATGTGTGACAACAAAGCTCTCTGATGGAATGGTATCTTTGGAGGCATCCACTGGAATTGGCATCATTATCCTTGGTGGCACTGGAGGTCATTCTGTAAACACCCTTCAGTTGAAAGAGTTACTTACTTCTAGGATGTAAGATGAAAATGTGCATATTCCTGTGTCACAATGTCAGAATCATCTTAATCTCCCTCCCCAGGAATGGCAGATCAGGGGACTACTCTTAAATATTTTGTGCCCAACAGCACATGGCATACAGGAAAACCATATTCATTCATTTACTTACACATTCAATAAATATTTGTTCACTACCTGCCACATGCAGGCAGTAACAATATAGCAGTGAACAATGGTTATACACCCAACACATGTATTTTAGAGAGAAGATACATTTATGAAATAGAACCTAAACGTGACTAATCATCTCACTGATCATGATCCATGCAATATGAAGATGTCTTCTCATAAATAATATGAGATCACTGTGATGTAATAAAACATAAATATTTGGTCTCTGTCCCCAGTTCCAGGCACACAGCTCCTGAAATTTTGCAATCTCCCAAGTGATAAGAGTGTCTTTTGTGTGCTATGGAGATGACTGGTGGTTGGAGGACCCACAACAGCTCCAGGTCTGTGCAGCAGAAAGACCAAGACATGATTAGAGGGTTGCAACTTTCAGCCCCATCCCACTCCTACCTTAAGAGAAGGGAAAGGGTCTGGAGGTTGAGTTCGATCACCAATAGCCTGTGACATAATCAATCATGCTTATGTAAGAAAACCTTCATAAAAGCCCCTAAACAATGGGGTTCAGAGAACTTCCAAGTTGAGGAACACATCTCGGTGTTAGAAAGGTAAGATGCCCAGAGAGGACATAGAAGCTTCACATACCCCACTCCTCATATCTTGTGTCCTCATACACTCCTCATATCTATGTATCTCTTTAATTTAACTGAGTGGTATCCTCTATAATAAATTATTAATTGTAAGAAAAGTGTTTTCATGACTTCTGTGACTCATTCTAGCAAATCACTGAACTGGAAAGGAACAGGGAATTATAGGAACCCTCAACTTTGTAGCCAAGAAGTATAGATACAGCATAATAAGAAATATATTTGGTCTTTGCCCCTATTCTTGGCACAGGGCTCCCCAAACACTTGGAATTTCCTGAGTGAAAAGAATCTTTTTTCATTCATAATAAGGCCCTTTTGATCACAGCAGAATTTATGCTAAAGGGGTGACTTATGTCAGGCACCCTCAATAGCCTGTGAGGGGCTGGTCACCAGAAAGTGATTCGAGGGTTGGAACTTATAGTTCCATACATAGATTTCTGGGAAAGGGATTGAAGCGTTGGACATTAAGCTCTGTAAGAACTCATGAATGAGGTGATGAGCATCTGGGTATGTGAGTACAATCCACATGGAGGTGCTTAGGGAGTGGCAAAACCGGAGAAGGCTTGGAAGCTTCACACAAGCTTCCCATACCTAGCCCTGTCCATGGCTTCCATTTGGCTGTTCCTGAACTGTATCCTTTATAATAAACTAATAAATGGAAGTGAAATGTTTTCCTGAGTTCTGTGAGCCCTTCTAGCAAATGACAGATCTAATTCAGGAGTCAAAGGAACCCCTGATTTACAGCTGGTCAGTAAGAAGTACCAGTGGCCTGGACTTGGAACCAAAGTCTGAAATAGAGGCAGTCTTGTGGTGCTGAACTCTTAGTTTTAGGGTTTAACCCTAACTCTGGATAGTTAGTGTCAGAACTGAATTGAATTTAGGACACCTTGCTGGCTTTCTCAGAAAACTGAAGAATTGCATGGTGTGGAAAACCCCCACAGATTTGGTGTCAGAGTGCAGTTAGTAAAAACAGTTCAAACATTTTGGAGTAATTCATGTGCATCTATCCCAAAGTTGTGCATTTATAGGCAAAGTAGGCAGAGGTGGCTCTCCATATAACAGAACTTTACATAGGGAAGACCCCTGGGGGAAATTTTCTGTGCTAAAGTGTATAAAGTATACTTCTATGTCTAGGATATTTCAGTTCCCCTTTAAGATCCTAGAACCTTGTTCTTTTTTGGTTTTCTTTTATTAGGGTACTCAAAGGGTCTTTTTGAGCTTGGTGTGGTATGAGCTTCCACTAATGGGGAATTCCATGGTCTAAATGAGTATTAAATAGAAACAGACGGGGGCGCCTGAGTGGCTCAGTCAGCTAGGCATCCAATTCTTGGTTTCAGCTCAAGTTGTGATCTCAGGGTTGTGGGATTGAGCCTGGAATCAGGCACTATGCTCAGGGAGGAGTCTGCTTGGGATTCTCTCTCCCTCTCCCTCTGCCCCTCACCTCCATCTGTGCTCTTGCTTGCTTGCTTTCTCAAATAAATAAATAAACAAATAAATAAATATTTTAAAATAAATAAATAGCTAGAAACACACCCTGAAAACGATCTGGTTTAATGTCTGTACCACAGATATGAGGACACTGTGGCTCAGCATAATTAGAGGACTTTCAGCAGTTCACCAACTAGTTAGAGGCAGAACCAGATCTAAGAGCCAGATAGGCTGATTCTCAGTCCAGGATGTCTTAGTTAAGACTATAAGTCTTGGTTGAAAAGAAAAACAGGGGATCCCTGGGTGGCTCAATGGTTTAGCACCTGCCTTTGGCCCAGGGTGTGATCTGGAGTCCCGGGATCGAGTCCCACATCAGGCTCCCTGCATGGAGACTGCTTCTCCCTCTGCTTCTCCCTCTGCTTGTGTCTCTGCCCCCCCCCCCCCGCTCTCTCTCTCTCTGTGGTGTGTATGTGTCTCATGAATAAATAAATAAAATCTTTTAAAAAGAAAGAAAAAAAAAGAAAGAAAGAAAGAAAGAAGGAAGGAAGGAAGGAAGGAAGGAAGGAAGAAAGAAAGAAAGAAAGAAAGAAAGAAAGAAAGAAAGAAAGAAAGAAAGAAAGAAAGGAAAAGAAAAACAGAAAGCAGGGAACACTCAAGGGATGCTTCTCCAAAGAAAGAAAAATTACTATTTTCAGACAAGCTGTATATATAAGCAGAGGCTCTGACATCTATCATGTTGATTTTGAGAGAAGGCTGGTAGATCAAGAATGATCCTTACAGTCCTGATTGAAGACTGGAAAATAAATAGACCATCCTGTCCTTTCTTGAGAACACTTTCTTTTTAGCTGGTCTGATTATGCAAAGGAGAATATCTAAGTGCTTTCACCCCATCAGTTCTATACATTTTGAAATCTACATATTTCACTGGAAGCAGCATCCACAGTTCTGATCTGCAGAACCATGACCTACAAGATTTTCTGGCCACCTGCAGGGCTTCTTATCTAAAGGACCTAATGTGCTGTAAGTATTGACTCTTCAAATCTAGCCTAGGTTTTCATATTGGGTTCCTCTGTTGTTAACTGAATAGCAGTAAATAGAAAACAGAGCACTTAATGGTTGGAATAAAAGTGGTAAACACATTTGGGAGACATTTGGATGCTGGGCATATGTAGGGTGCCCTCAGGCTGGTGCAGGTGAAAGAAAAAAGAATAGCTTTCTTTAATGTCCTTAATGGATGTGGCAATTTGCTTCTTCTAGTCAAGAATCAGCGTAAATTAGTTGCCTTTAACAACTGCCAGCCGTTGAAATTAATTCTTGGTTACTCTACTTATTTCCTAAATGGAAAATACCTATTAGCATGAATATTCAAATGGCACTGCAGGCCATTAAAACTTCATTTGTTCTACAAACAGAGCACTTGAGGATTTTGGAACCAGCCACTTTTAAGTAGCATCAACAACAGAAACTTCTAGATCTCTGAAGTTAATCTTTTGAGCTCACAATAAGAGGCAGGATTGTATCCATTTACTGGAGTTGTTACGCTGAAGATATGGGAATTACTCTTTCTCCCTGATTTCCCAGGGTCTTTAGACTTCTGAACTCTATAATATCCCAACTCCGTAATAGCAGTCAGTGGAGCTTGGACCAAATTGTTTGTTTCCTATAACTCAGTAGAGCAATCACCTAGAGATGCACTGGGACCACCAGTGAGTTTCTTGGATTCTGCCGAGATTTTTATAGCTCCAAAAGATGACTTTTGCCCAGAGAAGCTCCATGCTGCGGCGATCTCAAAGGAAAGTCACTGCATGTCAGCAAGTTCAGAACATAGAAAGATTGAATAAGAAACATGAAACTCAGAAACCCTTGGAGAAAAGACACAGATTTCTTAAGTGGGTTGTCATGCCATCACCACTGATTTCTTGTCATATTCCCTTTGTCGGATGCCATCTGGCTACCTTATTCCAGGAAGAGCCTGTCCAGGGAAGGTAGGGAAAAAGACCAAGGGAAGGGGTCTCTGAGGCAGTTAGAGCATAAGCATGGGTTAACCATGATGAACTTTCCCCTCTGGCCCAGTATGAAGAATTTGCCCCATCTTTTATGGTCAATGTGTGGACTAATAAAATGCATATGACTCTATGTGACCGTAAAGACAGAAACTGGTGGTACATGGCCACAAGCCAAGGAACACTGAGGCCACCGGGAGCCGGAGAAGGTATGGAAGGATCCTCCCCTACAGCCTCAGAGGGAGTATGGCTGTGCTGACACCTTGACTTTGGACTTCTTCCCCAGAACCAAGAGGATACAGTGCTGCAGGTGTAAACCACCCAGCTGGAGATCCTTTGTTACAGCAGCCCCAGGACACTAGCAGACGGAGCCAGAAGACACCTCTGACCACAACCATCTTTCCATCTACTCTTCAGGAAACCTACATGCCATTACTTGACACGAGTCCTTGTGTGTTTTGAAAGTTTTTCAGTTTTCAGAAGCTACATATTTTAAAAATCGCTTAAGATGCTAAAAAGCTTAGTGGATATTAGTCTTCCAACATGACAGCCAGCAAAATAATAACTCATAGACATGAAATCCCATATAAGTGCCTGTAGGGGAAATACAGAGTACAGGGTGGAGGCCAGGTGCCTGGTGGAGGCCAAGACAGGAGGCATATGAAATGAAGGTCACCCACTGGACATGTTTGCATCACACACACACTCATATACACATACATGAGATGAAAAATGACTTTTAAATCCATGATGGTGCCTTCAATTTTCCCCGAGAGCTGAATGTGCCTTATGATTGTGACATAGTTTTTAATGATTCACAAAATCTATGAATCTTTAATTTGCAATTGATGCACCGAGCCCAGATGCAAGTAAATGGGAGACATTTACTGAGGCTGTTGTTGGGTTTTCCTAATTAGATGCTCTAGAGCACAGATCTCCCACTTAGGACATGCCTCTTTTATGTGAAATCAACCACCCCACAAATTCAGTGCAACTGGCACTTTTGTTTATCCATAGACCATCAATGGAAGTTAGCTGAAATAATTTAAAGAGGCAGTTACGTGCTGCTGGCAAAAAATGAAAAATAAATCAGCATTCCACGGCTCTTAGCTACCCTGAGCTGAAAGTATGCTAGGTTGCAGCAGTTTCCTTCTGCCTGAGGTTGACTGTGCATGTTTTCAAATGGTGGTGGAACCCTCAGGAATGGCTTTCTGGTCAGGAGCATTTAGTGGGGAGGCGGGGGAGGTACAAAGGCAAGAGCATTTGTGTTTCCTGACTCAGTGGGTCAGCCCAAAGGGAGGGAGCTACAGGGCTGAAGAGAAGCTGACCCTCTCCTCAGAGAGATGGATGTGGTCTGGGGTTTATCAAAGGTGTGGCTCCAGGCTATATAGGTAGCCCTGAATGGCAAACATTTTAGGATTTACCCTTTGGACAGACATGAGGTTGCTGGCCAAACCTCAAGCCAGCTGTCCTCACGACGTTGATGTATTTGAGGCAAATGAGGACTCCCAGAAAGTGGGAGTAGATAACAAACTCAGGAGTACATAGAACATTCTAGAAATACACACATCCAAACTAATGTTGGATATTTTTTTTAAGCACAGGCTACATAACTAAGCAAATTTGAATCTTTGCAAAGATATTGGTGATGGAAAGGAATAGAAATTACCCCATCAGGAGAGATACTTGTGAATCAGCTCACAGGCATGGCTGAGGGGAGCCATGGCACCCAGGATGTCCAAAGGGGAAAGGGCAAAATGAAAGAATATCAGGTTGAAAGGGATGGCTTGACCAAATAATGTAAGAGAGTTAAAGGCTATTTCAAGTCCAAGAAGGTACCTAGACCCACTCCCCCCAGGGGCAAGCATTTCCACTAACAGCCATAACTTACCGTTGCGTTCCATGAAGACACCAAAAGGGAATTCAGCAGAATCAGCAATCTCAACAGCACCATAATTCCAAAATAACCTGCAACATCAGACCCAACATTTATCCTTCTAGTTCTTTGGGAACTCTTCGTAAGTCTTTGTGGAGTCTTGGAGGCTACTCCTTTTCTCTGAGTTATCTCAACAGAGGCCCTAACCCACTGAGAATTAACTTCTCTGTCCAAGCCCCAGAGATGCTGGGGGAAGAGGGTAGATGTTAAAAAAGGGAGCAAATACTTTGCTAAAAAAATAAAACCCCTATGCTGTGTCATTAGAAAGAAAGAAGTCATGGCTCTCAGTTCCTTAAAGAAACAGTGTTCGACAAATTAACTTTGAACTTGATTTCTGAGAGCTCATTAAACCATCAATTAAAAGGTCATCTACCCTGATGATGCCAGTCTTCAGCAAATGTCTTCACTTAAAAGGCTTTCTCGGCATTTCAGAGATTTTTGTTTGCACCAGATAAAAGCTGCTTTAGAACACAAAGGTCACATTTTCAGTGATTTATCTTTTAAAAGGAGGCATGCTGGGTGTCTTTTAAATGAAGCAATTCAGGAGAGATTGTGAGAAAATCTTTAAATGGCCAGTTGATGGATGTTGGCTTGGGGAGGATCATCTCCTGAAACTTCTTTTGGAAGAACTTCTTTCTTCCAAAACTTCTTATCTACTGGGCACAGCCAGTAGATAGCTGCCATCTTTGATCCTTGCCAAGAAAATTGATTTTGTTTTCTTCCACTATTAATACAATGACACTTGTGTATGGTGGGCCCACTATGTGCCTGGCACGTCCCCTGCCCTCTCTCCAATCTCCAGGAAGCGGATGTTGTGATCTCCCATCTGCAGACTTGTGGACCTTGAATCACTTGCTTATTTGCAGACACAAGACTTGAAATCAGGCTCTTCTGTCTCCTACACCTTGTGCTTACTGGGCACTCAATCCTTACTATAACCCCTCGGATTGTCCCTCCCACCATGAAACTAAGGTCTTGTAAAGATTTATTCAGTTCAGCTTAATTAGTTGGGCACTGAATAGTCACAGGTAAAAAAATAAAATAAAATAAAATAAAAAATAAAAAAATAAAAACAGTTCTTGGCCTCATGGAACTCAAAACACTTTAGAAGATTAAGATTTCTGATGGTTAATTTTATGGGTCCACTTGACTGGGGCACGAGTACCCAGCATTTGGTCAAACATTATTTTGGGTTTATCTGTGAGGATGCCTCTGGATGAGATCAACACTTGAATTGGTAGACCGAGTATCACCCATTGTCCTTGCCCATGTGGGTGGGTCTGCTCCAGCCAGTTAAAGGCCTACATAGAACAAAAAGACTGCATTAGAGAGAACATCTCTGTCTGCCTGACTGCACCTGGGACACTAGTCTTCTGTCTTCACACTTGAACTCGGAGTAGAACAATACCATCAGCAATCCTGGGTGCTCAGCCTGCGGACTATAGATCTTGGACTTGTCAGCCTCCATAATGACATAAGCCAATCATATACACATCCTAATAGTTCTGTTTCCTTGGAGAATCTTGATTAACACAGGACTCCTCGACAGTCTTCAAGTTATTTTCCTTATCATTGAGTGGGCAGGAGTCTCAAGAACCAGCACTGGAAGAATGTGCTATTAGATGGAAGGTTCATTAGTTTGGTCCATAGCCCCCAGCATGAGCTGTGGGTTAGTTGACTCTGAACCTTGGTTTTCCCACTTGAAAATCAGGAGGATAATAACAGTAATAGCTGCCTCAAAGACTGTGACATGCATAGAGGAGATAGTCCATTCAAAGCATTTTGGTCTGCACTCAACATGTACTCCTGTAACGTGTGCTTACTTTATTGAATGGCAGTAAGTGTCACCATTAAAGATTCATTCACTGGGCCTTGCAAACTTTAAGATCTTCACAAGCTCATGGTATAAATATAAATAGTCCTGCATTTAAGCCCTTCTCAGTGTAAACTACTTTAATAAACATTTGTTGGGATACCTGGGTGGCTCAGCGGTTGGGCAGCTGCCTTTGGTTCAGGTCGTGATCCCAGGATCCAGGATTGAGTCCTGCACTGGGCTCCTGCGAAGAGGAGGAGTCCTGCTTCTCCCTCTGCCTATGTCTCTGATCTCTCTGTGTGTCTCTCATGAATAAATGAATAAATCTTCAAAAAAAATTAGTTGACCACCAGCAACAAAGACGACCCTGAGGCATAGGGAAAGAGAATCAAGCAGCACAGAAAGACTGGGGCTGGAAAGGAGGTGGATGGGAGAGAGTTGAAAATGCAGGGAGTTGGGGGTATCTGAGACAAAATTCCCCTGCTACACTCAATTTCACGGATGGTTATTACCTACTATTTTAAAAATATAAGCAAATCCCTATTATTAATAATGATGTCTGTCATGAGCCCAACTCTCTGCTAAGTGGCTCCATACAAACATAATCTTGCTTTCTTTGGTATTAAGCTGATTTCATTCCTGTAAAACTACATTTGCTCAACAGTCATTGCAACACAGCAATGAACATCATTGGGGGGGTTTGCTCACCAGGCTTTTGAACACAGTCCTCTTTGGGGGAAATTCCCACATTGCATTAATTTTGGTAGATGGCAGGGCCAGGCATGCCACCCTGAGTGCTACCAAGTGGGTTTGTGACTTCCACTCAACCAACAAGAAGCTCCTGCCTGAGGAGGGTGACCCAAAGATGCTGGGATGGAGGAAAAATTGCTCATGGTGCCTGCCACGCAGAGACAGATGTCCAGCGCAGCCTCTGCCCCTGGGCCATGTCAGGTCTGACATTAGATATCTAGGAGTGGTGACAGCATCAGCATTAACATCCAGACTGGAGACCTCTGGACTCCAACACTGCCCTTTTCTGAGCCAGATTCTCCAGGCTTTCCTTCGGTTCTGAAAACTTCCAGTGAATTCCTCCCTGGTTCACCCTAGAGGTCTTGACAATTAACTCACTGACATAATGGCCCTCAAAATGGGAAATGGACGTGGTAATACCTTGGCCAACAATGTCAGGTAGCTCAAGGCCATGGACAGGTGTCCCTCCTGTGACTCAATGATTAGTTTACATTCTATATGAACATCTATATTACTAACATGTATTTGTTTGTTCCACAAATAATACTGAGAGCCTCCTCTGTGCTAGTTATATAAGGTAGTATGCCTTTGAACAGAGAAATATAGCCTTAGATTTATGTAGGTCTTAATCAGCAATTAAAAGATATGCCATATTTCACAGAGCCAGCTTTTTCTGCGACAAACTAGAAACACATTCAAGGACACAGAGGACTAGCTATAAATGATGTGGTTAGATCTTCCTTGTATGTCTGCTCTTCAAAAGTCTTACTTTCCAAAATGCAATTATAATAATTGACCAAAGTGACAAAACAGATGGGCTTGGCCTTGTAATCTAACCGCAGGAGGCACAAATTCATGAAGCCCCAGGTCTCAGTGGTTGTGAAAACGTTCAACCACTTTAAAGAACAACACCAGCCAGGAAGGATGAAGAGATCCCAGTTCTCTTTTAAAGAAACCTAAACTTGCTCAGCTCCCTGGCCTGTCTCAGATAGTCATCTGGTACAAGAAAAAATTGGAAGCTTCTTTCCATTCTATTCAACTCCGGGGTAGGTGTGGGATGAATGACCTGCAGAGGTGGCCACCAAGAAGGTTCTGGTCCGGGTGCACGTAACATAAACATGATCTCATCAACATACATGGTCCGTCAGGCAATGTGGTAGAAATGCAGCTGCCGACGTGTTGATGGTCTGGCTTTAGCATTCCCACCCCTGAGACTCTGTTCCTGCCCTGTGTTGCTACCTGGGTCAGGCAGCAGGGGGATATCACAGAGTGCTTTGCTATGCGACCCCTTCCTACTGTGATGACACAGCAGAACCAGGGCATCAGCTCTGCTTTTGAGTCTAAAAACAACCTTTGCAACTCACTGAAGAAACTAGAGTTGACACAAAAAGCCACTTGACTATCAGAAACCAAAATCCTGAAGGACCCAAGGAAACATATTTTACACCACAGACAATAGATTTGGAAGAACATGGGATAAAGTGAGAGCCAGTTTTTCCTGTCATAGTTTTTCCCATGAGAGAATTTTTAAATCTTCCCAGACTGGAGTAAAGGAACGCAAGAAAGGATGCTTGATAATTAGAAGTCAGTAGGTGTCCTGAAAAGACACTCCAGACTCAGGGTGGCCTGTCCTATGGAGCCAAGTCATGCAGGGAGTGGTGTGACAGTTAATGTTATGTATGAACTTGACTGGACTGTGGTGCCTAGTTCTGTGGTCAAACACTAGCCTAGATGCTGCTGTGAAAATATTTTGTAGATATGAATAACATTTAAATAGTAGACTTTGAATAAAGTAGATTATAATGTGTCTCCTATAATCAGTTGAATGCTTTTTAAGCAAATGTTGGGCTGTCCCAGAGAGGAAGGAAATCAAATTTGAGACTGTAGCATAGGCGTCCTGCCTGAGACTTCAGCCTGCTGCGCTATTCGACTTGAACTCAGGACTGTAACATCAACTCACCTGAATGTCTAGTCCATTGGCCTGACCTACAGATTTCAGACTTGCTAGTCCTCACAATTACACAATGATATGTACAAGGGTCTGTCCAATACTTGAGTTTGAGCAACACTCTCATAATGAAGCAGGTAGAAGACCTGACTCAAAGACTGGTTCTCAAGCCCAGCCTGTCACATTCTCATTTCTGGTGAGTTACTTCCTCTTTGGTGATTGGTTTGAAAATTAAATAAAATGCAAGATGTGGGTGGTAAATGATGAGTCCAGGCAGAACCATAATGTCCACTGTAATCCAATCCTAGAACTGTGGAATTCGATGTTCCAGAATTTTTCATTGTGATTTGTCTTATATGTGTATGTGTATTGTGAAAAGGAAGATGAAACCAAGTATGCAACATTACAGTCCCTACCTTGCCCACTTCAAAACAAACACACACCTATTTTGTCCACTCAGGACACATCAGTTTGTACAAACTGGTATTACTGTTTTAGAAAAGACAATTCATTAATTTTGGAATCCTAGGGGATCCCTGGGTGGCTCAATGGTTTAGCGCCTGCCTTTGGCCTAGGGCGTGATCCTAGAGTCCCAGGATTAAGTCCCACATCAGGCTCCCTTCATGGAGCCTGCTTCTCCCTCTGCCTGTGTCTCTACCTCTCTCTGTGTGTGTGTGTGTGTGTGTGTGTGTGTCTCATGAATAAATAAATAAAATCTTTCAAAAAACATTTTGGAATCCCAGTGAAAATGAGTTCAAAACAGCTGGTGGGGCTGGAGGGTGTGGAGCAGAGAATCTATTCTCTTTCTTTTCTCTATTAAAGAGTTTGATGACTTTCTTATAACAGATCTAGATTCTGGCTTGTGGCCTCGGGCACTGAGCATGTCATAGCCACTCGGGAGCAAGATGATTACTCTATTAAATTGAGTGCAAAGTCAATCAACTATATATCATCAAAATAAAAACGCAGCTTCTAAATGTAATTTAGCTCCCCAATGATATGCTTCTGTTGGAAGCACAGAAAACCTAATCTAAGATTTCTGGAAGTTTCCTAGCCAACGGCAGAACAGAGACAACATGATTTAAAGTTATAAGAGTATTTCAAGGAATCATTCACAAGAAGGATGTTAAATGTTATTTTTCCTCCAAACTTCTGAATATTCTATTCTTTTCTAATAGAGTAGGACCCATTGTCTCTTCACAAGGTCTTTAAACACAGTTTCAAAACAAGGTGTGATTAACAGATAATGAGACCATGACAGAATTTGTATGTCGACATGAGTTTGAGCCCCTCTGAGTAGCCACCTGGTGTCTCTGGAACTTTCTGAACTTGTTTATAAGTGATTTTCAGAAATACAGGTTTCAATGTTTTATCTAAGCCCTGTTTCTAACTTGAAAGGCAAGTTAGAGAGGGCACAGGGATACCCCTCTTTGCTCTTCATTCTCAATTCTGATTGATTTCAGACAATTTCAGAAATTCAAACCCACCATCAAAGAGCGAGAATTTGGCAACAGTGAGGATGAGTCTGTCTTTGAAAAAGCATCTTGCTCACTACTCTATGCCTAGTGCCAGCCCATAGAGCTTATTGAATAAATGGCCATACTTCCAAACTTGTACATGAAGGTTTGGAGGTACCATAGGGGCACCTTTTCCTCTGGTTCCTTGGCTGGAATTTTGTAAATTAGACTGACAAAAAAAAAAAAAAAAACCAGATTAACAGGAGAGAAAGAGACAGAAGCTTATTAACATGTGCCACATATTTACACATGGGGTGCCCAGTGATGAGTAAGTTGATGGGATCGTTAGAACTTGGGTATATATGGCATCTTAACAAAAGAACAACACATTCTCAGAGAAGTGATAAGACACAGGAAAAGGACTTGAGCTTCTGGAGGTGGAAAATTCTGGGACAGTAAACATACTGAGAAACCAAAGGACAATAGGGCTAGCTTGTAAAACTTGCTACGTAGATTCCTCTGAGGCTGTCTCAGGGCCAGTAAAGGTCCAGAGCTGTCTCCAGGAATTGACCTCTGTCCTTCCTCATAGCAAGTGCAGAAGGAGACATCTTTACAAATGTATGCCCTGCTTTTACACAACTGGGCAAGGTCAGAGAGCTTTTCTTATATCTGTTCTGTCTTCAGTTCAAAATAATTCTTACACCAAAGTAACATATTTTGGGGTGGCAATATTCTGCTACCCTTCAGTGCTGTAATGCAGGTATGACTGTTTAGTGATTTGCTTGATTATTTTTTTTTGCAAACATACTGATATTTATATACTAAAATGAAAATTGTCCATCATTATAGAATAATCCAATGATGCTGTTGTTAAGATGTTATGGGGAGTCCTTTTATTGGAATTTATTTAATAAATACTATCAGGCATTACCAGCCTATCAGTTCCCAATTAGGCATTTATTAACAGAAAACAGAGGAGATTCAAATAATCCACTGGTTTCTGCATCATTTTAGGGGATGCAGCTTGGTACCCCAGAAGGATCTGGATTGGGAGAGTCTGAGGGCCATTTGGCAGCACGAGTCAATTTATTCACGATGAAACACAGCCCCACTCTCCAGACCACAGTGCTGGACCCTGGGAGAATTCTAAAAACAGCAGTTAGCCAATAGTATTCCCAGGAGACTTAGGAATCACTGAGGGAGGTGACAATGAAAGCAAATAAATGTACTTCTCCAGAAGAGGGATGAATGCCACAGGTGCATTGCTGTGGGTGCACGAGAGAGAGAGAGAGAGAGAGGGAGAGAGAGAGAGAGAGAGAGAGAAGCTCTCAAGGGGCTGGGGCAGACCCTGTGGAATGCTCCTAGTATCTGAGCTGAATCATGCATAAGATTTTAGTAGAAAAAAAAGATTTAGTAAACAAAAGGAGAATAAGGTATTACCCAATCTAGAAAAGAAGATAAGGCAGCAGAGGTATTAAATGAGTTTGTTTTCTTTCAGACATTTAATAGACATTTATTCAGCACACACAGTGCATTGAGCACTGTAGGTTCACAGGCAGGAAAACCCATCACTATTTTCTGAAAGGCTGAAAGTGTCACGCAGCTGCTCAGTACTACACAGTGGATTTCTTTACTGTGGGGCTGGCCTATGCATTATAAGATGCTCAGCAGCATCCCCGACCTTTACTCATTAGATGCCAGTAGCAGTGTCTGAATAGTCACAACATGAAACATCTCCAGACATTGTCAAATTTCTTTGGGGTTGGGGGAATAGCATGAGCCCCCCATCCCAGTTGAGAACCAGTGCTCTAAGGAGGCAATAGAGACAGCTAGCAGTTGATGTGGTGCAGAGTGTAAATGCCACGCCAGAGACTCACGAGGAGCACAGAGAAACCTATCCCATCCCACACCATCATGCAGCCTATGGGATCACAGGCAGATGCAGGCAGATGGGCAGTGTGATCTGAGTCTTGGAGAATAAACAGAGATTATGAAAACAAAATTTCAAGTCAAAATACTGTTTTTAGGGTAATAATGGTCCATTCATGAGGAGATGTCCAATAAGCACTTGAAAACTGGCTTGTTGCCCAAGGGAAAGGTAAGAGATTACAGAAGAAAATTTGGGGATCACTCAAATAGAAATGGAAGGTAAAGCCCTGGGTTTTAGTGTAATTAAGAGGGAACATCTAGTAATGAGAGAAAAGAGCACAGCAAGTGGCAACACATGTACCAAAACAGGGTGCCTCAATGGAAATGCTAAAGAATAACAGAGGTTTCAACGGAAGCTGCTGCATGTTTGGGTACAGGGTCAACTGAGAAGAAGCCTCTGGGCTTTGTCACAAGGTCACTAGGCCAGTCACTACAGGACCTTACAGGGGATTTTCAGAAACCAGAGAATAAGGACCCAAGTAGGAGACCAGAAGAAGGTGACTCCAACGCTGGAGTGGAAGGGGAACAGGAGGCTGTTTTGGAAGAGGTACCAGTGTTGAAAACACTAGACTTATTCAAGAGAGCAAAGACATAAAGATGCTGTTGGCAAACAACAGGAGCAAAGAGAGATTCCAGGGAAAGAACATGCACTTTATGGAGCAGGACCCCAGAGGACTCAGAAACAAGAAAACAAATGGAGACATTTTCTTTTAAAGAAAGAGATCAGCTTCTGCCTTAGGGTAGGATGTAGCAGTCACAGCAGGCCAATGCTTCTAATGCAACAACCACAAAAAAAAGTGAATAAATTAGAAAATTATGTTTTGAAAGCATCAGAGAACCGTGGAAGCAATATGATAGACTAATGAACAAAGATTCTAAACACAGGGGAGCCACTCTGAGATGATGTGACAGTGATGTCCATTATTCCCCCCAGGGGACTCCTCATTCCTAGGGGCCGCGGAGGGTCAGGACCCACAGAGGGGGCTTCCATCAGGAGAAAGAGAAACAGCAGAGCTTCCAGCAGCACACAAGTCTGTGGTAATGACAAACAGGAACAGAGAGGGGCCTCGGGACATCGTCTGAGTTCTGGACCCTGTGGGAGACTGTGGAAGCAGGGCACAAACTCTAGACAACAATATGAATTTTCTTGCATTCTCTTGATGTTTAAAAAGCAAGGAGTTTTAGAGTCTACCTCAAACACAAGGCAGATCTTCCCTCAAGACATGTGCCAGATTTTGAAAGATGCTTGTGGAGGTGTAGTGGTTTAAAATATGTTCACAAATGCTTTCATACCCTCCCTTTCAGGAGCTAATTCCCTCTCCTTGAGTGTGGGATCCACTTATGACTCACTTCCAAGCAATGGAATGAGGTAGATGTGATGGAGAATGGCTTTTGTGCCCAGATTATAAAGACATGTGACTTCCAACTTGTTCTTTCTGTTGAATCACTCATTCTGGGGGAAACCACTTGCAATGTCATAATGACACACAAGTGCCCCATTGAGAGGCCACACGGTAAGGAAATGAAGCTTTTGGTCAACAGCCAGAGAGGAGGAAAGGACACAGCAGCCAAGTAACTAAGCTTGCAAGAGAATCTTCCAGCCCCAGTTCAGTCTTTGTCCCAATGGCAGCCCCAGCCAACATTTTGACTGCAACTTCATGAGAAATCCTCAGCCAAACTGCCCAGCTAAGCTGCTCTCAAATTCTTGACTCGTAGAAACTCAGATAACAATGTCTGTTGTTTTAAGCTTCTATGTTTGAGGTGATGTGTTTTGCAGAAAGAGATAACTAATATATATGTGAGGTTAAAAAGCTAAATTGAAAAAATCTCTGAAGGGCAAAACTGAACTTTCTTATCTTTCAAGGCTGTGATAAAGACCAAGTAGGCTCTCAATCAAAGCCTGAAACAGTGATAAATCAGATGTAAACTGAGTCTTGCTACAATTTCCACTTAATAAACAATTCATTCAATCCTGACTGTAAAAGGTGATCAGTCTCTTATTCTCTCTGCCCAAGAAAAGAAAGAACAAGTATTTTTTGTGGAAGATAATATATATGGTATGAATTTAAAAGTTAGATATGCAAAGAGGGGAGACTGAATGACCAATAATCAGTAGAAAAGGTATTCAATAGAAATAGAAACAGATAAGCTACATATTAGAGATAGAAAAAAGGATTTAATTTGATTAATATGTTCCTTTAAATGAAGAAAATAATCATAATATAGACCAAAAGGTGGAGAATTTTGCAGAAGACCTTAAGTTCATCAATTAACAGATGAACATCTAAAATTGAAAAAAGTATAATATCTGAGGTTGGGATAATAGTGGACAGGTTTAATGACAGACTGGACACACAGAGCATAGCATCAGCACATTGGAAAAAGAGCTAGTAGAATCCACCCAAATTTGGAAAGAAAAAAAAAATTGTGGGAAAAACAGTCAGGAAGCTAAATGACACATGGGATACTCTCAGAAATCCCACCATTCCTGTGCTTGTGTCCCCAAGAGGAGAAGGAAGAGGGGAAGTGAGCAGAAGTCATTATCAAAGTGACAATGGCTACGAATTTTCTAATAGTGAAAAAGGAGGAGATTTATTTCATCTTCTGGAATATTAGCAGAAGAGAAGGCAGTAGAAGATGAAACAACTCTGATATCCAGGTGTGAGGAGCCAAGACTGACAGAAGGTTTATACAATCTTACCTTCTTAGAAGGGCGGGACATATTCACCATCAGAGAACGAATTTTAAGGAATAAGTTTGAGACTCGAATAATACAATAGAAAAGAGATAGATTAGCCACTGTGAGCAATTCTTTAGGGAATTAACCCCCCCCCAAAAAAAAATGATAAGGAGTGCCTGGGTGGCATAGTGAGCTAAGCCACTCTTGGTTTTGGCTCAGGTCATGATCTCAGGGTTGGGAAACCAAGCCCCATATAGGGCTCCACTCTCGGCAGAGAATCAGCTTAAGATTCTCTCTCTCCACCCCACAACTCACACATGTGCTCTTGTCTCTCTCTCTCTCTCAATCTCTCTCGCTCTCTCTAAAAAAAATAAACAAGGGGTGCCTGGGTAACTCAGTTGCTTAAGCATCTGCCTTCACCTCAGGTCATGATCTTGGGGTCCTGGAATCCAGGCCCATATCCAGCTCCCTGTTCAGCTGGGAATCTGCTTCTCCCTCTGCCTTTCCCCCACCCCACTTATACACATACATACATACACACAGTCTCTCTTTCTCTCTCTCTTTCTCTCACAAATAAATAAATAAATAAGCTTCAAAAAATTAAATTAAAAATAAATAAATCTTTGAAAAAATAAAATAGATAAATAATAAGAAATATAAAAAAAAAACAAAAAAAAATATAAAGTAGCCAGAAGGCTTCAGTTGGGGTTATATAAAACAATTTTGTAGTGAGAATAATGAGTATCTTTCTCCAGTAGCATCTGAAATTATAACATCAAGGCTATAAAAACACGTGCATGTTCACAGGCACACACACACACCTGCACATGCTCATAGAGACACATACATACACACAAGAATTTGATCCATGTTAAGCAAAAATTACATAAGTGATGAGGAAATTCAAGCAGATACTGAAACTGACAATGCTAGTGAAAGAACAGTTGGAATGTTTGGTCATCTAACCCAGACCAACAGGGAGAACTGGGTGAGAGATGGCTGGGGAGAAAGCAGTCTGCTAGTTACAGGACTACTGGTTTGGTAGAAAAAGAACATTCCAAGGGAAGCAGTGGGAAAGACCAAAGGTTGTAGCCATGGTGAAGAATTTTCCCTCTTTAAGGTCGTAAGATCCAGAAGGAGATCCATGAGTGACAGTTTCTGAAATGAAAATAAAAATTGCTGATGTTAAGAAGGTTGAAAATCACAATCAACGTGATAGATCACATCAATAAGAGAAAAACCAAGAACCATATCATCCTCTCAATAGATGCAAAGAAAGCATTTGACAAAATACAGCATCCATTCCTGATTAAAACCCTTCAAAGTTTAGGGATAGAGGGAACATTCCTCAGCATCTTAAAAGCCATCTGTGAAAAGCCCACAGCAAATATCATTCTCAACGGGGAAACACTGGGAGCCTTTCCCCTAAGATCTGGAACACAACAAGGATGTCCACTCTCACCACTGCTATTCAACATAGTCTAGAAGTCCTGGCCTCAGCAATCAGACAACAAAAAGAAATAAAAGGCATTCAAATTAGCAAAGAAGAAGTCAAACTCTCCCTCTTCGTAGATGACATGATACTGTATATAGATAGCTCAAAAGACTCCACCCCAAGATTGCTAGAACTCATACAGCAATTCAGCAATGTGGCCAGATACAAAATCAATGCCCAGAAATCAGTGGCATTTCTGTACACTAACAATGAGACTGAAGAAAGAGAAATTAAGGAATCAGTCCCATTTATAATTGCACCCAAAACAAAAAAATACCTAGGAATAAACCTAACCAAAGAGGTAAAGGATCTATACCCTAAACACTACAAAACACTTCTGAAAGAAATTGAGGAAGACGTAAAGAGATGGAAAAGCATTCCATGCTCATGGATTGGAAGAATAAATATTGTGAAGATGTCAATGCCACCCAGAGCAGTTTACACATTCAATGCAATCCCTATCAGAATATCATGGACTTTCTTCAGAAAGTTCGGACAAATAATCTTACGATTTGTATGGAATCAGAAAAGATCCTGAACAGCCAGAGGAATATTGAATAAGAAAACCAATGCCGGGGACATCACAATGCCAGATTTCAAACTGTATTACAAAGCTGTGGTCATCAAGACAGTATGGTTCTGGCACAAAAACAGACACATAGATCAATGGAACAGAATAGAGAACCCAGAAATGGGCCCTCACCTCCATGGTCAACTAATATTCAACAAAGCAGGAAAGACTATCCACTGGAAAAAGGACAGTCTCTTCAATTAATGATGCTGGGAAAATTGGACAGCCACATGCAGAAGAATGAAACTAGACCATTATCTTACACTATACACAAAGATAAACTCAAAGTGGATGAAAGATCTAAAGGTGAGACAAGAATCCATCAAAATCCTAGAGGATAATACAGGCAACACCATTTTTGAACTTGGCTACAGCAGCTTCTTGCAAGATACATCTATGAAGGCAAGGGAAACAAAAGCAGAAATGAACTATTGGGACTTCATCAAGATAAAAAGCTTCTGCACAGCCAAAGAAACAGTCAACAAAAAGGTTGAAAATCAAAGCCAAAAATTACTTGATTTCTCTAGATCTGAAGAAAGAATCCAGTCAGATCCATTCCCTTTCTCCCATACTTCATCTCCACTCCTCCATTTCCTGCCCTAAGTGAAAATGGGTTTGGTTTGGTTTTGTTTTTTTTCCAGGATTTTTGGCAAAGTTCTGATTTTTAAGAAAAGTTTTATTCTGTAAGCTTCCTTGCTGACATGAAACAGTCTTTTTAAATGTCTACCTAAACTGTTAAAAATAAAAGTATAGAAATAATACTCTTTGAAAAGTCTCCCTTTTATAAACGCTTTCCTATTTTCTTTTTGAGCCCCAGCTAAAGATAACATACACACTTACAGAATTTGAACTCCCCCCACCCCCCAAAAAAAATCCACCTGGCTCTTGAAATTCAAGGTGGAAAACATCAGGTCAGCATGTTTCAAAAAAAGAAGCAAGTAAGAACATCCAACATAACTTGACAGCTCAGCTTATCCATAAAACAACAGCACTGATAGAAGCAAGTTTGGGGGGATGACTTGGAGAAAGGGTGACTTAGAAAATGCAAAAGGGGTACTTGTGTCAAGGCATCCCTTGACCTGGACTTGATGGTTAAACATGCTGTGTGTTGAAACCCAGAACAGAGTTAGCAAGATCACATAATTTTTAGATACTGTTTCTGTTTGGTTTTATCCTACCACATACCCTAACTCCTCAAGGTCAGAACTTATTTTTAAAAATCCATTTTTCAGTGTTTATGGAGAGTGCTCAAACCAGAATGAAACTTTTTCCTGGGTGAATTTCATTTACATGACATTGGTTTGTGCTTCCAAGTTTCAAAGACATTAGTAAGCTTATAGAAGTAGCTCAGAAGTACAGAACGATAGCTAAGAGAACATGGCCAGTGTTCATCAGCAGGACGCCTGACTACCCTCGGATACATTTTTTTTTCTTTTTTAGCATAAGAAGTTCATTTTACAAAATTCACTTTGGATTTGGGACCTAGTGATAAAGTCCCATAACAATTCCAGTTAAAATTTACAAGGAACTGACATAAAAATTGTTCTAACTTTTTCCCAAAGCGACTAATACAAGATTGTTAGTATTTGAAATAATTATCTTCCCATTGACAGGAGATAATTTGTTCTATTTCTCCAGTTTAGAGCCTTTGTGTAGTATAATTTCAACCACACTCAAAACCAGTTACCCTCACTTTCCTGTACTCCAAACTCTCAATGAAATCAGTAAATAAATCCCAAAGAAAACATCACCTAAATTTCTGAAAGCTTTGCAAGCCAAGCATTTTTTTTTATGTCAGCCTTCCCAAATTAAAAACTTCAATAGCAAACCTACAAATTAAAAACCCACAGTCTTGTAGCTTACTAACAATTTTTTGTTGTTGTTAAAAAAGGAAGAAAGGTTGCAAAGCCTGTCATACTAGCCTATTGTATCTGGACAAATTGCTTCTATTTTTAGCAAGAAGCACTTTATGTTTTCTGTGAGCTCATGCTGCAAAACTAGCTGTAGAGTTGGCTGGGAGAGCTAAGTATTGGATCTTACATCTTTCCATGTTACAAACTGTGTTAATCACTTCCTCTTTAAAATCACTATTTTAGGGATCCCTGGGTGGCTCAGTGGTTTAGCACCTGTCTTTGGCCCAGAGCGTGATCCTGGAGTCCCAGGATAGAGTAGCGCATCAGGCTCCCTGCATGGAGCCTGCTTCTCCTTCTGCCTGTGTCTCTGCCTCTCTCTCTGTGTGTCTCTCATGAATAAATAAATAAAATCTTTAAAAAAATAAAATAAAATAAAATCACTATTTTAACACAATTCCTTACAGTTGTGTCCTGGGCCAGTCATATTCGAGGGTTGGTGCAGGAGGACCCTAACCCTCAGGATTCAGAAGGATCTGGAAATGGAGTAACACAGGACACATCTTCCTTAAAGATGGGTTATATTCCTCAGTGTACAATTTACAGTGCAAACACTGGAGACTAGAATGGATGTTCCTGTGAATTTTTAGGCTAGAATACCAGCTTTCAAACAGACTTTGGGCCTTTGGGCTGGTTATGTCTTGGGCTGAACATGACGCTAAATATAACAGAGTTTCTCCTCTGCGGTCTTAGAAAATAAGTCAGTCCCGTAAGAACAGGCATTGCAGAGTTTCCAAACAGATTCTCTCTTGATGCAAAAACACCCACAAAGTATTCTGTTACAATATGTTAGACACTGTTAATTCCCTCAGGCTGCATTCATTCAATAAATAGTCACTGAATGTTTGCAAAGATGCTGGGCGTTAAGCTGTGCCCCTAGCTCCATCATCCTCTCCCCCGCCTGCTGTGTTGATCCTTTCTCCCTGTGTTTTAGATCATTTAGCCACATTTTGAGGCCCATCCCAGGGGCCCCCATTTATTTCACAGCTGAGCCAGATTCAGTAATAATAATTTAAAAATAGCAGGGACTATGAATGCATCTATGTCAGGTAAGATCCCACTGTGTGCTGGTGCCAAATCTGGGTGCTTCAAAAGTAAGTAAAAGCAGATGGCCTGATTGTTCTTAAATAATTAGTAATCACAGCGTGCAAAAGAGTATACATGAGACAACTGATGGATATCTTTAAAAAATCAAGAAAAAGTATGTATATGCTAGACATACACTAGTATGGGCAACCCAGACAAGGTAGTTCATACAGTGGTAGGTTCACAGAATAGTCCAGAAGTCAAATATCAGGAAAACCATGGATGTAGCAAGGATGTAGGAGCCAAATACCCCTCAGAAGCAGCCAGTGGACACCTAGAAGAAATGAAGAAAACAGAGTAGACCAGCCAGGGGGCCCCACACAGATCCACACTTGGTTTCCCAGGAAGACCCAGCCCAGGGCATGGGATGCAAAGATGGTTGCAAGAAAACCTGCCATTCCTGGAGATTTCTAGGTATATCTTAGCCTTCCTCTTCCAAGCATTTTGGACAAAGCCCCAGAAGTGACCTGGAGTTGACAAGATATGACCTGGGAGTGGCCTAGATCTCTCACCTGGGCTCTGTCTCTGTGTGGCCTGATGATATAAAGGTGCCAATACCTTCTCAAACACAGAAAACCCTTCTGTCTCTGACTGGGCTTGAAGTACTTTCCCACTGGCTGAGGACATGCTGGCACTCTCCAGGTCTCTCCACGTGCTCTCTTTTTTGTTCCCAGGCACAATTGCTCCAGAACATTTCTGACAGGACGCCTACAATGTTGGGCTGCCATATCTTGCATAACAAAGTGGCACATTTAATATTAATAGATTTTCTATTTACATCATTTGCTGCTTAATGACCTACTATAGATAATCTTCAGAACTTTTTAATATATCAGATTAGCTGCAATCCACTGGCTTCTAGCTTATTCTTTCTGGGAAGCATTTTTACAGACTCATTAGTCAATCAGCCAGTCTTTGTGGAGGCAATCTATTTTTCAGAATAGCTCACTTTTCATAAGCACAAGTGACAAGAAACACCACCCAGTAGAAGAGCAGTGGCTAGAGCCACTCTATCAATTTCCTGTGGATACGGTAATAATTTACCACAAACTTTGTAGCTTAAGAACAAGAGAAATGTATTCTCTCACAGTTCCAGAAAAGTCCAAAATTAAGGAATCAACAGGTTCACACTCAGTCCTAGAGAAAGTTCTAGGGAAGAATCTATTCCATGCTTCCTCCAGCTTCCAGTAGCCCCAGACATCCCTTAGCTCGTGGCCAATTGCTCCAGTCTCTGCTGCTGTGGCCACATGGTCTTCTCTTCAGTCTGTAATCTTCCTCCATCTCATTATTTTAAAGAAACTTGTTATTGGCTTTGGGGCCCAACCAGATGGTCCAGTATTATTTCTTCATCTCAAGATTCTTCTTAATTACATCTATAAAGACCCTTTTTCAGGATGCCTGGGTGACACAGTAGTTGAGCATCTGCCTCTGGCTCAGGTCATGATTGCAGAGTCCAGATAGGTCTCGCATCGGGGTCCTTGCAGAGAGCCTGCTTCTCCTTCTGCCTATGTCTCTGCCTCTCTCCCCATGTCTCTCTTGAATAAATAAATTTTGAAAATCTTTTTTTAAAAAAGATCATGTTTCCCCCCAAAATAAGATCACATTTACAGATTCTGGGGTTTAGGATGGGGACATATCTTTTTGGAAAACTGGGACAGAGGCACTTCCCATGATGTGGGACTTTTAGTGCCAACATGGAGACTACAGGTTACCCTAACTCTGAGAAGCAGACTCTAAAAGACTAATGCTCTTAGGCAGAGTAAGGAAGTAGTTCTCAAAGTGTGGTCCTCAGATCAGCACTATGATCACCTGGGAATTGGTTAGAAATGCAAGTTATTGAGCCCCAGCCAGACCTACTGAATCAGAAACTCTGAGGGTAAGGCTCATAAACCTGGCTTAGGGGCATCTGGTGGCTCAGTGGTTGAGTGTCTGCCTTCGGCTCAGATCATAATCCCAGGTCCTGGGATCGAGTCCCTCACTGGGTTCCCCGCAGGTAAACTGCTTCTCTCTCTGCCTCTCATGAATAAATAAATAAAATCATTTTTAAAATCTGGCTTAAGAAGCACTCCAGGTGATTCTAACATCCACTAAAGTTTGAGAGCCACAAAAGTAAGACTTGAGTGTTGGCCAAAAGAGAATAAAAGCTGGGCAAAAAAAAAAAAAAAAAAACCCAACCGAAACTGTGGCTCCCAGCTCTGGCAGCACATTTGAATCACATGAAAAGCTTTGTAAAAGTACTGATGCCTGAGGCCCATAATTGGTCTAGGGTAGAGCTTGAACAATGGCATTCTTCACAAGCTCCCCAGGCGTTTACAGTGTGAGCCAGGGCCAAGAACCTAAGCCGCAAGATTCAATCCAGGGTCAGCATAATGAGTGTGTGAGTGATTGTAGGTTTCAGAGGTGGTTCGCCTTACTCCTTTCCGCTCCAAGTCACAGAATAAACAAAATTATGCTTTCATTTTGAACTTAAAAAGAATGAAAGACCATAGTTCTTTGGTCTAGCTACAGAAGGTACTACAAAAAGTCATTTCAGGATAATTTGGAAAACAGAAGTATGAATAGTTTAGGTGTTAAAATGGTCCCAAGTTAAGGCAGGATAAGTAAGGATTTAATGTAGAAGAAAAGCAGAAATACTGGCTTTTTAGCTGAGGTGGGAGGCCACTTCCACCCATGTTAGAGTGAGTCCAGCAGGTTGATGGCCTGCTGTCCTCTGCCCAGATGTATAGAGCTATTACAGCAATATTTTGGCTACCATCTTTCTTCCCCCCAAGACAATATAGAACAAAAGGGTTATTTCTCTCAAATGTGCCCTTTAAAAAAAAGATTTTATTTATTTATTCATGAGAGACACACAGAAAGAGGCAAAGACACAGGCAGAGGGAGAAGCAGGCTCCATGCAGGGAGCCCCATGTGGGACTCAATTCCAGAATTGTGAGATCACGCCCTGAGCCAAAGGCAGACGCTCAACCGCTGAGGCACCTAGGCGTCCCTCGAATGTACTTTATATAGAGTCTGAGCTGGTTATGGAGATCTGAAAGCCAACTAACAGAAGCCATGGGTACAAATAAGATTGTCCTAGGGTTACTTTTAGTGTTACCGTACATGTTGGTTAGTGCTAGTGCAAGAAGAAGACCCAGTAGAGAGGATAGAAGAATCCAGAAAAAAAGAAGGAGCAATGGCAAGAATCCAGAAAAAAAGAAGGAGCAATGGCAAGAAGAAGGAGAAACATGGGGCTATCTCAGAGGGTACAAGGCAAGACTATCACCAGGGATGTGGAGTGATGGAAGTCAGGGCCAGTCCACACATGCCAGTTGGCTAAGTGCTTTCAAGAAGTGTAGACAACTTGTAAAAATAAATTTGGTTGTGGAGGGAAGGATAGGAGTCTTAGGAAATACCAGGGTCATGGGGTGATTTCATTTTTAAACTCCTAACCATATTATCTCAGAGAAAAGGGAAGCTATGATGAGGGAGAAATTAAGGATTCAAGGAAGAATGGAAGTGTGGGGCATCTTTCCCAAGGACCAGAAGGGGCTGATTCCACCCAGGGACAATGGTGGATCTTTTCAAGGAAATACATATTTCTTCTAAACAGAAGGAAGAGACATGGTGAAACTTAGAAATGTTGCCCATAAGGGGCATGGAATCAAGGGTTAACATCAGAACAGCTTCAGTTTGAGAAGTCAGGTGGGGAGTGGGATTATCCACTAAGAATTCAGGGAACAGCTGGCAGTAGGGTGGACATTTATGCAGAGCTCTCAGGATATAGGGCAGCTGCTATGGAAAAGCAGCAGGTGGCAACTCTGCTTTCAGAGCAAATGAGCCCAAGGGAGGCTGGACCAAGGGTAGAGCTCAGGGAAGCAATGAGAGTCTCCAGATGTCACCTAAAGCAAAACATGGTTCAGAAGTCTGTGTGAGTCCTGAGTGATCCTCCTGGACCCAGCAGAAGGCTGAGGTTTATTCTCTGGAGAGACTGAGACAGAGGTAGGGTATACAGAGCTGGGGTCAAGGAATAAATAGAAACATGAGAATTATTTAATTCTAAATAAGTTCACACACATAGTGCTGAGACCCCTGGGCCCCTCTCCCTCCTCAGTGGGGAGCACATGGGCTGCCTTCCTTACTCTGCCTCCTACACATTCATACTGGGGAGAGTTAAGGATTTCTCTTCAACTCTGCCAGTGATCTACACACAATGAAAAGACCCAGCCACTTTTCTCTATGTTGGATCCATCAGTCAACAAGCTCTGCCAATAGATACTTTTTATTGCATTGCACTTTAAATATGAACTGACAGCCAAGGACCAGCAGATATTTGACAAAAGCATTCAGTACCACAGGGGATCTCAATCTCTGTGTCATTGACATTTGGGGCTGGATAATTGTTTGTCACAGAGAAGAAGGTGGGCATCCTGTGCACTGTAAAATGCTTAGCAACATCCCTGGCTTCTATTCACTAGAAGGTGTGGTTCCCCCACCCTAGCTGTGACAACCAAAAATATCTCCAGATATTGCCAAATATGTCCTGAAAGTAAAATCATCCTCCTCCTTTTTCACCTCCCTCTCCTGCCTCTTCACATTCTCCTCTGCCCACACCTGCCCTGTCGAGAATCATGATCTAACAGGAAAAGAAAAACAAATTCCAAAACAAATAGAGAAAAGGAAGCAAGTATGAAGCAAATATAGTAATCTATCTTTAGGGGGAGAAACTACAATTAATATCCTGATAGATATGGGTAGGTAGTGTTTTAAGAAATCAACAATAGAGTATGATTTTAAAAAATTACATTCAAGCAACAAAATTAAATCTTGGAAACTTAAAGTATGAGAGCAAAATGGAAAGCACAATAGAAGTATTGAAAGACAAAACTGAAAAAAGTCTTCTAGCTAGTAAGATAAAATGATAGAGAAATGGAAAGTAGGAAAGAAAAGTAAATAAAATGGAAGGATTTGATCTTGAAAGCCAACATCCAAACAATAGAGGTTTTAAAAACTGTGTTCAGAGAAAAATAGAAGGGAATAAATTACAAAAAAAAAATAATTTAGGAAAATTTCCAAGAACTAAAAGACATGAGGCTCTAGTTGGAAAGTCTGCTTCAAATAATCAGTACGGAATAATGAAAGATACTTATCTCAAAGCACATCACCATAAATTTTTAGAAAACTGGGATGCCAAGAAGAACCTTGACGTTTCCAGAGCAAATCTTACCTATTGCAATGACATGGATGGAGCTAGAGAGTATTATTCTGAGCAAAATAAGTCAGAGAAAGACAAATTCCATATTATTTAACTCATTTGTGGAATATAAGAAATAAAACAAATAAGAAAAGGGAAGAGAGAAAGAAATAAAGAAAAAGACTCTTAACAAAAAACTGATGGTCAGCAGAGGTCATGTGGGTGAGGGATGGAGGAAATAGGTGATGGGGAGTCAGGAGAGCATTTGTTGTGATGCACACCAGGTGTTGTATGGAAGTGTTGAATCACTATATGGTGCACCTGAAACTAATATAACACTATACGTTAACTATACTGGAATCAGAATAAAAGCTTAATACATAACCAAAAAATTAAGGCACAGATAAAAGATTGAACATCAAAAAAAAAAAAGATTGAACATCCGAATGATATGTAATTTCTCTTCAGCCACAGTGGAGATGGTACATAATAAAAATCCCCCTTAAAAACCTTAGGAAACAATACCAGGCATTTACAAAGATGAGATTAGTCTAACTCCCATACATTGCTGGTGGGAATGTAAAATAGCACAACCACTTTGGAAAACAGGTCGGCCATTGCTTACCAATCAAAACACAAACCTACCATGTGACCCAGAAATCTCACCCACTCACAGAGAAAGAAATGAAATAGAAATATATGTACACACAAAGACTTACATGCAAATGTTTGTTGTAGGATGATTAATAAAATCCTAAAACCAAGGATGCCTGGGTGGCTCAGCAGTTGAGCATCTGCCTCTGGCTCAGGGCATGATCCCAGGATCCAGGATCAAGTCCCACATCAGGCTCCCTGCAAGAATCCTGCTTCTCCCTCTGCCTGTGTCTCTGCCTCTCTCTCTCTCTCTCTCTCTCTCTCTCTCTTTCTCTCTCTCTCTCTCCCTCTCTGTGTGTGTGTCTCTCATGAATAAATAAATGAATATTTAAAAATATAAATAAATAAATAAATAAAATCCTAAAACTGATACAAACCAAATAGTGAAGGGACAAATTGCAGTACATATATACTGTAGAATACATCTCAGCCATAAAAAATGAATAAAATATTAATGCAACATAGTCTCAAAAACATCATGCTAAGTGAAAAATGAGAAACACGAAAGTCTGTAAACTGTATGATACTATTTATATGAAATTTTGGAAGAGATAAAACTATAGTGACACAAAACAGGGAAGTAGTTGTCTGAGGACTGACTGTAGAAGGATAACTTTTTAGAATGATAGAACTATCCAAATCTTGATTGTAGTTGTGGCTACACAATTATATATATTACCAAAATTATAAAAAAATACACACTTTTCAGAAATAAATTTTATCTGTAAATTATGCATCAGTAAAGCTGGGGAAAATGCAGTATAAGAAATCTGAAAATAATTATTCACAACCTACATTTTTATACCTAGCCAAACTGTCACTCAATTGCAAATGTTAAGAAAAACACATCTTCAAAAATGCACAATCTCAAAAAAACACCTTCCAGATACTCTTTCTTATAACCCAAAGATATGTCCCATCAACATGAAGGAGTTAACCAAGAAACAGGGCCATATGAGAGTCAGAAGTTCAGAACTTTAACTCAGGAGACAAATTAAGTGACTGCTTGAGGGATAGACAGAAAGACACTCCAGTGTCACACTCCAGTATGAAAGCTGTGCTGCAGTCCTAGTGAAGCAAGAGGATGGAGGAATATGTCAAGAATGAAGGAAACTACAGATTACTTGAAGTATTTGAATGTATTGGGGACAGATACATTGAGGGTGGAAAACTTGAGATTAAAATAGGAGTAAGAACTTAAAACCTAAGAAGAAAAAAAGACAATTATTAACTCTGGGGAAAGAAAATTCAGTGGAGGGTACATTAAATGATTCAGCTAAGATTATATTAACATAGACATAATAATGACAATACCAAACCTGATTTAAACATAATTCTATTGGAAGAATAGAAGGGGAAGATTGAGAGGGTGGTAAATCCTTGTATTTGATTTAGAAAGTCACATATAACATCTGAAACTGAAATAGTAAGAGTTATGTTAAGCATGTTTTAGAAATAAGAGGTAAATCCTCAAAGAAACATCTGAAGAAGTTGAAAGAGTTTCCTTTGGGAAATAGAACATGCTGCTTTTGTTATAAGACTTGTATAACTGGGATGCCTGGGTGGCTCAGTGGTTTAGCACCTGCCCAAGGCGTGTTCCTGTAGTCTGGGATCGAGTCCCACATCAGGCTCTCTGCATGGAGCCTGCTTCTCCCTCTCCCTATGTCTCTGCCTCTCTCTGTGTCTCTCATGAATAAATAAATAAAATCTTTAAAAAAAAAAAACGACTGCAAGACTATGCAATGTTTTTAAAGGTAAAATTTAACTAAAAACCACAGGCAACACATAAAGAGAGGAGGGAATGTGTACTCTGAGAAATGGCTGAGATCCAGGTGAAGGCTAAAAAAAAAAATGTGAGATGGAGGTGGCTGGAAGGAAAGTAGAACAATTAGAAGCATGGGTGATGACATGGATAAAGAGCAAAATCAGTAAATAATGGCAGCTGTAGAGAGGTGGAAGGAATCAATGGAGGTAGCAGAGGGATTAAGCACTCAGATCAGGCCATTTTGTTTCAAAACCCATCTTCATCACTTTTCTGTTCCACTGTAGGTTAAATTTCTAAACACCTAATTTTATTTGTTTTATATAATTTCATCAACAGAGCAAGAGTAATAAGAGTGAAGGACAGTTATCAAGGCAATGGCTGTTGCTACCCAAGTTTTAAGGAGTAATATAACACTAAACGTTTATATGCTATAGTACTTTGCTGGAAACTCTTCCATCTGCCACTGAATGTGCTTGTATTTAAAAACCCTGGTCTACTATTCAAATTTAACTAAAAGACTATAAGACTCATGGTGAGCATGATTAAGAAAACAAAGCCTAAAACATGTGTGACCTAAACACTATGATTTAAGAATTGACTTCAAAAAAAGAAAATCAAAAGCATAGATGGGCTCAAATTCTTGAAATTTAGAACACAAGCAGTGGTTTAAAAGATATATTCAAAATGGAGTTTATCATAATGACCCCTTCATAGGGTCAACATCAAGGTTAAATGAGATAGGTAAGATGTGGGAATATTTAGAACAACACCTGGCATAAGCATGTGTACTTGATTCTCCTGTCAGGGGTAATGGCAATAGTGGCATTATGATGGTAGTGGTGATAATGGTGGATCTGGCAGTGGCGGTGGCGGTGATAGTGATGGTCATGGTGGCATTGACGGTGGCAGTGGTGGTGATAGTGGTGGAGGTAGCAGTAGTGGCGATGGTGGCGGTGGCGGTAATGGTGATAGTAGAAGTGGTATTGGTAGTGGTGTTAGTGGGGGGGTTGATGGTTGTATTAATGGTGGTGATGGTAATGGCAGTGGTGATGGTGGTAGTAATAGTAATGGTGGTGGTGGTGGCAACTGGAATGGTAAGAAGTGGGGGTGCAGTTGAACAGATTCACCCTCCACCCACCCATGGTGTCTACTCATCTTTTCTGGTAAATGGCTTCTGTCCCTGTCTCATTGGTTGGGGTTCACATGTCACATGGTCACATATAACTGTGAAAAAAGCTGAGAAGTGTAAAATGGCTGCGTTTCCAAGACAAGCCGGAGACAGGCTGGTATACTACTAGCCATCTCTGCCACAGTGGCCATCTGTAATCTGGCCTGGCCTTAACCTATCTCTCTAAGTTTTGGTTCCACCATACCACTCCAAGATCCTGTGCTTTTCCCAAATTGTAACAGCTACTATTCTCCCAAACAAGTGTTTTCTTGCCTCTGTATCTGACCTTCCAGGAATGTCCCTTTCCCTATCCCCACATGTTTAAGCTCTATGCTTTTTTCAAGATTCGTACTTCTCCATGAAGCATTCTCTTGTTGAAATTGATCTAACTCCCTTCCATTCTTCATCTATCTGCCAAAAAGCTTGACATTTTATCTTATTTGTGAGTATGTCTATCACCTCCATTAAAAAGCAAGCTCCTTGCAGACATATGGTCATGCCTTAACATTGTGCCTAACCAAAGCAAACTGTGAGAACTAATTGCATCGTTCACTCTGTGTCCCTGCAGAATTGATACAATGCCTTTTACACAGCAAGTACAAAGTGAACTGGTGCCAGATCATGCTCTCAGGTGCTCCCCACATCCACGGCCTGGACACGGGTCTCCAGCTCCCATAATGAAGCCTACTGCATCTGCAGACAGAGAATTCACAGAACTTTTAGCAGGCATGTATATACCCTGACTATGCACTTGCCAGGGGCACGGTGAGAAACATTTTTTCTTACCTCAAAACCAAGCTAGAGGGAAATCTTTCCTCCTGCTTATTTGTTCCTTTTTTTCCCCCTTCCTGCTCCTCTCCCTTTTCTTGATTCCTTTCTTCCTTTGTCTTACCCCTCCACCAACCTCAGTCCTCTCCTGGACTTCATTTCTTCACAAAAATATTGTTTTCTACTGTGTGTACCACCCAGATCTGGATCAAAAATCAGTAATGAAATCCAAAATTACACAAGCATCTTTTCCTTCTTGGACTTCTGAGAGCTAGCAGAAAATTTTCCAGAACAGAAGGGGCAGCAGGAGAAGGAAAGTAACCCTGATCTCCTCCTCCTCACACACCATGAATCCAAGGCCTTCTTGCTTACAAATATGCTGTGTTCTCTATTCAGACAAGGTAGTTTGGATCCACTTCAAACAAGCAGCCAATTGATGTTGTGTAGCTTGATGTAGGTTATGCTAGAGCTGCCGAAATGCAGTCCTGTGGGCGGCCAAAACAGAAATAAATGTGCAGTATCCTCTAGCTCAAAAGTCAATAATTGTGCTTGTGGGCCACTCATCAGGCTCTACTTGCCAGTTCCTCTTCTTTGGCAGATGAACTTGTCAGCATTACTTCAATCAATCTGGGACATCCGCATTGTCCTTCCTGCCAGTAGGTTCCATCCGGTTACTGGGCTGGCAGGTGACTACTTTGGCTGCTTCATTGGTGTCCATTGAGGTGTCCTTGAACAAGTCACTGTGAGGGAAAGAAAGCTGAAAGACTTCTAAGGGTGAAGGGATGAGCATTTCCTAGGAAAGGCAGCACCCAAAAAAAAGCACTTGGCTCCACCCAGGTGGTTTCCCAGTGATGAGTAAAGGAAAGTCAGAGAACAAGCTTGAGGACATGTAAGGAAGGATAACAATTGTGTCCCACAGGGACAAATAGCCACGGGTCAGTGTAGTTAGGGGCCATCTCATACAGGAGCCAAAGGGATAGGCTTTGAAAACAGTCTGCTTAGACAAAAACAGTGCTTCCACCACCTACAAATAACCTTGAGAAATCATTCAAAGGACTCTCTGCCTCTGTTTACTAACTTGAGAGTATTTACCTCAAAGGTTTCTTGTGAGGATGAAAATGATTAAAATGCAATTATCCTTGCAAAGTCCTTAGCAGGACATCTGACACAGAGTAAGTGCCCCTTGAGTGTTAGCCAATGTCAGAGACTGGCCAAGTGTCTACATCCTCCATTTCTTTTCTCTAGACACACTAGAAGACTATCTTTCCCATCCTCCCCCACAACTAGGGCTGTACTGTGTGATTAGTTCTGGCCACTGGAATGTGGGTAGATTTGTCTGCCTCTCTAGGACTGACAATAAAACAAACTGTGTGTGCTAGCTTGAGTAGTGTTCATCTAAAAGATACATCCAAATCCTAACCCCTGGAGCCTATGAAGGTGACCTTATTAAATGACAGTGTCCTTATAAAAAGAAACAGAGAGAGGGAGAGGGATACACACAGAAGAGGTACAAGTTAAGGCAGAGATTGAAGTTGTATGTCTACAAGCCAAGGAAACTCAAGCGTTTCCAGAAGCATGAGACACTAGGAGAGAGGCATAGAACAGATTCTCCCACCATATCTCCAGAAGAAACCAACCCTGCCAATACCTTGATTTTGGATTCTGGCCTCCAAAACTGTGGACAATTAACTTCTATTGTCATCTGCCCCCAGTTTGTGGCAATTTGCTATGGAAGGCCTAGAAAATCAATATACCATATAATCCCTTAAGCTCTTCCTCTCAGAAACAAATGACCCAAGATAGCAGTCACCCAAGAGATGGATCCTGAGTCCCTGAGTCACCCCCCTGGGTGGAGAACTGCCCCAAAGAGCTACACAATGCTCATCAGACTTCATAGGAGGGAGATACTCACCTCTTGTGCAATAAATCATTGAGATGTGGGGTTGTTCATTACAGCAGCTAGCATTAATTATCCTAAGTAATAGCTATTATTATTAAGGGATCTAAAGTGGAAATCTAGATGAGACAGCAAAGAAGAGCAACCTGGATAGCAGGAATGGTGAGAAGAAGAGGAGAGAAGTAGTCCACATCCTCATCCATGATGGTATATTGAGTTATGGATCTTTCATGTGTATATGGGCCCAGGATAGAATGACTGACACAATAGAAACGCACACAACTCCATGCTAGTCAGACCTTATCCCTAAAACCTACTAGAGTCACTTTTAACTCAGAGAACCAAGTCAGACCACTTAATAGAAAGCCATGTTTTAAACTATAAAAACCCCACATAGAGACACTGACATGATTTCCTAGGGAGCTCTCACATTGGGAATCAGTGTGGTCCCAGGCCAGGGGAAGCCAAAAGATGTACACAGGACTGATTCAATCCAGGTCAGGCATCTAGTTTAAAGCAAGATAGAGATGTTACAATCTGTCTGGAAGACAATTGTGTTAGTTTTCCCATTAAGAAAACTGGAAGGCCATAGCCTGGGGCTTAGAAATAACAGAAAAAAAGTGAAGAGACAGGACTCAGAAAATCTTGAGGGACCACAGTGCAATCAGTCTCATCCCAAACTGAACTGATTTTAACTAGAGTAGCTTTTCATAGTTCTAGAATAGCATTGGTACCAGGAGAGAGGCTCAGTTCTCTGCAGGCTACCAACTCAAGCTTCTCTGCAGCCAGGACCACTGAGAGTTTGTGTCCATCAGAGAAGTGATGTCAAGAGGCATCAGGGATCCTCCTGGGAAGCAATTATCCCTCAGGCAGAGAGCCTTGAGGAAACTAAGATGGGACCAAACACAAGAAGTTATTCTTGGGGGAGCAAGGACCTTCTTGAACATGGTCCAGAGGGTAAGGGGGTCAAGGGGGCTTTGACAAAGAACAAGTGAGTGAACATCTGGGAAGAACAGAGAGAGTGGGCAGTGGATAACAACACTAGGGGAAGGGATGGGGGTACACAAGTAGAGAACACCATCCCTGTTTGAACCTGTGATGCAGAAGCAGACCCAAGACATCAGCATATCCCAGAGATGTAAGCACCAAGTCATAAGGAATCAATGAAGAAAGAAGCATCCTTGAAGTGACCTGAAATGCATATTCAGTTAAGCTGGAAAAGCCAAGAGTAAGTTAATCTGCAATTCCCAAGGAACAGAGGGAGATTTTCCTGGCTGAAGTTCATGTGATCAAATAGGTGAAGTGGATGCAAGAACATGTGGTCTTATCACAGACATCCTCTCTCCCATTTCTATCTCTCCAGTTTGAGAAGTTTCTTCTTCTGAACTTGGCCATGGAGACCCCTCCATTGCTCGAGGACACACACTCTCTCTCTCATAAACGTGAGCTCCACGTGACATGTTTGTATGCTCTGCCTTACTTGCTTCCTCACATTCTTACATCTTCAATCTTCTACTGGAGGAAGACTTGTGGGGGATGGAGAGGCCACATATCCTTCATTTTTGTATCTATGAGATTCATCCAGAGCCCAACACAAAGCAGATTGGTTACACCATCCCATTCCACCTTCCTTCTCCCCGACAGGTTTTTTTCTTCAAGGAAAGGGACAAAACAACTCTTGATGTATAAACACTAAACCAATTCTTGCCCACTTTAATCCAAAGAGGCTGATTTCTTAATAAAAAGAGATTATGAAAAATAGGATGTAAACAAAACATATGGTCCAGAATCCTTAAACCTGGAGTTTTAGCTAAAAATGCCCACACATCTCCCTCACCATATGTCTAGGGTTGGCTTCCCCCAGAAGTAAACTTTGAGGCAAGGACTGAAATGCAAGAGGTTTATCTGGGAGGTTATCTGAGGGAGCATGGAGAGGGAAGTGAGAACATGACATAGGAAGGAGCAAAGCTAACCAAGAGTGCAGCGTCAAGCAGGTTGCTCTGTGTGCAGGGAACAGTGCTGGAGTGAGCTCGCCCAAGGAGCGAGAGAACCATAATGGTTGTCCTCCAGCCCTTATCAGGCATTGGCTGGGGACTGCACTGAGTGGCAATGACACCCTGTCACCCCTAGTTGCCCTGCATGCAGGCTGGGAGAAGCCCTAGGGGAGTCACAGAGGTTCAGAAAAGGAGGCTGTCACATTAATTGGGGAGCACTGGGCAGGCACTAAGAACATCTGGTACACCAACCATATCAGTCACACATCCCCAGTCACACACTTGCCAAGAGAAGTGGACAGATGCCAACTGTCTGAAGAACTTGGGGCATATACATATCCATCTCCATAGTCTAGGCCACAAGATGACCCATGTGGCACAGACCATGTGCTGTCCCTCTATATCCATCCTCCCAGGCATCCGTCTCCATATCTCCTTCCTAGAACTGGAATGTGGACCCAAGTGACCAGGGGGGAAAGGGTAGGACCTGAGGATGGTGGAAGAGCAAGTTGGTAGAAACATTGCTCCTGATATCAGGAGGTGCTACACAGCCCTGGAATGCTTAATGAAGACTGTCTCAGGTGAGACAACGCTCTTGTTGGAGCCATTATTATTTGAGATGTTAGTGAAAGCAGTGGGTTTATCCTGACAGCCACACTTCCTCCTCACCACTCTTCCAGGGTTTGTACTAAAATAGCTGTGGGGTAGCCCACTATTTGCTTGCTTCTGATCTTCCCCCCACTTCCATTCCCAGGGAATGTTAGCAGAAGATTTTGTAACCTGGCCAGCAAGGAGATTCTAAGGGCCAGGGTATGGACAAGTGCAGCTTCCCATGTTTGATGGGAAGGTGGGATGGGCTGCATCAGCTCTGTTTGTGGTCTATGCTTTCCAGGAGATGACACACCATCCCTGAAGGACTCTGGTCCAGGGCCTGGCAATGTGGCCATGGACAAGACACTCCATTTATCCAAGCTTTGCTTTATTTGTTTATAAAATTCAGGGAGGATGACATCCCTACAGTGATTTGCAGCACTGAACGCTCTTTGATTTATGAGCACAAAGCACATAAGGGGTTGTCGTGAATAAGTAAGAAGTAGATTGAAAGCCCAGTGATACCCTAGAGAGCTGGAGAATGCCTTTGTTCATTTAGCCCCAGATAATCATAAAAGCCAAACCCAACCCTTTCATGAACAGCTCCATGGAGGTCCCTCACTACTGAATGCCCACCTAGGAGGTTATCAAATTAATAAAGCTATCTCACCCTGCTGTTAACCTATGCCAGGAGGACGGTGGAGATATACATCTTCCTTTGCTCAGAGCTTCACTGCTGTGGGAGGATGGAACACCAGAGGAATATTACAAGTGGTGCAGAGCCTGCATTGCTCCATCTCTGCTCAAAGCACTGCAGTAGCAAAGCCATTCTGTGGCCACTATGTTCATCAGCTTGGCTTGGGGACCTGGTGCTGCAGAGGCTGCTGGCTTGGTTGCAAACAAATCACACAGAAGATCCTGAGCTATACTTGAACCATGAGTGAACTGCTAGTGACAGCCAACACTGGCCCACCTCCAAAGCAGGGCACCACCATGTGTTGAGTTCAGCCACAGTGGTCTGGTCCTGGAAGTTGCAGACCCCATAATACTGCTGGCTCCTTTCAACCATCAACACATCCCTGTCTGAGGGGGTCCTACAGAGACCATGGGGTGATGAAGTTGTACAGTTTCCACCCCAGAGACAAGGCCCAGTGACACCATGATCTGCTGACCTTCTCAATGGCCTCAACACTGGGCCTTGGTTTGGGACCCAACAAATTTTTTCACAAGCCCTCTTTTGTGTCTGTACTAACCTTACAGAGAGGATGGTCTCCCCTGTCCTAGTTTCACAGCTAGGGTGATAATAATTAACACATGGATAATAGTTAAAGTTACAAGATCATACCAAGTGTTAAGGTATAAGAAAATACCACCTTATTAGTTTCCTATTGTGGCTGCAACAAATTACCAAAATCTAGTAGCTTACACAACACAAATTTATGGTAACTGTTGTGGAAATCAGAACTCCAAAATGAGTTTTATGGAGTAAAGTCAAAGTTTTGGCTGGGCTGAGTTCTTTCTGGAAGCCCAAGGGAGGATCTGCTTCCTTACTTTTTTCCAGCTTCTAGAAGCCACCACATTCCTTGGCTCCCACCCCCTCCTCCCACCTTCTAAGGCCATCTCTCCAATGTAGCTTGGTAGTCTTACGTTTTCTGATACAACCTTCCTGTCTTCCTGTTATAAGGACTCCATGATGGCATTGGCCCACCCAGACAAGCAGAATAACCTTCCTCCCCATCTCAAAATCCTTGACTTAACTCACTATATATAAGGCAATGTAGTCACAGGTCCCAGGGACCAGACCGTGGGTACCTCTGGGGGCCATTGTTCTACCTGCCACCACCACTGTCAGAATTCAGAATCAAGAGGACCCCTAAGAATATAATGGATGAGGAAGACACCATGAGCATCACTGAGGACTATAGAACTTGAATGATGCCCTATGTGGATAAGAAATATCATTAGTTACAAGGTACATTGGTATTCAGTGCCTCACATTGAGTGATGTAGGTGTCAAAGACCACAGGCTTTCAAGTCAGACCTGGATAAGAAATTCCATTTCACCCCTCACTATCTGCACAACCTTGAGCATTTCCTTATCCTCTCCTAGACTCAATATCTTTGTCTGTAAAATGGGTATAAAGTACCTACTTTCTAATATTGCTAAGATTACAGTGCTCAGTATCTTGCTTCAGGCTGACACATGGAAAAGACTCCATTCCTTCCCTAGAACACTGGGGGATTATTATACTCACTTTATGGAGGGGTAGACTGAGGCAGGATGAAGTTATAGTGCTTACAGTATAACACCAATAGTGACTGGATCCAGGCCAAAGCCTGGCTCCACTGACCATAGTCCAAGGACATCTCCTCTCCTAGGAAGGGTGAGTGGAAAGGAAGGGCTATGTTCCATATGGAAGGAATGACATGAAAAATATATACATGATAAATAGGATCCTGGATTTGCAGTATTCAGAACACTGTTGCCCTTGAGGCCATCACAAGCTTGGGGAATAGTTTGGTTTTTTTTTCTATAAGACAGATAGAAACGTACCTATGTCTCAGTGTCCATCTGTGCTGGACTCCAGTGTGTGTCTACAAGCTGACTTTGAACTCTGACCAAATCATGATCTTTCTTGGCTGTTCACTAAATGATAGTACAGGATTTCTCTATGTCCCTCTGCCCTCAAATATGTTGGGGGAGACATTTTCTGTAAAGCACATGCAACAAACTTGGACACATGTGTATTCATTAATGCTCAAGTTGAGTATTTCCTGGGCAACTAAATTGCCTATAAAATGATTGTCACTGACCTCATGGAGCTGAGTGGAGAAGGCCAGCCTTAACCAAAGAATCACATAAGCACATGTGAGATTAAAGCTGTAATAAGTGCCATCAAGAACAGGACCTCATGTGTGCCTGCATTTTGGCCAGTGTAATTGATCTAGGTCACCTCTAGGTCTAGGTCATTACAAACCTTTAATGCCATCTTCCACTTGGAGAATGGCCATGACTGAGAACACATGCATCAAGCTGGGCTGTGAGTGAGTAATAAAATTTATGGGGTGCAGCCTCCAGAATTTAGAGATTTTCCTGGTAGGTAGTTTTATCTCAGCTGCTCCAGAAAGTAGCATACCAGCTCAGAACTAAAAGATGCAAAGACAGAGGAGCAGGCTCAAGGTTGAGAAAGTGAGGGGACAGGGCACCACGCAGGTCGTCACAGGCCATGCATGTCAAGGAAATTGGTTGGCTTTCTCTTGAGACACAGTGAAATCCTCAAAGGATTTTTAAGTTTGGAGGTGGGAAGACATGGAAAAGATGACATGATTAATTTTCATTCTTAAATGATCGACTAACACAGAGGAATGCACTAGAAAGAAGAAAGTGGGTACAGAGTAGAGAAATCGGAAGAGTGACTGCTGAAATGATCCTGGTGTGGAAAGACACAGGCTCTCCCTACAATTAGCTCTATCCACCAGTCACCACTTAACAAGTCAGCCAAAGCTGTCCTCTCTCAGGCTAGATGCATGCCCTGTGACAGCTGTAACCACAGTAATTGGTTAAAGGCTGGGGACACCAGTGGCTGTGGCTGCACCAGAGGGAAACATGCAGTCACGCATGAGAAACCCAACAGGGAAGCTAAGGCCCCTCCCAATCTCATGGAGCACTGCATGGTGGTCTCACCTGTGCTGGGTGTTTCTGTGCAGGAATCCATCTCACTAGTCAAGGACTCAGCCTGGCTTTGGACAAGACAATCATCTAATTGAAGGTCTTCTATGTCTTCCAGGTGAGCTAGGAAATGGGTCTTGAGTTATAGGGGCTGGAAGAAGACCCCCAACCAAAGCTCAAGAACCTCTAACAGAGAAGCACTTCTCCATCCTTTGTGAACTATCATGACTCATGTGATGACAGCTTTTAAAACACTCAGGGGGCAGAGGCCCCACGGCAGAGGCATGCAGAAATAATGAGAATGATTAGCTTCGGGGAAGGGGAGGCGGTCAAAATCTCCATATTCAGATCAGCTTTACAGGGCAAAGAGCAGACAGAGAACAAGGTTAGTGGTTCTGCTTTTTGACAATCCTCTGATTGTTTTATTCAGGAAGCCTGGTAGGGCCCTGCCAAACCCATCATTATCCCTGCCTTATGGACCCCTACCTCCCGGGGAGGTCACAGAAAACATAGCAGCATCTCACTCAGCCTTACTTCTTATTCAATTAAGCATCTGTTAGCAAAAGAACAAACTACTTCCGAAAGGGCAATGTGGCACTGAACAGAGTCCACTGTCACAGCCATCAGGGAAAGAGAGCCAACACAGAATCAGGCAGTGGCTACAAATCCCAGCCCTGCAGTAAATCAGTAGGTCTGTGAATAAAGTCCAACGTGTAAGTCTGATCACATTACAGTCAATGACATCTATGTCAATGACCATTCCTACTCCTGCAAGGCAGATGTCATGGACTGCATATCTGTGTCCCCCCAGAATTCGTATTGTGGGGACACCTGGGTGGCTCAGTGGTTGAGCATCTGCCTTCAGCTCAGGGCATGATCCCCGGATCCTGGGATGGAGTCCTGCATTGGTTCCCCACAGGGAGCCTGCTTCTCCCTTTGCCTATGTCTCTGGCTCTCTCTCTCTCTCTCTCTCTCTCTCTTTGTCTCTCATGAATAAATAAATAAAATCTTTTTTTAAAAAAAGAATTCATATGGTGAAGTCCTAACTCCTAATATGATGGTATTAGGAGATGGGGCCTTTGAGAGATAATTGGGTTTAGGTGAGGTCATGAGGGTAGATCCTCCTGGTGGGCTTGGTGCCCTTAGAAGTAGAAGAGACATCACAGCTCTCTTTCTCTTACACCATATGAAGAGTCAGCAAAAAGGAGACCACCTACAAACCAGAGAGAGGGCTCTCACCAGGAATTAGCCAACACCTTGATAATGGATTTCCCTACTCCAGAACTGTGAGAAATAAATGTCTGTTGTACCCCAACCCAGTCTGTGGTATTTTGTTACAGAAGCCCGAGTGGACTAAGACTGGATGTTGCAGACTGACCAAAGGACCCCACCTCAATGATCTATGTGCTTTGAATCAGAATCAAGTGAAATCTCCTAAACATGCCTTCCATGTGAATCCTCACCTTAAACACAAACCCTATATAAGTTCCAAGCCTAAACTCTTTCTCCTCTTCACTCTTCCCTTACAATTCTGCTAAATTATCCAAGCTAATCTTCAGTGTGTACAAAATTTCTTCCCTCAGAGGTATGACAAGAAGACTGCAGGACTTGAGAATACATGACCCTCTGATGTTCAATTCTGTCAACCCAAAATAGATGAGCTGTGAGGAAAACACCTCTAGAGATGGTCTGTCACTGTCACCCAAGGCTGATGCAACCCCCGAGGCTCCCCCAGAGTGCAAGGATGAAGTATCAGGAAGGCAAGGAAAAAGAAAGGAGCTAAAAATAGGGGGAAAGAAGAGAAAAATTATTGTTCTTTGCGGATGATAGGACTGTCTACGGGGAAATTCGGAAGAATCCACTGAAAAACCATCAGATGTTATCTAGTTCAGTAAGATGAGTAGTTGCAAGCTTAAATACACAGATATCAGTTTTCCTAGATAATAGCAAAACCAACCAGAAAAGCTTTGGTGAAAGATTCTATTTAGAAGAACAAAAATAACCAGGAAATACCTAGAAATAGAACAAGAAGACGTTTATGAAGAAAACTATAAAACTTCACTGAAAGTCATAAAATGCTATAAAGTTAGTAATATAAAGATGTCAATTCTTCCTCCACCACATCCCCTGTTTATTTATAAATTTAATGTAATTCTATCTGCCTATGGGATCCTATTCTTTTGTCAGATGTCTTAAGATGTTCTGTTCTTAGATGTCTGTGAGACCTGAATAATTCTGTTTTTAGTTCATGTGAATGGATTTCTGCTCATTGCAACAAAATGACTAACTCAACCTAAGCTACCCTTTGTCTCTTCTGGGCCCATATATCTTGGCTCTCAAATCCTCTTGGCACCCCCCTACAGCTCTTTCCAAATGAGTTTTTGTTACTTATTTTTTTAAAAAAGGAGGTGGGGGCGGGGGGCACCTGAGTGACTCAGTGGTTGGGCATCTGCCTTTGGCTCAGGTCATGACCCAGGGGTCCTGGGCTTGAGTCCTGCATTGGGCTCCCCACAGGGAACCTGCTTCTCCCTCCACTTATGTGTCTGCCTCTGTGTCTCCCATGAATAAATAATCTTTTTTTAAAAAATAAATAAAGGAGGGGGGTTGCTTTTTTTGTGAAGAGCTTTTTTGCGGATTTTATCTGCCATAATACCAGCCTTGATCCCAACTCAACATCTCTTTCCCATTAACTAGCTCTGTGACCATGACCATTAGTCTAGACTCAAGAGAGAAGGATTCTGATTAGTTGGGCCCACCCCTTGGGCCAGGAACCCACCACTGGCCCAACTGGCTGTCACCAAGAGAAGCAGAGTCCCATGGAACTCTACATTGGGTTGAGTCAGGAAAAAAGGTTGTTGCTGCTGGAAGTAATGATAGATTCTTTGCCACATGGGTCTGCCATTCTTGCCTTTCATGTATTGGATACCTACACTGAGCAAGACACTCAAGTATTTTACCTCATTTTAAATTCCTAACATTTTCCCATCCACCGAAGTACACCTTCTCATCACCTTGATGGTAAGAAAAACTGCTGCTCCAGTAGGTAACTTCTCTGCAGTCAAAGATAAATCCAATTCCAAGTCTCAAGCATTGAGTCCTGCCTCCTGGCTTGCCCAAGTGTGGGTGACAAACCACGTGCCCTAGGCTGGGTAGGTGCATCCTGTCTGCCTCACCCAGACCCTTCTTAACCAACCAACCCCAACCACCCATCTTATATAACTAGTGACCCCCATCATCTTTCCCATCATTGCTGGGGTGGCAGTTCCTCGGGGAGATTTGAGTGATTCTCCAAACCTGGATAAACTGCACCCAAGCACAAATCTCTCCATCTTATCTTCTGTTTATCTGAGCCTCTTCTCCACCAGCCTGCCAGCACGTTGACAAGGGATGGCCAGAGCACTGGTACCTACACATAGTAGGAGTTCAATAAATATGTGTGAAATGGAATTGAATTGATGATGGTCCAGCTTGCTGACACTCTATGCATCCCTGCTTGGGCACACCCTGGGGGAGTTCCCTTCTGCCCTCTGGGATGAACACTGCAGGCCACAGAAAAAGAAAGCCTGGAGCCATAAGTCCCTTCTCATTCCTCTGTCTCCATGAGGTCATAAACTCAACATACCCAAATCCCATGCAAAGGGAGGCACATTTAGAGTCTTTCCCTTGCTGTTACCTAGAGTTTGACGCTCTTATGAATCTACCTGGGAAATAAAAAGTTAAATTTATTCCTGTGGCTCAAAGGAGGCCAGACATACCCTTGTCTTGTGATCAGGATGAGGGAGGTATATCAGAGCTGTTGAGGGACCTCTCCAAACATGACAGCCCTCAGCCCCCTCTCCTCCTTCTGCATCAATAGGCATTATTCCTGAGGATGGCTTCCCATCCCTTTGGAACACTGGGGAAGAACATTCCCCAGATTCTTCTGCTTTGCATGTAGAGTCCTTGGTAAGGGGAGAATCCTCACTGTAAAACCAGATTTGCTTTCAGGTGAGTCGGAGCTGGAGGAGATCTACACACAGGCCATCAGGGCCAGACACATTCAGTAAGGAGGCCACTACCTCTGTGTGACAATATTCAGAGAATGAAAGGACAAAGGAGTCACCAAAAGGATCAGATGTAGAGGGAATTCATCTGAATTATGTTCCCAACTCTCTTTACCTCCATGAAGAGACTACAGAGCAGCCCATCTGACTTTAGTGGCATTTGCTCTACTGTCTCAGGAAGCCTGCTCTGGAGTGTCCCCTCAACCTGATGTCCTGTTTGCAGTGGTCCACAGATGCCAGGACCCCTAGGAAGCCCTGGCTGTTTGCTGGTACTGAAGCGATCCTATTGAGTACTTCTCTGATTAGAAACCCTTTAGAGGAGCCCCAGAGCCCATCCCATGAGAATTATTCAGTAGGAGGGATTTCCCCACAAAACACATTAGACACATTTTCAAATGGACTTTTTGAAACAGTTAATCTTTCCAAGGATGCCAATCTTTCTTGGTCCGTACCCTTGTGGCACCACATGGGACCCCCACCAGAGGAGCACCGTGAGCTCCACCCCAGCCATCACCTGGCCCACTTCCACCTTACTTTATACCTGCACTCCCAAGCACAAGTGTGAGCACACACACACAGAGCCCTGTCTCTCCTCCTTCCACCATTCTTCATGCTCCACCTCAATACTTAGTTAAGGAAAGAAATCAAGTACCCCTCAGTGGACCACTGTGCTGTCACAGAGCACCTCAGGATGCTGAAGACAAGATGTAACTTCCATATCAGCTTCTCAAGTGGCAAAGCTCAAAACCAGCAAGATTTAGTGGTTCAGGGCTCCTGCCACCTGGGGTCCCAAGGCAAGCACCCAATCCCCCTGCCCCTTACTCAGTGAGGCATCCTTTCCACATGGCAATCTCTCCTCCCAGTCTGTGGAGCCCCTTCGGAGTCTGTGAAACCACATACCTTCAAGGTATGTGATGAAAGGTAAGCCAAACAGCTTCTTCGAATTGCAGGTTGTGGTGAATGATCTCAGCCAGTAGCAAATCATAGTGTGAGGAGCTCAGGGAGGTGGGAGGGGAAGGACCATAGAGCTACCTTCCCGCTAGAGCCATACAGGTGTAGAGAATGGCCTCAGCGGTGGGGGCGTCCCCCTGGAGTCATGAAATGCACCTGCTGAGCACATCTGAGTGACATGCGCCAAACATCCATGCACCGCCCTCCCCCTTCTTGTTCTCCTGAGTGAGTCATAATTCCTCTGGGAAGCTTCTGGTTCTTTGACATCCCAGGATACAGGGCTCTACTCCCATCATAAGAGAAAAATGCATTGCCGGTTGGCAGTTAATACTCTTCAAATGAGACAGGCATGGCAAGGAGTAGATCTCTCATTCGTAGCAGAAAGGCTTCTCATAGAAGCACCATGTTTCAGCTCTAACTCTTAAGGGAAGGAGAAAAAACACACCTGACCTGTAGTCATCTCTGACACTGGTCACTTCCCAGGTTAATCTAAAGGGAGAGACAAAGCAGACGCTTGAATCACGCATCGTAACTCCATTTTATTACAACATCAAGGAAAATAGTTGCAGGAGGAATGATACTAGAGATAAACAGAGATTAAGCCACCCACAGTTGCAGTGTCTACACCTTCCTAGCAGGGAATAAATATCATGGGTCTCTGTACATGCATTGCAGGACAGGTGTGCATGTGTGTATCATGTGCAAATGAATTCTCTCTAGGGTGTTGTTCTTTTAATTTCTTGACAGATGATGGTTGAATCCGGTGTCTCCTGGAAGACTATGAAGGGGCTCGCCCGCTAGGACTGGGACCCAGCCTTTTTCTTCTGGAATTTTCTGAACTGAGACTGAATGGCCACGGCTGCGCGTTCTGTCTCTGGCGCATCCATGTCAATGTCGAATTCTTCTTGAACTTTCTTCTGCCCATCTGTAACAAAAGAAAAACACACCCATGAAGCTGTCACTGAGCTGAGAGCAAAAACACAGACAGCCGCCAGTCCGCCAGGCAGCGCGCACTCACCACCCCCAGCACAGGACCTGGTGTGCAGAGTAGAGCATGTCCTGACCCCCCACGAGAGCCCAGAATGGGTTGTTCTCTGGCTGCCTAAACTGTACACTTGCAAGAGACCATGAAACTCAAGGACATAGCCCCAACCACTCAGATACTTTCCGTACATAATTTTCTATGTCTCATGGTCATGTATCACATGGTATTAAAAATACTAGCTGTGACAGGCACTGAGGGGGGCACTTGATGGGATGAGCACTGGGTGTTATGCTATATATTGGCAAATTGAACTCCAATTTAAAAAAAATAATACTAGCTGTGCTTTGACTTTTTCCTCATAGAGATACAATTTAAATAGTGCTACAGATACTGACCCAATGGGGGACTGATATTCACAAGAGTTGGGGGGGGAGTCACTGGGTTTCCACGTATTCTTTATTGCCAGCGAGATTGCTGATTGGATCAGGGTTTCTGTTTATCATTGTCACCAATGGATGACCCCATTTGACCTTCACAATTTGGCTAAACTTCCACACGTCTGTTCCGATGAGGGAGGCTTAGCAATATGTTTGCTAAACTGGAAGGATTTAACTAATTCACACTGTAACGATTATAGAAAATAGAATATAAGCCAAAGTGAAAGCACGTGCTCAGTGTCCCTCTTCACTGAGCATCAGCTGACTTCTCGTCAAATATTAAAATGAATAAATAAGTAAAATCCTCTAGTCTTAAAAGGGAAGCATCTTTACAGCTCCTTCAGTCCAGTGAACGCTAATCCTCATAATCACCGAAGCATCTTTTTAAAAAAACATACAAGCCCAGGGCCCCAATCCAGGCTTAAGGCTGCCCTGGGAAGGGCTCCTGGTAGCAAGAGCAGGTCAGATGAATCAGCAGCCCTGGGGGCAGCACCAGACAGCCCTGTTTTCATAAAAGGCTTTCAGATGATGCCAAGATGCAGCCAGAGTTGAGACTCAGCTACTTTGTCTATGGAAAAAGCACCAAATAAGACCCTAGAGTTAGCTCAAAGCACACCTGGGAACAGGACCCACCCTGGAGCACTTGGGCTGAGACCTCACTGCCTCACTGCAACCCAGACTTGAACCTGGAGCCCAGCAGTGTGCCCTGGAGCCCAGAAGTGTGCAAGGCACATCGAGCCCAGGATGGGAATGTCAGGGACATTTGAGGCAGGGACAGGTCTCTACACCTGACTTTGTCACCAAGCAGCCTGAGTTCGTCACTCACTCACTTCCTCTCTCAGAGACTTTGGGTGATAATGTTCAGCTGCAACCCTCACAAAGAAGGTGGAGACCATGGATCACTTTCAAGTGAGGCAGGCTTGTTCTCTCCTGCCTTCTCTGTTCTTTCATAGATAGATAGATACATAGATACATAGATAGATAGAGAGATACATAATAGATGATAGATGATTGATTGATAGATGATAAATATAGATAGATAGATATTAGATGATAGATTGATGATTGATTGATAGATGATAGTAGATTGATAGATGATAGGTAAATAGATACATATAAATGATGATAGATACATAGAGAGATGATACAGAGATAAGAATATAAATATATGTGAGTTGCCCCTTCCTTCAGGTGCATCTGCTGGCATGGCATTCCCTTTGCAGACCCTTAAGGAGGCTCCTATCAATTTTCCCAGAGACTAAGCTGGTTCCACCTAGATCCCTCCAAACACACCTCCATCTGGGAGGAGAGGACACTGGCTCGGCAAGCCTTGCCAGACTGACGCGTCTGTGACCTAAATCAGTAGAACTATTTTCCTCTATCCTGGATATGAGCTGTGGATGCCCATAAGAATAGTGAAGTTTGAATGTCCCAATGTCTGGGGAATATTTGAGGGCCATCTTTTCCTAACCCTTGAGAGCCCAGGTGATATGGAGAACACATTGGGTTTGTCTCGTACTGCATCCGGTAGCCATTCACATTTTACATGGCACTGCAGGGAATCAATAAGGAATAGGGCCACTGGGTGGGGCAGGAGCTCCCGGACACTCCCGGGTCAGGACCTCAAACATGTTTCATTAGCATTATTGTGCGAGACAGGGATAGGACAGTGTCTAGCAAGCCTGAGCTAGGCCCAGCTGCATCCGATTGCAAAAGGGGAGGCCATCTGTCATTCAAGGAGACACAGAAAACTTCTCTTAGATGTAAAATATTGCTGCAACCTGAAGGCTTTCAATGGCCTGATTCATCTTTCCCCTTAATAATAATGAAGAAAACAGCAATATTATTTTTTGACAAATGATTCAAGAGGGCTTAGAAAACTATGTAGATTTCAGAAATATATGAGATTGTAAGGATGGGTCATAAAAAACAATTTTACAGTCATATTTGGAACTAATATCTCCAGACAAAAGTGATTTCTACATTCCTCCCTCGTTGAAAAAATATTACAATGTTTAAAAAAGAATGCACTAATAGTTCAGGAATCGTTACCTTCTGTTTACTTGGCAGAGTCCAGCATTGCCTGGGGAAGATCTGACCCTGTGACTCCTCTCACTGGGATTTGTAAAGCAGAGGAGAGGGACCCAGAATGTGGTAGAGAAGAGACAACTATTCAAATTGGTGACACAGCTATATGTTGGCAAATTGAACTCCAAAAAATATATATATATATAGATGTTTCAAAAAAAAAAAAAAAAACCAAATTGGTGGCACAGGGTCCACCGCAAATGATGCAAGGGTCTGCAGATGGCTCAGGGTGTGGTCCTAAGAGTAGGAAAGCAGGGCTCGAGGCACCCCAGACTCAGCAGGAGGAGGCTGGGGGTCATGGCAAAGCCTCTGTGGGGCCAGCCAAGGGGCACTATCCACAGACAACTTGGTGAACACAATACAAAATGTGGCGACGTTGGAGTGATATAAGGAAGCATCATTTAATGGGGAGGGGGGCGTGCCACAGGGAAAGGTCAGGGCCTGGGTAGAGAGGAAGGACTCACAGGCGTCCAAAGGTAGGCACCTTCAGATACACAGCTCCTGATGGTGAGCTCTGGGTGGGCTTTTAAGCCCTTCTGTGCCTAGAACAGTGCCTGGTATCAGCACGTGGCCAGGAATAAAGGAAAGGCAGCCTCACATCCGGCAGGCAAGCATCCTCCAGCCTTCTCGGGGCTAAGGCTGACTCCCTCCTGGTCCCAGTGAGGCAGCTGGCAGAAGCAGGGGTTGTGAGACCAGGTACAGTGGTTTGGGGGAGTGTCCTACTGCTCTGTGACTCTCCTGAAGGTTCGGAGCGTCTCTGGGTCTCAGTGTGCTCGTCTCAAAAATGGAGAGGCAAAATTATTTTCAAAAGCCGGTTCCACCTAGATACCAGTGTGATGTGCAGCTCTAGGCCATGCTGTAAATCGAACCACTGGCCCCGTGGTGTTGAGCAAGACACGCCATAGCGGCAAAGCAGGTGGAAGGGGGTGTGAGCAGTCCCATGGCTCCCCAGCCCCCGGGCCCTGCACCTGCTCAGACTCTCAGGTGCTTGGGGCCTGCTGTGTGGGGGAAGGAAATGACTGCTTTCCAGCAGGGCCAGCCACACGGCCATCAGCAGCGCTGAGGGGTCAGGCCCTCCCCAGCCTTTGGGATGGCAGGTGGCGTTTGCTGGGCTTGTGACTTCACATCCTTGCTCAGCAGCACAAGGCCCAGAGGCTACACCCAAAGACAGGTGCGGACGAGGCCTCACAGGTCATGTGAAAATAAACCAGGCAGTCCCCAGGCACGGTCGCTAGGAGGCACTAAAGGCGCCTGGGGCCCTGTGTCCAGGTGGCTTCTGTCTCAGGAGGGACAGTAGATCTAAATGAGCAGAGGGAAATCGTGAGCTGTTCTCACTTCCAGACCCCGCCTAGCCGTTCCCCAGATTCTTCTACTTGTCACTTCATAAAGGTGCATGCGGGCCTGCGGGCCTGCAGCCGGGCAGGGTGGGCTCCCTACCTGACATTTGTATCCTGGATCCCAGGAGCCAAAGGGCATAGAGACCTGGTTCCACCAGCCTAAGCGAGCACTTTATAACCTGCCCGTTGCTGCACGGCCGTTGTTATTATTCACATCTCTCTGGAGCACAGGAATTTGATCATTTCTGAGCATCCCTCTGTGAAGAAATTCTGCAGCCGACCAGGACAACTGTCAAGATGCTATTCATACCAATTATAAAAAAGTCATAAAAAGCTAGCGATTGCCAAGTCCCCTGGAGAACGGGAAGGAGCCCGGCTTCCCGACCGTGTAGCTCCGGGGGTGTAAGGGGCACCCCCGTAACTGCAATGTTCAAGGAGCCCGGGTCGGCTGGGAGCCCCCACGAGTCCCTCAGATGGCACCCAGCTTTGTGGGTCCCTTACCTAGCAGGCCTGCTCTCGAAGGCACAGGGCAGTCTGAGCCATTACCAGCTACTACATCATCCACCTGCCTTCTATTTGCCACCACCCCCCCCAATCCTATCCTCTCTCCCCCACTGCGCTCTCAGAACCAGCAGGACAGCTGCAAAACAGTCTCAAGCAATTAGACTTTTCTCCCCAGGCAGAAACTCCATCAGACAACCGAGACGCAACCCAGAGCTCTGCTGCGGGCCAGCAGCACGGGAGCCACGACGCTCCCCCAGGCCCGGGAGGCTGGTGATTCAGTGCTGCCGTGACCTGCCCCCCTGGAAGGAAGCCGGTGCGATTCAGATTTATACTCCGAGCTCCTGTAGACATCTCTTGTGCTGCTTTCCTGAAATATTGCCCTTGCCTTGCAGGCACTGAGATGGGAAGTAGCCCTGCTGCTTTGGATTTTATTACGCCATAAGAGAGATGTTCAGGTAGCCGTTCTTAAAGATGTCATTGTAATAAGAGCCACCCTTCACTGAGCATTAAATAGGTCCTCCCTCGTAGATTTAAGTGGATTTTCTTTTACAGATCATTTGATGGCAAATGTAAAATAGAGAATCATAAATATGAAAGGAAGGAGCTACTACCACCAGCTCAGGCTAATCCCAGGTGAATATTGCAAGTCTCTGATGCTTTCATGAAAATCTATCGTATAGGAAAATGGCTTGACATATTAGAATACTGTCTGCGTGTATCTATTCTGACAAACACGGAGCTGGCGCTAGAGTGGTGGTCATCAAATCAGGGCTACACAGCCCATCAACAGGTTCTTACTGGGCCCCTGTGTGGATCTGCAGGGCTGCCATTACAAAGTACCCCGGCCAGACAGCTTGGATGACAGACACTTGTTCTCCCTCAGTTCTGGAAGCTGGAAGTTCAAGACCAACAGAGCAGCAGGTTTGGTTTTTGTTCTGAGACCTCTCTCCTTGGCTTGCAGACAGCCGCCTCCCCACTGTGTCCTCACATGGTCTGGTGCCTCTTCCTCTTCTTATAAGGACACTGGTCAGACACCGCAAAGAAACCTCGATTTAACTCAGTCACCTCATTAAAGTCCTTATCTTCAAATATAGCCTCATTCTGAGACACTGGGGATCAGGGCTTCAGTATACGAATTTGGAGGACACAATTCAACCTAAACTAACTTTGGGCTCTATAGGTTTCAAAGTAGCTTTGTATTCTGTCCCTTGTCTGGCTTCTGCATTCTCGAGAGCGGCAGGAAATGCCCACTGTTCCCATTTTACAAAGGCACAGACACCATGATATGCCTTGCTTGAGATCATCTGGTGAGCGCTGGCCAAGGGCTGAGTCGGAAGCCCAGCTTTGCTCGAAATCTGGATTTTAATCAACATTGTTGGGTTGCTTTCAGATCCTTAGAGGCCGAAATGACAGTTTTTCCTATGGACCGGTTAATGTTGCTTAGGGGAAAAGAAAATCTTAAATGGCCCAAATTAAACACATGAGACAGTCGACCAGCTTGCAAAATCTGCTGGTCTACTGGGCAGTCCAGGAGAACCTACACCAAATGCGATCATTCAGCAAATGGTCAAGAATGCCTAGTACGGATCCATCCCTGTCCTAGAGGCTGAGAGAGAGAGGGAAGAACAAGCCCAAAGCCCCCTTCTCTCCAGGGAAAATAAATAAATAAATAAGCAAATGCAAATAAGTAATGGAATTTCATAAGTTCCCAAAATAAAGTGTGTGTGTGTGTGTGTGTGTGTGTGTGTGTGTGTGTGTTATGAAGTCAGGTAAGGGCTCTGGGAAGGAGACAGGGTCAGGAGAGGAGGCCTATCCCCAAAACCAGCTTAAGACCCATCTGCCCGGGGGAGAAGGACACAGGGGCCTTCCGCTGCTGAGAAACAACACGTTTTGAGAAACTATTCTCCATCCGTGCATTCACAATCTAAGTAGCAGACTTCAAATAATTAGCATAAATCCTTTAGAAATTAACAGACATGTAGTCATCCAGAGCATAACAGAGCTATTCCTGGAGGCTGTGAAGCCCAAGATCTGATAAAAAGTTTGAGACTCAGCATCATTCAAAAATACATCATATTAACCCCCATGCCTGATGGAAGGAACTCTTAGATATATTTGCTTTTATGATGATATAGGGTCATGGCCTAGAGGTACTGGCAATAAGTCATGAATATAGGGGCTTGCACACACACACACGTGCACACTCATGCACATGCACACACACCCCCTTTACATACTTACAACTCTCCATACGTTAAAGAGTTATTTTATAGAAACAAAATTACCTCCTAAGTCCTAATCCTGTAGATCAGAAATTTGTGCATAAGCAGTAAATTGGGATATAATTGTCCTGAGTAGGAGTTTGCCTTGATTCGGAGGCACAGCACAGAGCCTATCATAAAGACCTAAATTTTAGCACACCATAAAGAAATAGCAATCATTTAACTTAAGTATGCCTTGCAAATGGGGTATTATAATACTGAAGTCCTTAGAATGCCCGACCTGCCTTCAGAGTATAATACTAGCTTGGAAAAAATTAACATCTGTCCATCGTGTTGCCCTTGATATACTTAAGCTAATTGCTACAGGGCAACCTGGGGCTCCCAGGGGCCTCGTTGCTGACTCTCCGCCCTCTAGCGCGCCAGGGCCACCTATTGGCCAAGGCCAGCAGCGTGGCTTTCTTCATAAGGACCCAAACCCAGACCCTTGAGGCAGGGAAAGCAAAGAGACAAGCAAGAAAAACAAGCAAAGATTGGCATTTTTATTTCTTAAGCCTCAAACTGAATCAAAATATACCCAGAGAACAAGGCACCTAGTGTTAGGGATGAGGTCGTGTCCTCCCCACCCCACCCCCCGTCCGCTGCCCTCACCCTAGAAATAATAAAGATAAATTTGTATGCCTTGTTCCAAAAAATGCTGGCATCAAGCATCTATCTTATAAAATGCTAATTAGAAAAGCAATGACTGCCCGTTCTTTAAAAAGCTGGGGTCTCATTCATTTGGGGAATATAAAAATTAGTGAAAGGAATAAAGGGAAAGGAGAGAAAATGAGTGAAAATATCAGGGTGACAAAACATGAGAGACTCCTAACTCTGGGAAATGAACAAGGGGTAGCGGAAGGGGAGGTGGGCAGGGGGACAGGGTGACTGGGTGACGGGCACTGAGGGGGGCACTTGACAGGATGAGCACTGGGGGTTATGCTATATGTTGGCAAATTGAACTCCAATAAAAAAAAATTAAAATGAAATAAAATAAAAATAAAAAGCCGGGGAAAGCCCAGTTGGTGGTGAGTTAGAGCATTCCCCCGAGGCTGGGCAGGAGTGTGGAATTCCAACAAGCTGGCCTCCGAGCTCTGAGCTCCAACCAGTTTCTCGTTCCTGCCCACTGGCTCAGGGTTTATTGAATGGGGGCTGCTGGTGCGGAGAATTGCAATTTTCCAGGTCTTGGCTAAGCGGCGGGCGGAGATTAATGAGCAAGGCCGGGAATTAGCGGCAGCAGGCGAGGGGCCTTTCTGCCTCTCCTGTGTCCTCATGCTAGATAAACACACATTTCCCACTTCTTCAAACTTTCCACACACACACACCAAGTTTGCACTTTTGTGGTTCTTACAGCTTCTCCAAAGAGAGAGAAATTCTCTGTTGCCATAAAATAGAGGCGTTCTGAACCCCCAGTCTCCATTGTTCAAAATGGGTTGTTGTTAATGCCAGGCCTAATTTGGTCTCCTGAACGCAACGGCTTACTTGCAGCTCCTGAGTCCTCTGCTTCCATTATGCTGCTGCTCTGGCCCCTTTCTACATGCACCTTCCTCATATAAAAAAGACCATTGGGCTGGGCCGTTTAGGTAACCAAATGGGTGCACATATGTGCTGCTGAGATCATATTTTCCCCCAAATTCATTAAGCACGGGAAGAGACCATGTTAACAAGAAGATATAAACATCATTGAAAAAAACAATTTTGGGGGGCTTCTGGGTAGCTCAGGGGTTGAGCATCTGCCTTTGGCTCAGGTTGCAATCCTGGTCCTGGGATCGAGTCCTGCATCTGGCTCCCCATGGGGAGCCTGTTTCTCCCTCTGCCTGTGTCTCTGCTCCTCTTTCTCTCTGTGTCTCTAATGAATAAATAATAAAATCTTTAAAAAGAGAGAGAGAGAGAAAGAAAAAAGAAAAAACTAATTTTTCTATTGGAAAGGCAAAATTGTTCGCAGTTTTATTAGTCAGCAAAGGCTGGTAACAAAGTACCACCAGCAGGGTGCTTAAATGACAGAAATGTATTTGCTCACAGTCTGGGATCAAGGTGTTGGCATGTTGGTTCCTCTGAGGCCCGTCTCCTGGGCATGCAGACACCCTCCTCTACCTGTGTCCTCCCACGGTCATCCTTTGTACACATCTGGGTCCTGATCTCCTCTATATATTAACACCAAATAATATAATATATTATTATATATATTAATTATTATATAATAATATAATATATTATAATAATATATGGGTCTCTATATAAGAACACCGGCCGTCTTGGATTAGGGCCCACATTAATGACCTCATTTGACCTCAATCATTTCTTTGAAGACTATGTCTCCAAATACAGTCCCATTTTGAAGTACTTTGGGTCTTCAACATACAAATGTTGGGTTTAGGGATACAATTCAGCCCATAGCACTAGCCAAAATGCCTACATTTTGAGGAAATGTCTTTTTTCCTTTTAGAGGAAAAAAAAAATGAAGACAGGGCAATGAGGCATGAAGAAGCAGCTTCACTAGGGAAAGCTCAAATTCAAGTTCCAACTGATCGAGTGTGGTCAGATTTGCTTTTCTGAGGTTCAAATGCTCCGCTGTGTTTGAAATGGGGGATGCTAAGGAATCGAGACTCATTTGCCTCTCAAGAACTTTAGAGGGCCGAGGAGAGGGTGTGCGCCAGCCGGCTCTGAGGCGCATCCAGAGCGATTACAAATGCATGCTACCCGAGACGGGGGCACGCAGACCGGCTCACCCCATGGCCTCTCCTTCCACCAGCTCGCTCCATCATGCTGCTGACAGGCTGGAGGAAACCCATTCCCAGATGTCCTGGAAGGAGGATCCTGCTTCTCAGGTTTAGGGCCAGCCAGGCAGGTGCAACGTGGCAGGACCTGAGGAAGCAGAAGTGAGCCCTGGGGGTGGTCAGCAAACACAGGAAGACTCCGTCTCTGGCAAAAGCACAGGGGCCGAGGCATCGGGCTTCTCTGGGGCAGCTGTAGGGACATGGACTGGCCTTGCCCGGTGCTACAGCCACACAGCAGCAGCAGCAGCAGCAGTGGAGCTTCTGCTAGAACAACCTGTGCGTGGTCAGGTGATTCTGGATGCGTTGATCCCGGCTGTGCATGGTCCAGGCTGGGCTCTCTGCCTCTCAGAAATTCTGTAAGGCACAGATAACCCTATAATAACTCCCTTCCATGGAATCCAGCAAGCGTGCGTGGATTGTGTTGTCCATGCCCCCATCAGCTGCAGGCACGCCTAGCTTATATGGGAGGGGGGACAGGGGAGGGACAGGGCTGTTATGTAAGGAAAGGGGGTCATCCCCCCCCCCGTGTGTCTGGGGTTCAGAGAGCAGGCTTTCACTTTACGTGCATAGAGAATTCTTTCGTACTTAGTGGAGAACAGAGTGAATAAAAGTAGACAAAGGAGAACCCTTTCAGAGGTGAGGATAATACACCAAAGGTTTCTTTCCCTCTTCGAAGCACACCCCAAATCAGCAGCTAACTTCCCTAACAGCACACCCCTCAGAGAAGCCACAGTTTGCCTTCCCTCACGTGCTGACAAAGAAAAACGACTTCAGGCTGGTGAGGAGGACAGAGAACAAAGGAGTCATCCATCACCTTCGACCAGCCCTCTCCACGCAAGCCAGCCAGGTACGTAAGCGCTCGAGAAACTCCATGAGCAGAAATGGATGGTGGCCGCATCTGCTCCTGGTCTCTTTTCCTTAGTTACAAACCCAGAACTAGGTTTCCAGCCTCCTTGCTGTTGGGTGTGGTTACACAACTAGGTTCTATGACGTGGGTAGGATCAAAGAAATCTCCTTAAAAGAAATCTCCTTAAACGTAAGCTGGCACTCTGTCCTTTTTTCCTTATTCCTATCTGCTTCCTGCTAGTCAGAGTGCAGATGCAATGGCTCGTGCTCAAGCAGCCGGTTTGGGCCTTAAGTTAAGAGTCTTATGCTGTGGGGGGCACAAAGGAATACGGATGCCGGATGCTCCTTAGCACTATCCTGACTGCCCTCAATGACCTACTTTTTATATGAGAAAGAAATAACTTTATTGTTTAAGCTTTGTTTTTTTTTTAAATTTCAGCTTCTTGTAGATGAACCTCATCTATTTACACATAAATTACAATAAGCATATAATTCATTTGAATTCATATCAGCCTGATAACATAAATTCAAACATCTATCACCATACAGGGCATGGCTATATTTTCCTCCCTTAACTACATGAGCTTTTTTCTTTTTTTTATATAATAAATTTATTTTTTATTGGTGTTCAATTTGCCAACATACAGAATAACACCCAGTGCTCATCCTGTCAAGTGCCCCCCTCAGTGCCCATCACCCATTCACCCCCACCCCCGCCCTCCTCCCCTTCCACCACCCCTAGTTCATTTCCCAGAGTTAGGAGTCTTCATGTTCTGTCTCCCTTTCTGATATTTCCCACACATTTATTCTGATATGTACATCTGATATCGATGGCCGTTTGTTTATAACACTTAATACTTTTAAAACCTCAGGTTTTTGATAGAAATATCTCCTGTATATTCGGTAACCTTTGCAAGCATTTCTCTCCGGCTTCCCTACTGGGGTTTCTGCCCCCACAGCCTTCCCCTTCCAGCTTTTGAAAGTCTGAAGCTTGAAATGCTTGAAAATACAGGAAAGGAATGTGAGTTCTCTTTAATCAGGGCTCAGCATCCTCCCTTCATTCTGCCCTTCGTTCGTTTTCTCTTCTTTCAGAGCTTTGGGATATTAGCGGTTTTCCCTTCCTCTTATGCTTTACCTGGTTTTACCGTTTCACAAGGTTTCAGAAGGGTGAAATCTTCCCGGACTTACTTGCCCCTAGCTGCCAACCTTCAAAGTTCTGAAGGATTAAACTCGGAAGACTTCAGCACCGTGGAGAATTTTGTAAAGTTCTCCAGTTTTAAAGTGAAAGAAAATGCGATCGTAATGACAGGCCATCATCCAGGAGCCTCCAAGGAGCACAAGCTCCAGTCATTAATACAGAAACCTGACTTGAGCCCAGGGAGGGTCGTAGCTCCCCTTGCTCATCATTCCAGAAAACTTGCCTTTAGGAGGGATGGAGGAGCAGAGGCAAGTGCACTGCCTTCCAGACTCCATGGGGGAGGAAGGGAAAGGCTCCTAGGCCTACAGACCAGAGGATCCCCGGGCTGGGGGGAAGCAGCAGTGTGGATAGAAAAAGCATTACGTGTGCACCAGAAAGGGACTGAGGCTGTGTTCAGACTTTGGGCTGCAGACCTCTTCTCCTTCCCTCTGCTCTGCGGCGCTGCCTGGCGAGGGACGCCTTCCCCCGGCCCTGTGCCATCTGCCCTGGCAGACGTTTCTGTGTTCCTCCTGGACCCCTGCGGCCCAGCAGGGGGGCTGCACTATCTTATGGACACATTCCCACTCTGGCTCTCTGCCCCGCGCCTCTAATCCCGGCGGACAAGCATTTTCCTATGTGGATTTTCAGGGATTACAAGCTTCCTTAGATGCGCAGGTCTATTGGGCAGATGCATCCATTGTGTATACAGATTTTGACTTTGGGGGTCACGCTCTGGGTGACACCTGGAAAGGGGGTCTGTGAAGCGAAGCCAGAGTCAGGTGTGTGCCAGGTCCAGCTGCAGTCGGGCTGATGAGCACTGCTGCTGCTTAAAATCCCAAACGTGACGCTGCCACCAAACCTGGTCACGCATCAGGTGCCTCCGTTCACCCTCTGCACCTGCACCTCTCATTCACAGCAAGAAGAAAAAGAGAAGCAGAAGTAGAGAGACTGCTCGTGTCCACGACTTCCCGGTATTTTAAATACCCTTCAAACCTCCTGAACGCGACCATGTGTTCCATGTTGGAATATCCCAAGGACAGGGAGGACCTTTGCACACAGGTGTGTGCCTCTGTTGTAAACGTGTAAACAAAGAGATGCATTAGGTTCCAGGAACTGCCATCCGTGGGTTTAAATTCCATGCAGGCTGCTGTCCTGACCCCACAAGCCTCTGCTTCCACGTTTCTCTGCCCATGTTTGGCACATCGCTTCCATTTGCTTTTTTAAAATGGCACTGTCTTAAGAGCTCATGGTCAAGTACGCACCGATTTGTTAGAAATAGCTTCCTAAAGGGGAGTCATTTTAAGCTTTGGAATAGTTATCCTACTTACCAGGAAGATGGGTTCACGTATTGTTAAAAGAGACTAAAATCAAATGCTCAGGAAGGAATGAGGTTATGGGGTTTCTGGACTCGGTAGGTGAACCACATCTAGTACTTAGACCCAGAAGGACTAGCCAATGGTAGAGCTTCTGTTTTAGTTTAAAGCACTACTTAGTAATAATGTTTCCACAACTAATCTCAAGAAGAAATGGAGTAAGAAGTACTTTCCCAGGTAGTGATGAAGTTCTGAGTCTTCAGACGTCTGTCCTACTGGTTAAGGTGGGCCAGCACCTGGGAAAAACTCAGATGTGAACTGTGCTTGGTCTGAAGAGCCATCCCACTGTTTAAGCTAGGCTTTTTATCTGACACTTTGACAGGAGAGCCATCAAAGCCCTTTCCCCCACCCCACCCACCCACACACACAGAAGTCCTTACAGATCAAAAATAAAGCAGCGTATTTTTATCTTAAGAATTCTAAAAACAGAGAAATTTCCAGTGTCAGGCAACATGATCCAAATGTATTCTGTTTCTAAATAGCTTTTTTTCAAAAAAAAAAAATCATTTTTCAAAGGACCAGCATTGAAATAGCATCCCTTGAAGCATTATGATGATCAACAGACGTAATAGAAGCATTTCCGTCTAGATCAAAAATTTAAGCAGTGATAAAATATCCATTTTTGGTTGCAGGAGCTCAAGGGAACATGAATAGAGGCTGATATTAAGAAACTGATATGAAAAACCAATTTAGGTAGGACGTTAGGGGAAAATGTCTAACATCGCTCTGTTAGAGAATGGAAGTGTTCCCCGGAGCTGTGGCATCCGACCTTTCACTAAAGCCATTTTAAGCTCAACTGAGGAAATGCACACCAGGGATATATTTTGCCAGCTGCAGATGGCCGGGGTGACCTAACAGTCTACCTCCATCCCAGATATGTAATTGGCAGGATGTCACGGTTTTGTTCGACTCTGAGATGTGTGAACAGAGTAAGACTGCTCATTTTATCTGCAGGTAGCTCGCTGAGTCTTTTAAGGCCCTGTTCGAACCTTCCACCAACTAATCTGGCTCATAATTTCAAAATTATAGTTCGACTCCCCCACATATTTCCATAATTTAAAGTGCCCATGGGCTGGGTCTATAAAAGAATGCAAGCGAGACATTTTTCAACAAGTAGCTATAACTCAGGATTCAATTGCCAGGATCTGGAGGGGCCCTCGTTGGCAACCCCTTGCATGATTCCAGGAGAGCATGGCACCCCGGGGGCAGCATTGCCCAAACCCACGGTTACAAAGTTTCAAAAGAAAATTGGGATATAAAAAAAAGAAAAGAAAAGAAAAGAAAATTGGGATATTTTCTGGCTGCAAAATTGCAGTAACAACTTAATTTCAGGGGTAGCAGGAGGGCTGACAGCAGCCTCTTTATGTGCGCAGGTGTGCACATTTCAGCCCTACCAGGCTGCCCACTTCTTTTGTGTTCCTGTGATGAGTGGACTGCTGTTGCCGACACCTGTCCACACCAGGAGGCCAGTCACTGGTCAGGAAGCCCTGCTACACACCCGAATGCATACCACGGAAAGCCCAGGGCAATAAGCCCCTGCCCGTGTTCTGCAGGCAGCTACGGGAAATGCAGTCCATCCAACTAAAGGAACAAATTTTCCAATTTGTTGAAATGGTTATATCTGTTAACACAGCCGGTGACAATCCTTTTCAGATTCTACAAGTTGTACTTTCTTTCCCCTCCATTCCCTCCACCAAGAAATAGCATCATATTTCTCCTTCAGACTCACAGGCAATATTCCCTCGATAGGTGCAGAAGATTGAATCCAAAGAAGTCAAACATCCTATAGTGTGCCAGAAAGAGACAGCCACGGGATCATAAAGCATCAAAATTCAGCAAAAGCCGAGATGCGATATTGCTCCGTGGTGAGGAATGGGGCCCCAAAGACAGGAAATGATTGACCACAGGTGAATGAGCAGCCAATGGCAAGCCACTAAGGGCAAGGATGAGAAACAGGATCTACTCTTCACCTGCCTCTTCGTGAGCAAACAGAGACTCAGACATGGTTTTCTTGCCAGACCATACAGCCAGCGGAGCAGGTTCAGTGGTACTGCAATCAGGGCAAAAGCCGAAAAGCAAAGAAAATCCTAAAACAACTAGCTAAAAATGTCAAAATAACTGCAGAGGTGGCAATGTAGGTGGCAGCTATTTCACTCTATCTCTATCAAATAAATAAATAAAGTCTTTAAAAATAATAATAATAAATACACCTTCAAATTAATTTTGGAAAGAGCTAAATCTACAAATAATTACCTTGCAAATTCAATGATCCCATAATATTGGTTATCCTTCTTTCCTCTTGAACTTTCGAAGTATGGTTTATGTTAAAGGGCCTCAAGTTCTCATTTCTGTGGGAAATTATTGCTGTGAATGAACCCAGCAAAAATTTGATGCTAAACATTTTTTTTTTAATTTTCTTCTGAAACTCCTATGAAATAATTACGGAGAGCCACTACCTGGGAGGAACATTTGGAGAACTTGTTTGTGGCCAGAAAATGCATTATAATCTACAACGCATGTTTTCAGGGCTGTTTCTGACGACCCAGCCCATTTGCAATGCACGCTGTAAAAATGCTTGCTTTATGGACCGGTGGGAAATTGAATTTGGGTGAGTGCATATCAATTCAAACTGCCAAAAGGTTTACGTTTGCATTGCAACTCCAGACCTAAGAAAGGTCAGAGGCAAGAAGACTCAGGGTTTCCATTGTGATCAGCGCAATTAGCAATTCTGTGCTGCGGGTAATGAGATCTGCCATGTTCAAAGGTCGATCCTGTTGCACTTAGGCCTGGGAGCTAATTATGATGGGAAGAGGAGTCTAAAGTGGAAATTACTTTTGCTCACATCAGCACCTAGCCAGGAAAGCTTCTCTCTGACATCCAAGGACACTTTGCTTTCTAAATGAATGCTGGAGCACAGTTCAATTTTCAATTATCTTCAGGGTCTGGGACGGTGCAAAAGAAGAATGCATTTTAGAAATATTGAAGAGGCCACTTGCCAAAAACGAAAATGGCAGCAAGCTTCCATTTCGAGTAATCGTAAATTACGGGAAGGAGTATTCTCATAAACGTGAAGGAGGCCGTGTCTCTAACTTCCCACTTCCCACCTCCACCCTCCCCTCCACCCTACACCGGCTGGGTCTATGAAATCAATACATCTTTCAGCCAATCACTGGTCTACTCGAGTCCATGATCCCAACAGGAAAAAGGAAAGTGGCACCTGGCACAAGAGCACTCTGTCAAGAACTCAGAGGAATCCCAGATTTGGAGCTTCTACTAGCCAGTTCGTTTTCTGGCAGAGGCAGGTAACGAACGTTCAAGGGAAATCGAATTTGTTTTTAAATGTCTCAGTAAATTAAATCTAGTGATATGCAAATAATTAGTCTTCTCAATCATGACAAGCAACAATTTCTGTTAAAAATATGGGCACCTGGGTGGCTCAGTCGGTGGACTGTATGCCTTCAGCTCAGGTCATGATCCCAGGATCCTAGGATCAAGTCCCAAGTCAAGCTCCCTGCTCAGCGGAGGGCCTATTTCTCCCTCTCTCTCTGCCTGCAGCTCCCCCTGCTTGTATGCACTCTATCTCTATCAAATAAATAAATAAATCTTTAAAAAATAATAATAATAAATACACCTTCAAATTAATTTTGGAAAAAGCTAAGTCTACAAATAATTACACTGCAAATTCAGTGATCCCCTAATATTGGTTATGGTTATCCTTCTTTCCTCTTGAACTTTCCCTCATTTCTGTGGGAAATTATCTTCCCCAACATGCCCACATGAACAATTCCCCTGGCTGTGTAGGGAAGGAGAGGGATGAAGATTTTGGTTCTGATTTGCACTTCATGAAAAGAAAGAGATGGTTGTTTCTCGTATGTCTTAAGCAGCTGATCTTGCAGTCACAAGTTTGAAGTTTAATTCAAGGTTCTGAAACGAAGGACTCCGATCTACAACCTAATCCCTCTCCAGGACCGTGAAGGCAAATTTCAGCATCTCCTGTCTGAAATGCTGTCCGGGGAGAGCCCAGTGCTGTATCCCTCCCAGACCGAGGCCCTAGGCTGGCAGCCCTCCAGGGCATCACATGGGGTCACTGGTAGCCCCCATTCTCCTCACTCTTCCTGTGGCTCAGGAGAGCTGGGTGCATCGTCCACAAGTGCAGTGGGCCACCAGAAGGCAGCTTTTCTGGAAGCCTTCAGTTGGTGGCTTCCAGACCCAGATCACTAGAGGGTGCCGGACCACCATGCCCCAGCTCTGTTTGGTCTCTGGTAACCCCAAATCCCAGGAGGCTGAGACTGCAGGCCCTCCTTCCTGCCCTGACAAACCTGACTTTGGGAGGGAGTGACGGTGCCCGTTATACACACACACACACACACACACAGACACACACACACCCATTTCCCAGTTGGCCTGGGCTTCCATCAGGGTTTCCCTAAAGACCAGGTTGAGATGTACACCACTCTGCATGTGCACGCGTGCACGCACACAGACATATACACACACACCAGCCTGGCTGCATTCCTATTAAATACCCCTCCCCAGCCTTCGCCCACCTCCCTTTGCTCCTGAATGACACCTAAGAGTGTCTGGGGGCCTTAAACTGACTGCCTGGGAGACACACAAACCTTCACGGACAGCCTAATTGCTCTTTCAAAAGAAGATCTAAAAAAAAAAAAAAAAAGAAGATCTGACAGGTTTCCTTCCTTTAAAAATATTAAACCAACCAATGACACTACACAGGTAAAAGAACAGGATAATATTCATAAATGGCATTTCTTTCTTTCTCTTGTGCTTTTTTCTGAAACCAATCCAGAATTTGGATGCAAAATTCCTGCCGGCTTTGTCTGTGTAAGGCTGCAATTGCTTACAGTACAATAAGCTACATTTTTTAATCAGTGAAGATTGAGAGGGGTAGTGGATGACCTGGCCCCAAGATTCAGTGAGGAAAGTGCATGGGCAAGACACAGTGCCATTTCTCAACCTTTGCTGCTCAGATTTGCTGTCCATATCTTTCCTGCTTCTCCTAACCATTTTTTTGTGGCTTTGGTTGGGTTCTTCCAATGGGTGGTACCACAGGCAATCAGAAAACAGAATGAGAGAGATCCGGGTATTGATTCCCTTGCCTTCTTCTCTGCTAGGGTTGCAGATAAAATACAACTGCCCATAAATTCAAATTCAGAAAAACAATGAAAAAAAATAGTTACTATAAGTATGTCCCAAATATTGCATGGGACATACTTAAACTTTTTTTTAAAATATTATTATTATTATTATTATTATTACTTATCTGATGCTGAAATTTAACTGGACATCCTGTATTTTTTATTTCCTAAATCTGACAACCTTACAAATCTGCACAGTTGCTGCAGCTCGGGTATATCCATCAACAAAGAACATAGCCCCCATCGGGCTATCTCTCCAGACAGCATCCTCTGTGGATGGTGCCTCCCATCAGGCCCTGCCATCGCTAGTCTGAGGTGCCTTGATGTTCTACGTGGGCTTCCCTAAGCCCTACACACATCTTTGCAAACAGTCCCATTGTAGTTAACTCTTCAAGTTATTCAGGGATGGGGTGTGCCCTCCAATCCCTCCCAGGACCATGGCCCACATATTTGTCACTGAGGACATCCGGCCCCACTCTCCATTCTGATTTCAATCCCTAGCACAGAGTCGGTGCTGAGCAAATACTTTTTAAATGAAAGAGCAAAAAATGCTAGAGTTGATACTGTTTCGTAACATCCCTTTCCTGGTTTTTAAGAACCTAAACATTACATTCCTACCAGCAAGAACAGAATGTTCAGGATGTTCCAGGATGCACTTGAAGGAGGGATGGAGTGAGAAGGGAACCAACCGACAGGTTAGTAAAGACAAGAGGTTTAGGTATGTAACAGGTAACTGTTGTTCCAAACTGTAATAGCCTCAATGCAGGAAGTGATTATTTTGCCTACTGGTCCTACAGGTGGATGAGCTCAGCCGGGCACTTCTTGCATGGAGCCTTCCCTGTGTGGCAGCCAGATGGTCCTGGAACTGGAGTCACCCAGGGGATCTTCACCGCACATCTGGCAGTGGGGCTGGGAGAGGCGGCACCGCCGCTGGCTGGTCAAGCTTCTCACCAAGCCTCTGCTCCACACAGCTAGCTCGGGCTTCCTCACAACAGGATGGGTACAGGGTATCAGATTTCTCACGGGGCAATGGGCTTCTCCCACAGCAAACATTCCCAGAGAGAAAAAGTGGAAGCTGCAGGTTCCTTTAGGTCTGGGCCCAGAAGCCCCACGCACCCCCTGTGCTGTGTGTTGCTGGTCTGAGAAGTCGCACTTGCCCCGGTGTTAGAGAAGGGGACTTAGAACTCCTTCTCCATGGGGCAAAGACCTTGGAGTTATCTGTACTCCTCTACAAAATAGGATGCAAAACCAGAATTCATACAAAATTACAACCAGCATACAAAGTGATCCAGGAGGATTCATTCGCCAAGTCCATTAAACAGTAAGGAAAGTATAAAGAGCAGGGATGTTTTGTGCTCCTTATAAATTCAAATTAATTTTTCACACCCTAAAAAGTTTCCAATTATCTATCTGCTGTGCTTCAGCCAGGACAGCAGTTTAGAAAGTGTCAGATAGAAAATGTGTTATAAAGTGAATGGTATATATTTAATACTTTTAAAGAAAAAAGGTTTGCATCCGGCACCTTTAGAGGCTGGTTTCACAGCCAGGCAACATGCGTAAGGCCCCACACTCAGCAGGGTGATTTATGTTCTGCTTAACAATTTTTTAACAAGGAGGTCATGTTTTCATTTTTCCCTAGACCCTGAGAGTGGCGGCCCCATCCTTCACAGAGAATGAAAAAAAGGCAAGGAGGTGTCAATCATAAAACAATCAGGAAAGAGATTGCTAGATCTTGTCTTCCAGAGCCGGGTGGCTCATGAACTGGTGTGCAACAGCTGGTCACGTTTGCTCTCCTGACTCCTCAAAAAAGCAAGGCCAAAACCACCTGCCCTCTACCTTAGTGCTTGGCCAGTCTGCTATCCTAAATTTTAGTGGAAGACCAAAAAAAAAAAAAAAAAAAAAACCAAAGCCAAAAACAAAGCAAAACAGAAAAACCATTATCACATTTTGAAGTAACTCTTAAAAAGAGCATTCAGAGCCAAATCTGTTCTCAGCTTGCCTAACTTCATGAAAACCGGTCAGTTCCTGAAAACAAGGAAAAGCCCACTAAGGAGAGAATAAAAGTCGTACGTGGGACAAAATAGTGCTGTTTCTTGATTGAATGGCCCAAATTAGACCAAATCATCACAATTAATTAGTATTGATCAGAAACTCCCACTCGTTACTGATGAAGAATGCTGGAAGAAACCATCAATTAGTGTTGAGTAGAATTTACATGAGCTCACAACAGGCCCCAGGGGCTCTCCCCAGAGCTGTGTTCTAGAACCCGTGGCAGAGGGCTTTCTTGGGAGACCCAGGGCGACGTCTGCCCTTGGGTCTGAAGCAAGATCTGGGTTGGCTGTAAGGATGCCCGGTGCAGGGACACAGGTACAGGGGACACCAAGGCTTCCTCTTCCTGCGGCTGGGAGGGCTGGGCCAGCCTGAGCGGGAGCTCAGTTTCTGAAGACAGTTCAGCCCACTATCTACCAAGAACACCCTTTCTCAAGCAGGAACATTAGCGTTGCCACATGCGTCTGTAATCACAGACAAACTCACTAATACGAAACCTACAAATTTAAACCATCTTATCAGAGAGCCCAGGCTGAGATTCAAGTCGGTTCTGTCTTCCGAAAAGCTGCTTGCTGTGCAAATTAATTCTATAAGTAAAATTAGGAGTGTTTCACATGCTTAAAAGAGCAAAATGTTTTCAAGCACTTGAGAAATGTTATTTCCATACGAATAATTGATTAGCAGAACGGGAGGTGTTCCTGTGTCCTGGTTAAGGCAGGATTCCAAAGAAAAGAAGGATCGCCAATTTTCCTGGTCCGAGCTGCTTCATGGGCTTAAAAAGATCTTAAATGGCAATTCTTTCAACCTTATTTATACCCTCAGGTTTCCACTGAGGCATATGGGCCTTCTCCATATGATATGAAACAGAATTCTATCTTCGGCTGGTCTAAAGTTATCCAATGTTCAATCTCACAAGGAAAGAAGGAAGGAAGAGGTAAATTAGCATATTGCCTCAATGTGTTAATTTTAAAAATTAATGTGGCTGTCCACGTAATGAGCTTCCCAGGACCGAGTGTCCATGCAGACATGCGTGTCTGAGCTGCTGGCCAGAGGACCAAAACTTTCCTCTTGTGATTCATGTGACCTTGGACAAATCACCAACACAAGGAGTTTCACCTGACACAACCTCCTCACCCACCTCCCAAGGCTGCCAGGGAATCAAACAGAAGGTCATGCATGAGAGCATTTTAAGCGATGCAAATGCATACGGATGTAGAGACTGGGCACAGATACAAATCTCCTCTCCCATTGACGACCCTTCAAGTATGTTTACCCCAAAGACAGTGGATTTGAAGCACCATTATCTATCCAAGGTAGGACCTGTACACTGAAGTCATTATAATGCTCAATCTGAAGGCCAAAAAAAAAAAAAAAAAATCAAGGGTAAAGCTAAGATTAGCAGTAATAAATTTCCCGTCAGCATTAATCCCTGAAATAACCTTCACACAGAATCAACTCACTTGTTGAACAATATTACCCACTGACCAGGTTTGTGTGAAAACTCTGGCGGTCGAAAGGCCTGGCTTAATCAGCAATTCCAATTTCATTCTTTCTCCTTCTGGATCGATATCAGAAGCAACCTTGTGTGCCCATTACCTTCCTCCTGGAATATAGATCTTCAGAGTGTTGCACGCTGACAGCAAAGAAGGGCATATCCTGCTATAATATTTGAAACCCGTGTTAGTGCTTTATCACCCTTGATTTGATTTTTATTTCCCCCTCTGGTTGCTCCGAGTATGGAAAAAGAAAGAGAAAGGGCCAAGAGGCCCCAGATGGAGACCAGAGGCATTTGATTTTTCTCCTTGAAAGCTTCATGTGTCTGTGGTGCTCATGGCAGCGCTCGCAGTATGTCAGCACAGGCGAATTCTGGGCTTCATGCAGCTCGAGGCTTGATTACACTAGCCGGAGACAGATTTAGAGCTTTCTGGCCTGGTAATCGTTGCACACCTTAGAGATTGATAACTTTGGGGAGGTGCTTTTCCCACAGCCAGGTGCGGGCTATAAAATTTTTAAACAGTGTATTTCTGATACATGTTGCTGCTCGGCATTCTGAATTCTCTTTTTCCCCTTTTCAAAGAGGTTTTGCAGAGGATGGCAAGTTCCCACCTAAACTCCCATTGAGATTTATGCAGAGTTGGCATATTAGATCTCCGTGCGGAGCAGAGCTTCACAATTCCCCGGCTTCCAAATGCTTGCACACACCAGCCTATAGGAACACCGCAAATCTCAAAGGCTGTGGGCTGGGGCCTTCTCCTTGTGGGCCCTGAACTCTGGTCTATTGTACTTTGCATCTGAAGAAGAACCAGGTCACCTCCCTGCTTTAGGGGTTGCATGGTGCGATGTCTCTGTAGCCTTTCTAGAAATTGCATTTCTTCATCTTGCCTTCTGTCCAAACGTCCTGTTGCACAAAAGCAGGACCCGCCGGGCAGCACCTCCTGCCAGACTGACCTTTTCTTTACTGAGTACTGGGTCACCTTTGTTCCTGGACCCATCCTATTCCCGGTTCACCATCCCCCCTCGAACACCAGGCCTCACTCTACACATCTCCACAAACCAGGAGAGCTGGCAAGTTAGATGTGTCCCAGGCAACACCTGCCCATGTCTATTTATAGGTACTGAAAGATGATCATACCCCAAGAGAACACCAAAAGGAAAAATGCTGCTCTCTACTAAGCGATCTGGAGCTGACAGGGGGCTGCTTTGGGGATAAATATTTGAATTTCATGTCTTATTTGAACAATCACACGCAGATTAATGGTAGTCTGTAAGTCTATCTATGAGCACAAATCCTTCTCAATCTCCCTCCACCTACCTGATAGCAGAAAAAACAAAATTTCAGTGTGTGTGTGTGTGTGTGTGTGTGTGTGTGTGTGTGTTTTCTCAAATCCAAAGGAGAGATAAACTTAAATTGCCCTGGTCTAGGTTTTCTTTGAAACAAGGAGAGGAGAACACCCAAGACAATGTCTTATCTTATTCATTGTTAGCAATCATATAATCGTATCAGTGCAAACTGAACATTATTGGTCCTAGCATATCCCCACACCTACTAGAAGTTTCTCAAGCCACAAACTCTTTCCCAAAGAAGGGCACACATATTCAAGCATGATGCCGAGTTCTTGCTCAGAAATTACAACTGCAGTGAGCTCCACAGGTGGTGCAGAATAATACCTCCCTTCTGGGCATTTACCCACAACCTAGATGGGAGAGGATCTTCTTCTTAGATCAAGTGTATCCATGCCCTCCACCTCCAAAGACAGAGCTTTCTGGAAACAAATGTATCACAGCTCACTAAATCCAGAGAAATCCATTCCAGTTTTGGAAATTCAATTTAGCTTGGGTAAGCCTCCAGGCTCTGAAAGTAAGCTCTGCCAGAGGTTTATTATTCGTAAATCTTTCCTTCATGTTGGAAGCCTCCCAGTGGCCACTCTCCTTCCAGTATTTTCCTACTTTCTATGTCACTAAAAATTTTAACTCTTGGAGACTCTCTTGATGACAAGTATCAAGATACAGATCAAGACATCGAGGAAAATTACTATCTTGAAAAAAAACAAAACACCTTCTGTTTGTGTCCATACTGGTGATTGGAGGCGAAAAATCGTATCTGCGTTTAACACAATAGATGAGTTGTAACTGGAGCTATGAACTATTGTTTCACTCAAGGAGGGAAACAAATGAAGTTCTTGGCCTAAACCAATCAAACAACAAAGGTACTTGGTTCCTACAAGAATGAAAATGTCTGAACTAACAAGATCCCAATGAATTCATTCTTTAATGAAAAAAAAAATAATAACCTTAAAATTTCTGAAAAAATCTATCTCAAAAAAAAAAAATCTGTCTCCATACTACAGATGTGGGTTTGCTGGGTTGTATAACCAGAGGTTGGCATCCCACTGACTGAGGAAGATTTCAGGGGCATTCTGGGTGTGGAGTGGATAAATATCATATTTCATATCCATAAATACCACAGCAACAACACTGTCAGTAAAAATAATCTTGGGATAACAAGAATCCGGATTCTCTATCAATGGCCCTCTAGAGATAATTTTTAACGTAACAAAATTCCAGCGGAGCTAACGATTTAGATCCCTCTGGAGTCTTAATGTATCCAAGATGTGTCTTCTATGATCCGAATTAGAATTTGGAAGGACTCATAACTCACTGCCACAGTCCTCATTGCTTTAAATGTTAGAGACCTAAAGTAAATTTATAATATTTGAAATAAGAACACCTTCAACTTGTAGACATCTAATGAAATTTGGGAATGATCATTTCATGATTAATTGACTACTATCTAACTCTCCTAACAGTTTGATGCCCTTTGCCCCACACGTCCATTCCCATGGGTCCCTACTCCTTCAACACATGTGGGCAGCTTCATTTGTGGTAACAGGAAATACACATTCAGATAAAAGATCTCTCGAGACACCTGTGATGACAGAGTAAAATAATTTGAATTTCAATGGGATGTAATAATAGGTTAAAACAAATTCCAAGATGATATTCTCGCATGACAAATTTAAGAACAAGGAATTAAGTGGCTTAGACTTTTAGGAAAACATCTTTTAGACCAAGTCTTTACCCCAATCATTGTTGGCTTGTTACTGACTTTTGTCTTTGTTCATTTTTAGAGGCAAAGCACAAACTCAAATTATAATAAAATGTCATGGACATGTAGCATGTGTGAGCCGTTTTGTCTGAAATCAAAGTGCAGCGTGTTAATGGTTTAAATTTATACAGCACCTTTGTTCTACGATTATTGAATGATCTCTAATTCTAAACATCCCTTTTTCTACTCAGAAGTGACTATCCTCTAATATCTAGAATTATGGAAAGGAAAGCTTTATCCATAGCATCTTGAATTTTTCTTTCCATTGACTTCCATACCTCCAGTAAAGACACATTTGGTTTTCACTAGAAGAAATCGGATTTTGGCTGAAAGAAATTTCATGCCTCAGAATGGCAGAAAGTCATGTCTTCAGCAGCAGCTCTTTGGTGCAAAGTATTGAGGGTGTAGATATGCTTCAGAGGATGGATGGGACGGAGGCCAGGGGAAAGCCAACGGGCAGGGGCAGTGAACACGAGGCACCTGAGCCTGTCTGGGCAATGACCCCCTTATCTTCAGAGTCCAGGCCCCTCACACATGACACGGGGAATCACAGAGGAGCAGCAGTGCTCAGAGTGTGGACCAGGTACTCGGGATGGGGGGTGCAGCCCTCCTCTGAGAAAGCGCTCAGATCAGAATTATTTTTTGTAGTACTAGGTTATGACTTGCTTTTTAAAATCTCGTTCCCTCAGGAGCTCACAGTGGAATATCCCTGAGCCGAGACGAGGTGCGATGCCACAGGATGGAATGCAGAGGCAGCTCGCTGCCTTCTATTAAACCCAGACATTAAAGAGATTTGCCAAAATGTAGGACATTGCTATTCTTTTGCTAAATAGTATTTTTTTTTCTGTTTTGGAAAATGTAATTACTTTGAATTTGAAAATGTTACTTACATGAACATGTCATGGGTTTATTGCTTTAAGTTTACTGAATTGATACGTAAACATTTTTAAGAATTCCTCCCTTTAGGGACACCTGGGTGGCTCAGTGGTTGAGCGTCTGCCTTTGGCTCAGGTCATGATCCCGGGGTCCCGGGATCGAGTCCCACATCGGGCTCCCTGCAGGGAGCCTGCTTCTCCCTCTGCCTGTGTCTCTGCCTCTCTCTCTCTTTCTCTCTCTCTCTGTCTCTCATGAACAAATAGGTAAAATCTTTAAAAAAAAATAATTCCTCCTTTTTAATTTCTTCTATGAGAACCAACCACAGATCTAACTAACAAAAACAAAGCTCTTTGGGGTCTTGGAGCATTTTTACGAATGGAAAGTAGCTGTGAGAACAAAAGCACAACTACTGTGCTTGGGTGCTGGTGGGTCACTGAGAAGTCTTTTGACTGTAAAACCCTGGGATCCTAAGGCTGTGAGGCCAGCAGAAGGTGCCAGGAAGGAGATGGCTATGAACCCACGAACCAGGGAGATGGGCAAGCTGCTGGGGGGCCCTCCACTCCACTGTGCTTGCTCAGCTTCCTGTTGCCTGTCCCCACCCCATCTCCCTGCTAACAGCCCAACCCCGACTCACATGGAGAAGATAGGAAGAGCCCCCAGCTCTGATCAGGACACACTCTGCTCATTCGCACAATGACTCTGCCCAATAGGATGCCCCAAAACAGGTGGATGAGTCAGCAGGCTCCCCAGGAGTATGGCACCGAGGAACATTCCAGGACCTGAGTCTTGCTCAGGCCCTAGCACAGACCCAGCAGAGCACCCTGAAGGCCTCCACAGGGTTTTTTGCAGTGGAATTACCCACGATGGGAGGAGAAGGCACAGCCTGAACCCCACCCAGGAGGACATAGGACCCATTTCCCACAAAAGTGAGTTCATTTCATAATCAACAAAAAAGTAAGAAGGCTGAGAATCGAACTTCCCCAGGAGCATATTTTACTCCTCATTAATCTGCATCCTCCCCTTTGTGCTGCTAAAGTTGGGGGGCCAGGCTTACACTTAGCTGGGCCTCCCCGCAAGTCCACCCTCTTCCCATTCGTGGTCACAGCCAGCAGCCCCTCTCCGAGCCTCAGGCCCCATCCACAAAGACCATGATGATGATGCTCCTACAATTCAAGGCCAGCGTGGAGACTGCTGCCAGGATGCCCACGCTCTGGCCTCTACCACATTTTCGCTGGCAACCACGCTGTCAACACTCCCTGATCCAGACCTCCAGTGCTGTGCTCTGGGTCCTGTCCTCGGGAGGGCTGAAGCAGACTGTAGAGCCTCCCATCAGGAGTTGAGCACTTCACAGCTTTCCAAGCGCTTATCTCATTTGATCTCATTATATCCTCACAACAACTCTGACGATTCTCACCAACCCTAATGAAGAAAGCACAGAACTATATTTGCATTGTAATTATCGTGTTGCCCAAAATGGGAGTCCTCCTTTGGGAAGGAAACTGTTCTTATCACTGCATTTAGCGAGCTTGGTTTTCTTTGTAACACCAGACCATGGTGCTCACTGTGAATTGCTCAAATCCACTCTAACCCGAAGCATAAACACGTATAGTAAGCAGGTTTGCACAGAAGGCGTTACCCACGCCTGCCACATGTGCGAGGCTGTAGACATGATACAAGTAAATATCTGGACTACTCGTGTCATCTTACCATTTTCGCCAGATGTCTTGTCTTTTCCATTGGTTGCCCCAGCACCTTGTCGCTAAACGCATAAAAAAAAAAAAAAGGAAAGAAATTGTTATCAGATATATTCAGGATTATTTTTAACTCTTCTAGTGTTTTAAATATCTGTTGCATTATATCATGTTTCATTATATCATGTTACTTGAGCTCAGATGGCAAAAGCATGGTGCTCATGAGGCCAAGGAAGAAGGGTCAACCCCAGAAAGGATCCGTTCAAGTTGCACAGACTGCCCCCCTCACCCACATCCAAGGAACACCAGATGGGAAGCTATTGTTGACAGACCAAAACCCCATCTGAAATATGAGGAAAACAGTCATAGTTTTCAGTGGGAAGATGAGAATCGTCATTTTGTCAATGATGGCCACTATACCATTGTATTCTCATGCCAATCACAATGTCCAGATTAAAATAATTTTAATCGGGATCCCTGGGTGGCGCAGCGGTTTGGCGCCTGCCTTTGGCCCAGGGCGCGATCCTGGAGACCCGGGATCGAATCCCACGTCGGGCTCCCGGTGCATGGAGCCCGCTTCTCCCTCTGCCTGTGTCTCTGCCTCTCTCTCTCTCTCTCTCTCTGTGACTATCATGAATAAATAAATAAAATCTTTTAAAAAAAATAATAATAATTTTAATCAACTAAAAGAATATTATGTTGTAGTCAGAGTTTTTCCTATTATTGAGTCATCTGTCTGTCATTGTGTAAGCCTATGCTGTACATTTTCATTTCACCAGATTGACCAAAATATGAGAATTTTATGGTTCATCTTGGATCACTGGGCAAGATTCTCTGGCTGTGAGGTCTGGGGAGCTATGTGAAACACATTATACATGTCAACATACAAGCATGTTTCCTCAAAGCTTATCCAACTACTATCTTTAAGAGAACATGATGCTCAAAACAAAACAAAAACAAACAAAAAACAAAACAAAAACAATATGATGCTCAGAATTGTTCTAGTTCATGGAGAGAGAAGTATTATTGCCAATCCAACTTTCTGGTTGTTATTGAAAATATGCATCCTGTTGAAAAAGATTGAAGAGATTATGAAGTATCTAACTTCCAGGTGAAGAAAATGCAGCCAGGAGTGAGTCTGATTTGTCCAAGGTCAGGAACTAGTTGGTGGCACAGTCAAGACTAGACCTCTAGTCTTCACAGGACTTCTGTGTCCAGAGGTTAGAGACTTGCAGGGATTGTCTTGGTCACCTAACTATTCGAATAGGATCCTGGGAAGAGAGGCAGAGCTCTGAACAAGGAGGGAATCACTATAGGTGACTCTCAGGAAGGGTTAAAGATGTCCTCAAAATTTAATTTGTGTCCAGGACTGCAGCCTAAAAACAGTATCATTTAAAAAATTAAAAAATAAAAATAAATAAAAAATAAAAACAGTATCACTTAATTATCAGTTCCCATTAGTGTTCGGTTTTGTCATGAGAAATTCAGGTTCTGATTAGTATGAATAAATAGAGAGAATGATAAAGACTCATGTTAACCAAGTTAATGATCCCCGTGTACTCTTGTTGCCTTGTGCAGATGATAACTCAAGAGAATGTGACAAAGCCAAGTGTCCCGGTGCTCTCCAAGCCCACCACACACCCCATCCCAGTCAACATGAAGTGCAAATGTTGCTCAGAGGTGCTCTGTCCTGTTCTGGGAGGATAACCCAGTTCTCTGTGGGCTAGTGGAAGTGGAAGGAGAGGCCACTTAGAAAGATTGTATGAATGTGGGCCCTTTCTTCACATCTAATTTGGAACATCCTGAATTTTTGGAGCACTAGATCTGCCCATGTGTTCCCACAGAGAGCATCTGCAGTTCTTAGCCAGACATCAACTGCTCTACAAACTTCATTTAGATCCTGTGTCATGGCATCATTACCTAAGCAGTCAACCAGGAATACACATCATCTCCATTTAAATAAATTGCACACTTCTTAAATATAGTAGATTTGCAAGTGAAACACCCTTCTCTTCTCGTGCTTGTTTTGAGTCTCCCTCTTCCACTGTAGGGCTGGTTAAGTGGGCTGCACTGAAGAGAATCAGACCAGCATGACAGAGGATCCAGCCAGCTGCATGGCAGCTGTTAGACACTCCAGTGTTTACACCCTCCATCCTTCCCCCATATAATCCACAGACGGGTCAGAGGAAGAAAGCGAATTTCAGAGAATAAAAGGACAGGGTTGTAGAGTTGAATAAAGTCAAAATTAAGCAGAATACAAATGCAAAATAGGAGCGCATTCAACCCTCACTGTCTTTAACAACCTTAAACAGTGACACCTTTCAAATGTCATGAATACCTCGTTCCGTAAAATATCACATTTTAGAAACCCGAGGAAATCCAACATGAAATGTGCACAGAGGGGAAAAGGAGCTCATTTTTTCAGGATTTCTAAGACAGGGTTTTTGTGTCAGGTCTTATTTGAGGGAGGCAAAATAACACTGAGAGATGTCACAAGGAGACGGCGTCTCAGATCAGAAAAATGATCCTGGCAAAAAAGAACTATTCACTGTGAGTCTCCCATTTCAAACTTCTCTGAGATCTTGCAGCATTTTTAAGGGAAGTCTGAGTGCAGTGGGAGAGAGAGTGTCCCTATCCTGGGGGTCTATAGTGGTCATCACACCTGATTGTTTCATCACCATGATTCTTGCCGTCTGCCTTTGTCAAGGCCCTTGGCACATGTTCTCAGTCAGGTCCTCTCCTGGTCAGCTCCAGCCCCACCTGAACAGCTTCACGTTCATATGACACTCCTGTTTGGGACCCTCCACTACACCTCGTCCCACTACAGACCCAGTCCTTCTCCCAAGCTTTCCTAAGTGTCTGGAGGAATAACAGTCCCTTCCTTCTTCAGCCATCTGAAAACAGCATCCTGCTGCTCAAGCCAGCTCTGTGTCCATCCTCCTCGGGCACAATGGCATTCTCTTTTCCAACATGTCAAGACAGCATCCCTGTCACCATCCCCAAGACCTCTTCAGGGGGCAGACGGTCTCGTGTGGGAAAGCGCATTCTGCTCTATTTACGATCACAAATACAAAAGCTACTCAGCTTATTAGAACATGGATGCATTTTCTTGAAAATTATCTCTTTCTATATTGTCCTCATTTGCCATTAGGAAATGCTAAATAGCCATCCAAGGATACAACACGAGAAGTTCCGATTGCAGCACTGAAGGAGCCTCTTCCAGCATGAGCTGGTGGTGAGCAAGCACACCTGCTGTGGAGGCTGCAGACAAGCAGGGAGGACATGGGAGGGAACAAGGTAGAACGGCTGCCAGAGAGGACTGTCCTCAACCCCTGAACACTTGCCAAGCAACTCACATGGGTCTCAGAAGAGAGGCATCCTTCCCCGGTGATGTTAAGTAATAAAAAGGCAGCATTCCAGAATTTAATAAGCTTCCAAATAAAAGGAGCCCAAATAAAGAGTGGTATATACAGTTCTTTCTGAAAATCTAGTACATGCCATGTATCCATAAAAAGGCAGGATTGGTATTTAAAGGTATAAATTTTGAAGTAATTTTCTGACAGTCCCATGGCACCAAGGGCTACAGGAAAATAAAGAATATGTCTTCATTTGGTTTCCCAGAACACAGAGGCAAATGCTGTTTGTGCTACAACCTTGTTAGAGAGGGCGCCTGGGATGAGGGACGAAAGAGCAAAGAGGGACTCATCGCCAAGCCGGCTTACCGGGTGACACTGACCTCGCCCCCTCTAGGAGGGGTGCAACCCAGTGGACCCCCATGGGAAAAGATCAGCGATAAGCCACCAGCTGCTGTCGCTCACCAGTTCAGTTCCTGATGCCTCCAGACTGGGCAATGTCTCACAGCTGGCATCTACCAGGAAGTGTCAGGGCAGGAGATGCAGAGGTGGAGACACGTGGTGTGGCCAAGAGGTGCATGCTGTCAATCCATACCTGCCTGAAGCCTGTGGAGCCCACGCAAAGCTGGCCACCCACGGGGTCCTCACTGAGAGAGTCTAAAGTGACATCTGAAAAGGTGTCTGACTCAGCACATCAATTTGTCTGGGTGACTCTTTCAACCAAGTTGCACAATCAGGGGCAACCCGTTCATATTAGATACTCCACGATAGAATAGGTCATACCTACTTTCTGGTAAATAAGTGACTTTGGATCCATTTCTTCCTGCACTTTGAGCTCAGCATGGAGATTAAGATATGCCTGGCCATCTGTATGCTACATCTAGGGGCGTGCACATATCACTAGTACCTATGTCCTCAGAGTGCCAGCTAAACAGAATAGGTGGTGCTGTCCCAATCCTCAGAAACCACCTTACTGCATGCTCATTGCAAAATTCACTCTTTCTCTGAGAATGAGCGACGACATTACTCCTCAGTCCTCTAGGCTTCCTCATGCGATCTACTACAGAATCTTGGGTGTTCTTGAAGTAGCCACCGTTGGGTAATAATGTGAGTGAGGCATTCACCTCAGACACAAAATTTAAGTGGGCACCAAAAAAGTCATTGATTAAGACCAACACTGCATGGGATCCACTTATATGTGGGATCTGAAAGAAAGCAAGCAAAAGGGAGAGAGGGAGAGAAAGGAAGGGAGGGAGGGAAAGCTGGAGAAGCGGAGACAAACTCATAGAAACAGTAGAATGTGACTGCGAGGCACTGGGTGGGGGATTAGGGAGCGGTTGGTAAAAAGGTACAGACTTTCAGCTGTGAGATGAATAAAGTCCAAGGATCTAATGTACAACATGATGACTGTATTAGTAACACAATGTTATATAACTGAAATTTGCTAAGAGAGTAGAACTAACATGCTCCCACCAAAAAACAAAGGTAAGTATGTGAGGTGAGGGATGTGGAAATTAACCCAATGATGGGAATCCTCGACGATGTGCACATATATCAAATCATCATATTGTCCACTGTAAGTATGTTACAATTTTGTCAATCATACCTCAATACAACTAAAAAAAAATGTTTTAAGGCACTATTTTAGAAAATCAAATTACTGTAAAAAGTCATGATAAACAAGATGTCAACATGGTCCACAAAGACAAAATCGACCAGTATTACTGACATTTCCTTTTGCCTCAGGCTCCATGCAGCTCCACCAGGCACCGGTCCAGCGTTCCTCCAAAGTAAGTGAAAATTTCAAGAAATTAAGTAATTTCAAGGATTTGGAAAATTATTTTAATAAAGTCTTTGACAACTTCCATTTGCAGCTTTTTCATGGGCCATGACTATAAGTTATGAGTTTGGGCTATCATTCTATGAGTTCTTATTATGCAACTTCCAGAATACTGAAGTGGCGGGGCGGGGGGGGGCCTCGACTTTCGTACTTTGCCATCAATACCTATAACGTTGACTATGTTAATCATATGTTGTAGATAAAACTGAATTACCAAAATGTCCTTCCTCATCAGTGCAAACTCAGAACACCAGACAGATTATGTCTCCTTTGAAAATGGTTCAGTCAGTGCACAGAGTTTCATCTTCAGGATAAGACACAGGTTCCCGTTTTAAGATATTTACTCTTCACTTCAGAAGTTTGAAGAAAATGGAAAGTGAAATGAATTTGAGCAGGTTAAATTTAAGGTCCAAGTGACAGTCCGAGAATATTTTCTGAAGCTACACCTGTAGCATTTAAATGGAATATTACTCAGCCATCAAAAAGAAGCAAATCTTGCCATTTGCCACAATGTGAATGGAACTAGAGGGTATTATGCTGAGCGAAACAAGTCAGTCAGGGAAAGACAAATATCGTATGATCTCACTCATATGTGGAATTTAAGAAACAAAATAGATGAACACAGGGGAAGGGAAGGAAAAATAGAGTAAGATGAAAATTGAGAAGGAAGCAAACCCTAAGAGACGTTGAACTCTAGGAAACAAACTGAGGGTTGCTGGAAGGGAGGAGGATGGAGGGAGGGGGTAACAACAATGAGCATTAAGGAGGGCACTTGATGTAATGAGGTGTTATATGCAACTGATGAATCACTAAATTCTACCCCCGAAACTAAAAGTTAAATGAATAAATAAAAATAAATGTATAAATCTGTATTGCATCTGTACTGGCTTGATACTTAACTTAGTGACATATGATTTGACTAGAGGGTCACCACTCCCAAAGGCTTGGGGAACAAAGAGCCTCCTCAAGTAAATGTCCCAGGCCATCCCCAGAGTCCCCAGGGTCCTACCCACTCTCCACCCCTTCTTCCCCAGTCTCCCAAAAAGCATCATCCATTTTGCCACCAAATAATGGAAAGATTTCCATGCCAATGCATTTGCTTTGGCAACACTGGAGAAAAGTCAACAAGCCTCATGGAGCTAGGTCCACGGGGGACAAAGGACAGAGGGGCTCCACAGAAGCCTCTGGCTCAGAAAGGCATAAGCTTCTCAGTCCTGTTATCGAACCATCCAGGAGGAAGGGAAACAAGAGATTCACTGTCCTGGCATCAGCCTCTCACTGCTGCTGTAGGAGAAAAATACTTAAAGAATGTTGATCTCTCCCAGGCTAAGAAATAAAAGATTCTTTACAAAAACAGATTGTCAAAATTAGGCACATTCACCAATGTGCAAGACCATCTGCAGTGAAGGCTATGGTTTGAGGGTCAGAGGCCAGCACTCAGCCCCGGGGAGAGACTCCTTGCTGGACTGTTCACTTTCTCCAGTGAGCCAGGCACTGGGCTGGGCCCTGAGGGTCCCTGGGAGAAGGACACATTCTCTGACTTTGTTTGGCTCACGACCTGATCATCTCTACGAGCTGGTTAAGAGCTTCCCCGACGATGACTAAGATCGGGGGCACAGGTGAGGGACCAGGACTGGGAATCAAGGAGGCTGTTCCCCTTGCGGATCAGTGCAAGTCACAGCGCCCCCACCAGCCTTGCGTCGCTGGGGACAGCCCTTCCTGGAGTCTCTGTTCCCGCCTCTGAGAAGGAAAGATCATAACCTCTGGCTCCTGCTGGCCACACGTTGGGACCTGGCAGGGGGTCAGCGTGCTTCTCCTGCCCATCAACTACCATGTAGTCCAGAGACCACGCTACCCGGCGATATCAAGTGGTTGGCATTTCTATATCAAAAGAAGGGAAAGTACTTGTTTCAAGGTGTTGTGGTTTTTTTGTTTTTTTGTTTTGTTTTGTTTTGTTTAAAAAGCACTTTGCTCTCAGTTTCCAACATCTAGCCTCTCTTGGATTCTGTCTACCAAGTAGTTGCAGAGATCTGGCAAAAGAAGGAAAGAAAAATCCATCTTATTCCCATAATGGCTTGGAATCTCTTGCTAGCAAGTGCTACTTAACGCCGTCTATCCCCTGGTGATACACTTGCTCCCAAGCAATTTTTCTCTTCGGTGCTATCTTCCTTTTGTAGTGTTCTTGATATTCATATTTCCAATGGTTTCAGGGTTTCCAGCTTGCCTGAAATGGTAGTATCGTGACGAGCAGTTTCTCAGATGGGTCCTAAATAAGCGGAAAAACACGAATCTGCCTCTCTGTGGTGTGGGCTGCACTCAGGGACCATGATGTTTCGAATATTGCAGATTCTTCCCAGAATCAGTGCCTTGCACAGGAGAGATGTCAAGATGAGAGTTGTCCCCGAAGATCTCACCTTCCCACCCAGCACCTTTTCTGTGTTTTCTTTTGTTTACCGTGTTTATAAAGAAACAAATGTGTGTTTCCATGGTATTTAACACTTTATTGACAGAGTTTCGCAAGTCTCTTGGATGAAATATCAGACTTCATTTTTTTTTAAGATTTTATTTATTTATCCATGAGAGACACCGAGAGAGAGAGGCAGAGACGTAGGGAGAGGGAGAAGCAGGCTCCCTGTGGGGGACCCTTTGTGGGACTCGATCCCAGGACCCCAGGATCACGACCTGAGCTGAAGGCAGATGCTCAACCACTGAGCCACCCAGGCAACCCGAAATATCAGACTTAAAATGTACAGTGGAGCAAAACCACAGCCACGGCATGGTGCAGTGGGCTGGGTGGCTGGGTGAGCCAGCAGGCAGTTGATGATTGCTTGGGGCCACCAAGATCAACTGAACAGGTGGCTTCTTGGGAACATCAAAGGTACATCATTAAAAGCCTCTCCCAAATCAAAGTTCCTGAATTTGTCTGAAGAGCGGAAGAGACTTTCATGCCAACATTATGTGATAAGGATAGAATAGATTTAATTTCATGCCACTGATACTTTAAATCACCTATAATTCTCCATTCCGAAAATGGAGCATTAAAAATGCTGCTAATTTAATCCCTAAAGGTGTAGAAACTAACGTCAAAGAGAACTTCAGCTGGAAGGGTTTAAAAAAAAAAAAAGTTGGTTAAATGAAAAAGTGGTGGGATCTTCACAGACAAGGGCTCTAACCTTTGAAACTCATCCTCATTCCCCTCCTTGTGCTTGCCCTCACCCCAGAAAGACCCAAAGGCCGAAATCCCACCCTAGAGGCTAAGTTCTTCCCCTACCCTTGTTATCCTGACCTTTATGGTAATAGAAATAATTAGCATTGCTGTGCTTAGGGCAGACCATTTATAAAAGGATCCTCATTTTTAGGGATCCATGCGTGCTTTGTCTTACCGAAATTCCCATTATGCTTTGTCCTACGCCTATATTTTTTTAAGATTTTATTTATTCATTAGAGGAAGAGAGAGAGTGAGAAAGAGCATGAGCAGAAGGAAAGGCAGAGGGATAGAGAGAAGCGGGCTCCCCACTGAGCAGGGAGCCTGACATGGGGCTCAATCCCAGGACCTTGAGATCATGACCTAAGCCAAAGGCAGATGCTTAACCGACTGAGCCACCCAGGCGCCCCTACAGCCATATTTTTTAATTAGTATTTTTCACCCTTAAAAACCTTTCCTGTGCCAATTTATTTTTTAAAATAACACTTTTTTTATTTATAAAACTAGGATATGGTCATTATGAAAATTTCAGAAAATACATGTACAAGGAGGAAAGCATGAGACTACATATACTCCAACTAATCAGGGTTAAACTTCGTTAATATTTCATGAAATAGCCTAGAATATTTCTTACACATCATTTTTCTGTGTGGAGATGCATATAGTCTCCGTTTTACAAAAATCGCCTCATACCACACATACAATTCCATAACTGGTATATGCTAGAAATGTAAGAACACTTTAACGGCTCTTGTGTGGATCCTCTAAGTTTATAGATTTGCTTTATCTTATGAGTTCAAAGTAGGATGAGTTCATGTCCTATTAAATTTATCTACAGAAAATACCTCTAAATTTTCAAATCCACGTATCTCAAGTTATGTCAAGAAAATCACTTTGCTTTGTTTATTCAACTCAGCTCAAAAAGGAGTCAGAGGGACACCTGGGTGGCTCAGTGGTTGAGTATCTGCCTTTGGCTCAGGTCGTGATCCCGGGGTCCTGGGATCGTGTCCCATGTCAGGCTCCCCCCAGGGAGCCTGCTTCTCCCTCTGCCTGTGTCTCTGCCTCTCTCTGCATATCTCTCATGAATAAATAAATAAAATCTTAAAAAAAAAAAAAAGGAGTCATGATAAGATGTGAGTTAATGTCAATCCTCCTTAAAAATGGGTGGCAGGGAAGGTTCTGGATGGTCCTTCAAATCGGAGGGAATTCACCACAACATTTGCAGTGTTACTTGTTGAACCACGTGCTCCTGCAATTGAGTGTACTTCAGAAAGTGACCTTATTAGGACACCAGGTCTGGACAGAGGTAATTAAGTTCAAATGAGGTCCTTAGGACGGACCTTGATTCGATAAGACTGAAGGCCTTATAAAAGGGGAAAAGTGGATGCAGACATGCACGGAGGGAAAGATTTAAGGAGAAGACGGCCATCTGTAAGTGAAGGAGAGAGCCTGGAGCAGATTCTCATGCACAGCCTCCAAAGGAACCAGCCTACTGATGCCTTGACCTTGGACTTGCAGCTTCCAGAACTGTGGAACAATATATTTCTGTTGTTTAAGCCAACTGGACCATGGTGACTTGTTAGGGCATCTCTGGAAGACCAGTGATGCCAACAGCAACATGTGAAAGCACAGGTTCTGCACTTGGGCCGAAACCTAGATGCACACAGAGCAAGCTCTGCCACTGGCCTCGTCCAGGATGCCCCCAACTCTGGTCTCAGAGCAAAACGCCGGCACCCCCAGCCTCCGCTGCTGAGAGCACACAGGAGGGTGTCTTCCTTCCACACCACTTGGGGTAGCTGCTCTCCATGGGGTGTCTGATTCTATGGGTATGGGCTGAATTCCCTCCTGAACCTCAATGTGCAGAGGCAGGATGCTATCACTGGGCCAGAGGGAAGATAAGTGTCCTCTTTAAACCACGTGTCCAGCCCAGAGCCATGGGTTTCCCAGCCACCAGCAAGGATGGGGTTGGGGGAAGAGATGCAGAGCAGATCACGGGACTACAGTAGGGACCCGTGTTGGCCCGGAGGCACTCACTTCTTTGCTGGGTGGCAAGGAAGCCTCCCAGCCCTCTCTGCCTGATAGGCTTGAAGAGTCCCCGTGAGCAGGTGGTGGGGTGTCCATTTAGGGAGCAGAACAGAAACCCATTTAAAAGAAGCAAAGGTACAGTTTTCCTTTTGCAATTACTAAGTAAACTGTGGAGTGATTCTTCAGCACCATATGAATATGCCTTTTTCCTAACAACCTTTTATCTGATGTTTTTAAAATACACCGTTGATTGCTGCCTGACCTAGTCAGCAATTATTACATCAACTGTTATAAAATAGTGATATCTCTAATTCTATATTCTTTGACATTCTACTATGAAGAAGAGCTTTTCTTTTCTCTGCTATTCCTTTATATAAATATAGATTACAACTGATGATGAGAGGTAGCTAGATAAATGAGAGATATATATGTGATAGAGATATCACAATGGACTCACAGATTTTTAAGAGATCGATGTGTTATAAACAATTATACTCATTCTTGTTTTGATGCTCAAATTCTTCCAAATTTGACCAGAGGGTTCTCTTCAAGTTGTCTCCCATAGTCTTTTGGGTTTTTTTGTTTTATTTTGCTTTGTTTTGTTTTGTTTTAATTAATTAATTAATTAATTTTTTATTGGAGTTCAATTTGCCAACATATAGCATAACTGTACCTTAATGATAGCTGGAGGTCACCACCTAAACCTGACAATCAAATAATTAATCATGGGATGATCTGATGTTGTATGCCTCTATTATGGACTGAAGAGTTGTGTTCCCCCAACTCCCAAATTCATATGTTGAAATCCTAACTTCCAATGTGATAGTATTAGGAAGTAGGGCCTTTGGGAGGGGATTAGGTAATGAGAGTGAACCTCTCATGAATGGGATTAGTGCTTTTATAAAGGAGACCCCACAGTGCTTTCTGGTTCCTTTCACCATGTGAGGACACAGCAAGAAAATGGCTATCTATGAACTCGGGAGTGAGTTCTCACCAGACACTGAATCTGCGCCTTCCTTGCCTTCAGAACTATGAGGAATAAATGCTTGTTGTTTAAGCCAAAAAAAAAAAAAAAAAGCAAAAGAGCCCCCATCACTGAACGTCCCTTCTGCAGTTTGAGATTTGGGAGTGATTTATACGAGAACCAGAACTGTCCTCACTCTCCTGATTGTTTTCCTACATTTCTAATGCTTCAGTTGTCAGTTACGAAGCACCTGTGCAGGCCTCGGTGATCACGGTATTCTCAAGGCAGTGTGAATAGCTTACATCATAAATTGGGATTATTTTAATTTAGGATGTGATGGCAAAGAATGTAGGCTCTGGAGCTAAGGGCAGAGGAAAGAGCTGACGCTAAAGGCACACAAAGAATTTATGCAGTGATTGAATAGTCTGTGTCTCAATTATAAGACTGATCATGTCAAAACTCATCAACTATACAACTAAGCAAGGTAACTTTTACTATACACAAATTATACCTTTATAAATATGACCAAAAAAGAAAGAAAGAAAGAAAGTAAGAAAACAGAGAAGTAAGGACAGTCTCCTGCAATCCTGGGTTCAGACTGTCCAGACCCTCCCAGCCCTGCCACTTAGCAGCTGTGTGACCCTGCACAGGTCACTTGGCTTCTCTGGGGCCTCAGTTTCTGCTTCTCTAAAGCTAGGACAAGGCACCTGCTTCATCAGGCTGTGAGAATTACACATGATGAAAATGGTCTCAGTGCACAGATCTGGTCCCTAAAAGGAACCAGACGGCAAAGTAATGGGAAAACAGGCTTCAAAAGAAGTCTGCCTGTATTGCTTCCATTGTGTTCGATTTGCAGTAAGTTAAGATACTGAAAGCACATTGTGCTCAGCAGCTTGGGGACCAGGAGAAACCCCAGCTCTGACATGCAGCAAAATGACCCCAAATAAGTGATTTCAGTCCTCAGAGTTTGGCTTCTTCTGCTGCTCAGTTTCTTCTCCATGAAGGATTAAATTAAATTAAATTAAATTAAATTAAATTAAATTAAATTATTAAACCTATAGCTCACGTGGCTATTATGAGAATCTAAAGAGAGAATATTGGGATTTGTGATTATTTTTTTCACAAAGTAGGTAGTCTCTACCTATCAGTTATTACGAATTTCAGTTGGGCCTCTCATCCCAAGGTGGATTATTTTGTGTGTCGATACAAATGACAGCCTGTATTTTTTTCCAGAAAGAGAAGACACAGGAAGAGGGTAGAATGGTGACCAAGGGAAGAGTGGGGAAGGAAGAGGGGACACCGGAGTGGCCCTGGGGCAGTGTGTGTCCAGCTGACCCATCTGCAGAGACCCCGCACAGCTGAAGATGAAAAAGAAGCCTGAGTCAATACACACCCCCCTCCACGGACCCCAGCAAGAGTAGAACAAGCCTGCCTTGAGCTGTCCTTAGAAGCCCCATGGATCTGTAAGGTGCCAGCACGACCCCTGAATGCAGATGTCATCATCCACCCTCCACATCTGAACTGCACCCAAAGAAATGCTTCTCCGTCTGCCCCGCTTCCTTCTCTGCCCTCCTAAAGTTCTGTAGGTTCCTTAGAATATCCTTAGAATAAAGGTTGTCGGCGTAAAGAGCAGATGCTTTCTCCGACAGCTGCCGTGACCAGACAACAGTAGGCTCTCAGACAAAGACACAGAGACCCAAACGTGTATTATTTCTCAGTGTAACAGAAGATGCCAGAGCCACGCAGAGCAGAAAGGGACCTCAGAGATTTGCTCTGCTCCCCATCCCGGGAGCTACAGCCAGTCAACCCAAAGCCACGACAAAGAAGGGAGGTGGAAAAGCGTCCATAAAAGATAAATGCAAAGGCAGACACTGAGATGAACCTATAAACTAACTCATTAAAGGACAAATCGACCTTGTACAGATGATGAGGGGGATAAACCAACAGGCATGGCCAGTTTTCTGGAACGAAATGAGACCTATACTGGTGTGAAAACACCAAGCCTGCCCGTCCCTCCTATAGTCATGTTATTTTTAGGGCACTTTTATATTTCAAAGGCCAGAGAAGCTGATGTGAGGCCAGAAGGTCCCCGTTCCCCCAGATTACAGAGGCCACAGGAAAAGACCTCTTTGCTTTGTTTTCAGCAGTAACACCGGCATTTCATTCCCCCATCCCTTCCCCAGTATGGCTAATAAAATGCAGTGCCAGGTGTCATCAAGTGAAAGGCAAAGGGTGGCCAAAAACCACAGAATGAAAATGCCCCCATAGCTGAGGGAATTTTGCCCTGCTGGGCCTTACACAGCCACCCATCCCGGGCACTGAATGGTCGCTCACCACGGCCACACGGCTCCTCTAATGGTTGAGCCGATCATGATCTACTGCTGAGCTCAACTTCCTCATCAAGTGAACAAGACAGTGTGCAGGAGAGGAAAGAACATCAGCCAAATCCACTGTTCCCCAAGAGAAGCCACATTGAGGGCCGAGTGAATGATCTTGCTTCCAAGTTTGGCAAGGGCTTCCTTTCTCTGCACCAAGGCAGCAGGCTCCGTCCCTGCAAAGCGACAGGGTAACACGTCTGTAGCAACCAACCGTCCTGTGAAGCCGATAGGACAATCACCCTCATCTGATGGATATAAAATTTGAGACACTGGGGTAGAGATTGAGTGACTTGCCCAAGGATTCACAGCTGCTAAGTGGAAGGGATTGGCGTTTGAAGGTCGGCAGACTGGTTTGGAAGTCTGCACACCTGCCACCTCATCTTGCCTGTCTAGAGGGGAAGGTATTGGCTTTGGAAGACAGAAGACCTGTCTTTGATGGTTTTGATGGCTCCTCTGCCATCGACCGCACAGATATTTTATGCCTCGACCCATCTGGTACCAGAGTGGGGATCTTGCTCGGTAATCCCCTCCGCCCGAGTGTCCCGATTTATTTTTCACACGTTAAACTAGTTTTGTGGGCTCTTCTGCATGCGCCCCTCCTAGGGAAGCTGAAGCTCCGTGCTCGTGTGCTGGCTCCTTGTGATAAAGCTCAGATGTTAACCTGGCACCGCGCTGCTCAGAGTGCTTCTCCCCAAGGGGGGTGTTCCGAGGCTTCAGAAGCTGGAGACTTTCTTTTTTGGTAATAAGGAAGCAGCCAGCTTTTCTCCCCCACTCGACTAAAACGAAAATAGCTTCGGAACACGTAGAAGTCTGAGGTTGTATACTTCTGGAAGCAAGGGGACTGACTGCTTTGTCATAAATCAGCTGTCACGGCTGAAGGGGTGAATTGAGACAGATTAGGAGACCAGATGAAGCTGTACGGGCCATCTGATCAGCTGCACCCTGGGGAGGTGTAAACTCCAGCAATCTCCCCAATGCAAACAAAATGCACGCATGCCCACCACCAGCACCAGCACCCGCTACCAGCTCCGTCTCACGCTCTGCCTCCTTCACGGTGGATATTCATTCGCTCTCTATCTTATTTTCAAATCCCTCCAAGATCCAGACCCATGTAATCTGCTGGAAAACAAACCCAGCTGTAACGTCGGTCAAGGTCGCCTTCTTGGGTCAGGGTTGATCCGAAGGGCTGACACTCATGCCAGCCTTGTACCTGTCCATACTGACCCTGGTTCCTGCTCTGATGAGAACCCTGTACTTCCCAAGCAGGAAACGTTTCTTTCTTTGTTTTTTTTTTTAAGATTTTATTTATTTATTTATTCATGATAGACACAGAGAGAGGGAGAGACACAGGCAGAGGGAGAAGCAGGCCCCATGTAGGGAGCCCAATGTGGGACTCGATCCCAGGATTCCAGGATCATGCCCTGGGATGAAGGAAGGCGCTTAAACCACTGAGCCACCCAGGCGGATTGAACAAGCCTCATACACCTGCTCTCCCTGTCTCTTGGTAGGGTGCCCTCCAGGGAAGAACACGAGAGTGTAGGAGGTACCTCGGTGCCAGCAGGCTGCCTGCAATGTTCATCTGAATCAACAGCCCACACTGGGTAAGGTCGTTTTATGTGTTTTTTTTTATAATAAATTTATTTGTTATTGGTGTTCAATTTACCAACATACAGAATAACACCCAGTGCTCATCATTGAATCAGAATGAAGGGAATTTGTCACATTGGGGTCACAAGTTAGCATGTATATGGCCTTTTAAAAATGCTTTCCAAGTGCTTTTTAATCAATTTTGTCACCCCAACCTCAGAGCAGCCCTGCAGGGTCAGCCAGTGTCATCTGATTTCTTGCATAAGCGAGCTGCTAGGTGGACTTCCTCAGAGCCACCTCGATGCTCCATCTGATTCAGAGGGAAGACCCTCAAGCCACCTGCTCCCATGGTCAGGCATGGGCCATTCTGAAAACCTCCTCTGGGTGAGGGAAAAATATATATATAAGGCCCCTGACATTGCAAAGGGATAGCAATGTTTCATCAGGGCACTGTTGCTCTCTCGCTCTCTCTCTGTTTCTCTCCACTAAAAAGCAATCAGGCCACTTCCAGTTCCACGCAGGACCAGCCTCATGGCCACATGACCCACGCAGTCACACAGGGGCCTCTGGCTCAGAAAAGCCCCAAGTTTGGTTTAATGCTTTGTCATCACAGTCTTGAAATTCTTAATAATGTTTTCCACGGAGCCCCACATGCCTGTTTTTCACTGGGCCCCACACATGTCCTGCCCCACCATCCAAACACGGGCTTTCCCAGGACTTTCCAGCTCCATGTGAGCAACCATCACCTTAAAAGACATTTCGTGCAGAGGCGGGCAGGAGCCAACAATTACAGAGCTGCTGCTTGTCTTGGAACCACCGCATTTCTGATGGAGATCTGCTTGTCTCTTCAGTCCCCCTCTTGCTTCCTTGTTGAAATACGCAAGGGACACAAGAGCGAGAGTGGGGTCCCCTGAGGGCACTGCTTGTAGCGCTAAAGTTACACGACGCTGCCTTTATGCGTTCGTCTTGTGAGAATTCAAAATCTTCATCCAACGTTCAATTATCAGGGAGCTCTCACCTGAATTTCAGCCAAATCTGGCTCTCAGCAAGAATTGGGCAAAAAACAAAACAAAACAAAACAAAAAAAGGCATGGAAATTCACTAAAAAGTGCCCCCAGAATGAATCCGCTTTGAAGATGGGATGGATTAAATCTAGATGAAAAGACAACAGTAAACTCGCATGAGGTACTTGGTGGAGGGACTTGACACATTGTTACATCTATTTTAAGAAGTCATCTTCCAGAATAGGTAAAATAGCCCACATTTCTGAGGTATAGAACATTGCCAGAAATAATATTTGCGATGTGGCGCTGTGTTATCTCTATATTTTGACAGGATTTATGCATATGTGAGAACAGAGTTATAAATACAGGGATGAGCCCATGCCTTGAACAAACTCCAAAGAGAAGAAATTACCAACAATGGTGAGGAAGCCACCCGGGGCTCTGGGACACAACATGAGCAGGGAGGGCTCATCCTGGACAAACGCTAATACTCGCACAGAAGGACGGCTACGGGCATATCTGAGTTCACTCAGGCATTTCTCACAAGTAGAACGTGGAACTTTCAAAATGAGACAATCTGCACAATTCCAAAAGTCTTATTGACCGTACTCATGTCATCAGCTTCCAATGTACTAAAGAGACTTTATTCACTTGGCACTTTTAAAGAAGACATGATAATTTAATAGAACCCAAATATTCATTGATAAGGATGGGAAGATGTCTGACACATTTGAAGCAATCTGTATCACTAAGCGAGGGGCAGAAATCAACTGTAGTATCATCATAGATATGTACCTGTCCCTTGGACATGAAGATGGCTAAATTGTCATGTGGTTCTGAAATTCATGATTTTTTAGACTGAATATCCATTAGTCATGGTCGATATTCCTCAGTCAATGTGTACTGAGACCCTACCTCTTTTTCTTTTTTTTAAAGATTTATTTATTTATTTATTTATTTATTTATTTATTTATGATATATATATATAGAGAGAGAGAGGGAGAGAGGCAGAGACACAGGCAGAGGGAGAAGCAGGCTCCACGCCGGGAGCCCGACATGGGACTCGATCCCGGGACTCCAGGATCGCGCCCTGGGCCAAAGGCAGGCACCAAACTGCTGAGCCACCCAGGGATCCCCTGAGACCCTACTTCTGGAAGCATTGACTCCATGAGGAAGGTTCCCTGAGAACACCCTTCTTCTCCTTTCCAGGCCTGCAACAATGACATTCGTCAAGTGCTTCCATCCGTTTGTACAGTGAATAGACCTTAAGTCAGGTTAATTTTATGTGACTCTGTCTCCCCAACTAGCCTCTAAACTCTTGGAGGGGTGGGGACCACATCTTATTCCTTCACCTAGTACAACGTACAGCATGCAATGGATTCCCCATCAATGTGCATTGAAGGGCATGTGCCAGTGTAGAAGAGCCAGTCTCTGTCTTTCAAAGTTCCCTAATCTAGAAGGCAGAAGGAAACGTGGCCAACAAGATATGTGATTACTGATTATACACGTAGTGGATCTGGCCACTCAAAGTGCTGCCATTCCCTGAGCAAAGGTTTAAAAAATTAAAAAAGTTTTATTTGAGGGGTCCAGAATGCTCTTCTTACTCAAACAGAGCCAGGGTTTGGGGAGTAAGGCAAGAAATGACGGTGGATTGGTGTAAAGTCAAAGTCAAGGAAACCGCCAGGTGAGGCAAAGACTTTGTCAACTGTGATCTCAGTGAGATTTCACGGCAGCCATTCCCTGACGCTCACCTCACCAATCCCTCCTTGTGTTATTGGGATGGGGGTGAGGCTCAGAGAGCACACTTGAACCTCTAGAATCAAAGTGGAAGACCTGGGGGAGGAAGGAATGACTTTGTCAAGATTTCTGTTGCTGCTTTTTTTTTTTTTTTACTCAGGCTAATAAAAAAAAATCCAGGACAATATTGTTTTTCAAGTATTTCACATCCAAGTCCTAAGTGGAACTGGGGCAGGTGTAAAAGAAAGTGGGTTGTATCTAGGATATGACAGAAAGTGAGAAATTTAATAGAATAGGAAATGTGTAAGGGAAACCGACACTGGATTTTCCTCAAGAAGCTCTGTGATTCTGAGCAAGATTTGCCTTCAGGCACTCAGCTCCCTATTTTCAAATGACTACTTCGAATGAAATGACAACAGTGGTCTGCTTCAATTCTCTGAATTCTAAGTAGGACCATGGAAATGACAGTCTTTCTCTAGGTCAGCGGTCTTTGAGCAGGGTGACTACACTCCAGGAAAGGGCAGGGCCACCACGTTCAGCTGCACAGGTTGCGCACAGCACAACCCCAGGGATCACCAGTGATATAGACTATGGAAAAGAATGGCATCTCTGGGGATGTAAGGTGCTTCACTGTCATAACCACGCACAGGGAAGGAAACTTTACAATTTCTTTTTATGTCTCTCTGAGATCAAAGATCAATAGGAACAAAATAAGGTTTTATCAGTAGCTAATAACAGGATTGATACCGACATTGTCATCTGGGTGAGTGGGAAAGAATGGGAATCCCACGACTCTTGACTTGCTCTCAGAATATCACCGTGTGCTGTGCGGCAGTTGCTTGAGCTCTGGGAGGGCGATTTATGGATCATCGATGATCCATAAATCCATTTATCGATTTATGGATCTACCTTTAGGTGAACTTGTCTTACATAGTGACCTGCCACAACATGGGGGAACCTTGAGGATATCATCCTGACTATACTCAGCCAGGCACAAAAGGACAAATACTGTCTGAGTGCACATATACGAGGTCCCTGGAGTAGTCAGATGCATAGGGACAACGAGTTGAAAAGCGGTCACCAGGCGAGGGGAAGAGGGAGGGCACTTGTTGTTTAATAGGTATAGAATTCCAGTTTTTTGTCTTTGTTTGGTTTTGTTTTAGAATTCCAGTTTGACAAGATGAAACAGTTCTGCAGGGCTATTTCATAATAAGGTAAAAGAACTGAACATTGCTGAGTTATATACTTAAAAATGGGTAAGATGGCAAATTTGATGATATGCGTTTTACCCCAATTTTTAAACATTGTGCATACAATTTCACAGATTGAAAAGAATGCTAACGCCGTCAGCAAAAGTAACAAGGAAGCACGGAGGGCACCAACCCCCCCTGCGACTGCTAGAGTATCTTCACGAGCACCCATGCGAGCTCCGAACCCACGGCCATCAGATTAGGCTGGAGAAGCGCAGCTACCGAACCTGCTGGACCAATTCATGGCATCGGGGATTTCTCTGCAGATCAAACAACTGTCGGGAAATGTGAAAAAGAAAAGCACAGGTACACTGTGTCATTTTGCCAAGCTCGGGAAAAGAAAAGTGATGCTTCCCTAATAATCCCTGATGAAAGAGGGATGTTACTTAATAAGGAAATTATATATGTTAGAATCTTCCATGAAAAAAAAAAAAAAAAAGAATCTTCCATGTAAAGACAGGTATGGGGACCCTGGCGGGCTCAGTCGGCGGAGCGTGTGACTGATTCTTGATCTCAGGGTTGTGATTCAAGCTCCCTGTCAGGCAGACAGATTGCTTAAGGATTAAAATAATAATAATAAAATAAGATAAAAACAGATGTAATATATTAATTAATTTTTAAATAGTTAGACTTAGTACCTGATGGACATAAAAGTATATTGGCAAAAAAAAAATTAAAAATCTTGAGGATAAAGACATTTCCTTGTTACATTTTACTGTCTTGCTTGGTTAAGACAAACGTTAATGAGTATTGTCAACCCCCGGGGTCCTCTTTTCAGGCACTGTATAAAATTAAAATAACCGATCACTTTGTTAGAACCTCGGCCAAGCCACAGGTGTGAGGTTATGAGGACAGATGACCATTTCCTTCGTCCTGCTGCTCCTCCACAGTTTGGGATTGTGATAGTGGGGAAAGCATAATCTCAAGCCAATCCAGCTACAACCTCAGCTATCAAACAGCTTTCAAATAGTCAGAAACAAATATTTAAAAACTAACATTCAAAAGACACTCTAGACCATTGGGTGAAGGATCAAAATACGGAGGACTTGAGATACTTCCGTCTTGGCAAAGCCCTGACTCTCCTCAGACTGGGAGCAGAGACCTTCCAGGAAAAAGGATTCTCCTGTTCTCTATTCTAGTTCCATTGTGATATGAAAATTGCCTCATTTCAATACTTCTTATCAATTCACACTTTTTGGCTTCTTTTCCCTTAGATGTTCTGCAGAGGAGTTTTTTTCAATTTGTGGGTGATTACCTTCCTGCTTTATGATTCTAATTTGTCTTCCTTTTATTTATAAGGTGGCAGTTTAAGAGTAAAATGTAAAATAATGGCATTTAGTGGGTGATTGATTTTTCCACCGGCAATGTTATAAATATGGCCAAGCGTTTCCCTTTCAGGGATGGAATGAGAAGTAATTCAGTGAGATTCCGAAGCATAAATTTCGGGCTATTTGCAAGGCACTAACAATATTCAAGCAGATTGATGCCTGGAATGTGTACCTTACGCTGAATTGTTCATGTAAAACAGCCCAGAAATGGATGTAGGATTTATAGGTTTGGGCCACTGGCAGGTGTGGCAAGCTTGCTTGGCTTAATGGCACAAAACAATGATCTGTAGAACATTCTCATATCCATGCTCGAAAGGCACCTGTACCAAACAGAATGGAAAATATTTCCTCCTCATTACTTAGACCTCACTTCGTTCCAAGGATCGGATGAAGAATGGCAAACAGTGGATACCTGGGGGTGTTAGGAATATAGAGTCAGAGCCTGCTGGGCTGCATGGGGGCACAGTCACACAATTCAGTGTCTGACTTCCCAGGAGAACACAGGCAAATGCATCTTTCTGTGTATGAATTGTTGTATATTCCTATTTTAAATACCAATTAACTAAAAATATTTAAATATGCAACCATAAGTTACAACACTTGGTTAATTACTATAAACATCAATGGCTAATTTTTCGATATGAATTAAAATATTCGAATATATGCAATTTCGTTTCCTGTGTGAGAGATCCATTCTGCCTCCAACAATATGCCCGGATTTGCAGGCTGGTGGACCGTGATTCGGCACCAGAAGTTATCTCACTAAAGATCTGCTCAGGCTCCCTCTGATCCCCCCCTAAGCACAGTCAAATTGGTTTTCTATTTCAATACAGCAAACCGTTTTGTAGGGCATTCACGGGCTCTGCCTCTCTGGCTATGGCTCCTTTTGTTTGAATTTCATAGAGCTTATCTGAAGTGAAATAGTCCCAGTGGAGACTACCCCCCAACTATAGGATATTAGAATTCTCTGTCCCTCCTTCTGCTCCCTTGGTTTCCTTGACATTTTTCCAAATGTCAAGAGTTCTTTCTGTCCAGATTCTCTCCAGTTTCTCTTATTTCTTTGCCTGTCCTGAAAGCATATAAATGTATCCTTTCCAACTTAAAAGATTCAAATGACAAACCCAGATTTCAAACCTAGAGTAAAAAAAAAAAAAAAAAAAAAAAAAAAAAGATAGAACTTTACTTCTCCAAACCTGTCTGGACCCCAAATCTCAACATTTAGAAAAGAGGGTGTCAGGTCTGTTGGTCACTTTAACCGATAAACTCACACCCCGAAATCCATTTATTCATCCAGTAAGGGGGCATTACCAAGTGCCAGACCAGGAGCCAGGTCCTGGGGACAGTGTAAAGTTGTTCCTATCCTCAGGAAGCTTATGGTCCAGGTGGGATAATCCCAATAAATAAAATGCAACCCGTAGTACTTGTTAGGGTCTGGACGTTTGTGTTTCTTCAAAATTCATGTGCTGAGATCCTAACCCGCAAGCTGAAGGCATTGAGCCTTTGGGAAGCGATTAGGCCATGTTGGGGGGCGCTCCATGAATGAGACTCGTGACCTCGCATAAGAGACCCCAAGGGAAGAGACCCCAGAGATCCCTGTCCCTTCTTCCACCATGTGAGGACTCAGAAAGGAGACAGGTGTCTATGAACCAGGAGGAAGGTTCTCACCCGACCAACCCAGCTCCCTGATCTCGGATTTACAGCTTTCAGAGCCGTGAGCAATAAATTTCCAAGGTTTATAAGGCACGCACGCAATCTGTGGCACTTTCTTACAGTAGCCCAAACAGATGAAGACAATAGCATGAGCTTTGACGCTGTGTCTTAGAAAACCATCAGCCAAATATAACATAAATCAGTGCAAATTAAAGTCCTTCTTTCTGCCCCCTCCAGCAAGAAGCCCGTTCTAGAAAGCCATTCTAAATTAGTGAAAAGCCCCGGGCTTGAGCTTATGATATTATTCAGGGGTTCAAGTAGCACCATGCACCCAGTACACCGAGGACAGAGGACCAAAGACAAATGGTGAACACCTTCCTCCTGTGACAACACCTCTAATGAAAAACCGAGGTAAAAATTATAATTAAAAAAAATAATAATGCAAACAACGTATTCATCATAAATTCAAGGCACTTCCCCTGACAGAAAATTGTATTTCCTTTTCATCTCGATCACACTATTCAACTGAACCCTTAATAAAACCGAGTGTGAGTCATTTCTTCAATTTTTCTTTCTGAAAAAAAAAATACATCTTGCATTCTGTCATTCTTAGAATTCTAAAGAGGAAAACAGTGAGGCTTCTTAATCACACGTCATTTGTTAATGAAATGCAGGATCGGGGGAATGAGTTTTATGGCAATCCATTACAATCATCAGCCCAGCAAACACATTTCCAGGCTGAACTGTGACCTCTTCCCACTCCAGAAAACTTGAACTTAGAACCCAAGTTGAAACTGGTATCTTTCTAGACCTAATATCCCCAGTGAGAGGAGAGAAAGAGTGCCTACCCTGCTGTGATCCAGCAAAACCATGTGGATCTTTCTGGATCTTTCTGTGTCCCTGCTGCTGGTACCCGCCCCCCCAAATGAGGTTAACATTACAGAAAAAAACTGAATTGCCATTTGGCCTTCTGTTGCTAGGCCTCCGGGGCCAATTTTAAAATCCATTTTATGCAAGTACCCCCAGCATCTGTGCTTAACTGGTCTAAACCACACGGTTCTCTGCAAACCCGATCATCTGTCCGTGAGCATTTGCTGTAGCTCACCATGACGTCATATGAGGCACACGACTATGATAAATCTCATTCCAGTTCTGTTTCCTACTATTTGTCTCAGCAGTGGGTTACCCTGATGGCTGACCAGGTAAGTCCCAAGCAAGTGTCCTATGATATTTTTTAACCAACAGCTACTTTTGAAAAAAAAAAAAAAAAATCCCGTCCTTTCTATGACCCACCTCAGGATTTAAGTGAGCTTACCCTCCCCTTGCAAATCTCTCTCCAGACAATGTTGTTCACTGTCCTCTTCCTTCTTTAGAGATTTGCTGCAGAGCCAGTAGCTTCTGATTCTGTGCTAAGGACAGGCATGTGGGTCTAAAGATTTGCCCTTAAATGTCCTCAGTGTGTTCCCACCATGCCTCTGAGAGGCATGATCCTTTTGTCGGCAGTATCTGGATGAAAGAAAGGCTCATAGCTCTGGTGCCAAGTTGCAACATCCCATCCAAGCTTATGCAAGAAAAGAGTGGAGACGGGAGGATGCCTTCTCAAAGGGGTCCCGGGTCTAATTAATAACTGTCAACTGATGCATTATGCAACGGGAGCTCTCCCCACCCCCTGCAAATAGGGTGAGGGTGGGTGTCATTTTTTAAATTGCTTCTCCAAATGTTTGCCTTAATGGCATTAAAATCTTGCTCCTGGCCCTTCTAAATAAGTTCTTTTGAAGAGCAACTTAAAAATGCAAACCTGCATGGGAAAAATGGGATTGACTGTTATTGTTCATTGGACTCCTGTATGGTGGCTCAAAAGAGGTCTTTTTCTTTTCCTGTGTGGGGGTCCAGTTGAAGAGAGAAGGGAATGACTTTGTACACTTCAACCTTGGTGGCTAGGATTTCTAAGGCAGCTAATACACCTTACCCTGCACTTAGATTCCTATTAAATTATCTCCAGGCCCATCTGACATACTCTAATCCTGAAATGTAAATGAGACACCCCCACAAACCACCTCCACTCTCTCGGTGCCCTAAAATTGGACTTGACTTTCCTTGCTTTACTTGAGCTGCTCTTTTCAATCACCTCATGCCCCCTCCACCAAAAGCATTGTCACAGGGGATGGAGAAGATACTGTGTCGTGGCGTCATCCAGTTGAAAGCCAGCTCAGTCCCCGGGGCTGTACCCCTGTGCCCACCTGGGGAGCACATGGCCCTTTGGGAGCCTCTCCCCCCAGCCCAGCTCCAGCACAGCCCAAGGGAGCAGCTGTAAGCTCAGCGAGCCCTAAACCCTGCCAGCTGGAGCAGGCCCTGTTTGCCCACCAGACTCAAACAAATCCCGAAGTCAGAGGAAAGCCTGATAAAATCCATTGCTTCGGCCCTCTGCAGTCATTAGTTACATGAGTAAGTAAACGATCATCTGAAATCCATCCCTGCCTGAGAGCTATTAAAACAAGAAACCACATGTAATTCATCCAACTAAGGAAAGGCTTTGGGGTGGGGAGAGGTTCAGTTCTCTACCCAGAAAGGAGCTTCTGTTCAACTTTATTAAATGTTTTAAGCAGATTTAAGTTTTAGTGAAAGGACAAATTCCCACCCTCTGAGGGACACACAACCGGAAACTTGGGGACCAGCCAGAGAGCTGGTCACCCAGCTGGTGGCCAGAAGACTGGCGCTGCAGGTGATTGATTGAGGGGGGCCTGGGTGCAGGAGGGACAGGAGGGGCAAAGGTGGAGGAGGGAGCTGGAAGCGGTGTGGTGGGGGCACAGGGCGGCAAAGGAGCCAGATGTGCATCCTGAAGGATGTTCTCAGCACCACAGGAAGCCCTTGCAGTGGCCTGCTAGGGTCTGAGGGAATGGGGAACAGGTCGGGGGGGGGGGGGGGGGGAGAGATGGGGCAGGGCGCAGCTGCACAGCTGCCCTAATTTCACGTTTGGCAGAAACGAGGTTGTGACCCTAATCATGGGCTGAGCTCTGGGACGTTTGCTCTCTCCCTGGGGACCCACAGTTAGGTGAACACCTCGGAGGTGAGGCATTCTGGAGAGCTCATGTGTGTGATACCGGCCACCGCCCCGGCTGGAGATGGGGTGACAGCCCGAGGGGAGCCAGCAGGAGCCCCACCACTCCAGAAAAACCCAGGGTAGCTAAATGTGGAAGAAGGGCCCCGGGGGCTCTACTGTGTCCTGACTCCTTCTCTATGAGACTGTTAATTTGTATATTTACAGACCTCCAACCCCAAAGCCTGCGCTTCTCGTGGTGAACAGGGTGAGCTGCCACAGGGTAGAGGCCCCCGAAGTCTCGTGGGCTCCAGCAGAAAGCCCAGGGGCCTGGTCCTTCTTGCCCCGTCTCTGCTTCAGGCCCAAGCTGCTTTTCCTCCTCCTCCTCCCCCTCCTCCTTCTCTGGCACCCAAGGCTCAGAGACCTCCATGTGCTCTCGGACCCTGAGATCACTGGGCGGCCGGCTGCCAGCCCCACAGCCTGAGTCCTGCCCTTCACCAGCCACCCACATGGAACCAGCTCACCTTGAACTTCAGTGTGCCTCAGTTTCCCCATCTGTCAACTGGGAATAACACTAGCACCTACCTCACAGCACTTGGGAAGGCAAATGAGACAACACAAGTGGAGCGCGGGGCCGCAGAGCTGAGGGCCGAGAACAGGCAAGCTCGGGGTGTTACTGGAGCCCCCCCAGCCTTCTCGGTGGGTGGCGGGGAGGCTTCCAGCCCTCCCATCTTCCTCCCGCACTCCCTCACCCTCACTCGAACCCCTGGCTCCGTCCCAAGCCCCATCCCTAAACCCTACATTCTTGGCCCCCTCCTTCCTGTCCTGTGTATGTCAAAAGTCACCCATCAGAGAGAGAGAAACGCAGTGAAGGTGCATCTTATTTCTGAAGTTAATTTTACTCTAGACTTCCAAAAAAAAGGATCCCCCATCTGTCAAAAAAAAAAAAAAAAAAGACAGAGAAGATAAAAGGTCTTTAAAAGTCATTATTTACGTGCCGACCAAAAAAGACATGAAAATGGATTTGTCCCAATTACTGAGCTGAGTTAGGGGGTGGTTTGTACACCAACCCCAAACCTGCTTCATTTAAAAGAAAGCAAGAGAACATGATTGTCTTAAAATAAAATGAGCTCTCAGTTTGCCCCAGCAAGGTATCTTCTATATGAACATATTCAGAGAAGGGACTTGCAGCCGAGCGTTGTCGCTGCTCTCCTGTCCAAGCGTCTTCCAGGCCGAGCCGCGCACACAGGGCTGGCACGGTTCACACCATTTGCCCCTTTCGCCAGTGCCCTGATGAACTGCAGGTAGAGTTTGGGCCGCGAGATCCTGCCCCCGCTTCTCTCCCAGGGCTGACTGTCACCAGCGGGCCTGCCTGCCAACCTGCTGCCAGGGCCCCCGAAGCGGACACGTGAGGACAAGCGGGAAGCAGTGCAAACCTCCCAAGACACTGAGCCAATCGGTTTCTCTCCGGAGGTCTCAAACCCAGAGCACTTTCCAAAGTCCCAATGACATTGGAAGCAGACAGTTAATCCCCTTTCTCTTTCTAAGGCAGATTTCTAAAAGTTGCAGACTTAACCTGTCAGGTGTCTGCACCTGCTGTGCCAGCCAAGCTGTCGAGAGTGTCAACCCTCAGAGAAAATAGTTACGGGGCTGATCTGCTCTTCATCACCACTCGGAAACCCTTCACATTTTTTTTCCCCAAGCCCAACTGTGGCCAGGTCCCTTCTCACCCCAAGTGTCCGTCTGCAAGCAGCAGCGCCACTCACCTCACTCATGTTGCTCTGACACTGCAGCTCCGGGATCCCTGTGCTCGGCACCGTGCTCAGCACCCAAACCGCTGCTCAGGGGTGGCTCTTCCACCGGTCCTGGCTTTTCTCTTAAAAAGGGCTGCCCGGTGGCATCATGCCTCCCGTAAGCCAATGAGATTCATTCACCTGTCCGCACGCCGCGCGGGCATCTGAGAGCACGAGGTGCCACCTAGCGGAAGGCAGCAGGAAGCTGCTGGCTCTCTGCTCCAGATTCCACCAGGGACAGAGACTGAAAGGCTAGATATTTTTCTTTTTAATTTTTTTTTTGAAAGGTCAAAGTCAGAGGTACAGAGATCCCCCACGGGTTGGCCATTGTTTATTAGTTCAAGGGCGCAGGATTTAGATTCGTGTTCCATATCAATGGAAAGAAGGTTTGTTTTTTTGAAGCAAGGCCAGTTCTGGGAACAGCAGCCCGAGCTCTCCTCCCGGCTGGTTTTCCCAAGAGCTGCAGCCTCCTCCCCTGTTCTTCATGGCACAAATCTCAGGCTTTCAGGGGAACATTTTCCACTGTCCCCCACCCTGCCCCCAAATCTGCTAGGCTGCTTGTACCCCGGGAACTTCCTCCCTTGGCGGTAGGGCATCGGAGGTCTGGGACATGGGCTTGGAGAGCCCCACTGTAATGAGACAGAAGGGCCCCAGCCCTATCTGTGACGTCACAACCTCACCAGCAGCAGGAAGAGGATGTGGGCTGGACCCTGGAACCTGCCAGCGGTTTCATTGCTGCAGCCAGTGCTGTCTCTCTGTAAAGAGGTCTGGTCCTTTCACCTGGACTAAGGAGACGCTGAAGGGTTTTCCCAGCAGCCAAGTGAAGCCTTGACTTTCACAGCCGGGATCGTGATCGATGCAGAGAATGAGGTACATGTCACTGCCCATCTGCTTGGCCCAAGGATGGTCAGGACGCCCTTCTACATCTCACCAGCTTCAGCTCGGTGCCAGGTTCAAGCAGGAGCCTCAGCTGGAGAACGGTGAGGCCCCATCCTGGCTACTACAAACGATGACTGACAACTCCTCAAAGGACCTACCGGAGATATAAACATATCCAAGTGACAGCTATCAAGTAGCTCACATGGATAAACACATGAGAAAGTGGGTAGTTGCTACTCAGATGCCCCCCTGGGGGGCCTCACCCATGACTCCACGTGGGGAGACTCAGTCAACAGCTGTGTGACAAACCAACGCTAAGCTCAGACGCAACTCTCATTCCTTCCGTTGGCTTCTATCCAGCCACTGCTATGGTGGCTTCTCCTTTCAACTCCTTTCTTGGGTCTACCTCATGAGTGGAAGGCCATATATCCCCAAATTGGTACCAGCGAGTACAGGCTGCCCATGGAGGGGCCCCTGGTCTCTGCTTGCACACATGAGCAAGCACCAACACGAGGCAGCCAGAAGCATAAGACTCCTAAGACTTGTGGGAACCAATCGTCCTAATTTATAGCCACTTTACATGGGAATGTCTCTAGAGAAATATTCCTTTCAATGGAAGGATAGATGTATTCGTTATAATATTTCACAGAAAAACAGAAATTGAATATATATATATTGAATATATATTGAATTGAATATTTATTTATTTATTTATTTATTTATTATTAATTTATTTATTTATTAATCAGACCAGAGGAAGGGGAGCAGGGTTCACTTCTCTGTGTGAAGAGCAAAACAACTCCTTTCTCAGCAAAAGCCTGCCTAGTTGGGGATTTTGAGCATCCAGTTGAGCACACAACTGCTTTTAGAGATGAGGTCGTAAAAGAGGTACATAAGCTAAAATGAGATCATATGGGTGGACCCTAATCCAATAGGACTGGCACAGATTAATAGATTAGGACACAGACCTATGACAGAAGGACGACCCTGTGAAGACACAGGGAGAGGATGGCCATCTACAAGCCAAGGAGAAAGGCCTTGGAAGAAACCAAACCTTGATCTTCCAGCTTCCAGCCTCCAGAACTGTGAGAGAATTAATTTCCATTGTTTGAACCACCTGGCATGAGGCACTTAATTATGGTGACCCCAGCAAACTAATACAGGTGCCATAGCAAGTGCCAAAGAAGACTTTTAGGGGAAGCATAGAAAGATCTTAAAGCAAATGTGATTAGTATCTGCCATGTGACATGCAACTAACCCCGTTAATTTCCCCAGGATACTTTTTATAACACCATTATCTGCTATTAATGAGTCAGGGAGCTATCTGCCTCAAACACAAAGCAAAGGTGAGCATGGCCACAGAGAGAGAACTGAGCAGCCATGGGAACTCAGTACCCTTAGGTTACACGGGATGCATCTGGGGGTGCATGCCACATAGTTCTGGTTCCATGTCTGCTTGGGAGCCAGCTGCATGGACACCAGGGTACTGGGTGTTACTCCCATAATTTCTCAGAAGGTGGGCCTGTGGTACACAGCTCCCAGCCCCATCCCTCATCCTGGGGGAGTGGTGCCCCCACAAGACCAGCCATCAGGTCAAGGATTGCAAGGACGCCCTGAACCTCATCTTGGGATCCCAAGGGACAAGGATGATAAGTGGACAAAGATGGTAAACCTTTTCAGTTGGTTCTGATAAGCAGTCAAGTTTGAGAGTCGTTGCTTGAACAGCGATAAAACACACACACACATACACACCTCACTCACTCCTTCCAAGCTTTCCAGGCCTCCTCCTGACTCCTGCCGATTCTCCTTTCTCTAGCTCCTTTTAGAATCCGTGTGGCCCTATCATATGACTCATAGCACCCAAACACTCTATTATATGGTAGATGGAGTCATGAACCAGAAGCTTAGGACTTGAGTCCTTGATATGAACTATGGTTTTCCATGTGACCTTGGCAAAGCCTTTCCATTCCTCAGTATCTCATCTCCTCTGCTGGTGATATAGAAATAGTAAAATCTTGCATCTGCCAGCCTAAGCAAGAATATACACAACAAATATATTGAGCTGAGAAATAAATTTTGAAAGAACTTCAGGAGAATTAGATCTATAGCTTCATATATTAGATGCTGGGGAATACTTCAACCTTGCTGAATTAAGATACAGACATGGGGTTCTATAATTTATGAAAAAAATATATGTAATGTGGATAGATTATTTTCAACTTCTTGGGGATGTGATCCTGCCCAAAGGTGCAGACATGAGCCAAGCAATCTTTCAAAATCCTCCTTTAGGGTTATTTATAGGGCCACTATATATTGATGACCTGAGGCTTTTCATCAGACTTTTATACCAAATGCATCATTTACCTATAATTTCAGGGGATGTGGAGGCTTTTTAAAAATTCACCTCCTGCTGCATTTTCCCATCTTTGCTTCTCTAATGCTTCATGAGCTGCCATGTGCATGCACAGCTCAGGCCTCATCCCTGAACTTCGAAGGTTTGGCCCAAGGGAGGATGTGGTCCTTCTCCCAGGATGGAGTCTTCATGACCCAACATCAGTGGCTAGACCCTGCCTCCCTTCTGCCTTCACTGTCGCCCTTCAGAAGACCCCTGAAGTCCCTGGGCAGCCCTACCCCAAAGGCTCAGCATTCCTCACCCTAAAGGGTGGACCTAATAATTTCCTGCCTCTGATTCCCCACCCTGCTTCCTACTGCCTTTAATTAATTAATTTTAATCCCCTTTACAGATTCTAGCTCTCTGACAACCTCTGGATGCCACGTGGCCCAGAGCCAGGAAGCCACTCTACAGATGTAGAAATGTAACATGATTCTAGAGACCTCTCCCAGTAGCATCTGTTTATTCCAATGACTGATTCAGGTGTGAGCTGGCTTGCACAAGGCTTGCCTCTCCCCTCTTGGACTTTAAGGCTCATGAAAGAGGGTGAGGCCATCCCATCCTGTTCTCTCCCCCATCTCCTGTGTGGGCACCACGTTAGCTCTCAAAACCACTTCCAAACAAGAAAGTTTCCTACCGGCCACCGAGTGTGGAGGCTGCTGTATAAGGAAAACTCTTTGTCTTTTTTCTATTTAAAAAAAAAAAAAAGCCAACGTAGAAGAATTTTCTCTTTTAAAAATGAGAAAAAAGGATATTTCAACAATCTCCAGGTAGTCGGATTTTAAACCAGCTTTTTAAAAGAACTTTTAAAATTTTGGGAAAAATAGACCTATTTTAAACCTAGATGACTGTGTTTTGTTGACTTTTTTAAGGAGAAAATAGATTAACAGAAATATTAGGCTATGGCCTCTCAGGGTTTTAGCAAATAAGATTATACAGCTGCTGTTCTGCGGCCGCCTCTTCATTCCCATCCCACACACGTGTTTCCCCCATTTCTTCCGTCACCCTTAACTGGGTACTCTGCATAACAGATGTGTACGTTTTATTACTTCTCAGAGGTATTGAAAATTCGTTTTTCTCGAGTGCTCTCTCTCCTCCCCCTCCATGTCTCACACTCTCCTAAAACAGCGTGCAATTTCCATCCCATCTTGGCACTCTGTGAGGTCACCTTTTCTTTAAAAACTCACCAGGCACTAGAAGAGAAGAGAGAATGGTGTGGGAGATGGACACGGGCAGGTCCAATCTCTCTGCCATGGTTCTGGGCACCTGTCTCGTCTCATCTTCCAACGTCAAATGCTACAGTCTCACCAGAAGCTGCTACTGTTCTGTAGGTTTAAATTACTCCCTGTTTATGGATGGAAAGGTCATCTTAGAATCTGCAGTCCCTTTTAGCTCAATTAAAGGTCCAAGGCTGTCCTGGGGATAAGGTCTGCCTAGAGAGCTTCCAGAGCCACGTGTCACCCTCTGCAGATCCCCCTTTTGATGAAAAGGTCAGCAGTGTTTGCATTCAGAGTCTCGGACGCCTCAATTCCAGACCCATCGCTGAAGGGCTCTCCGCTCTCAGCAGCCTTGATAGCTCTCAGAATTTTGCTTTATTGAGATTTTAATTATTTCCCCTATGCTTACTCCCTACACGGGTGAACTCCAATTCACTCTTCAGCAACTCCTCCCAAAATTTCAAATCAATGATTCTGCAAAGCCAGACTGGTATTATAGGCTGATAATGCCTCTCCAAATTCACACCTCAAAGTGCTAACCCCCCAGTGTGACCATATGGGGGGATGGGGCCTTTAATGAAGTTATTGAAGTTCAATGAGGCCCTAAGGGTGGGACCCTACTCCAATAGGGCTGGTACTTTTATAAAAAGAGGAGACACTAGGGATACACGTCCAAGAGAAAAAGCCATGTGAGGATACGGGGAGTAAGCAGCATCTACAAGCCAAGGAGAGAGGCCCCAGAGGAAACCAGCCCAGGAAAAAAACATTATAAGGACAATGGAATGTCTTCGGCTTCCATTACTTGAGCTGTTGCTGGGGGAAAATAAGGCAAGGCTGAGAGTGATTAGGAACTAAAGACTAAGTGTGAAACCCAGGCCCTCTTGAGCAACATGCAGAAATTTTCATGTCTTATGGCTGCAGCAGAAAAAGCTGAAGAACAGACCCAAGACTGACCATATGTTGCCAAATCCCAGAGAAGGCAATTTCTCCTAATCGATGCCAAAGCCAGGGTCTGGTTGGGAGGGGAAAAGATCCTAAGTCATGGTAGATGCACATGAATATCTTGAAGTCCCAGATCCCTTGGATCATTCCAGGCCTACAGAACTGACCTCCTCCTACCTGCTGAAGGCTGGGTGCACTCAGTACTTGAAGATGGTACAGAGGCTTCCGTCTTGCAGGACACTGCATGCCTATCCCAGATCTGCCCACCTCCCCTCCTGATTGTCAGATTCATACTTACGTTTGAATCATTGTAAAAGCTGGCACAAGCGTCAAGCCTGGTAAGGGAAGACCCCAAAGGAGCTACAGGGCTTGGCCAACATGTACTGGCAGAACCCAGCCCAACCATGTAGCTGGGTTCCGAGTGTTGGATCCAGGATGAAAGCCACAGGTGGGGGGCAGAAAATAAAGTTGGACAAGAGAAAGTTTCTTGATAATGGGAAACCTACCTATGCCATAACACTTTCCAGGCAAGACCCCAAGAGATGGTTCCAATAAGCTGCTAGGATTGCTTTGGAACCTTGCAGGAAGTGGTGGTTCACAGATTGAAGTAGAAATGCCAGAATTGCTATGGTAAAAAAAAAAAGTGGAAGAGGGGATCAAAAGGCTCAGAGATGAGGCCATGCTAGAGTGGATATACCATGTAATTCTGAACAAACACGCAATGAGGACATTGCCTTCACCAAAGCAACAAGGAATGTGCTGATGAGAGGGACGACAGCATCACTGAGTGGCTCAGTGGTTCTATCCTTCTCAAGCCAGGATTGGTGGAAGGGAAAGCCAATACAGAATCAGGCTTCCTGATAGCAACAGGGATCCAGAAATAATAGATAACAAGTGGCAACACTCAATCATTGAAAGCATGTGGGTGCAATAATCAAAATGAATGGAAAAGTCTGAGGGCAGCCAGTGGGCTTGACTCACAGAGCACTGTGTTGATATTAATAGAACACATATCCATAGAGGGGCATCAAAAGGGAGGGCCTTGCTCAGTCTATACTAGTGGTTCTCAAAGGGGGGTAAGGGCACCCCCCACACACCCAAGGAACACTGGCAATGTCTGCAGACATTTCGGGATATAGCAGCTGGGAGGAAATATTTGTGATTGGGTCAGGGATAGTCTTACAACACCTAGTATACAGAGACCAGAGTTGTTGCTAAATTTCCTACAATATTATGAACAGTCTCCTGCAACAAAGAATCACCTGGGAGAAAATGTGCTGAGGATGAGAAACCTGAATCTATATAAACACATCTAGATGAGGATCTACACAATTCTGCACGAGAAACGGAAGGTGAATAATCAAGAGGCTGAGGGCAGACATCCCAATAAAAAAGTCAGGATTCCTTGCCCAGTTTTCAATCTGAACCAGCTTTCAGGCTCAGAAGCAATCACGTGAAAAGGTGGCCAGGTCTCCCGAGAAAAGGACCCACCAACATCATAGCCGTAGGGTATAGTGCTAATCATCCCAGTTATTCCTCAGAAGGGTCCATGGCCATTTTCTTGAGTGACTGTACTATGAAAAAGAGAATCTCTGGAAATTTTAAGGACTATCAAATACAGGTGCAAGTGGAAACTAGGAACTCAAAGCACCAGCCTCTCTGCCTGAGTGGGAGTATAAGGAAGCTGACTGTACATGGATCCTGGCATAGATGCAACCCAGAGTGGGTCCACCGGAAATAGACATATTGGGCGGAATTGCCACAACGGATCCATGGCCTGTGGCGCAAGAGCTTCCTTTGTGGGGAAAGCCAAGTAAAAGCTCTGATGCTATTCCCACCTCAGCCAAGATGATCATAGAAGACAATATCACATTCCGATGGAATAGCAGAGGTCAGTGCCACCCTTAAAGAGTGAAAGGGTGGCACGTTGGTGGCTTCCAATTTATCTTTACTTAGTTCACCAGTCTGGTCACTACAGAAGCCAGACAGACCCTGGAAGATGTCAGTAGAGTTGCACAATCCCAACCAGCTAAGACCAAGGTTGCAACTATTGTGCCAGACATGATATCTCTACCAGAGGAGATTAATGTAGCCTCAGGTTGATGGTATGTGGTCATTGATCTGGCAAATGTGTCCTCTTCCTTCTTTTTTTTTATTTTTTTTTAATTTTTTTAATTTATTTTTTATTGGTGTTCAATTTACTAACATACAGAATAACCCCCAGTGTCCGTCACCCATTCACTCCCACCCCCCGCCCTCCTCCCCTTCTACCACCCCTAGTTCGTTTCCCAGAGTTAGCAGTCTTTACGTTCTGTCTCCCTTTCTGATATTTCCCACACATTTCTTCTCCCTTCCCTTATATTCCCTTTCACTATTATTTATATTCTCATTCATTGATAAAGGGCTGGAGTAGATAGACCTTGGAAGTCAGAAAAGCACAAGGAGGGCATTGCTTTTAACCAGGGGGCGCCAGGGAGACTAAGGTTTGCAAGACCTGCGGGAAGAGAGGTTACTGCAGTGAGAGCACCCCAGAAGGTTCCCCTGTGCCTTTGACTGAATACTGATCTGTGCAAAAGGTACTCTCTGAAGCCAAAGTGGAGGAAACTTCTCAATGCTGGCGAAAGGGCCCCTGGACAATTCCCGGAGATCCCACGGAATTGGCAATCATTCCTGTCGGGATCATTCCTGGAGCCACCTTTAAAATATACAGGTGTTGGACTGAAGCCTTGTCTTAGGAACAGAGCTCAGTTAGTCCCAGAATGAAGGCTGCTCTTGGCTCGCCACAGCAGAGCCTAACACCAAGCCTCAAAAGACTCAAAGTGACCCACAGTTTACTTAATTATAGGCCAGGAAAACAGTCCAACACTCTTTAAAAGAATACGGTCAAATCTAGCGCCCCACAATATGGCATTCATAATGTTGGGCCTCCAAAAATTGCCAGGCATCCAAAAAAGCAGGAAAATATGATCTGTTCATTTCATGTAAACGAAATGCAGAGATGATGGAGTTGGTAATGTCTCTTTTATAAATCCCCAGTCTATGATCTGTATTCAGGATTCTGCAAACCACATTTCAGGTTGGCCAGCCTTTCTGGACCAGCCAAGAGAGAGCAGGGTAGGTCAGGATTCTGCAAGGCTGGAGGAGGAAGGAGGAGGAAGGACCAGTGTGTTCCTTCCTGTTTTCTTCTTGTTCCTTCCTGTTTGATCCCCATTCCCATTGGTGGCAGTGCTTCTTACCTTGAGAGGGGCACTTCCTCTGGATCTAGTTTATGGTTTTCCCAAAATTTGCAGGATCAGCCTCACCACACTCCCCACAGACACACCAGAGGTCTGAACTTCAGCTCCCAGAGGTCCTTCCTTTAAGCTTCTGAATTTTAATAATCTCCAATTTTTCCCTTTGTTCCCCAGGCCCCGGGGAGGAGGGGGATAGCCGCCTTCAACTGCCACTTCTGTGACACCTCTTTTTGCCCCTTTGGTCAGCCATTTAGCAGTTTTATAGCTCATTATTAACTGTTCTATGAACTCTCATCTGGACAAAAACCAGTGTGGTTTCTGCCTCCTAATGACCCTACCTCCCTAGACCCTGATGTAGGTGCCTTATTACATTTCATTCTCACAAAATTGAACAAGATAGGCAATTTTATTAATCTTGTTTTTTCAAAGAACATGCAGTTCAGAGAAGTTAGTAATTTGCCCCAAGTCCCACCGCTAGTAACTGTGAAGTCTTATTTTTAGAAAGAAGCAGTCTGGCTGCAAAATTTGTGTGCTTGACTGCATGGCAGCATGTCTGATAATATGCTTGGACTCACTGATATCAAAGGAACTGTCCATTCAGAGACTATAGAGGGACTAGTAGCGTTCATAAAGATCAGTGTCAGTCCGTGATCTCATGAGTGTCCCAGAAAAGGCTACGCGGGTCCTACTGAAGGAAATGAGTCTCGCATCTCACTGTCTACGCGAGAATCTCCAAGTGATCTGGAAATTAAAATACCAGAGAAATGGGTAATGTAGCTATTGTTACCCACAGTATTGACTTCCAGGTCCCTGAATTCAGACAGTCCCAACTCTTTTCCCTTAATAAAAATAGTTTGTATGGTGATCAAACTTTAAAATTTGATCCTGGTGAGGCACCTGGGTGGCTCAGCGGTTGAGCATCTGCCTTTGGCTCAGGGCATGATCCCAGGGTCCTGGGATCGAGTCCCACCTCGGGCTCCCACAGAGAGCCTGCTTCTCCCTCTGCTTGTGTCTCTGCCTCTCTCTCTGTCTCTTGTGAATAAGTAAATAAGATCTTTAAAAAATTTAAAAATAATAAAATAAAATAAAATTTCATCCCAGTGTTTTTTTTTTGGGGGGTGTATTAACACAGTAGATGTCACTCTTCTTCTTCTTGCTTTTTATTAGTCTTCCCTGTACTAGGAGTTATGCCGCACAAATAGGACCAAGATACGGAGTGTGTGTGTGTGTGTGTGTGTGTTTGTGTGTGTGTGTGTGTGTCAGGTGGAAGCTAGGGAGAGGGCTAGACAAAAAGTAAACAGCCACAATATATTCCCAGTGGCACCCTCTGCTGCACTGAATTGTACAGCATTTAAATGAGTAACAAAGAAAAAATTTATATAATGTCACCGCTATCTGGACCTAATGCATGTGTCAACAGCGTGCTGGGAAATTGTGCTAATATCTTTCCAAATGAAAGCAAAAATGATGCCCAAGATTAATCTGCAAAACCTTCATGTCATTTTGGTTCTTTCAAGACTATGAAACATTAGCATAGAAAGTGATAAGTTCATTCCATTTAATATGAGTGCTTGCTTTAAATAATTCCAAATGCTAAATCATGCTGAAAAACTTATTACCAATATTGTAAAATTAGGAAAAATCTCAGTCAATTAAACTCAGGGAACTAAAAGTCTTTAGAAAAATTTAATTCCCTAATTAAGCAGCTGAGGGGTGGGGGCAGCAAGCACAATGTTGCACCAGAGCAGCCTGACTTACTAGCCTCATAATGAGATATTTTGACAAAAGCATAATTGTGGCGAATGAAGTTTAAAAATGCATAAATGCCATCATATACTAGGATCTCAAAAAGCAAGGCCATTTTCATCATATAGAGAAATTAACCAGAAAGAGCCTTTACTCCCCTCTGAGAAATGGCTTCTACAGAGGCACCTGGGTGGCTCAGTTGGTTAAGTGTCTGACTCTTGATTTCGGCTCCAGTCATGATCTCAAGGTCTTGAGATCAAGCCCTGTGTCAGACTCCAACTCAGTGGGGACTCTGCTTGAGATTCTCTCTCTCTCCCTCTGGCCCTCTCCTACTTCTTTCTCTCTAAAAATAATAATAATAAAATAATATAGCTTCTGCAACCATGTATCTACAAGTCAAAAACATTTTGGGTGATAACATCCCATTCAGTGGCCCAATTTTCACCTGAACAGTTTAAGAGCCAGAATGTCATCTACAGTAACATCTTTACGCAAAACATTGTAGTATGGACAAGCTCACTGCCCACTCCTGCATGAACACATAGCCCTTAGCTATAATAGTAATGCATTTTTTATTTTTTTATTTTTTTAATAAAATAATTTTTATTGGTGTTCAATTTACCAACATACAGAATAACACCCAGTGCTCATCCCGTCAAGTGTCCCCCTCAGTGCCCGTCACCCACTCACCCCCACCCCCCGCCCTCCTCCCCTTCCACCACCCCCAGTTCGTTTCCCAGAGTTAGGAGTCTTTATGTCTGTCTCCCTTTCTGATATTTCCCACACATTTCTTCTCCCTTCCCCTATATATAGTAATGCATTTTTTTAAAAAAGTGTTTATTTATTTATTGATGAGAGACACAGAGAAAGGCAGAGACACAGGCATTGGGAGAACCAGGCTCTCTGTGGGGACCCTGATGTGGGACTTGATCCCAGTACCCAGGGGTCATGCCCTGAGCCAAAGGCAGACGCTCAACCACTGAGCCACCCAAGCATCCCAGTAATACCTTTAATAAGATCCTTGGAGAAAAGTAATTCTTCAGGGTCCTGTGTATCCTTTGATCTCTGGTGCCATAGAAAGATACCTAGAACTACATAAGGCATTTGAACTATTGGAAGAACAGCCAGAAACATGTAAGAATACCAGCCTAGGGGGGTAGAGATACAGGGAATAGGTGAATAGCTACAGCAAGGAGCTTTACCCCTGGGAGAAGGGAGGGGCCCAACAGTAGGGAGGGATAGTGGCTCCGTGGCAGGCCAGTGACACTCACCACATGCAGTTTGGCATGGGAGGACCAAAGACCAGAGGACACAGGAGAGAATGGAGTCAAAACACAGGAAGGGAGGGCCCAGTGGAAGTTCTCCTGGAGGTCTCCCAAAGAATCTCCGAGTGTAGGAGACAGAGAGGTCCAGAGCCAGGGAATCAAAATGGCCTGAGATGATGAGTAAGTGAATCACGTTTCAAGTGAGTGGAGGTACTCAGGGCCAGCTGGGTCAGCATCATGGAGCCAGGAGGCCAGGCTGCATCTCGAGGTACAGAAGGGAGGTAATTCTGGACATTGGCTGGCGAGGAAGAGCTGCATCTTATGAGACCCTGGTTGACTTGTTACACATGGAGAATTCTTACAGATGGAAACTGAGCTGAACTGACAGGTAGGTTAACTGGGAGGGAATCCGTGGGTACTAGTACTGGCTGACTAAGAGCTAACCCAAGGGACATCTGCCAGGAATGCACCTTCTGTTACTGGCCATTGTGCCTTTCCTGGTGAATGCACAGTGTGCTTATTGTATTGGACCAGGACATCAGGGGGTCATTCACCTCAAGAAGTCAGGAAAACCATAGTACAGTTCCCAGAGAAGACAAGAAGTATTTCTCTAAGTCTGGACCCAGAGGCATGGGCAACTAAGAGGTTTTGCCTGGTTGCATTCATCACTGCCTCCCTTCAACAGTGGCTAAGTTTGTTCACCTCATCCATCTGTGAAGGGGCTTTGGCTTCATACTTCATGCAATGAGGAGGGGCTGAGGAAAGATGGTAGCTGGATGGAAAAGTGGTGTGAATCTGTCCCTCTCTGGTGCAATGGATCTCTGATGGTCTAGAGGCCTGAGGGCTGTAAAAAGAACTGCTCTGTCTTTGCCATGTGCTTGTCAGAGGTACACAAGCTAGACACTAGAAGTGGTAAGGATAGGTTTTATTCAGTAATAATTATTGCAACAGAGAAGAGGATCTAGCAAGAACTGAACTCAACTTCACCAAGACAAAAATCAGGAGACTTTTTAAAGGCCTGGATATGCTAAAAGGAAGAGTATTAAGTGGGGTTGGTTCATGTGACTAGGCCATTTGGATTTTTTCATTGGTGCTTATTCACAGAGAAACAAATTTCACATGTCTTTGGGACCGAGGGCCTTGGTACACGTTAGAGCATGGTATCCACTAAAGTTAGGCCCTTACCTTCTCACAGGAAGTGGGAATAAGAGCAAGCAAAGAGTTATCCCTTGAACATTGCTCCAGGACAGTTTTGGGGCCCTTGAGAAGATAGCTCTGTGTGATAGAAGATTTATATCTCAAAGGGGCAGGGGAAGAATTTATAATGGCAAGCTTTCTAAAGTAACAGCTCTATGAGTAGTACAGAGGCCTATTTGCCTATCACTAGGTTTTGGCAGCCTTGAGTTTTCCTGAACAGGACTGAAGAGAGTGCAGTCATCATCCTAGGGACACTTAATCCAACCTAGGGACATAGCCTTGAGCTGTTAGAAACTATGTTAGTGTTTGTTTAAGTCTCTTAGTGTGGGGTGGGAAGCGAAATCATCTGTGCTGAAAGTCTGTAGTTTTTTAGTCAATATTGAGGCTTAGTTGAAAAGAGGGCTCAGAGGGCCTAACTAGAGTTTGATCATGGAGACCATCTTTGTCATGCGGCACCATCTTCTCCATGAGCCTCGCCATCCTCTCCCTAAGCCACATAGTCTTCTCAGTGAACTGCATTATCTTCTCCATGAGTCTCACCATCTCCATGAGCCTCACCATCTTCTCCACAAGTTATACCATCATCTCCAGAGTCTCACCATCTTCTCCATGAATTGTCTTAGTGAGATCTTGGGGGACTCTTGTGATCACGTTGGGCCCATGGAGATAATCTAGGAAAATCTTCCCACCTCAAAATCTTTAATTTACATCTGCAAAGTCCCTTTGCCATGCAAGGTAACATATTCACATGTCCTAGTAATTAAGACACAGACACACTTGCAGAAGTCATTATTCTGTTGAACTCTCTCTCTCTTTCTGTCCCTCTCTTTATCTCTCTTTCTTTTACACACACACACACACACACACACACACACACACACACACTGCCATCATGAACCTTTGAGCCATGAGAAATTCTGACTTTACTCAACAGGTTGCCCTCTCACCCCCTAAGGCGTGAACAAAGATACATGAGTGAAGTGGGTTCAAACACAAATAATCCAAACTGAAGCCTGGGGTGCATCCAGGGGATTTTCAGGAGTTGGACTATAGTCCAAAATATTAGAAATTAGCTAGGACCCTGATGAGTCACCTGGACAGTGGACTCTAGTGAAAGAAAAGAAATCCAGGAAATTCTCAGATAAAGAATTTCCCCAAGCCTGGGATGCTGAAAATCACTTCTATTATGTAACAGGCACATTCCCTTTTTTTTTTTTATTAAATGAAGTATATTCTTTTTCCATAATGATGGGATCTAACACTTGTAATTATAAACATAAAAGAGCAGTATAGAAGTCTACTGCTGTCATGGTTCCTTTCAACATCTAAGGATGGGATTTTTTCACACATAATTCTATTAGCCAATGTTGGAACTATTATTTCCAAGTAGCTCAGTGACTTTGATGAAGATAAAACTTTCAAGATAATTAAGCTGGAATATTTAAGCAGTGATGATCTGAACACAAGCAATATAGCTGTTCTTATTGCCCACAAAAACCCCACAGAACAGAATTTATAGGCAATAGTTATTTGATGTGGCAAGTACCCATGTTCTCACTTTGAAATGAAGTTCAATTATTATAATGCATTTCCATTTGATGAAAATTAGCTACACAATAAATACCTGAATATTGGATAAATTTCCAGACAAATAGAGAGACCAATTTCAAAGAAGGATTTCAAGGGAAAAAAGGGTTTTTAAGTAGGGAAACCAGGAAATTTTCCTTTGGAAATTGTTTAATTAATAACAGCTGCCAGTTTCACAGGTAATTTGCCTTTTTCATTATGGAAAATTCACCTTGAACAATGAAAGCTAAGTTTTTCTACTCCAAAAATATTAACCTCCTGTGGAGTCAAATTAAGATGAGCATCTTCTCATTTGCATGAAGTATGACTTTATTTTCTAAAGAGGGACTCTGCAGCATGGCTCATCTTACACATCCTATCATGTGTGTGCAAAGGTAGGGCAGATACCATTCTCTGGCTTAGGCTTATCTTAGTTTCACAACTAGCAGACATTTCCAACTGGCTTAAGCCAAAGAAAATGACTGATTGTAGGGAAGCAGCCTCCTTCCTAGGACCCAAGGACAAGAAGGCAGGTGATCAACAAGGAAGGCTGGACCCAGGACCTGGAGGCCCCTAGGGATCCAGGAGGTACTGATAATTGGCTTCTACCCTCTTTCTTCACAGAGTGACCTTCCCAGCTACTCAAGATCACATATGACTAGAAATGACCCCCCCACAAGCCAAAGTTCACATGTGTGGTTCCTGCCACATAGGATTTCTTTGTGTACATGTGGTCATATTTCCCAGAAATTAGCCTTGCTTGGCTAAGTGCCCACCCCTGGATGGCTTGACTATGCCTGGAAAAAATGGACACATGAAAGAAACATGGCCCCAGGGGCTAGCCCTGACACTGGTAGACCCGGCACATCCTCAGAAAGGGACTGGTCAGATAGCCAGTCTATCAGCAACGCACAGAAATTCTCAGCTTTGAAGGCTCAGATTCTATTTTCTGAAGAAACCTGGCATTCATTTGGGCCATGTTTCTAAAAAGAAAGCAATTGGCATTGGAGCAGAATGACTGATCATTATTCAGGACCTCCCACACTTTGGAGGATACTTAGTACCCTTGTTCTACCCAGTAAATGCCAAAAGGGCCCCCTCTCCAATCATTGCAACACAAAACCAGCCCCCTTTAAATGTCTCTTCAGAGAATAGCACTGCATCTTGCTGAAAAGCCTTGAATCTTCATCCGATCTTTCTGAAACATACAGGTGTGGGTCCCAAGGCCCAGAGCAAGGTGAAAACAGCACAAGCTATTTAGAATAAGACAGCTGGCTCTGCCAGCCTACTAGCCACATGGCCTGAAGCAAATACCATAACCTCCCTCAAGCAGGGGTTCTTCACCATCCAAAAGGTGAATTAAATGATACCTCCCCCTTAGACTGATTGTGAGGATTAGATGAAATCAAGTATTTGGTGGAACCATATAGGAAATGCCCAGTTTTATAGATCAAAAACTTCAATATCTGCAATTTCACAGGGTTCGAACCAACATTTCAGGACATTAGCATGGTGATGGTCACATAACAAGAGCCAATAAAAATGGTAAATATGAACCCTACAAGGATGTAAGTTAAGCTTGGATTGTGCAAAATACAGTAAGAATAATAACTTCTAGATAAGAACATTGTGCCCCCCCCCCACCCCAGACCTTGGACAGAACATAACACGTGCCATTAACTAAGGTATAAACAATGGTGGAAAGAAAGTACCCTTTGGGGAAATTTTAAACACCATCTGTGACAGCTCATGACAATTGGAAGGGCAAAAAGGAGCTATCATCCCAATGGAGACTCAGAGTATGGTGGCCAACTGTCCACCACTTACGGAAGATACTGGAGAAAGCTATTATCCACGATGACTCATCAGTCATCCTCAGGAAGACAAAACAAAGCTTTCCTCTCCTCTCCAGCAAGCAGGAAGCCAGGCTGGGATTGGTAGCTCAAGGGGTTATGGACTTGGACATGCCTTTCATTTTTAATTATTTCAGCCTTACCTTTTGCATAATTTTGCATAAAAGAAATAACTTTAATTTCAAGCTCCTCAAGTCCCTAACCTGTCACTTGCAAACAGATGCCACCCTCTGGCCCTCCAACTGGCCACAGGTCAGGAAAGCACAGAAGCATTAACTGACTGGGTACAGCACAAGAATTTTCCTTGGCACTTTCCACTGGCAGTTAACTTTTAATTAAAAGGTAAAAAAGACATTAATTATCAGTTAACAAATTTCAATCTCTATTCAGACAAGGGAATTAATGTGTTTAAAAAAGGCCTCGATAATTATTTCTTGCAGTTTAGAAAGGATGATGATAAAAGTATACCTCTGCCTCCACTCTTCTTTTCTGGTTTCAAGACACTTGGTGCAAGGGCAGCCATTCCCAACACCTGTTTGCCAGGGCTCTAGATTTAGGAGCCTTCATTCCAAATAACTTCAAGAGGAAAGGCACCTAACCCCAGGGGAAAAGGAAGCTGCTAGCAAGCTAGCTGGTCACCCTGGGGAGTTGGATCCTGCCCAAGAACCCCTTCTATACTGTTTTTTTTCCCAAAGCTGGTGTCTGCTTTGTCCCTGACAGAGCCTCGCTCTCCAAAAGCAGAGAGGAATGGCTGTGCTGCTAATTTCCAAGTCAACATGGATTTTCTGCACACTCAAAAGGCTGAAAGAAAAACATTCCCAGGTGGGAAAACAAGGGGGTTCTCCTCTCTCGTGACCTTACAGTTCTTGTGTTGGCAGAGCTTCCCTGTGAAATATAATGCTTTTCCACTGCTCTTGTTGAGTTGTTTGTGACTTCTTCTCCAAAACCTTCTTCTAGGATAGCCTCCCACTTTTTTCCAGGATGACCATTTTCTTTCCTTCCTTCCTTGGAAGGGAAATTGAACTGGTAACGCTTACTTGATAAGAGTAAGTAAGTCAGCCACTGGGAATGGAAAATAGAAAGAGGTCAAAGGCTTTCAGCTCCTCAGATTAAATAGTGCTCCCAGATAGTGATGCCAGATGGGCAACATGCTGGGAGGCCTTCAGCCCCATGAATAAATTAAAACCTGAGTCAAATATAGCTAAAACATTTTTTTCATCTGATAGACCCTAATGCAGGTTGCTTTTTAGCTCCTCCTTTGGACCACAAGCACCTATTGAGGTCACAGAACTGAGGACTCCCCAGGGTTCACACCTTATAGACCAAAGGGCTAAGGAGGAAGATTTGCAAAGGTGAAGCAGAAGTGCTGACCCACTGTGGTCAAAGACACTTTACCCTTCCTGCCCCCCAACTTTTAGCCCCCCCTGAAATTCCCACAATCTTTCTCCTTTTCTTTTTTTTTTTTTTTAAGATTTTTATTTCTTTATTCATGAGACACAGAGGGAGGCAGAGATATAGGCAGAGGGAGAAGCAGGCTCCCCGCAGGAAGCCTGATGGAGGACTCAATTCCAGGACCCTAGGATCACACCCTGAGCCAAAGGCAGATACTCAACCACTGAGCCACCCAGGAATTCCGCCCCCCCTCCCCAAATCTTTTTTTTAATTTCTGGCTCTCAAATAGCCTGGTGCTAAAGGTGGATTTGGTGACACTGAAACCCAACTACAGATTCCCTCTCCCACTCAGTGGGACCACACCATGGGATATGCACCCATTCCCCAACCCAACACACCTTCCCCAACCCCCACCCCAACACACACACAGCAGGTGTGAACAAAAACTTCATTAATTCAGGCAGGACTGGAGCAGGAAAGAAAGCGAAAAAGGAGAGAGAGGGGGAGGGAAGGAAAAGAAAAAGAAGGAGGGAGAACAGATGAAGGAGTCTCTTTATGCACTGATATACTGAACTTCCAGGATATGCTGTCCAGTGAAAAGTGTGCTGCCTTTTTTCTAAGAAGGGGAGTAATACTTTATATGCATATGCCTCCCAGGCTCCTTACAGCTCTCTGCACGACCCCCTGTCAACGTTTCCCCCTGGCTGATGGCCAAGAAGCTTAATCAGTGCACTTCATAGGGCAGTTTCTGGGCTCAGTGGGGGAGAAGAGAGCATAGAAGGGACATTGAGGGCAAGTGAAGAATCACAGCTCCAGGTGGGTGGGAGATGGGATGGATGGAAACATCTCTGTGTGCACTTTTCACATTGCTTTGAACTTCAAGCCTTGCAAATGTATTCCCTTTTTAAAAAGATTTTATTTATTTATTCATGAGACACAGAGAGAGAGAGAGGTAGAGACACAGGCAGAGGAGGAAGCAGGCTCCATGCAAGGAGCCTGATGTAGGACTTGATCCAGGATCCCAGGATCATGCCCTGAGCCAAAGGCAGACGCTCAACTGCTGAGCCACCCAGGCATCCCTCAAATGTATTTCCTATTCAAATGTATTTCCTATTCAAAAAATTAATATGAGGTAAAATGCAAACATTCAAATAGGTCAATCATTGGGACACAAGGGGACCCAGGATAAGAGAGACAACAGTGTGCCCTGTGAATACACCCACCAGCACATCTCCTCCACTGGTCCATGAAACTGGGAGATAAGTGGGGAATCTCTCCATGTCCCAGACTAGAATCAAAAAATTCATATGAAATCAAAATTCATATATATATATATGTATGTATGTATAGGATTTAGTGTGAAGTTATGGTCTCATTTTACTATATCCCCAATAGCTTACAAGCCTGTGAATTGGGAACCACTGCCACTGTTTCAATCATTGGGAAAGATTTGGAGGCAAAACAATCTCATTAGAATAGTGTCCTCCTCCCTACAGACAAAGACAAATCCACTCATAGCCAGCAAGGAGGCTCCTGTAATGGAAGCTGGTCCTGGGAAGAAGCCAAACACTCCTGGGCACAGTGATGCCAGGGTTTACTGCTTTGCAAGGAGGCAACAACGAGGTCATGTAATAGGAGCAACATCCCTCTTGTTGGGTGAGACCAACTGTGTTGTCTCCAAGAAGAAATAGCACTTACTTTGGCGAGGTGTGCCTGCTTTGCCAGTGAGCTAGGAAGGCAGTCAGCTGGCCCTCTGACTGATAATAGGGCTGAACTATTGATGGGCGTCTGCTTTCTTGTGCACCCCAGGAATAATGCTGACCCTTCCACCTGGAGCCTCGGCAGCAGTAAGAGTCTCCCCATTAGTATCGATCCTAACCTGGAGGTCCTCAGAATTCAAGACTCAATGGGGACCCCACTGGAGAAAACCCCTTCTTCCTAAGAGCAGAGAAGTAGTCCCCCACTATCAACCTGACTCTTCAGTAAAGAAGCTCTTTGCTTCCATCTCCATCCAGGATGGGTTCAGAAAAGCAACAAACTATGGAGTACTCAAGAAAAATATTATGAAAGTCCCAAGACTTGTTGAGATCTGATGTGAAGGTTAAGAGCCCCTCCTCACTATTACTGAGCCCCTTTATAAAATGAACCAATGCTTCCCTAGGCACATGAGAATAAGAAAAAAAATACAAGGTTCCTGATCCTTGAATAAATATATTATTCAGAAAAAAATTGACTGCTCTGACTTAAATGTACTTTTCCTTTCTATTATCCATGCTTCTGACCTTAAAACATAACTTCATAAAAACTTTATCATCTGAAACTTGGTGCCTCATCTCTCCTCTATTATAAAAGCCTTATTATTACATTACTTTCAGGTTATTTGGATAGCTCCCACATACAAGCCACTACGCACAAAATCTCCCATCATCTTCTATAGATGAAGGTGAGGCCTTCAAGGTCATGAAGTCCAGCATCTTTAACCTGGGACTTGCATGCTGGAAGGACACACAAAATCCTCATGACTCACAAAGGTAAAAATTCTCTACCTTTTGCAACAGAGACTGAGCCCTTTCATTGTCCCAGGCTGAGTAGAGGAGAGAAGCTCATTCATTCATTCAAAGTATTAATACACAGCATTCATGCAAGTGATGTTCATTGAACATGTATTTTTTTAACATGTATTGTGTGTAAAGCCATAAATTATCCCCATTAGTGCTCATGGAATGTAGGAGAGAGAAGAGTCAACATCTCATCAGGAGAGTAGAATACCCACAAACAACTGGAGCACAAAATTTAAAATTTGCCACATGAAGAACATTTGGGTGACTCAGTTCATTGAGCACCTGACTCTTGGTTTCAGCTCAGGTCATGATCTCAGGGTCCTGGGGTCAAGCCCCACATCAGGCTCTATTCTCAGCATGGAGACCACTTAAGATTCTCTCTCCTTCTCCCTCTGCTCCTCCTCCTGCTTGTGTTCTTGCTCTCTCCCAAATAAATAAATAAAATAAAATTTGCCAAATGAGAGTTGTAGATAGGTATGCTTCTGTGTGGATTTTTTTTCCTGCAAAAGTTTTAAAAACTTCAAACCTACCAAAGAATACAAACAACGTTCCCATACCTTTGACACCAATTCACCAACTATGAACATCCCTCCAACATTAGCTTGCCCACCCACCCCCACTCTATCCTTATCTATTTATTTGGAAGTGAATTCAAGTTTCATCCCCAAACATTTCTTCTAAAAAAAAAAGATATTTTTCCTACATAACTTGAATACCATTGTCACACCTGAGAAATTTAACATTGATAAATAATATTATCAAATATACAGTCTGTACACAAATGTCCCAGTCATCCAAGACCCTAACAGGGACCAATGTATTTACTCTTCATGCCTCTTTTGTTTCCTTTTACCTAGAACAGATAGATCCTCTGTTTTTATTTTCATTAGCAACATATGTTTTAAGAGTCCAGGCCAGTTGTTTTGTAGAATGTTGAACAGTCTGATTTTGTCTGAGTATGTCCTCATTTTTAGATTCAGGTTTGACATGTTGGACCGGAATGCTAAATATTTGATGTCGTGCCCTTCTCCCTCCATCAGAGCAAGAGCCCATGATGTCAGCTTCTCCTGTGACCCTGATGCTGACAGGTGGCTGGGCTGGACAGGGAAGTTTCCCCTTGTGATTAATGAATAGCCTGCGGAGTGCTACTCTGAGGCAGTGTGAGGTCCCTGTTCCCCAACTTTTCTTCCCATGGTTTTCACCTAACTCAATTAAGGACAATGACAAAATAATGATTCTCTAATTTCATCACTTTCCCTTTAACTCTTTCTCCTCCTTTTGTTTTGTTCCACTTTTCTTTTGCTATGTGAATTTGAAGGAGAGGATCCCAACTCTAGCTGGGGTAATGAAGGAAGCCTCAGGCAGGAGATGGCCTTTGGAGACATGGAAGGATGTTGAAAAAGCTGCATTTGGTGCCTTCTATCAGGAAAGAGATATTCCCTAAAAATGCAAATTGTGCCCTGTCTAGGCCAGGAGTAGATGGTCCTGCTCTCTCCAGTTTCTTGCTGGCTCATGTGGACACACTCCAGAAGCCACATAGGGGAGATGTGGGAGCAGAACTAGTCAGGACTGCAGGTTGCTGGTTCCTGGGGCAACATGAGAAGGCCAGGTTCAGTCTTCATCCACTGCCTGGAGCATTCAACAAACCTTGTGATGAGTCCCATACCCAGACACCGTGAAGCTCATCTGGGCCAAGTAGCCCTTATTCCTCAGACACACAGCTGTAGGACACATATGCTTGAGACAGCATCCAAAAGCATCAAAGTTACTTGAAGGTTTGGAGAGATAAACATTTTTAAAACAAGTAGGAATATAACAAAAATGCAAATGTAGGGAAAATACGAAACAAAATATGAGATCACACAAAAGCCTTGCGCTTTTGGCAAGCCATCTTGGGCTATCCCCAAAACCCCAAGGACATGCATCTTGTCCCTCTGCTACAAAGATCACTGCTACAGGGACATTCAGGAAGCACTATGCCAGCCAAGGAAGTAGAGAGTGGCCCCAAACATCAGACACCAGGGAGGAAAAATAGATAGTGGGAAGACTTGATTATACACAAGCGAATGGAAAAATCCCTGAATATGGTCACATGAAGGGAGCATTATTAACAATTAATTTTTAAAGATTTTGTTTCTTATAATATCCTTATTGGTAGAGATGGTTCTAAAATGCTCTCCTTTATCTTACCCTAGAGATAACTAGAAAACTTTGTAGAATGTATTAATAAAGAGAAGATGGGTTTTAACCTTTTTTAAGGCTTAATTTTAGGGGGGCTTTAAGCTCAAATTCTATATTTTTCAAAGACAGAGAACACAAAGGAAGGAAGGATTGGAGGAAGGAAGGAGAGAAGAAAGAAGAAAGATAGGAAGAGAGAGAGGAGGGGAAAAGGGAAGCAGGAATGAAGCCATCAAATAGAATAAGCATTCCAAAGTCTTACCAGGATTTGAAATCTGACATAAAATTAAAATTGTTTCATAAAATAGAGAAAAGAAATTAAAGCTTTAAATAGAACAGAATAAAGTCTCTATTTTTATGGAATATTTTTTAAAAATCCAAGCTCTGAGGGCTCAGATTTAGTTAAGCCACCATAAAGTGAAAACCAATAAACTCTGCAAGAGCACATTTTTATGAAGTGGAAACTATGCTAATTTTTATAATTACAAAGTAGGGTACTTTTGGGGGGTTGTCTACTAATCCTGGGCCTCTTAAATATTTAGTTTATTGCTTCTTTGGAATCAAAGTCTGAGAAGCTAAAATTTTAATGATGTTGGAAAGCACACTCGGATCCCACCACCAGTAGAGCATGTTGGATAACAGACTGTGTACTTGTGGAGGAGAATAGTTTGCTCTAAGAACCAGGTGCCCCTGATGCAACAAGAGCAGCAGATCACCGTGCCTCTTGGTCATTCATACTGGGGGCATATGTCAAGTCACAGAAGACCTCCAGGTGAAAGACTGAGTGCCAAGCTCGATCCCCCTCTTCACCAGCCAACTCTTATACCCCATCTAAACTACATCTTTCCTGCATTCTCTCTCCTAGTATTTATCAGTTTCTAGTTCTCTATTTGTCTAAAGTGTGTCACCTCAACTAGACTGGGTGTCCCATGAGGTTGGGGATCATGCTCCTGGTCTCTCCCAAGTACCTGAGGCGAACACATACACAGTGAATAAATGCATGAGTGAATACCTGAATACATGGCTCCCAAGTAGTAATCCTATAGCCCTCAGATAGGACTTACTATCTGAAGGCTTCCTTGCTTACCTGGGAAGCAGTAACTTGGTATGGTCCTATAGTCTACCTGTACTCTTATTTGACCAATTGGGTAGGTTCAAGACTTTGGCTTCTTGTAAATTCAGTCATCCATCCAGCTAATGTTCTCTGATCCCCATCATGTCCCAAGTGCTACAGCAGGAGCCAAGGATACACAGACGAACAGGATGCAAACAAATGTGTGAGCACATCAGTCAAATGAAAGCCTACAATGACTGTTTCTTTTCAGGGACCAGTACATTTCAGCTTTTTCTCTTAAACACAATATTTTTTAAGAGAAATTATAAACTGAAGAGGAAAAAAGAGGTAGCAAACTTGACTCACCAGGATCTAGGCCCAGAGGGGAGCAGCCTCTCTGGCTTCATTCCCTGAAGCACCAAAGTTTCCTCTCCTCTAAGGAGCAGACATTAATACAGACCCCTAAATTTGGGAGACCCAAATGGAGACCCTATTGAATGGTGGGCATGGGTTGGGAAGCCATCACTGGGCTAAGTGAGAAAAAACCCACAATTAGTGATGTCTACCATAAGGGCCATATGCCATATTTTTGTCAGTCTCACCCTAGGAGATGGACTTACTACAGGGCTGACATGAAGATCAGAGAAGTATTTTCTGACCCTGCCTTTGTACAATATTGGGCATCCAGTAGGTGCTCAAGAAAAATTTAATTAGATCAACTAGCCTCTACTCTCATAACATTCACTTTATGAATTCATGCCCTACCTTTGTCCCATTTTGTAGTTGAAGAGCCTATGAGAATGCGATGAGTTTCGGATGGAGACATTGCAAAGAGACTTTGGTTCAAATTTATGATTATCTGATAAAGAAACAGTTCTCTTAGTCTTCTGACACATAGATAGATAGAGCCAAAGACATTCCTAATTAGATGCCCAAGACCTACAGCTCTTCCACCCTCTCTTACAATCATGTGTTTATCTATCTGCAAGTTCTGCAAAGACAGTGATAATTTCTAGTTTGTTTTTGTTTTGTGCACTGCAAGAACAGTGCTCACTATAGCAAGTCCTTATTAAATGTTAAATATGTGAACTAAAAATCTTACACCAAGAAGTCAGAAGTTTTGGCTCTACAATCTGGAAATTTGTATCATGGCTGACACCTCCAGTTTTCCCTGTACTCCAACCAATGGAGTCACTGAGGCAAGACATCTCTGAGTTGGAAAGGAAAAGATAAATTCTGTTCAATGTGAAGCAGAAAAGTAGTTATGTTGCAACTACTGCCTGTTATACATTTTTTATCAAAAACAACACAAAGTATGGTGGTGTTTAAATACATAAAAAGCAATTATGGAGAACTTAACAGCAACAAAAAGAACCCAGTTTAAAAATGAGCAAAGAGGGATCCCTGGGTGGCGCAGCGGTTTAGCGCCTGCCTTTGGCCCAGGGCGCGATCCTGGAGACCCGGGATCGAATCCCACGTCGGGCTCCCGGTGCATGGAGCCTGCTTCTCCCTCTGCCTGTGTCTCTGACTCTCTCTCTCTCTCTCTGTGTGACTATCATAAATAAATAAAAAATAAAATAAAATTAAAAAAAAAATGAGCAAAGAGCTTGAATAGATATTTCTCCAAAGATTATATACAAATGGCCAATAAGCACATGAAACTATGCTCAATATCACTAACCATTAGAGCATAGTGAAACTATGCTCAATATCACTAACCATTATTAGAGAAAAATAAATCAAAATCATAATGAGATACACTTCATATCCATTAAGATGACTGATATCAAAAAATAAGAAAATAAGTATTGGTGGCAATGTAGGGAAATTAGAACACTGGTGCACTATAGGTGGGCATGTAAAATGGCACAGCCACTGTGAGAGTTTTCTCAAAAAAAAAAACATGGAATTACCAAATGATCCAACAATTTCATTTCTGATTATCTACCCAAAAGAACTGTAATAAGAGATTTCAACATATATTTGTACCCCCATGTTCATACTAGCATTATCCACAAGAACCAAAAGCTGGAAACAGCCCAAACATCTATTCACGGACGTATGGATAAACAAAATGTGGTCTGTGCATACATGTGCGATATTCTTCAGTCTTAAAAAGGAAGAAAATTCTGACACCTGCTCCAAAATGGAAAAACCTTGAAGACTTCATGCTCATGAAATACACCAGACACAAATATACAGTATTATATGAATCTACTTATATGAGGCCCTTAGAGGGGTCAAATTCATAGAGATGGAAATACAATGGTGGTTTCCAGGGTCTGGAGAAGGGGAGGTAAAATATTGGAAAGCAATCATGAGAGGAGCAGCTAAGTAAATTATCATTCCAAGCACACAATGGAAAATTTTGCAACTATAAAAATGGATCAAGATGCTCTTTATATATTCATATGGAAAGTTTTCCAAGATAAATAATTGAGTGAAAAAAAAGCAAGGTGCAAAGCAGAGTGTATAGTATGCTATGATTTGTTTTTTTAAATAGGGGGAAAATGTGTCCTTGAATTGCTTGTATATGCACAAGATTGTCCTGGAGAAATACCCAAGAAACTAATAAAAATTGTTGCCTATGAAGAGGGGAAGTGGGAGCAGAGGAAGGAAGGGGTGCTTTTCACACATTCTCAGATTGATTTTTCATTTGAGCACCATGTAAATATACTGTCTCTCCATGTAGATCTTTAGAAACCACTTTCAAAATAAAAATAAGCTGTTTTATGGGGAATTTTTACTTATTTTGAGCATCTGAAAGTGACCAATTCAGATGCTCTGTATTCATTTCCTGGGGCTACCATTAACAAGTACCCACAAAGTAGATGGTTTATAAAAACAGAGATGTATTCTCTCACAGTTCTGGAGACCAGACGTCTGAGGTCAAAGCATCAACAGGGCCATGATTCCTCTGCAGACACTAGCAGAAAGTCCTTACTTGTCTCTTCCAGTTCTGGTTGTTGCTGGCAGTCCTTGGAGTAGCTTGGCTTTTAGCTCCATTACTCTTGTCTCTGCTTGTCTTCACTGACCGTTTTCCCTGTGCATCTGCATCTCTGTGTTCAATTCCTTTGTAAAGACATTAGGTATTGCAGACTTACGGCCCATCCTAATGACTTCATCTTAACTTGGATATATCTGCAAAGACCCTACTTCCAAATCAAGTCCCATACACAGGTTCTAGATGGACATAAGTTCAGGGAGGAAGCTTTTAAACTCCGTACATGCTCTAAAAGATTATGCTGATATCTGAGTGCATTTATGTAAGAAACCTCTTTCTTGGGCCACCTCATAAGGATCTTCTGTCTTTCTCTCTCCCAAGAAGGTTGAGGTAGAGATCACCCAAAAGGAACATCTAAGCAACCTAATGGAAGAGCTGATACACTCACTCTTTCTATTATTAGTCCCATTGTCTTTTCTGGTTCCAGTCCTGTGACAATGTTGTTCACCAGTTTCAAGTATTTCTACTTCAGCCAATACCCACTGGGATTATTTTAATGGTGATGTCAAATTAAAGGAATTACTTGAGAATCACAATCACACTGTGACAAATGGTTGAGGGTATTTGCTAAGCTGTTAAATCAAGTGTATGTGCTAACCACATATACAAGTATGTGTTAGGTTCTCACGTCCATATTATGCCCTTAGGAAACACACAATACCTTCCTAGCTGAGGAGAACAGGTTAACTTTGCAGTCCTGATCTTGTCATCTGTGTATAATGATGTAAGGTCTTATTCTTGCCTGCATAGCAAATTTCACAGACTCCCTCTTCATTTTATTCAGCATCTAGTTGTTCTGTTACTGGGCTCTGCTGCTATTGCCAAAAATGATCTTGGGCTCACTTCCTCCTTATTTATCTAAGAAAACCAGTAAGAGGCTAGGGTAGTTATCTAGACAAGAGGTAATAGTGGCTTGGGCCATGGTGACAGCCATAAGCATGGGCCAAGTGGACGAGTTGGGGAAGTATATTATGGAGATAGAGATGGCAGCACCTGCTAATGTATTCAGATGTTACAATAATGCAAAGAGATGCATCAAGAATTGCTTCTAGATTTTTTTTTTCATTTTATGGCAGGGATCACTAAAAGTTCTATTTGGGGCTTTTGGGTTTGAGAGGCATAATAGACATCTAAACAGAGATGCCAAGGGGACAGTTGTGTATATGAAACTAGAGCTCAGGGAAGAAGTCAGGGGTGAAGATAAATGTATAAATCATCAGGATATAGATGGTGCGTAAAGGCATAGAACCATAATAAACCACCTAAAGAGAAAATGTAAGCAGCAGAAGAAAAAAGACCATGGACCAGGTTTCTCCAACATGAAACCTGGTAATAACAAACAATAAAGAAAGCAGTTAAAGGAGAAGGAAAATCAAGAGAATGAAACAACATGCAAGCCAAAGAGAAAAATGTTTCAGAAGAAGAAAGTGGTCAGTGGGTTCAAATGCTGCCAAGAGGCACCAGTGAGAGAACTGGTGTGGCTCTCTTGGGTCTTAACAAGACGGCAGTCATTGATGACCTTGACATGAACTGATTCCTTGCTGTCCTAGGGATAGAAGCTGGATTGAAGTGAGAAGAATAGAACATGAGGGACTATACATATAAAGTGCAGCTCTTACTACAGAGCCTGGCACATCGTAAGCTCTACTAAATGTCATCACATATCATTATCCATTATAAGGCATGTCTCCTGTGCAGCCCCACGTGACTCCGAAGTTGTAGATTGCTACCGATAGAAATATGAAAATCAACACTCATGCCAAATTGCTACTTCATCCAGGAAAAAGAGTAAATAGCAGAGTAACTTGACCAGGACAAAATAACTATTTTTAATAGATAAAGGTAAATTTCTATTTTGCAACTATAATTTTTTTTTAATTTTTATTTATTTATGATAGTCACACAGAGAGAGAGAGGGAGGCAGAGACACAGGCAGAGGGAGAAGCAGGCTCCATGCACCGGGAGCCTGATGTGGGATTCGATCCCGGGTCTCCAGGATCGCGCCCTGGGCCAAAGGCAGGCGCCAAACCGCTGCGCCACCCAGGGATCCCCAACTATAATTTTAAAATGGCCAAAACTATAAGAAAACTCATGATGTACACAAAGAAGGCTACAGAAGCTTGAGCCCTGCTGTGCCACTGGGTCCCAAAGCATAGATGGAAGGAAGTGGATGGTGACATATAGGAGTTCTGCTGGTCACATAGACCCAAGGACACGCCTGCCAGAATTTCCTCCCCATGTGAAGGAGTTGTTCCATGAATAAGTTGGGATATTTTTTAAATATCTCATGCCCTGATGTCTCAGCACTTCAGCGATGTCATCAGAAATGAGAGATGCTAGATGTGTTACTTAATTGGAAGGTCATGCTCAGTGACCTTTCCTGTAGGCTGTGACAGCATGGTACCAGCTCATTTTGTACACAGGAGGAGGAGAGAACCCTCTTCCAGCCATCATTATCCTCAAAAACTCTGTAAGTTCAGCAGAAAACCAAAGGAGCAAGCAAAATGCTGTGACCTCTTGCCCCTCTGAGCCCCAGCACCCTGAGGCAGCAGCTGACTAGCTCCATCAAATGCTCCCCTGTTTGATCTGCCCCTTGGGCTCTGATTCTGCTGTGTTGGGAGATGTGCAACATGCCAGCCCAATCCAGCACCATTGCCTTCCATGGCCATACAAAGACCCTTCACCCAGGGAGCCTGATGACATGTTACTCTGTCTGGTAAAGAATTAATTACACAGAAAATTGAGAATATCTTTCTCCACTCCTTCTCCTAGTGCTTCAGGTATAGAAGAAATGGATTTATAAAATCAAAGACTCAGATACTGTCCCTCACTTACTCATTCAACAAAAATATATTGAACCTTAGTATATACCAGAATCTATTCTAACCAGCAACACACAAAACAGTAATATACAAGATATACTTTTAGGGGCCCTCAAGAAGTTTATTGTCCAGTGGCAGAGACAAACAGCAAATTAGCAAAGGAATGAGTCTATAATACTCATTTCAAGTTCTAGTAATAATACTACCAAGAATAATACAGTGGCAAAGGAATAAAGGTAGTAGTAGGACAGGGGCCAATTATAAATACGGCTGACAGAGTAGAGTGGTCCTGCCCCTAGGGATACCATGTTAGCATGACCTGATGAAATCAGAGAGATAACCTGGTGAATATCTGGGAGAAAAGCAAGGATTCAAGAAAAAGAGCACTGCGAGGATAAAGCTCTGATACAGGGATGAGCTTGGTGTATTTTAGAAATTGCAGTGGAGCAATTTAGAAAGTGTGGTTGGAGCAAAATGAGAAGGAAGGAGTGAGCCTGGAAGAATTCAAGATCATAAAGTTACACAGGCATTAGGCATGAAGAGATGTGAGGACCCAGATTTTTTTTAAAAATGGACTTTTTTCTTTCTTTTTTTTTTTTAAAGATTTTATTTATTTATTCATGATAGTCATACAGAGAGAGAGAGAGGCAGAGACACAGGCAGAGGGAGAAGCAGGCTCCATGCAGGGAGCCCGATGTGGGATTCCATCCCGGGTCTCCAGGATCGCGCCCTGGGCCAAAGGCAGGCACCAAACCACTGTGCCACCCAGGGATCCCTAAAAAATGGGCTTTTTTCAAAATGTGTTGAGAGGCTTTTAGAGGAACAGGAGAATGACATGATCTGATTTATATATTAAAATATCACTTTAAGGGGTGACTGGGTGGCTCAGTTTTTTGAGCACCCGACTCTTGATTTCAGCTCAGGTCATGATCTCAAGGTTCTGGAATCAAACCCCATGTCCCTCTCTCTCTGCCCCTCCTCTTACTTGCACACTCTTGCTCTCTCCCCTCCCCCCATCTAAAATAAATAAGTAAATCTTTAAAAAATAAAATATCACTTTGGTTATCTTGTGGAGTAGAAATAAATAGGAAACTATTGCCAATGAGTGATGATAGCGCCTTCCACAAGGTAATAGTAACAGAGGCTGTATTTTAGTTTCCCACTGCTGCTGTGACAAGTTACCTCAAACTTAGTGCCTTGAAACATTAATTTATTAGCTTACAACTCTGTAGGTCAGTAGTCCAGAAGAGTTTCACGATGCTAAAATCAAAGTGTTGGCAGGGTGGCATTCCTCTCTGGAGGCTCCAGGGAAGAAACTGTTTCCTGTTCATTTAAGATGTCAGAACTAAGTTCCTTGTGGCTATAGAGCAAAGGATTCTGTGTCCTTGTAGGCTGTGAAGTGAAGGCTGTCCCAGCTTCCAGAAGGTGCTACATTCCTAGGCTCATGGCCTCCTTTTCTTCATATTCAAAGCCAACAGCAGCATTTGACTCATACCCACATCATATCTCTCTGACGCCATCTTTCTGCTTCCCTCTTCCATTTTAGGGACTTTTGTGACCCAGATAATCTAGGATAATCTCCCCTCACACTCTGTGATTAAGTCCCATCTGCTTAGCCCCTGTTCCCATGTAAAGTGACATTCATAGGTTCTGGAGATTACATAATTGACATCTTTGGGGGGGGGGTCACTATTCTGCCTAACATAGAAGTGGTGACAAGTGAATTCCAGATGTGTCTAAAGGATATTTCCAATAAGACACTGGATGAAAGATGTGAAGAAGAGAACCAAAGCCATGTGCCCAGACAATAGGTTGTATCATTTCTGACATGTGGAGCATTGAGGTCAGAGAGAAATCTAGTATTGATATGCAGATTTGATGTGGTCAACATCCCAGTGAGATGCCACATAGTAAATTGGATAACAAGTGTGGCATTCAGGGGGAGGTCAAGGATAAATATAAAATGTGGAACTATCAGCCATGAGATTAATGAAATGTGAAATGTGAAGCCATCTGGAAAGAGACTGTACCTTGAGAATCTAAAACTCAGTTCAGAATGAACCAAGATTTAAACATCACAGGAAGAGGAGAATCCCAAAGAACGAACAAAAAAAAAAAAAAAAAAAACATAGAAGAAGTTAATACGGTAGAAGGGGAGAATGGAGCTTCAGGGAAACCATGGAGATTTCAAGGAGGAAGCAATCAACCATGTCAAATACCACCAATGGGTCAAGCATGATGGAGAGTGCCAAATGTCCACTGGGTTGGACAAGATGGTAGTCAAGGGTTGCCTTGACTGGCATGATCTCAATGTGGAGGACAAAATCTTGATTGGAATTGGGAAATGGGATAGTGGGAACTGTGATTTGGAGCAACTCTTGTGAAGAGTTTTACTATAGAGAATAGCAGATGGGGTTAGTGACTAGAGGGTCAAACAAACAAGGATGATGTTTCAGTGCAGGCAATAGAGTGGTGCTAGCTAATGAGAATGATTCAGGAGAGAAGGAAAAGCCAACCACGCAGGGAAGCCAACTGGCATGTCCAAAGAAGACAGGATCCAAGTCACACTGGAGCAGTTGGCACAGCGAAAGTAGGCTTTTTACCACAAGAGAAGTAGGGTGCATGAGCCAGACCAAGGCTGATGTTGGGCTGACAATTTGGCAGGGAAAACATAAGGTGGTTCTCCTTTCATTACTCAGTGAAATAAAACAATATCATCACCTGGGGGCATTTATTGTTCAACAATAATCATTCCCTTCCCCCAATATCTCCATCTGAGGAGTAGACTTTCCCATCACAGAGAGGGGGGGTTTGGCTTTGTGACTTAACTTGGCCAATGGAATGTGAATGAATGTGAGGTGAACAGAGAAACAAAATGACCTAGTCCACCTGGTCTTGGCCCCTTTGCTTCTGCTATTGCCATGAGAAGAATGTGACCCCTGGCCACCAATTACTACCAGGATAATGGTAGGACACATGGAGGGACACATGGAACAAGCAGCCTGGCTGATCAGACCTGTAAGTATGGTCACAAATTCCTAGCCACTGGGATTTTGTACTTGTTTGTTACAGAGCAAAAACTGTCTAATACATAAGGGTATGAGCAATTTTAAGGAGAGAAGAGAAAGTATGAAATAATTATCTCTGTATAGGTGAGGGGGAAAAATGACAAGAGAAAGTAGCAGGATAGCTGGGCAGTGCTGAAGAGCTATGTGAGGTTGTGTGATGAATTCAAAACAGAAACAATTAGCACCACATGCTGCCAATGGAAGCAGGTGTGAAATACTCAGAAAATCTACCGTAGTGAAGGCTGAAGTTTTGCCGAGCAATGTCAGGAAGGTCAAGGAGCTGAGGGTGTGTGTAAGGGAATGGTTATATTTAAGGTCCATGAACTCTAAACTGGGTGGAAAAAAGGAGTCATGAGGAGTGAAGAAGGACTGCTAATACATTGGCGGTCCCAATGAAGACTAAGGATCATGGGAGCAGAAGGACTACAATAAGTGAAGATAAGAGGGGAGCCTGGGTGGCTCAGTTGGTTAAGCATCCAATTCTTGGTTTCAGCTCAGATAATGATTTTAGGGTCATAAGATCAAGCCCCATGTCAGACTCCCTGTTCAGCAGGCAGTCTGCTTGAGATTCTCTCTGCCCCTCTCCTTCCGCCCCTCCTTCAAAAAAAAAAAAAAAAGAAAGAAAGAAAAGAAAAGGAAAGAAAGAAGAAAGAAAGAGAAAGAAAGAAAGAAAGAAAGAAGAAAAGAAAGAAAGAAAGAAAGAAAGAAAGAAAGAAAGAAAGAAAAGAAAGAAGTGGGGAGTCTGAGCAGAATATGTTCAGAGTTTAAATTTTGGACGTCTAAGAAATGATCAAAGCAATGGGTAGGGAGTAGAGTAGAGAAGAAATGTGTATGCACAGTGAGGAAATGAAGGACCCAAGAAGCCTGAGTGTGGTGGTTTGACAGGAGTGTTCAATCACCAAGAACCGGAGCAGTGTTGAAGACAATGTTCTGTGTTCAGAATCCATGGCTGCTCACATTCAGTTGAAGTTGATGTGAGTTTCCAGAACAAAGACAGACTAATTATTACTTCTAATAACCACCCTCCTTCCTCACATCCCCCAGTTGCCCCTGCGGTAATACAATGAGATGCAATTAGAGCTACGTCAGATGTCCCCACACACACACTGTGGTCCACAAATAAAAATATAAATCTGAGTGGCTACATAGAATGGCTTGTGTCCCAGTCCTCCTCCTGTTCTGAAAAAGGAAAATAAAATTTATTTCCTGCCTAAGAAAAACCAGAGTTGGACAGTAGTTATAATAGTAAAAACAGATTTTATTCAGAACTATTAGGATGGGGGGAAAAATACTTTACTATACACCAGGCTTAACTCTGATACAGCATAGACAAGTGGAAATTATAGTCAAGGAGCAGGTTGTGAGGTAGTGGATAAAACATGTCTAAGCAGAGTAGATAAAAAATTTTCAGGGCTAAAGCAGATTCTGGCAAAACTGACCTGACAGGATTCTTGCTGAAAGCAGGCCAGGTGATCAGACTCCACCTGGGGTGGGAGGTGAGGATGAGGAACCTGAGGAGACATCCAGGGTGGGTGCTGTGGTTAAACTGACTTGGCAGGGTTCTTGCTAAAACTAGATTTTACAAGGAAGTATACAGACTGGTCTGGGAGAAGGTTCAGGAGCCTGACTAACGTTTGGTCAAGCAAAGAATCTTTGTCACTCCCTAGTGTAAATAAATTCTCCTTGGAAAGGATCCTGAGTTCTTACCCTGTGGAATGTAAATAAATGATTCCAAGAGGAAGAGATTAGTGTCTCCGGCTTCAGAACCCATGGATGGCCCTGGGTCTCATCCCCACCTTGAACTGTAAACATACACTTCCAGGGAGGCAAATCTCTCCGGAAAGTTCTCCTTGTCTAATCACACTTCAACTTCAAGGCTCGTTCTTTTAGCCCAGGCTTCAAGTTTAATAAAATTTGCTCAGAATGCTCTAACTGTGCAGAAACATAAAAATATTTTCTCTACAGTTCCCCAGATAATAATAACGATGGAGTGTCCAAGTTTCCATAAAAAAAAGTGACCAGAAGACGAGCAGAGGACCGTGACAGGACAGTATGGTGTGATGACTGGTTGTACATGTTACAGGGCATCCCAATATTTGGTTAAACTTTCTTCTAGGTATGTCTGTAAGGGGGTTTCTGGATGAGATTAACATCTGGATCAGTAGGCTGAGTAAAACAGAATGCCGTCTCCCATTAGAGGAGGCTGCATCCAATCGTTGAGGGTTCAGATAGAACGAAAGACAGAATAAGAAAGAATCTTTTCTCTCTGCCTCGTGGTCTTTGAGCTGAGACGTTTGTCTTCTCCTGACTTCAGTCTCCGATTCAGACAGGATTTTACACAAATTTGCTCTCCTAGTTCTCAAGTCTTTGAACTCAAACTAGAACTACACCCTTAGCTCTCCTGGGTCTTCACTGGCCCATTACAGATTTTAGACTCCTCCGTAATCATGTGAGCCAGTTCCTTACTGCAAATATGTAGACAATGTATCACATATTTTTTTTCTAATATGACATAATAATATTTTCTATTAGAGGAGGTTGGTTCTGTTTCTCTGGAAAACCCAGCCTAATACATATGGTAATGGAAGCTATCTGACAAGGCCAGAATTTTTGAGGAAAGTAGGAAGAAAATGGTAGGAAGAGGCCATGAGAAACAGAAAGGATATCCACCCTCCTCCCAGTCCTGTGCTCCACGGAGAATGAGAAGAAATAGCCAACGATGAAAAGGACTACAGTGTCCCCGGGGGAGAGCAGATCTCATTCTGAGAAAGAAGGAAACTTCCTGAGAGCTTGAAGGTCCAGGAAATCTTGCTGTGCCAGATCACATTGCAGAGGACACAGTAGAATGTTTTGAGTGGTAGGGAAGGGGTGGGAGACTGAGTCCTCTCAAAAGATATAAAGAATCTTGTGAGGCACAAATCAGGATAGGAAAAGATCACTAAAAGTCTTGGGGCTCTGGTGGAGAATGACCTAAAGAGAGATATGCATACTGAGTGATAAGATTGTTTCTGTTGGTCTTTTAGGAGAAATTTGGTAAACAGCTCTCATTTCATCTCAAGCAGGGAGGCTGGGGGAGGGGAGGTCTTGCTAGGATTGCCATGCCCTGTGCGCCCCTCCCCCTTAATTGCTGCAATGAGATGTGTGGCAGAGACATGTAGTGTCACTTGCAGAAATCGCTGGCTAAGCACTTGGCCAGGACTGAGGGGCTCCTACCAGGTGGCCTGTTTCCATCAGACTCAGTCCAAGTCACCAGCAACCTGCTCTTAACCACCAGGAGAATGAAAGGCGAATGAAACTCAGCACTTTGATTACACAATGGAAGATGATTCATGGTCAAAGTTCTCCAAAGAGGATCTGGCCATTCAGAAAGCCTCCCTCAGAAGATCCCCAGGAACCATCACACACTAATTATGGAAGAACCAGCCAAGGGTAGGTCCTTCCTAACGTTTCCCACCTTCCCCACTCTGGGTTCCACCCTGCTCCTCACTGACACCTGCTCTTCACTGGTCCACTGTCTGCTGCTTAGACTTCTCTTGGACTGTCCTCTGACCCCTGGGAATGTTACTTCCTCTTCCAGTGACTCCTTTCCCATGGTGCCCTTCCTCTCTTGCACAGTAAATCAGTACAAACCCACCACTTTGCTGTTGTCTTCCATCCTTCCCTTCTGCTTATGCACATCACATACTATGTCTCTTTATCCATTCCTCCAACATGGCTAAAATCCTGCCTTCCAACAACAAATCTTTCAAGCTGCCTAAAATGTGTGTTCTTCTCTAGAAAACATATTCAGTGTAGCGTTGGCCATGGTTCCATCTCCAAGTCATCTCTGGAGTCCCACTCTAGCCATGGATGCTCTCTCTTATCATCATCTCTTCCTAAAGGCAAGCAGTCCTTGAAACCCAGGAATTCACCATTACAGGAAAACAACAGCAAAATCTCCCAGCCACCCTCCCCTAAACATGAATTCGTAACCACACTCACAACCTTACCACTTGGTAATGACACTAATAGCTCACTCTTTTAAACATTCATTTAACTGTTTTCCTGGTTGACTCTACATTACTTAACCTCTCCCCTCAGTAGTGTCTTCTATATTTAAGCTTTTAAGAAGCCACATATCATAGCTTTATATTATGTAGTATCACATTCAGACAGATGTTACTATTTTTATCTTGATGATGAAATAAAAAGTCAAGGGTATGTTGGTGCTATCCTAAGCCATGACCAACAGTAGCCATGCAGATGCTCTCCACCACAATTGGCCATTAGTCTTTGAAACTCAGAATTGTGCATTTTCCAGAGAATGGATCTAAATTTTGCATTTTTCAGGTTGCGGTTGCACCTGCCCTTGTTTTCTCTGAAAAGACATATGAGTTAAAACATGTTACCCTCATTACTTTTTAAGTGTAGTTAGTCCTATAGGTCTTTAAGAGAACCACTTGCATAGCCATGACAATGGAAGAATGCTCGTCAATGCCCCCAGGCTTCTTCATTAATTTGTTTCCTTATAATTATCATGATCTAAGTGCAGCTGCAAGGACTGCACACTTTCTCAACAGTTTACCAAAAAAAAAAAAAAAAAAAGCAAGACTTAGACTATGGGAGTCCTTTTTTTTTTTTTTTTTTTTTTTTTTTTTTTTTTTATTTTTTTTGACTATGGGAGTCCTATGGGAGTCTTGAGATCAGAAGCTTGAGTCCTCCCTCTACTCTCTTCTGATCTTGGCTTGTTTGGCTATGGAGTCGGATAGGAAAAGGAAGGGGGAGACAAAGTCACTTGAGGCCAATGCTCCTGGTACTGCAAATCTTGTCTCCCTGATGCAGTGTCACAGATGTAGTGAAGAGTTCCCAGTGCACTCAAACTCATCCTGCACTGTGCAGCACCCCATCTCAGGCAGCCACCTGAGCCTCCCCTATTTGCACCCCAGCATTTTCTTGGCAGCTGGGAGGAAGGGAGGAAGACGTTAATGTCCCCAGTCAGTGTGAATGGAGCTCATGAATAAACCTGCTGTCCTTCAGGTGAATCTTTCTGGGGGTACCCATGCTCCTTGCAGGAGCAGCCTGGGCCTGGGCCCTCACGTCACAATTGCAAGTCCTTTTGGCTTGTGTGTATTATGGATAACATTCATACCCTCTACCTTCCCGCTCCCTACCTCACTTCCCTACTCCCTAAATCCTGCTTCCTGAAATCACCTTCTTTACAGGTGAACTAAAACCCTCCCCCCCCCCATCAATTCTGCTATGTGCATATGTCAGGAAATTGGGCAAGGAGGTAACTGGATTCATGAGCCAATTTAACATTAAATGACAATTTTGGATCATCTGAAAATTTCCCTATTCCCTCTAAAAGTCCTGATCTGTACATTGACTGCAATATAGCCAGTCTTTGAGGAAACATCGACAAACCTGAGAAGCAGAGATGTATTTCTCTTTCAGATGATGTAACTCATGTGAGAACCCAGGGGCAAGTCCCTAGTGTACCATCATGAGCAGTAGTCAGCCTTAGAACAGCACTTTGACAAAACCAATGATTCAAAAAGTCCATGCAGACAGTACCTTATTCTTTGCATCCTAAGAAACCTTGGAAAATCAATAAATGTTCATTGACTGACTGTAGCTTCGATTGAAGACAGCAACAAAGGCTCTGAAGCAAAATCTGATCCTCCATCCAAGTGATACTCCCGTGGTCCCAGAGCAGCCATATCGCAGGGGGAACCAAGGGTTCATCTTCAAAGTCGGATCATCTAATGATAGCCAATCTCTCCTTGGCTATTCATTTTTAATTTTTACATAATTTTCACTCCTCATATTTGCCAACACACATGACAGAAAAGTGTTGCATTGAGGTTTTCCTCTCTGTGTTTTAAACTAATGCAAATCTAGTGAAAGCAATAAGTATTCAGAGAATACTCCTTGTGTATTAAAGACACAGAAAAATATACTTTGGGAAAATGTCTGCTAAAATATTTATAGGGTTTAGTCACAAATTCTTATAACTCCAGGGGTTTTTTAGTTTGAGGGGTTTTGGGCTTTCTTGGGTTTCAGTTTGGTTTTAGTCATGTGGTCATATGTACATGAAAGGGCTGATCTAAAAGAAAAAAGAAGGAAATGTCTGAATTCGGTTACTGCTTTGTTATTGATAAGCTTAAAGATACAAAAATCATGAATTTTAATTGTAGGATATCAGTGCTAAAATCCGACATATATCTGCATAAATTATCTACATGAAGGAGTGCATTTGAATATCCTGTTTATAGATGACAGAAAAGTCATTCAGAGGGAGTCATACAGAGAAGTTTGTGTAAATGGCCAGAAGAAAATGTAGGTGACTTCATTACGGGCAAGAGCATTTATGGATAATTAATGTATGTGTAATGTGTAAAAGGGGTTGTAGTGGTCTGCTCTGGCTGTGTGCTCACATGGCCTTTCTGTGGGCACACGCTGGGGATGAGGGTGGGGAGAAGGAGCTGGCGCCTCCTTCTCCTCCTACAAGAACACTGTAGGGTTAGGGGCCCACCCTCATGGCCCTGTTTAACCCTAATTATCTCCCCAAATCCCCACCTCCAAATGCCATTGTAATGGGAATTAGGGCTTCAATACATGAATTTGCAGGAAATATAATTTGGCACATGAAAAAGGTCATCCCCTTCCATGCACTAATTTCTCTTTTTAGAATCTATCCTAATGTCCTGTTCTCAACTATCGAAAATACATGCATAAAAAAATCTTCCTTGCAAAAAAAAACAAATAGGGGAACTAACCTAAAATGTGCAACAGCAGGAAAAGACATAAGAATGACAAGTCCAGTCTAAGAATTATTATGTAATCTTTAACCATGGCAACCATAGTGACTGCAGCAATGGGGAAACACTTATAATAGGATGAGAGGTGATTTTTTTTTTTAAGTGGGGAGGCTTGAGTAAATCTAGTTAAGATGGAACTGGGTTTGGGCTGTTTTAGTTCTTGGTATCATTATGGACTGAATTATTTCCCCCCAAGAGTATATGTGTTGAAGCCCTACCCCAGCACTTCAGAATGTGACTGTATTTGGTGACACGACCTTTACAGAAATGATGAGGGTAAAATGAGGTCATAAGGAGTGTACTCTAATCCAATCTGACTGGTGTCCTTATAAGAAGAGAAAGAGACACCAAGAATGCATATGCACAGAGGCACAACCATGTGAGGATGCAAGGAGAAGGTGGCCTCTCAAGGTCTCTCCAGCCTCCCACCCTGGTCTTTCTGGAGAGTTCCTGATGGAGGTACAAGGAACAGAGTCTGTGAGTGCATGTGAATCCTCTTGCATCTGCAGCTCCCAGGGTCTCTGGGCTGACACGCTGGAGTCCATCCTGGGGCCAGGTGTAGTTACTTAAAATTTTAGCTGATTTCTTTGAAACACTTCTCTAGTAGAGGGGGCTTCCTCCTATGCTCTGCCAACTGCTATGTCCTGCCTTTGCTGGAGGGGAAGGGCTCTGTCCCTTTGGGTTTCAGGCTACTCAGTTGCCCTGAGCTCTCTGACTTCTGATGGCTCCAGGAAAAGCTACAATTTGGTACTTTCTCCAGCATGTTCTCACTGAAGTCTGAGTGACGTTCTTTCCAGCTGTCTACACCCCAGGCAAAAGTAGAGCCCCTCTCCAATGTTAAGCAGCCAGTTTGCGGCATATAAATACTGAATTCAGAACCAGAAGTTGCGAATAGACAATGTCAAGCGCAGTGCTATAAAGGTCTCCCGTGAAACTCTGATGTCACTGATAATTCTCCAACGCTCAAAACATTTTCAAAAAATGTGTAAATATCCAGGTAAAAGGAACACAGCTGGAAAGAGAAGAAATCCATACCTGAACATGCTAACTTGGAGGCTTCCTCTTCTTGGCTTTTGCCAAACCTCCTCCGGAAGTCAAATGTGATGCTATGGGAATGGGGGAGATGCAGAGATACCGTGAAGCTAGAAGGACATTGACAGATAGTGGAAAAGCTCTTGCCCTTTCGAATGCAACACCAGTTTGATAACAATTATTCTGCAATGCCTGTTTTACCATTCTGAAATTAAATTCATAGATAACTTACCTGTATACCTAAATTTCAAGATTAAATAAAACTCCAACATAACGCCCTGTATATGGTATAAAAGAGGTTTAACAGGGAAGCTGTTTATAAGACAGCAAAATGCAATGCTCAGTGGAACTCCATGTAGGACACAAGAGACAGTCAAATCCCTGCCTCCACACTGCGAATCACCAGAATGCGGCAGCTATAACTCTAGAGCGATCGCTGGGTCTCATGACAGCAGCTCAGATAGTGCAGGTGGTGGTGCTGCTGGTGATGCAGTTTGCCAAAATGGCAAACCGCCCTGGATGAAGCTCCTCACAAAGCCAACCACAGTCTTTCCAAGGTCATTGCATTTGTGGAAAATTTGGTTCCTTAGATGCACAACAAACACATTCTATGCTTTTACTTCTTGTGACACATTTACAGCGAAACATAAGCTCATATAAACAGATCTATCACTATCATTTTAAAGAAACCTGCCCTCAACTGGAAGCCACTGGCACCTGTCAATCATTAAGAACTTCAAGCACCCAACCATGCTCACACTTTTTACCAATGGGATTTAGCTCACACGAGTCAGGTGACATTCCCAAGGTCACCTGCGCAGCAAGCTTCTCTCTAGCTGTTTCACCTGGATCGTGCTGCTAGGAGCCTCCAGGCCTCCAAAAGAGAAAATCCCACTCAACAATGACCCTCTGACCAAGAAAACTCATGGTGATTACCTTAACAGTGTGTGTCTCTAGCAGTAGGTGGATGCTTGTGCCTCCTTCGTTTGTGGCATCAGGTGAGACAGTGAGTGGAAAGTGGCTGCTAACGTGCATCAGTTCATGGACCTTGACAGCCTAGGGATTTCAAAAACATGTGAACAATTGCCTAAAAACAAAATCAAGGTTCATGTGCCCTCACTGCTTTTGGAATAAATCATTCATTCGGCAGGTATTTATGGACCCCCATGGAATGTGCCTGCCCTGGTGGAATTAGTGCCCGGGCTGCAAGGGAGCAAGGCAGATGTGGAGCTGCCCACCCTCACAGAATCTAATGGGAAAGGAGGCATTCAGCAAATCGTTATACAAACAATTATGTCACCAGGTAGCACAATGAAGACATCTAAGGTGATGTGTTAACGCAGTCCAGGCATCAACCCAACAGGGAGTAGGTTTGTTAGAGTTGCATCAGGGAAGCACAACACTCCAAGTAACACAGAGTAAGGGATTCATTATAGGGACTCAACTTCACCCAATCATAGGAGACGCTGGGGAAGTAAAGGCCCAGAAGGGGAAGGTGAGAGGATCAGGAGAATCACTAACCAGGGACTATGAGGCGAGGCCCACGAGGAGTCCATGGCAAGCTCCTGCCTCTGCATCCAGGATGGGCCTGTAGTCATTGCCATCAGCAAGAAGAGTTGGGACCGCAGGGATGCAAACTTGGACCTGCGAAGAAAAACTGGGACCCCTGCCTTTCTCCCAGCTCTCCTAGCCCCCATGACACAGGCACCTGCGGAAACACACAGACACAGCACATATATGCATACACACACATGCATATGCACAACACACACACACATACCACACACACAGAGCTGCAAACACACACAAAGCATACACATGCATGCACACCACATACATGCATACACACACATCCACACTGCATACCCACACATGCACACCACATACACATACCACACACAGAGAGATGCAAACACAACCATAGCACACACACATGCATGTACATCACACACACGCACCACACAACTGTGAAGATGCAGAAGGGATGGGCACATTCTTCCAACACCTGCTACTGTCAGGTTACAAGCCTTCAGGCTAACCACATTTCACCTATTCCCACTCTATTTGCATTTTCCAAGGAAAAAAACTAGACCAACTCTAATGTTTAGAATCAGTTTTTGACTTAGACAATAATTTGCTATTATTTGAACTACCTCAGATTTTATTAGCCATGAAATTGAAGCATAATATTACCAATTGTTCTCAAATTAAGTTACCCTATAAAATACCATACTTTCTTAAGGTTCCTGAACATAAATATAATCAATACATTCTGCGCTGTATTTCTCCCCCCAGGCGTTACTGGAATCACTCATTTTCTGCTCTGTCAGCCCAGTAGGATTAGACGCCGGTCATGAATCTCTCAGTCTGAAGCCACTGGCTGGGCAGTAATTCTCACAAATCCTCCCACCAGTCCGTGGGTTCCAAATCCCATTGTGTTGCTAGAAATAACATGCCTCCACCAACGAAGGAAGGAAGGCAAATGTGAGGTGGCTTGCAGCCCAGGACCCAGCCTGCCGCTTCCCACTCTGCATTTCGCCCAGGTCCGGGGAGACACTGGAGCGCCTGCTTCATAAATGTTGGAGGGTGTGCCTCACCCGAGGCCATGGGCCGTGGTGTGATTTACAGGCCGAACTGGGTGAGAGTTAAATACTTACCATCTGCAGATGAGCACAGCTCTCTCCCCAGGCAGCAGGGACGGGGGATGTCTGCACACACACACGTGAGAGGAGCTTTGGTCCCAACAGCTGGGCCATGTCAGGTGAGGACGGGGCAGGTGTGTATGTGCGTGTGTGTGCATGCGTGTGTGAGCACCTCTCTGAAGGTAGGCACCAGGAAGAGACTTCAGGAGCCCATCAATCCCTTTGTTCTACTGATGTGTCATCAAAGCCGTGACCCTCTCAGGTTTAGTGCAGCCAAATTCCTCTCTTTCCCCCCAGTGGTGTCCTCTCTTGGTAAATGGATTCAGTGTTACGGAAAGGAAAAAGTGGAATGTTGCTCAGCCGTGTGTCTTTGCCCATGACTCTACAAACACATTCTCCATTCCTTGATCTCTGTTTCATAAATGTTGCCAGATGCTCCAGGCAGGGTATCTCCTACCTGCCTTCCATCCACATTCATTTCCTGCCCTTCTCCATCCTGTATGGATGACATCAGCTGACCCCATGGACCTCTGGCTCTGGTTGTGCTTGTTCAATGGGAGGCATGAGCAGGAGAGTGAGGAGAAGGAGTCTTGGTCACCTCACTCTCCACTGCCAAGTTTCCTACTTGGCAGCAACCCTGTATCTAAGGCCCAGCAACTGGCAGAGGCCTTCTCTAGACCAGTCTAGCCACCTCTCCCTGTCCTGTCAGCCCCATGGATAATAACAGCTCCTCAGGTCCTGCCCCAGTCCTTTTTTTTTTTTTTTTTTTTTTTTACTGGACTTCAATTTGCCAACATATAGCATAACACCCAGTGCTCATCCCATCAAGTGCCCCCCTCAGTGCCCAACACCCAGTCACCCCCACCCCCCCACCCACCTCCCTTTCCACCACCCCTCGTTCGTTTCCCAGAGTTAGGAGTCTCATGTTCTGTCTCCAGTCCTGCTTGTCACCCTGTCTATTCCATTCTACTGACCCCAACCCTTCCTACCATCCTGTCCCCCCTATCCCTTTCATCTCTGCTGCAAGTTCTCACAGGGAGAGCCGTCCTCCCCCTTCACACAGGATGGAGCGACATCCCCCTTCATGACATCCTGAGCACTTACATGGCATGATTCAGTTGCTGACACAGCATCTCCTATATGCTTGGCAGCACCCATTCACCCTTTTGGTCATCAGACTCTCAGGGTCTGGCAAGGCAACTTCAGCAACTCTAACGGTGTCCAAGGTCAGGGCCACACAGAGCGAAGGAAGTGCATCTATTCAATCCCTCCAATCACTTTCCATGTGTTGATGTTACCACTTAGGCCCTACTCTAAGTAAACTGTGGAAGGTCCCTGAGTTCAGGGGCAGGCTTGGAATCTGACAGAGGGACCAAGGTCAAAGATGCCTGGGAGGATGGACAGTGTTTTTGCACTGCTAGGATTTATGACACACACCTGTGAGAGATACTAGTTAAAGTAAACCTGCACCTCATAGCCACCCCTTAGCAGTCACCCCATCTGCCTTTCTGAGGAACACCCTTGGCCGTGACATTTTGCTGTGACTGACCCCTCTCACCTCATCCCCCTGAGCTTGCTTCAGCTCTCAGCAGTGCAGAAGTAAGAGATGAATTTACCACATCAGCAAAATACCATTTTCAGTTGAGAGCTGCCTTGGGGTTTACAGGGTTCCTAAATAGAAGCTGGCAAGTATACAGACATAACACTAACAGAAAACACCGATTGAGTGTTTGTGTAAAAAGAGGCCACCCTTGGCCCATCAAGGTCATTTCTAAGTAGCTAACTCCAGGTCAGCACAGTCCTATAGAATTTTCTGCAGCAGTGAAACCTTCTATCTACACTGTCCAACCCAGTAGCCACTGGCCATGCACGGCGACTGAGTACTTCACCTGTGGCAAGAAAATGGATCTTGTCTTTTATTTACTTTCAAATAACTTAAATGTAAATAACCACACATGCTAAGGTTTTGGACAGCGGAGCTACAGATAGCTCTGTTCAAATAACTTGCCACCTCTTGTGCAGTAAGCACTGGCTGGGGATCCCTTTAAGAAGCCTTACTCCAGAACAAGCTACTGTAGGAAAGTAGAAAAACACAGAAAAACTTCCCAGAGTCTGATAAATATTTTGAGGGTGATTCAACACGCACAAACCAAGTCGGAGACAATTCCATGAAACTCATTTGGCACCGGTCTGCAGAGTTCAAAACTTAAAGTTCAAGCATATTCTACATGCAACTCCCGCTGACTCCTAAAATAACCACAGAAATATGATTCTTATAGCAGGCGAATATTCGTTACACTTCGATATACTGTCTTTCTCAATATTGACCTGTTTGATCTGAATATTTACGAAATGCCTACAGAATGCTAGCTTCTGTAAAGGTTACAAAAGTCATGGATGACATGATATTTGCCTTGTCTTGGGATCTAGGCTCTGTGGTGGTTTAAGGAGAGCAAACCATGAAGTGAAAAGTATGGTGTTCACTCATTGAACTGCCCAAAGGGTCTCAGGACCCTTGTCTTTCCTCTTGACTTGTACCCATTCAGGATAGTGGTGGGAGACAAAAGAGTAAAGAAGAAGCTATATTAAGCAAGAGACTCATTCTTAAGCAAGTGAATTAGCAATTTTTTCCATATAAATTACCTTAAGAAAGTGACTCAGCAATAATCATGGGTTTTAGAAATTTTGTATTTTAGCTCTACTTCAGAGAAAATAGGCAGCCAATTCCCTCACTTTAGGGACATAGTCCTAGAAGAGATGACATTTTTTTCGGGATCCTCCAAGCAGTGGTGATATTCAAAATATTTGACAACCAGTACAACATGAACAATAGCCACTCAGAACAGATACTTATGAGCACCGTGGGTCAGAAGAGATACCTGCCACAGCCCCATTTGCGCCAGCAATTAGCCCTGGAATTAGTAATAACCAATTCCAAGAGGGGGCTCAGGGTAGAGGCAGCATGTATAAGATCATAAAAATATTTTCTAAATCATGGTGGTACATAGTTTTGTTAATCATTGAGTGGATTAGCAAGCAGGAGTGTTAAGTGATAAGAAACATCACCCTGATGAATTCACATCATTTAAGGAATCACTAAAATCTTAACACATCTGGAGGCAAAAGGTGACCTGTGAGGAAGGGGCAGATAGTGATTTGAGGGGGATGGGGAGGCCGGGGTGCTAAGGGGCTCTAGTTCTGCATGTCCCCACTCAAGGCTCATATACTTTGTGAAAAGTAACCAGGCTATATTACCTACAATTTGTGTGCTTTTCTGGACTTATGCTTCAATCAAATATTTTTATTAAGCAAATAAAGCTAAAATGTCATAGGCAATTATAAATCTTCAGGATTACGTCAAATGAGAAGAGCAATCTATGAAATAAGGTTTATGATGATCCAAATCTCACAAAATGCACATGTGTATGCATCTATGCAAACACGTGTGTGTGAACAGACACATACTTACCTAACAACACCTAATTCTGAACAATAGAATTAGGGGTGCTTTCAAAACCATTTTTTAAAACTGTGTTTTTAATTTTTTATAATAAACAACATTGATTCTAAGGAAGGAAATATGTATATTATTTTACTGTAGAAGGAGCCTGGGAGCAGCTGGAGTTTTTGTAGAGCCAGCACAGCGCAGGGAAAGCAGGTAGGGTATGTGGGTCCTGATGAGCCACCCCGCCTTTCCTCCCCAGACCTAATGTTTGTTCAGCACCCAGCATATACTAGCTCTTGTCATCAATACTTACTAACTCTAGGGATCCCTGGGTGGCACAGCGGTTTAGCGCCTGCCTTTGGCCCAGGGCGCGATCCTGGAGACCCGGGATCGAATCCCACGTTGGGCTCCCGGTGCATGGAGCCTGCTTCTCCCTCTGCCGATGTCTCTGCCTCTCTCTCTCTCTCTCTCTCTCTGTGTGTGTGTGTGTATGACTATCATAAATAAATAAAAAATTTTTTAAAAAAAACTTAAAATACTAACTCTAAAGCAGCACTAAAAATAAATAAATAAATAAATAAATAAATAAATAAATAAATAAATCAACACTAAAATCTCAACACATTTTAAAAGTCACATTCCATGTTAGCAGGACCATATTGGGCGTGTTGTTAATTACTGTCTCTAATTACTAAGCATCATAGAAATCTGTACCAACTGGCATAGCACTCAGCCAAATAATAGTCCTGCCTCTGGGGTAAACATGAAGAGATGGGCAGGAGATGCACTGACAATATCTACACACAAAATAAATATGTAGAAAATGCAGTAATTTTATTCTTCATAACTACGTTCATATTAACTTTATGAGGCAAATGTAATCAAAGACTAACATGAAGATATGATTTTATTTACAGACATCTCTGGTTTCACTTCTTAGAATTGCTTGATTCCTAAATATCATGATTCCTTAAACTATTACCTGAATAGTAAGGAATTAAGAAAGGCAATACATACGGCTTAGTGTTTTCTCTTTTATTTCTTAAAGAACATGTTATCCATTTCCAGTTTTTTCACAGCATTTGTAACATGTAAGGTACATCCCCCACAAAGTATAATCCACATCTAACCCATCGGACAACACGAGAGCAAGACTGATAAGGAGCAGATAAAAGTGAATGTCTTCATATAAATATCCAATGATGAAATATTTCACAATATGCGTATCGGCTTTGATTTTAATCTTACTCCTAACCCATAAGTTCTGATTTTCCAGGCAATCCTAGATTTCTGTTTGATCCTAATGTGTATGCTCTTTTTTCATGGATAATATACAATAATGCCCCATATATTAAACATACATAAATATCATCTTTATATGATTTAAAATAAAAAAATATTTTAAAAGTCATGGTAGGATATAGGCTTATCTGCATTTATTGGATTAGCAAGGAGTGTTGAGTGATAAGTAAATTAAGATGATGAATTTGCAGCTTTTACTTAGTTACTTGGTGGAATTCACTAAAATCTTGAAACATTTTTGAAAGCCAAATTCTACTTTGGAAGGTGAGGAAATAGATCCTTTTCTCACTATGAAGTGTCCATTCAGATTACTCCGGCTTCACTGTTTCCTCGTACCACTGGCAGAGCTGGAGCCCACGCTTGGGGCAGAGAGGAAGGACTATATTTGTTGATGCAGGTCATCAGCCTCGTGCAAAATGGAACTGAAGGGACATCTTCACTAGACCAAAGTCACGTTCCTGACAGTCCTAGGACTGGTCATGATGAAGGAAACCTGTGGGCGACCTACCGGGCCTGGCCGCTGATGGTCATGTCCCTGGTGACAAAGAGAAGATGGATTTAATCAATGGAGATGAATGTAAAAGGCACACCTGAGCAGAAAGCTCCACTCATCAGATAAGATGAAATGTGAGGGCCCAGAGAGGAACCAAAATGTCAACACACGTCCTTCCTTTATTTCATTATTTTCAATGACCACACACTCTAGAAGTTTCTGAGTTCAGGGCCTAATGAGCAATGCAGTTCAAAGAACCCAATATTTGTTTGTATGAAGGCAAATTAATAGCAAAGATGCATTGTTCCAATTTGTTTTCTTTTTTTTTTTTAACTCTTCCTATGGAAATTCTAACTTCTGTATGAAAATATAAAATATTTCTAACCTTCTTTAAAACCATACTTTCCTTCTAAAGGCAAGGGACAAATTTGAACAACCCCCTGTACAGGTCACCCCACTGTCCCCCCAGGCAGCCGTGCTGCTGTCTCCTCTCAGAAATGTAGTCTTTGCCATTCTCATTGGGAAATGTGATCCTAAGCAAATCACATACTCCTCCAGAGGGGCCAATGCCTGCTGAAGAGTATTGCCATATTGCAAAACATGCAATATGTTTTCCTGCCAGTCCTGAGAGTGTCGGCTCAGATTCCAGAGCACTGCAGCTGCATTGCACACCCTAAATAATGTAACTGGGCACCATGCATTATTTAAGTTGCAATAGAATGTCAATAAGTCTTGAGGATAGAATCACTCTGGTACATGGTCTTAACTTAGTGACTCCCAGTCCTACAGGGAGAACAGGAAGCTGGTGGAGCCACCTCAGCAACATGCTTTAAGAACTGGGCTTCCACTGTGAATATGCTTGACATTTTTGCAGTTGTTGTTTGCCTTTTGTTTGCCTGGCTGGGCTGCACAAAAGCATTGCCGTTTTCTAAATTTACCAAGAGTGTATTTCTGTTTATCTCAGGAGGGTGGTGATTAGCGGGGAAGACTTGATCCACATTTCAAGTCGTTCATGCGCTTACCCTTCAAAACTGACAGACTCAGGAGAGAAAGAAACAGAGTTTCCCAAAATAAACAGAAAAATGGACTGGCAGTGAGTTGAGGCCTGGAAAGAGGAGACGAGAAGGAAGGCTCTTTGTGTTAACTATTCATCAAGATGCAAAACATTTGCAAAGCCCATGAGTTTATATAAAAACAAAGGGTGCAAGAAGTTACTGTGGCTGAGTTCAAAAAGGGTGTTGCCTGGGTTCTCCTCTAGGATTTTGATGGACTCTTGTCTCACATTTAGATCTTTCATCCATTTTGAGTTTATCTTTGTGTCTGGTGCAAGAGAGTGGTCTAGTTTCATTCTTCTGCATGTGGATGTCCAGTGTTCCCAGCACCATCTATTGAAGAGACTGTCTTTCTTCCAGTGGATAGTCTTTCCTCCTTTATCGAATATTAGTTGACCATAAAGTTCAGGGTCCACCTCTGGGTTCTCTTTTCTGTTCCATTGATCTATGTGTCTGTTTTTGTGCCAGTACCACACTGTCTTGATGACCACAGCTTTGTAGTACAACCTGAAATCTGGCATTGTGATGCCCCCAGCTATGGTTTTCTTTTTAAAATTCCCCTGGCTATTCGGGGTCTTTTCTGATTCCACACAAATCTTAAAATAATTTGTTCTAACTCTCTGAAGAAAGTCCATGGTATTTTGATAGGGATTGCATTAAACGTGTATATTGCCCTGGGTAACATTGACATTTTCACGATATTAATTCTGCCAATCCATGAGCATGGAATATTTTTCCATCTCTTTGTGTCTTCCTCAATTTCATTCAGAAGTGTTCTATAGTTTTTAGCGTATAGATCCTTTACCTCTTTGGTTAGGTTTATTCCTAGGTATCTTATGCTTTTGGGTGCAATTATAAATGGGATTGACTCCTTAATTTCTCTTTCTTCAGTATCATTGTTAGTGTACAGAAATGCCACTGATTTCTGGGAATTGATTTTATATCCTGCCACGCTACCAAATTGCTGTATGAGTTCTAGCAATCTTGGGGTGGAGGCCTTTGGGTTTTCTATGTAGAGTATCATGTCATCTGCGAAGAGGGAGAGTTTGACTTCTTTGGCAATTTGAATGCCTTTAATGTCTTTTTGTTGTCTGATTGCTGAGGCTATGACTTCCAGTACTATGTTGAATAGCAGTGGTGAGAGTGGACATCCCTGTCTTGTTTCTGATCTTAGGGGAAAGGCTCCCAGTGCTGCCCCATTGAGAATGATATTTGCTGTGGGCTTTTTGTAGATGGCTTTTAAGATGTTGAGGAATGTTCCCTCTATCCCTACACTCTGAAGAGTTTTTATCAGGAATGGATGCTGTATTTTGTCAAATGCTTTCTCTGCATCTAATGAGAGGATCATATGGTTCTTGGTTTTTCTCTTGCTGATATGATGAATCACATTGATTGTTTTATAAGTGTTGAACAAGCCTTGTGTCCCGGGGATAAATCCTACTTGGTCATGGTGAATAATTTTCTTAATGTACTGTTGGATCCCATTGGCTAGTAACTTCTTGCAAGATACATCCACGAAGGCAAAAGAAACAAAAGCAAAAATGAACTATTGGGACTTCATCAAGATAAGAAGCTTTTGCACAGCAAAGGATACAGTCAACAAAACTAAAAGACAACCTACAGAATGGGAAGAAGATATTTGCAAATGACATATCAGTTAAAGGACTAGTTTCCAAGATCTATAAAGAACTTATTAAACTCAACACCAAAGAAACAAACAATCCAATCATGAAATGGGCATATACATGAAGAGAAATCTCACAGAGGAAGACATAGACATGGCCAACATGCACATGAGAAAATGCTCTGCATCACTTGCCATCAGGGAAATACAAATCAAAACCACAATGAAATACCACCTCACACCAGTGAGAATGGGGAAAATTAACAAGGCAGGAAACCACAAATGTTGGAGAGGATGTGGAGAAAAGGGAACCCTCTTACACTGTTGGTGGGAATGTGAACTGGTGCAGCCACTCTGGAAAACTGTGTGGAGGTTCCTCAAAGAGTTAAAAATAGACCTGCCCTACGACCCAGCAATTGCACTGCTAGGGATTTACCCCAAAGATACAGATGGAATGAAACGCTGGGACACCCGCACCCCGATGTTTCTAGCAGCAATGTCCACAATAGCCATACTGTGGAAGGAGCCTCGGTGTCCATTGAAAGATGAATGGATAAAGAAGATGTGGTCTATGTATACAATGGAATATTACTCAGCCATTAGAAACGACAAATACCCACCATTTGCTTCAACGTGGATGGAACGGGAGGGTATTATGCTGAGTGAAATAAGTCAATTGGAGAAGGACAAATATTATATATTCTCATTCATTTGGGGAATATAAATAATAGTGAAAGGGAATATAAGGGAAGGGAGAGGAAATGTGTGGGAAATGTCAGAAAGGGAGACAGAACATAAAGACTCCTAACTCAGGGAAACGAACTAGGGGTGATGGAAGGGGAGGAGGGCGGGGGATGGGGGTGAATGGGTGACGGGCACTGAGGGGGGCACATGACAGGATGAGCACTGGGTGTTATTCTGTATGTTGGCAAATTGAACACCAATAAAAAATAAATGTATTATTAAAAATAAATAAATAAATAAATAAATAAATAAATAAATAAATAAATAAATGGTGTTTACCCTTCCCATTAGCTATAATTGTTAGTCAAAATTTCTAATTTTATTGATTAGTTTTGTCTGCACATGTTTTGTGGGCAGTTATGCTTGAGTTTACTGTACTTCACCAACAGAAACTCCTTTCTAGAAAATAAAGTCGGAATGATGTATCCCAACTCTAAGTCCAGCCTGGATAGGGATCATCAGTGGAGAGAAGCATCACATTTTGGTATACGTCAGTTTTGAACATAACTTTCTTGTTTTCCTTTCTGATACTTCCTACAATTTAATACATGCTCTGGGGGCTCTACAACCTAAAATCTTGTTTTTCTTTCACATAGAGTGAATGCAGTATGCTTTAGGACCCACCTAAACTACAGGAGGTTTAAAAAGTGTTCCCCCATGATTGTGAAGAACTTCGATTGTCAAGAACCTCAGCATTGAGACCCTTCCATGTGACACTCATCATAGTATCACACAGCACTCCAAATTCCTCTCCATGCTTTTTTGGCAAGTTGAAGTCATTCCCATCGCACGATTGTAAGGAAAACCCCAGGACTCCGTGATGACTTGCCCTTAGGAACAGCGCTATACACGTCCATTACATTTTTATCTTGAGTCATTAAAATATCATCCTTGAAGCAGATCACCTGAAGAACATGGTTAAAACACCCATTCTTTGACCCTATCTCCTGGAAATTCTGATCAAGAAAGGCTGGAAGAGACTCAGGACTTGGCATTTTAACAAACACCCAAAGAGCTTCTGGTATACTGCTCCACTGAGATGTACCAAGGGAGCAGCAAGGTACCAAGATGCAGGAACTTATAGGTTCTGGATGAACCTCCATCCTCAGCAAGCATTTCTTAGGATCCAGGATACTGGGCACATCCTTCCTTTCTGCCAGTTGATGGTAGGAACAAGGACTGCCCCCATCTCTCAGCCTCTAGTGAAAAGTCCCATGTTCAGGGGAGATCCTAATAGGGGAGTGGGCTTAGAGGTGGGGATGAGCAAGGGGGAGAGCTCCAGGCAGATAGCAGGTACCTTTTCCTGTGTTTACAGCCCAGAGTTACCAACACACCAGACTCATGTCAGCCTGTCCCTGAGCAGAGCCCTCCCCCCTCCAAAGCTTTCTCAGGGCTGTCAGTTCTGAAAGCATCTGGACATAACAAGAGATCTGAAAAAGAGGATTCTCAAGACATCTCAGGCTGATCTTCCCCAAGGCCAATGGGTCTCTGGCGTTCTGGACCTCAATCAGAAGGATATTGATGGAGCAAGAGTTATGGAAGCTGATACAGCAACAAATGGGGTTTGTAGCACATCCTAAGTATTAAAATTCCAGCTTCCTGTCTTAGTAACTGTTGGGTGTAGGATGTAATTAAAATCATGGCTGGTGCTGCATGTTGAGGATGCAATGCATGGAGGCTCACCACAACCTGGAGATCAGACATGGGACTCTGGGTGGGGCTGAAAGTTGTGATCTTGAAGGTGAAGATGTGAATGACCCTGACACAATGCCTGCTCCTCAGAGCACTTCACTGGTCCCTAAGCCAGATACACACTCAAGGCTCAGGGCTGGACCCTCCTCTATTTGCAGGGGATACGCATGATTCCAATAAGGGCACAGCACCCTCCACCCCTGAAAAGAGTCCAGTACAACCCCTACCCAGTGTACTTAACATGAGTATTATGAACGCTCTGGGACACTAGCAAATCATAACCATGGGTGGTTTGCAGATACAACTTGCAGATAGGCAAGTTGGTTGGTGGCAATGTCCTACTGTCCCTTCCAGCAGCCACCCATTTCCATCTTGCTATAAGGTAGCTAATTGCTCTTAGACCCAGCCACCTAGACAACTATCTCATGTTGTCTTAAAACTCAGATGCACTCAGGCTGCTCCCCAAGTCCACTGAGCCAGGTGGTCCACAGGTAGGACCAAAAAATCTGGTCATCCTAAAGGCCACATTGACAATTCCTATATGCAGCCCTTAGCCTTTCAGGCTTCCCCTTCTTTGGTTGGTGTTTGAACAGGATACTCTTGAAAACCAAAGTGCCCAAGACTGCAAAGTATTAAAGTGGCAATCTGACATGGAATTATTCACTTTTATTCAATGACTCAAAACACAATATTTTTACAAAGCATACTAATTTATACCAGTGTAATAATATAGCTTGTCATGACCAGATTGTGATTATCCACATGGGGACCATCTCTACTGTACATACATTCCTTGTATCTCCTTGCTTGTGACACCAGAATGCGAGACATGGAAGACATTCTGCACTTCAACAAATAACTTTTAATGAGCACCTGGGAATGCTGTGCTGGACTGCATGTGGTCCATGGCCACCCATTAGTTAAGATCTGAAAATGCTGAGCGAAAATAAGACCAGCGGGTTGAGCAGACGAGAAAGCCAGCATGAAGAGAGAACAAGAGCATGTACTCAACAGTAGCTGTGCTGTCGGCAAAGCCAAGATCACCCCACTGTGAGATCTATTAATACAAAATGGGAGCCTTGGCTGCTGATGTGTACGCCATGCCTCCATGGATAAGATGTGCATCTGCCCCCACCAGCTCCATGGTGATGGGGAATGGGAAAAGCCTTTGCTGCAGGCTGACTCCCAGCTGGAAATCTCTCAGCTGGAGCTAAGGATTTTTCAGGACCCGAGGCTAACCCGAGGCTAGTACAGATTTTCTGCACAATTGTGTAGTCTGGAGTTAACAGTCCTAAACTCCCAACAAGCCAGCTTTTTGGGCAGGAGTCCCAGAGGAGCCCCTGGGAATGGAAACACCCCATAACAGCATGGGTGGCTCTGTCATGGGCCAGAGTCATACTGAGGCCTGTGGGGAGGAGGCCCAGATGAAAGAAAGATGAAGAGGGTCTGAGAAGCTCCCAGCTGCCTCTCCCGGGCTGTTAACTGTCAAAGCTCACTACAGAATGGAGAAAGGCTAGGAGACAAGAAAGCACAGGTTCAAGTATTCCTGCCCCAAGTCCTAACAAGCTCTGAGGAAGGTCCTCCTCCACCTGTACATCAAGAACATGGCCCCATGGACCAGGCAGGGCTGCAGGGCTGGCATTGAGAAGTTCTAAAAGGGACTTTTGTGCCACAGGTCACCTTGACCTGCTTCTATAAGAAGTGGCTTGGCCACTTGGCAGCTCTCAAGTGGCCAGTTGCCCACATGCAGGCCTGTATCCTCCGAGGCCAGACCACTCCCTCTGCCATCTGTCTTGCTCCCTCCGTTCACTACATGCTCATGGAAAGCGTAGACCACATCTTGAGTCCGGATTGTCTGGCAACCTGCAGACAGGGCCTAAGCCCATACCTGAGAGGCACTCTTTGGTTAATGATCGGAGATGGAACTCTTCAAAACTGTGCTTGCACTAAAGCTCTCACACTCTAAGTAGAAGAATACAGCTGATTAAATAGCTCTCTGCCAGTTTCTAGCCCAGGCAAAAGCAGCTCCTCTTCCTTACATTCTGTTTGGTTTCATAGGGACCCTAATGCTCTGGGCTGAGATGCACCTTCCCCTAGAAGCCTGACAGACACTTCAAGAAACACAGGTGACCATCCCCCAGGGCCCAGCACCTTCAGGCCACTGTTCTTTTTCCACCAATAGATTATTTAGTTGGTTACATATTTAAGTAGCAAAGACTTCTTAAGTTTCTCTCCCTGCATATTTTCAAAACATTCAAGCCTAAGAAGCATCTACTCCTAGCTCCAAAACATCATTCTCCATTCCTGTATCCAAATGCATCTAGAGTTCCCCTTTGTCTTCATTTCTACTTCAGTGGGGGGATCATTTGACATAATATTTTCTGACTCCCTCCCTGCCTACCTCATGCCCCCGATTCCAGACATAAGCATTTTGGCTTGTCTGGTGGAAAGACAGGTGACAGTAAAAGGTAACTATAGAAAAGTCGCAGAAATAAGGGCTGGAGGAAATGTGTTCTTGGGTGACCATGCTTTGTTCTGGGTGAAAAGAACTCTTCCATCAGCCCACAGCTCCCACTCAGGTCCAGTTGTGGAGGTTTGACAGGAAACATCCTTCACAGCCTGGTGATTACTCCCTTTTGCCAGTCACACCTTACTCAAGAGATGGCCCCTTGAAAGAGAACCTGTTATACCTCCCTAGCTATCTCTCCCTGGGCCAGATTGAATGCATCAGAAGATTTATGTGCCAAAGAGAGCAGCCGTGATGGAAAGAAATTTACCTCTCCATTTTCCTGACACCCAGCCTAAGGACATAGCCTGAATTTGTACCAGGAACCCAACAATTTGTCACTTATGCCAATGTTCTCTTGTGCCATAGACCCCTCATATGTCTTACTATCTGGCTACCACTTGTTTTCCACTAATGGCATCAGTTAGATCCCCCGATACATGGCTGAGCATTAATCAAAGCTCGCCTCCCCAACAAAGGCCTGGGAGGCACACATCACTGACAAGATATATGGATTAAGCTCAATCCCAACCATGGGGAGTAATATTATGGCCTGGAGCTGCCCAGCAACCCAAGTCAATATCTGCCCCCAAGAAAGAATGATGGGTCTGTGAAGACACTCCCCACAGCAGCACCTCAGACTAATAGGGACTCATAGGCAGAACACAGCCAAGACCACAGATCTCACGTCCTGTCAGGAACCCAATCTGCAAGTGAGCCTTTTCCAAGAGCTAAAGAGGAGGATATCCATAAACATCGGGACAGCATCACAGAGTCATATCAAAGTGCTTCTCATTAGAAGGTACCATTGTGGAGGTCAGAAAATACATATTTTGCCTAATACAATGGTGGATATAAAGAATCACATTTTCTGTGTATGCACTGCAGTTCACTCATCTGTGGCAACCAACACTGCTTTGTGTCACAAAAGTAACATACCGTGTCCTCATAGGTCCCGGGTGATTGTGTTCTTCATGTTCTTTGGAAGGATGGAACCCACCAGAGTTTGCCTAACAACCAAAAATATCTACAACTAGTGTTCCTTAGCTGGAACTCCAGACTTCACATCTAACTGCCCACTCAGCATCTCTATGTGGGCGTGTAAGAGATACCCCAAGATCTACAAGCTCTCACCTACACTTCTGTGCAAGAGGCACTACATGTCCTCCATGCTAGCAGGTTGACCAGTGAGCAAAGGCCTCATTCTTCCAACCTGAACATAAAGCAAGTACTATTTTATAATCACCTACCAACAGGCAAGGATTTTTAAATGGCTAAAAATAAAAATCTCCAAATAGGGAAAATAGTCTCAATCACCTGATGTGGTTGCCTGTTTCTGTGTTGTTCCAGAGCACTGGATTCGGAGGACTCTGGCGAGAGAGAAGCAAGCTCTGCAAGAGAAGAATGATTTTAGAGTGTGAGTGACAAAACCCAAATAACATCCAAGCAATTCTGATTTATAAAGAAACACATTGGCTCTTAGGTAGTAGCCCTAGCATAAAGTAATCCTTAACCACAGACAGACTTGTTTTTAGCGTTCCCTTGAGGTCATATACTTTTCAAATCTTAACTTTCTAATGAAATAAAAATATGCCAAACTCACAGTCAAGTCCTTCCTTGACTCATTAGCCTCATCCAGAGACAAGGTGAATCCGTAGCTTTAATAAATAAAGGGAAAATAAATACAGAACACAAGAGGATAAAAAAGACAAAGAGGTTTGGTTTGGGCCATGATTCTGGTCAAGCTACTTGATTAATTGCTTGAAACACTAATAAATAAACATTTGCCCATAGGATATTTTGTAAGCTGTGGTCAGAATGTGAAAGGACATGGTCATGCTTTGTGGAAGCTGAAGTGAGCCATTTGGAATGGACATGGGAGGTGCCCATGGTGAAGGGGGAGAGATGACCATGGAGGGCAGCCCCAATCTTAGTAAGAACAATTTGAGGGAGAGCCTCTCAGCAAGAACTAACTAACCAAACACCTTTCCATGGAATTTGTTTTGCCAGGCAACTTGTAATGGCCGGGTCTCCCTCTCCTACCCATGTGTACTCCCTTCCTCTCTCATCTGCCTTCCAGAAGGATCTTAGATCAAATCCTACCCCTGCCGCTTGCTGGTGGCCAAGCCATCCAAGATGCCCCCACGAGGACTGTGTCCTCGAAAGGGAAGATGTTCAGGTGCTACAAAGACTTTTCAAAGTTGGGTTTCCTTTTTTGATTCTCCCACACCCTCTAGAGCTCAGTAGGAACAGATTTCTCCTTGAGTTTCAGTTTTATTTGACATTTGGGGCAAGTGACCCTCAATGTATTAAAATGCCTCCTCACATGCTTTACTAAAGATAGAAGGCTTTTACAAAAGAGAAAGCATGAAAAAAAAAGAAACCAGAAAATTTATTTTAAAAGCCTTTAAATTTTCATCCCACTTTACTTTAAACTTTGGACAAATGGGTGGGTTTTTTTTACTGTTTCTCTGCTCCTAGAATACTTCTAGTCCTGAAATTTTTCCTTCTTCTGAAAGTTACTCAAAAAATAATGACCCACAAGGGCTGAGTCCCCTGCATGGTGCAGCCAGCCCCTCTTGCACATGCCCAGGTCTTCTGACTGCCCCACATGCCCACTCACTTGCTGTCCTCGGTTCATCTGGGCTATAGGCACTGTTTTCACTCCCACTTTTTAAGTTTATCTCAGAAGTTTCTTTGTTTGTCTTCATACTTGCAGAGTTCCTGGAATTAGACCATTTTAAAAAGCCAAATGTTAATCAGCAGTGGACGTTCAGTTCACACTGCTCCACCCAGAGCATTCGTGCCTGCTGAACTTACCACAGCATCAGGAAAGACACTCAGAGCCACCAGCAGACTGTGCGATTGATCTGTCTCTCATGCTCCCATTGAGGTGGGGAGAGATGGAACTTCATCATGATAGCCCCATGGACTCCATTCCCCAGTCGATAATCAATCCTCAGAAGCCAGTGACCAAATTAAACAGGGTTGGCAAACTAAGACCTACATGGCAAATACACCACCTATTTTTATAAATAAAGTTTTATTGGAACACAGCCACACCCGTCTGCTTCCATATTATGTATAGCTATCAACAGAACTGAGTCATTGTGATAGAGAGTGCGTGGCTTGCAAAAGCAAAATATTTACTATCTGGCCCTTTATAGAAAATGTGTGCCAATCTCTGAAATACAATAAAAATGTGTGCAACACCCCAGGGGAAGAAAACTTGACAATGGATATCCAAAGATTTAATAATATTCATGCGTGACCACTAAGAACTTATTATAGGGAAATAACCAAAGGTATGTGCAAAGATTTACTTGAAAGAATGTTCATTCATGCTATTGATAACAGCAAATACTGCAAATGGCCTAGTGCCTCACCACTGAGGACTAGTGAAATACATGACAATACATCTTCAAAATGAAATTCCATGCCACCTGTAAGAATTATTACAGGTGAGAGCTCTCATGCACTGCTGGTGAAAGTATAAACTAACACACCCACTTCAGAAAACTGTATGGCAATGCTGTCTGCCCTACCTACTCTGACTCTACTACCCAGATCTCACTGGTAGATATAAACCCAACCTACTACAAACAGGAAGGAGTACTTATGAACTTGTCGCCAAAGATCCATATCAAATTGCTTAGTGCCAGAGAATTCATAATGACCCCCAAAACTATCCAAAATGCCCATGTAAGGGAAAAATAAGTTGCATATATACCCAGAGTGTGGTATTATATGATAAACCATCTACATCTTCATTGAACAATATGGACCAATCTCACAGTGTGACACTTAAGAAAACCAAAATGAATGAGTATATATGATATGATTCCATTTATATAAAGTTTGTATTAATCTAAAATCTAATCTCTGGGGATGTGGGGAGAGACAGAGGTCAGAAGACATAACCTTTGGGATGCCTGGGTGATCAGTCACTTAAGCATCCGACTCCTGATTTGGGCTCAGGGTTGTGAGATCCTGAGTTTGGCTCTGTGTTGGGCATGGAGCCTGCTTAAGAGTCTCTCTCTCCCTCTTTCTCTGCCCCTCCCTGGCCCCTCTCTCTCAATCTCCCTCTAAAAAAATTTTTTAAATAACAATAATAAAAAAAACTTTAAAAAGACATGACCCTAAGGAAGGGGCAGACAGGATTTGAGAGGCATGAGGAGATTGGGGTGCTAGGAATGTTCTAGTTCTGCATGTCCCCACTCAAGGTCCATATGCTTTGTGAAAAGCAATCAAGCTATACACCTATGATTTGTGTACTTCTCTGGATTTACATTATACTTCAATAAGGTATTTTTATTACGCTAATGAAACAAATATTTTGTTTCATTAAAAGAAATTTATTTATTATAGAAATTTGTTAACAGAAATAATCTTCAGAATAGTGCCAAATGAGAAAGCAAGCTGTGAAATAACATTTACTATGATCCAAATTTCACAAAATCCATGTGTGTGTATCTATGTGACACAAAATGCATATGTGTGTATCTATGTAAATGCATATGTGTGTGAGCAGACACATACTTTGATAATAATACCTGCTTCTAAACAATAGAATTAGGGGGAGATTTCAAAATCATTTCTATTTTTCTTAAAGATTTATCCATTTATTTTTAGGGGAGGTGGGTTAGAGGGAGAGAGAGTAACAAGCAAACTCCTCACAGAGCACAGAGCCCAATCTGAGGCTTACTCAAGACCCTAAGATCACAACTTGAGCAGAAATCAAGAGTTGGGCACAATTGACTGTACCACCCAGAGGTCCCTCAAAATCATTTCCTAAAAGCATATTTTTAATTTTTTTCTATAATAAACATGCATTGATTCTATAGGAAGACATATGCATGTCATTTTACTGCAGAAGGAACCTGCGAGCAGCTGGAGTTTGCACAGCCAGCACAGTGCAGGGAAAGCAGGTAGGGTACAGGGGTCCCAGTGAGTCACCCTGTCTTTCCTTCCCAGGCCTAATGTATGTTCGGCACCCAGCGGATACTAGCTATTGTCATCACTACTGTCATTTTATTGCTGCTCTTGTCATTATTCCTCTTATTCTCTACTTGACTCCAAATAGCTGTTGACCACTGTACTATGTTTTGAAATCATCTAAGATCCTAGAAAATAGAAATAAAAGATGTTGTGAAGTCAATAATGGTGAATAGAAGAATCCAAGCTGCCCTCCTTCTGATGACAGCAATCAAGAGAAATGCCAGAACAATTACTGGAGTCCATTTGCCTTCCTCTCCTCTTGCCCTAAGTCAGGCCCCAAAGGAGGTGTAGTTTCAGACTGCTGCTTCATGGTGTCCTCAGAGAGACCACAGCCACCTCTCCTAACACCACATTATCACCATTGAGCGATTGGGGTCAAAGGGAAAATAGCCAGTGTCTGTTACACAATGATGACACACATCTTCATTCACCACGTGTAGCCAAAGGGTATTTTAAAATCACAGCATTTCAAAAACTATAATTGTCTAATAAAATACTGAAAATTAGATATGGTTTTGTTATAACACCTCCAGCAAAGTCACTGCTATCTAAAAATCCCTCCTTTTAGTGCATTTATACTTGTGTAAATATTGCAGACATTTCAGCTGGTTATTGTATTATTGTAGGTCCTTGACATAGTAGCTACCTTAAAATTGCTTGCAGCTACTTCTGGACAGCTGTGGGAATGGCAAGGATTTTTCTGTCCCCTCCCCCATTAGTGGTACAAGCAGTAAACGCTACCTAATTTGTCTGCCTGGTCAGCTTTCGTGTGCCGGCAGCCATCCAGCTGGCTTCCTCACTGCTCTCCACTGCCCCAGAAATTCCAGCAGGACCTCCGCCTGGTTCTTTATTATTCTTAAAATGGTCCTCAAGTCCCCTAGATGGACTCAAAACAGGAGGGACAACAGTCACGGTGCATACTGTCCTCTTGTGGAAAGAGTTGCAAATGCCAGACACCAAGCAGAAAATCTATTTTCCTAAGTGAGCCAGGGCAAGTCAAATGTAGGCAGGAGCTCCATCCCCTATTTTATTTTACAATTAATTTTACCATATGAGTTTGCATTTGGCATACGTGTTTTCGGAGCTGTCCATTTTCAGTACTTAATTTTGATTAACACAATTCTGAAACCCCACAGTTGTGTGTGTTAATGGTGGTAGGGTTGGTGTTGCTTGGTTGTTTTTCAGTTTTTTGGTTTTGTTTTCAGAAAATTGATGTGATTTCAAACTTACCTTATTTGACTTTGATAACTAGATTCTGAAAAAAAGGGGGGAAGGGGAACAAAATCACATTAGCAAAATGAGGATAATTATTCTGAAAATAAAATCTAATCAATTTTATAGACCCCCTCATTTTAAATACATTGCTGAGTATTTGTGACCGTTCAGTATTATTAAATTCCCCCATACTGAATTACCAAATGACTTTCAAGCATAAGGAAAGTAGAATTCACTATTAACTATCATATCATTACTATACCTGAAGTATAGCAGGTACCTAATAAGTATTTAATGAGTATTGAATTTGACTAGCGAGATACAAAGACTCCATTCACCAGGAGGAGGCATTCTGCATTCCCAGTCCCTACTGCCATTCACTCAGTATTCACTGTGTGCCAGCACAGTGCAAAATATTATTTCATTTAATCATTACAACCACCCAAGAGGTAGGTGTTAGTGTCATCATATTTTTAACAAACTAGACATTATTATATTTTATTACTATACTTTAACAAATAAGGAATTACATCGCTTAAGCTCTGCATTTCCTTAATTCTAAGATACCTTTTCAATCAACATGTAGCGATGGTATCAATGCAGAGTTGCATTCACCCCCAGAAGCTGTCATTAAAGTACTAATGTTTTTAATCAGTGGATTCTTAGACTAAAAGGAACTTAGAACCTGAAATAGTAACAGAGCCACAAACCAGTCTCCAATCATCTGTCTCAAAAGAACACTTTGCAACTCTGCTGTCCTGTCAAGGCCTTCTATTCATCCAGCTTTACTGAGATCTAAAAGGTTTTCACCTTCCTTATCTTTAGATAATGTTCTCACTTACTTTCAGTTGTAGTAACATCTGCCAATTCACATCCCAAATTGAACCTCAGAAGCAATCTTACTTGAATTGAAAGTCTGATATGTCACTAGTGTTCCCATAAAAGATGGACTCCAGGAGATGGGAGCTTGGTTTCTCTGTTCTATTAGCACAAGCAATCCCAAGGCCCTCAGGCCACACTGAGTGGGGTCAGTGCCCAGTTAACCGGTCAGAGCACTGAGAATTTTCCAGGCACCAGTAAAGCAAAGTGCCAGAAAGTACTTCTGAAGAAACTTGATGTGTATTATTTTTAAGCATGGAAATAATTGTCATGGGGAAATCTAGGACCACTCTGCATCCTTTACATTTATGTCAGGGTGAAGTGCAGTGTCCATTGTGAATTCCACCTAATGGGGTAGCATTTGTGAGAGAGGTGTCACAGGCCCTGCTCATAGCACCTACCTGGGCCTGTTACAAACCAGGGCAATAAAAACAGCATACTCTTTTATGAGCTTTTCATCTCAAAGTTAAATAGAGGATAAAATCTACGGTGGAAGTTTCACATATCAATGTATTTTATCCTCACAACCAATCTATAGGATGGTACTTATTCTCATCTTGTAAATGAGGATGCTAAGAATCAGAGTCACCCTGGTGTACATCTTACATGGACCACCAACCATCAAGCCTTCTTACCAGGCTAGAGAAGCAGAAATCCAAATAACCAGAATGTCCTCCAATGACACCACAACAGATAATATTGAAAACAATTAATCTGAAGGCACTGAACAATCCTAGTCACTTCTAAATTAAAATTTAAATTATCCAATAGTTTTCATTTAAAATCCAGTGTATTTTGCTTGAGTAACCCATCTGTGGCATATAGGGTAACTCCCAGGTAAAAGCAAATTCCCACCAAATCTGGGCCAACAGAAGCTTACTACTTTTCATGTGCTGTTGCCTAGGGAATAAAGTTGTATCATGGAATTAATTCCCAATCCCAAACCAAATCCATGCAGGGGCTAAGGCTAGACAATTAGCCTAGATATGGCTTAACTATGCACTTTACACAGAGTATCTCACTAAGAGAGATATTCCCTGTAGGATAATAAACACGGTGCCTGGCACATCCACAAAAAGTGCTCATCAAAGGGCAATTAGTATTAATAAAATTTTAAATGCAATTAAACTGACATGTAGCCTAATATCAGAAGTCTGATTTTAAGAAAAATTAACTGTAGAAAATATTCAAATAGGCATAAGTGAGGTTTTATGAGACAAAGAAAAGTAAGGCTGGACACACATTCAGCACTTGGAAAGTCCTGATCCACCTACATGACAAAGATCCTTGGTTTTTAGAGTCACAAACGATTCAATTCTACAACAAGCCCACCCCAATGTTGAGCCTGGCTCCCAAACAAGGCCACTGCTTTTGAGTATCTCTAAAGACATCATTCAGAAGAAATGTGTAATCATCTTTATTAATTTATCTATTCTATTTTTACTGACAGAAGACCTTCTTTTTTTCCTACCTCTACAACATTTTGCCTACAAAAGGCAATTTGGAATTACACAAAATAGGAAATATTGTTTTAATGTGCTCAGATAGGTAGTCATTATTCTAGAAAAAAAGCATAGTATCTGAATGGCAGATTACAATGCCCTTACAACCTCACAAATATGCACAAAACTCAAATAGTCCGTGTCTTCGCTGAGAAAGGTGCTGTCTCTTCACCTTCCCAAAAGTGTGAAGATCTCAGTATGCCCCCAAAAGGAATGTATCCCTTCTTTAGGAAGTCCTTTCATTCTCTGAAGCTCACATGTCCAGTTTCAAGTAAAGTACACTCTGAAGGCCAATGCACCTTACGGAAGAGCTGAGGAACTAATGAAATTCAAGTGCTTGTGCCAAAAGTTCAAAAATATATATGAATCTATATGAACAAAAAAATTACCTTTTTTCTCCTTCCCGGAGACATAACAACAACAGAATATTATAATCAGAATAATTATCAGGATCAAAAGCAATGACAATGATACTGCAAGCAGAACTATGGCCCAGGTAGGCAATGATGTACCTGGTTTATCAATGCTACCTATAAGGTTGAAAGAAGAAAAAAAAATTGTAGTTAGTGGTGCTTGCTACTGTGTAGGGCACGTAATCAAAATTCAGTTATATTTTATTTTCTGATAATATTATAACAATTCCACCCATTACAGCTGGGTGTCATAGGCCAACTTCTCTTCAATATGTACAGATGTCCAGTACTCTATAGGATCTTCCATTACAATACTTACTGCTGCCAATAAATACCACTGAGCAACACAGCCCCAGTATTCATTGGTTAGCACCTCTATCATTCCTAGAGGGGGAGTAGACAGCAAGGGGCAACAGCTCCCCGGTTGCAGTAGAAATTACCACACTCTAACATGCTTTATTGAGCCAAAGAATACTTACTGAGCAGCTACTGCTGGTCAAGACTGCAAAGACTAGCATTTGGTTCTCCCTCCCATGTTCCCACCCATCAAGGGTCCAGAGTCCAGAAAAACTGAGGACACACTGAAGAAGTGTCACGCCAATTCACACCACACCCACAGAACTCATTTATCATCTGATAATTGCTGCTTTCCATGGTTCTCAAGAGCCACCAGCCTTAGGATCCGCTTTGCCCTCTTGTTGTATCCAGTAGTCATGGAGTTGGGAAAGAGAACAGATAGGCTAGTGCCAGCAGGGAGTGAAAGGGAGAAGAGAAAGCTATACCAGGTAGGGCAATCCTGTCTTAGGAAGAGCTGTCCAGCACACTTTACACGGTTATCTAAATTGAAATTAAATTAACCAAAATTATATACCATTAAATACTCAACTCCTCAGTTGCACTGATCACGTTTCAAGTGCTTGATTCTAACAGGTGTAGAGCATTGCCCTCATCACAGCATTGCGCTGTTGGACAGCACTGCCCAGCCAAGGGTTTGTGGGAACTACCAGAAGGTCTTGGAGGGAGCTCTTACCCACCATCGCACTTCCCCTCCTGAACAAGGCTGAGGTCAAACCACATTTAAGTTGATCTGTTCAAATGTGAATTGCTACTCAATAAAATCTGTCACTCAGTCCTGAGTGCTTGGTTGGACTCTCATTGTGAACAAATGCTATTTTATTAAATGCGAGTCATCAGAAAATACTGAAACAGTAGACTTTCTATGAAGGAAGATAGAGTTTATAAAACAACAGCCTTTCCAGCTTTTTGGAACCATAGGTTATAGTGGGAAAACAGTTCTTGGGTGTTATTCCTTAAAGTCATCCATGAAAATTGACCTTGAAATCATAATTTGATAATCCTGGGTCAAAGTTAAATGTTCAGAGTACCTTGCAGGAATGGTTAGAGATGATCACTAATGCTCTGGTTTCTACAATCATCAACCACCTGGATTCTGACTCGTGGGCAAGTAAGGATCACACTGAAAAATAATACATGGTCTGATCTCAGAGCATGTGCCAAAATTCAGAGACCTCTGTGCTTTGAAGAATTATGTAATATAAAAAGATACTTGTCTTCTGCTCTTCATGCAAAGCTTCTGCATTCCCTGCAATGTTTTTTTTTATTTCCTTTTTTTAAAACATCTCCTGTTCATTGCCACCTTAAATGTTTGTGAAATTGATGGCTGTCACTTCCAGTTCTTCTTACACATCTGCTACTATCTAAACTAAACTTAGTCCCCTCAAGGTCAAGGACTGTGTCTTATTTTTCTTATATTCCAAGCACCTAGCACATATTGGGTACATCAGAGGAATGGAGGGAGGGACAGAGGGAGGAAGGGAGGGAGGGAGGGAGGGAGGGAGGGAGGGAGGGAGGGAGGATGGATGGAGCTTCACATCACCCACCATTTTTGTGAGATAATTTGTGACAGACAGAAATAGGAAAAGAATTCTCCAGGAAAGGTGGAGGTGGTAGGGACAGGATTCTACTCTCCCCATAACACCCCTCCTCAGCCCCAGAATTGGAGTTTTAATATTTTCTTTTCATTTATTTATTTATCAATTTGAAAGAGAGAGAAAGAGAAAGAGAGCACACACACATGGGGGAAGAAGCAGAGGGAGAGGGATGGGGAGACTCCATGCTGAGCACAGAGTCTGGGGTAGGGTTGGATCTCACAACCCTGAGATCATGACCTGAGCCAAAACCAAGAGTTGGATGCTTAACTAACTGAACCACTCAAGCACCCCCAGAAGTCAAGCTTTAAAACAAGCCAATGTCTTCACATCCAGAGAGTGATACAAGTTATCCGCTGCTACACAGAGAGCAAAATCCCAGCATCACCTGGAATGCCTGTTACACATGCAGATCCCAAGCCCATCCCCAGTGGTGCCAAGTCAGCGGGTGTGCAATGGCACCCAGGTGATCCTGACACAGGTGGTTGGTGATCCACACATTGAAAACGCCCAAAATGGAAACACTTCCTAAGCAAACTGCCACATTACAGAATGTTCCCATAACCTTCCTCTTATGGATGTGATTAAAAAAAAATTAAGTCCAAAACCACATTTATGATAATCACAATCTGGAGTTTAAACTCAGGTCACCATGCGGAAGCTTTGCGACTGACAAGAAGCTTTGGGCTTCATGTCAATGGATCCAGTGAAAGCTCAAGGGCACTGTTTTCCTTGTGCTCCCTCTGGCCACTGGCTCACTCATCTGCAAGGATTCCTGCCCCGTTCCCTCCCCTAAGGTGTTCAGAGACTCGGGATGTATGTGAAAGTGCTGAGAACACCGTAGGGTACAACACACGCGTTCAAGATTGCTGACGTCACCCTAAGTCAGTCTGATGAACTTTTTACAAATTGAAGTTTGCAAATATTAGCAGCTTTCTTAATAGGGGAGACAGCTGGGGTTAAACATTAAGGTCTGACTCAGGATTCAAGAGATGGGCTTGGAGTTTGTACTGGAAAAAGTCAACACACATTGTTGACTTAAACATTCTCTATCAGGGCATTTTCTTCCCCTGCTGAAGAAAATGTTCAGTGTGCCAAGCTTCTGTCAATCAAATCTTGACGTGACAACCTTTCCTCTGATGAAGCACAGAAACATCTGCTTATCCTCAGGGAGGAGCTCTTTAAAGGAAGGGACCAGCTACCTCACCGGATTCGGTGACCAAACCAAGGAAGAGAGCAGGTGATATTGTGACCTCACTCACTCTCTTGTCTCTTAATTTAACCACCAAGTTTAGCAAATTGATGCCTGCTCTCACCTAAAAGCCCCAAACTCTCATCAAAACAGCAACTGCTGTCAGAAGCCACAAGGCTCTTTCTTTTGCTTCCTATATGCTGTGATCACAGTCCACTGGGGGTCAAATCTCCCCCAGAGTTCCACACCGGGGGAAGACTTAACCTTCTCTCTCTACTTCAGTAGGGCTCCCCAAAATAGCATGGTGTATGCACCATGAGGAGGTGTAATTTGCTACTGGAGCTGCACAGAAGAACCTTCCTTGGGGCACCTGTGTGGCTCAGTGGTTGAGCATCTATCTGCCTTTGGCTCCGGTTGTGATTCCAGGGTCCTGGGATTGAGTCCCATATCGGGCTCCCTGCAGGGCGCCTGCTTCTCCCTCCGCCTATGTCTCTGCCTCTCTCTACGTCTCTCATGAATAAATAAATAAAATCTATTTTAAAAAAAGAACCTTCCTTATTTTAATAATGATTTTTAATTTATCACATATGACATATATATGAAAACATACATGCGTATTTATTATAAACACTTCAATGTGATACTAATGTTTATTTTTCTCTTTTTTTTTAGATTTTCATTTATTTATTCATGAGAGACACAGAAACAGCAGCAGAGACACAGGCAGAGGGAGAAGCAGGCTCCCCACAGGGAGCCTGATGTGGGACTCAATCCCAAGACCCCAGGATCACAACCCAAGCCAAAGGCAGACAACTCAGCCACCACACCATGCAGCCATCCCTAATCTTTAAATAAGCACATTTATAGTGGACTGAAAGAAAAATAAATAATGGTCATATATTGATAAAAAGCATGACAGTGGACAGAAAGCCCAGAATCTTGAAATGACCTTGTCCACAATCCAACCACTTCATTGTGTGGATAAGACACAGGACAAAGAGGCTCAGTGAACTGGACAAGGGCACTCAGAACAGGGAAAAGAAAAAAAAAAAAACAACAACCCAGGGCTGAGACTCTCGTCTTTCAAACTCATGTTGTGTGTCCGACCTGGAATATCTTCTGGGAAGATATAGCCCAGGTCTTACTGGAAATGGGGAGTCCCGCTGGGCGTTGGTCCCTGACTTGGGCCCTAGCGAAGGCTGTGGCCATAATGGTTCAAGGCAAACAGCAGAGTTGCTGGAAGGGATTCGTCTGTGCATGAGGCGACCCAGGAAGAGGATTTCCGAGCTCAACCCCACTGGCCTTCCTCCCTGTGCTCCCTCACACAGGACCACATTACCGAGTTTACTGCACGACTTTTCATCACAACTTCCAGATTGTCCTTCTCCCATCTGTGCAGAAAAGGAAGCTAGTACTTCCCAGATGCTCTCACAGAAATGCTCAGAGTTTTAAAAGGCCACATAGAATTTCTCGAAACAAAATGTCATCAGCGTCATGTGCAAAGTGTGCTCCTGTGCAGACTGGATGGGACACAGGAGACCTCTGAATCAGTGAAACAAGTGACAGCCACTGCCTCCTCTCCCACCCTGCGGGCTTTGCAGCAGGGACTGTCCTGAGTGCTTCAGACATGGTAACCCGCTTCCTGATTACACCAACCACAAGCCCGTGAGGTAGATATTATCATTATCTTAGTTTTACAGATGAGAAAACTGAGACACAGAGAGGCTAAGTAACTTGCCCAAAGCCACACAGCAAGGAAGAGGCAATCTGTGTGGATAGTGGCCCCCTGATGAGGCTGGGTCAGGCGACAAGGCCTTCTTCGGGATTTCCCTCTTCTGTAGTCCCCGGTCTGACTGCCCAGGAATCTGGGAGCTTCCCTAAGAATGTCAAATTTCCAGGCAATTCAATCAGAACCTCTGGCGTGGGGCCTGAGCATCATCCTGTGCGTTAAAGCTCCTGGAGACTAACGGGCAACCCGGGAGAGAGAGGTCCTGTCCTATTCTTCTCCCTCTCTCTTTTTATAAGCAAGAAAACTGAGCCCAAGAGGTCATTGACTTGCCCAGAGACTCACAGCCAGAGCCAGCACTGTGACCCAGGACTGTCACTGCCCCCCCTCGGTCTGTGCTCAAAGTTGCCACTCCTCACAAAACTAAGGTTATAACCTGGAGTCACTACACTCTAGCAGGTGCACCTCTGTCCTAAAAATGTCGCTTTGCTCTAATGCTTCGCAGTCTGTACACTTGAACGAGAAAACAGAGAAAGCCACGCAGCTGGATGCCCAGGGGGTGGACAGTGCTTATCTCAAGGCGTGCATGAGAGGTGCTTCCACCTGCCAGTTGAACACCTGTCTGCAATGCTTGAAGGCTGCGTTGCTTCTGGAATCAAGAACATTGAACTTTAAAAAAAAAAAAAAAAAGAAACATGAGCAGTACCCTTTTCAGCCTGCTTTTCTTTCAATGATTGTTTGGCTTGAACTAATTAGCCTTCCTAAACTGCCATTGTCATTCCTGCAACGACTCACAGGGACTGCTCCAGAAATGAGCACAATGAACAGAGACTCCTTGCACTTTTAGGAGGAAATGGGTTGGCGGGACATGATGATGCTTATCGATTCCTGGAGAAGCCTGCACAGCGCACAGGAGGGTGCATTCTGGGTGTTCCACACTCCTGGCTGTGCTCCTAGAAGCCTCCCAGACACCAGCAGCCGGGGCTGTAATGAGGCCTTCAGCTACTAAAACTTGCATAAAATACACAACATGCAGCCAGCCACCAGCTGCTCTGAATCTTGATGAATAATTTAGGAACAAATTACCCTTTTCCAAATGAGTCCAATAAAGTAAGACTCATTGCAAGGCACCCACTGTGCTTCCCTTTGAGGCTGCAGGGACTCCAGCTGCCATAATTAAGGCCGCTAACTTCCCTAGTCCTAGCTGACGAGGGAAGCACTCCACGGAATTAAACCCGATCAAGGGAAATTATGTGTCCCTTGCCCTTCCCCTACAAAAGAGAAACTTTGCAGGCAAGTGAATCTCTAAAATCCATTTATATGGGGCATCATCAGTCAGACCAGAGCTCCTTGTTGCACTGTTACCTTGTTAAGATGTGTGCTTTAAATAGTCGATTTCATTCTATTTGGTGCTAATAGGACTTCTTAAAAAAATCTTCCATTTCAAAGCTTGGACCATACTTTATCATATTTATTTATTTATTTTAAGATTTTATTTATTCATTCATGAGAGACACGCAGAGAGAGAGGCAGAGACACAGGCAGAGGGAGAAGCAGGCTCCATGCAGGGAGCAGCCCGATGTGGGAATTGATCCCAAGACTCCAGGATCACGCCCTGGGCCGAAGGCAGGTGCTAAACTGCTGAGCCACCCAGGGATCCCTCTTTATCATACTTAAATAGCTTCAAAGCCAGCTGGATTGGCTCCTTGGAGAAATGGCTGATTCCAGGATAGAATAAGGAAAATGCAAAGGGAGTTCAGAACATTTTATTGGGCCAAGTGCTCAAAAATTAATAGGGCCATGTCAAAAGGACACCAGAGCCAGCTGGAAGGGATTCCCACTAGCCAAACCTGGAGCAATCTGGAGCATCAAGATGAATAATGACAGGAGTAGATTATAGTATTGAATAAAAATGAGTTCATATTTGAACTGTTTTTTAAAAAAAAAAGAAAAAGAAAAAGTGAAAGAAGGCTCTTCTTTACAGAAGACTACCAACTAACAAAGATAAAATTATGATGGAGCCAGAAAAATCATTCTTTTACAACCGCCATAGAAACAACAGAGTCAGGCAATGACTTATTGATGAACGCAAAAGCTATTAGGTGAAAGCCCGCTGGGAAATAAGATATTCATACAGTATTCATTGATTACATATTAATTATAATGGAGAAAGGGACCTTTACAATGGAGAAATCATTAACCAGATGATCAAACTTATTACCATTGATAGAGAAAATTGACATCATGAGCCCATGTGACATTACCCTTGACTTGCCTAGAATAGACAGCCTCAAATCAAAGGATGTTGGAAAACCTCAGACAAATCCAAATTGAAGAGCATCTTGCAAAAATGGCCTGGACCCTTCAAAAATGTTTATAATCAGCAAAGACAGGAAAGGTAAGGGAACCATTCAAGAGTAAGGGAAAGAGACTGCAACGCCTGACAGCCAAAGGCAAGGCATGGCCTTTGACTGGATACTGGTTTGGAGAAGAAAATCGCTATAAAGGATACTTGGTGAAACTTGAATATGCAGTGTATATTATATAACAGTCTTGTGTCAGCAGTACGTTTCCTGATTGCCAACTACATTGGGTGTGGTTAAATAGAATGCCTTCATTCTTATGATACATATCGGAGGTATTTAGGGATAAAGTGTCATCAACTCTCAAATGGTTCAGAAAAAAAAATGAGAGAGAAAGAGGCAAAGATGACAAAATATTAATATTTGTTGTATCTAGGCAAAGGTACATGGATATTCATTGCACTTGTCTTGCAACTTTCCTAAAGGTTTTTGTTGTTAAAAATAATAAACTGGAGGGGTGCCTTTGTGACTCAGCTGGTTAAGTATCTGACTTCAGGTCAGGTCATGATCCTGGGGTCCTGGGATCAAACTCCACATCGGGCTCCCTGCTCAGTGGGGAGTCTGCTTCTCCTTCCTCCTCCACCGCTCCCCCCTGCTTGTGTTCTCTCTCTCTCTCTTTTTCTCTCTCTCTCAAATAAAATCTTTAAATAATAATGATAATAATAATAATAATAAACTGGAGGCAAGAAAAGTAAGCTGGGTTTGAATTCTAGCTTTTTCTTCTTATATAGTCTTAATAGAGAATAAGCTGAATTCCTCCAAATTTAATTAACTAAAATAAATTGATCTTGACTTAAAACCAAAGAAATAAAAAAAAAAAAAGAAATACAGATTTCTGTGTCCTTTGCCCTCAAAAGTATTGATATTCACCAGATCCACATCAAAAATCTGGCAGTCCTGGATCCCCTTTCCTGTTGGCAACAACCACCTGGTGCTGGTATGGCTGCTCCATGTGGATGGAGCATTAGGTCTGGTTCCCAATGGGCCCCTCCACTCCCCTCCTACCTGACACGTGTATTCACTCATGCTTTCATTTCTGTTGTCCGCCTGGTCTCTGGGGGCATCTGAGTCAGAGACAGGAGGCAAAATCCTAACAACAGAGGAGCAAGCTTGGGCTGACTGCACTGAGGACCAATCACTACAGTGCAAAGCACAGAATCATTGTACTGACCACAAGGTAGACTCTGAATGGCTTTTTACAGGCTCGTGGAGACATTATCATGGGTTGACTTTTGTTCCCCCCTAAAATTCATACATTAAAGTACTAACCTCCAGTACTCCCAGAATGTGACTTTATTTGGAAATAAAGTATTGCAGACATAATTTTATTAAAATGAGTTTATACTGGATGGGATGGGCCCTCTAATCCAATATGACCTGAGTCCTTAGTTTTAAAAAAAAGGGAAATTTGGGGATGCCTGGGTGGCTCAGTCAGTTAAGCATCTGCCTTCGGCTCAAGTCATGATCTGAGGGTTCTGGGATTGAGTTCCACATGGGGCTCCCTGCTTCCTCTCCTTCTGCCCTTCCCCCTGCTCATGCTCTCTCACTCTCTCTGTCAAATAAATAAAATCTTTAAAATAAATAAATAGGGAAATTTGGATACAGGCAAGCACGCAGAGAGAGCACCATATGAAGATGAAAACAGAGCTCAGGCTGATGCTTCTACAAGCCAAGAAACACCAGACTGCCAGCAAATACCAGAAGCTAAGAGAGAGGCCTAGAGATTGTTCCCCTATAGTCTTCTGAAGGAACCAACTCTACCAACATCTTGATCTCAGACATCCAGTTGGATGAGGATCCACTCAGGGACCTGTTGTGCACGTTAATTTGGTTAATATCAGAGAAGCACTTAAAATAGACCCTTTACTTGGCAAATTCTGTGAAGCATTGTTTCTTCCCCTACTCCATCTCCCTCCCCCCCTCCTCCTCCTTCAGCTTTCTCCTCTTCCTCCTTTGCCACCTCTTCCTTCCTCCTCATCAGTCTTGCTCTGGCTGCAGTTTTGTTCTGAAATTTATTATTTTTAAGACTTTTTATTTATTTGACAGAGACAGAGCACAAGCAGAGTGAGAGGCAGAGGAAGAGGGAGAAGCAGACACCTCACTGAGCAGGGAGCCCAACCTGGAGCTTAATACCAGGGCCCTGGGATCATGACCTGAGCCGAAGGCAGGTGCTTAACCAACCGGGCCACCCAGGTGCCCCTGTTCTGAACTTTAAATAAAGCTGTTTGAATAAAGGGAAAATCTTTGTGTCAAGAGAGAACCATTTCTTGACTTCTGGGCCCAGTTCCACCCCAACCTGATGCATGTCCTGGAATAGAGCACAGCACCTCTCTGGGCCTCCTTTTCTGTCCTAGTTTGTAAAATGAAGGAGTCAGTCAATCTCTAGCTCTGGGCCCCATGTTTTCTCATTGGCCTGGGCTGACTCAGAGCTTAAGTAGGCTCTGCAGCCCTGCAGGTTGTGTAGTTTGAGGTTTGAATATGCCAAGGACCCTACAGTAGGTTCTCTTGGGGATCAAAACTTTATTTTTTTATTTAAAATCAATTAATTGACATACAGTGTATTTTTAGTTTCAGAGGTAGAGTTCAGTGATTCATCAGTTGCCTATAACACCCAGTGCTCATCATATCAGGTGCCCTCCTTAATGCCCATCACCCAGTTACCCCTCCCCCACCTTCCAGCAACTTTCAGACTGTTTCCCAGAGTTAAGAGTCTCTTATGGTTTATCTCCCTCTCCGACTGCATCTTATTTATGTCACTTAGTTAGGTACTTTCAAATACATTGTGGATTTGCCAGATTAAAAAAATGAAACTATAATTCTACTAAGGTTGGAAGAAATCCAAGAGCACCTGTACACCCTCCTCAAATATTAGAAGAACTTGTCTCATACTGGCCCAGGGTATGGGATCAAACTGGAACAACAGATAAAAGTTACAGAGGAACATTGACTTCAGGTATTTATCACTGATCTTTTTTTTTTTTATGATAGTCACAGAGAGAGAGAGAGAGAGAGGCAGAGACATAGGCAGAGGGAGAAGCAGGCTCCAAGCACCGGGAGCCTGACATGGGATTCGATCCCGGGTCTCCAGGATCGCGCCCTGGGCCAAAGGCAGGCGCCAAACCGCTGCGCCACCCAGGGATCCCTATCACTGATCTTGATGGTGTTTTGAGATAAATAATTGTCAAGGTTCTTAATGGTTTCCATAAGTAAGTAGATAAGAAAGACACTTGAAGATGAAATTTAAAAGAAAGTGGAATCACAGGGTCATTAAACAGATGCTGATTTGTCTCCATTACCATCCCCATCCAAAGTCAAGGTCACCATACAATTTTCCTAGGCATTCTTGATTAAGAGCACCACATATAAAATATAAGCATGCAACAATAATTTTTTTTTTTTATATAAAGCAAAATGTCTTCACTTACCCATAGAAGGCTGAACCACAGTAAGATTGACAGTTACAGACTTGTGGGCAAGCAACCCCTTCATGTTAGCCACACAAGTCAAAGTCCCATTGCCCTGAGGCGTAAGAGTCAGGACACTCACTGCACTTTGCAGGTTGTTGGGCTCCGGACCAGAATAATGGCTTGACTGGCTCACCAGAACCCCGATATTCCAGGAAATATCTGGGAGTGGGATCCAGCCCAATGCACAGCAAGTCACATTACAGGGTTCATCTTCAGTGACTACAAGGTTGCCTCTGGGAATGAGCAACTCCCCCATAACTAAAGAAGAAAAGAGAAATGTTCTGAAGGACTGACCATGCGTCTCTTGGTTCCAAATTTTCTTTAATTTTTCCTTCAAATCACATTTCATGAGTGCTAACTGGCTATGTCTATATCGAGAGTCTTAACTCAGGTTTTATCTGTGTCTTTATTTATTTTATCTGCCAGCTTCCTGAAAGAAGGTGAGGTTGCTCACCAGAAAATCTATAATTCCAGAAAAAAATGAATAAATAAAAATCAGGGTCCAGGAAAGTATAAATTATATGGGAAGGAGAAGGTAAATGCGCCTGCCATAATAGGCTACACAACCACTGAAGTGGAGTTACAAAGTTGTCCTGGGCTGTTCTGGGAGCCAAAGCAAAAAGGGAAAAACCTTTGCATTCTTTCCATTGTAAGAAGACATCTCAAGGTCTTATGGAAAGCAAGTCTTTCCTGGTCTTTGGTCAGTCCAATTCATTTTATTTATTTTATGGGTCACATATTTTTAAACATAACTTCCTATGATATTTCCTTAAAATACTTTTCCAATTATAAATTAAATCAAAATAAAATCTAATTATAAAAATATTTGCCCTAAATCATGTATCAGAATAGAATACTCAGATAAATTATTTTAAAGTTTTTATTAAGGACCCACCTTAATATATTGGCATATGCCAGTATGAACATTGTAAAAAACCCATATGAAAATAGTCCTTGTGCCTGCTAATATTAATAAAATAACCTGAGGATTGGCTCCAATAAAGACATAGCCTTAGTGAAACATATAAACGTTGGAACATCCAAGTTAAAATATCCTCCCTGCTGCATAATATAATGGGAAGAACACTGGACGAAGAATCAAAAACTCTGTTCTCAATCTTGGATTTCCTACAAAAATTGCCATCACCTGGAGCAAGTCATTGACATTTTCAGGCTCTCTGTTTTTCATTGGTCAAATGAAACAGTTTGACTAAATTGGGGTTTTCAAATGTTTAGGTTTCAAGACCTTTTACAATCTTAAAAATCATGAGGACTCCAAAGACCTTTTGTTTATGTGGATTCTATCTACCAATATTTACCAAACTTGAAATTAGAATTAAGTATTTGTTTATTTTTAAATATTTATTTTATAATAACAATGATAACCCATTACAAGTTAACATATGTTTATGAGGAAATACCTATATTTTTAAACCAAAATAAATTATCAAGAAAAACATCATTGCTTTATAATTATGCAAATCTCTTTAATACCCAACTGGATTCTCATATCAGCTTCTGCATTCAATCTGTTACAATATATTGCTTTATTTGGAGTATACAAAAAAATCTGACCCCGCATGGATATGCAGGTGGAAGAATGAGAAGGCTTTTCAGATAATCAAGGATACTCTGATTTCCCAAACTGGGCCAGTAGTGGTTTCTTACAGGTTAGTTGCACTGTGGAAACTGAAAGTATATAAAGGAATTTTCATTCTCTTTTACGTTAAAATCCATCACTCTATCTTTGATTGATCTTTCACTCTTGCAAGACTTTGTATCATCACACATTGGTCATTTAAGAAATGCAGGTCCACTAAGCTAGACAGACCTTCCTAAAATACAGTAGAAGACTCTCTGTGCACTACTTAAATGAGAGTAGGAAAGGCAACTCACATCTTAGTATTATTATGGGAACAGTTGTGACCTCACAGACTCTGAAAGGATCTAGGGTAGGGGATGCCCAAGAGTTCCCAAACTAGATGGAACTGGATCAGCTCTGAAAGCTCTTCTTTCTCTGAAATATTGCATTCTCAATTATTCCTTTCCTCAATAGTCTCTTGGAATAAATAAAGTACCTTTGCTAAAGCAAGGATTATTGTAAACTCAACAATGAGAGGGGAATGGATTTGTCCCTCAAAGCTAAAGGGTTTTGTCCTTATTCCTTTTTCTCCATCCGTTGTTTCATTTTGGTGCAGGGCTTTCAGATGATAGAAACTGGAAGTAATGGAATTGCCTCAATTAATAATGGATGATCTTGAACTCAAGTCTAGTGGCCCACAAACACAAGAGGTCTAGAGTTTGGTATGTGATTCATTGGTAGATTGGATGATGGATGGACTAGTGAAGCAGTCTGAAGCATTTCCTTTTTCTAAATATATTTATGCTTCAACTTTTCACATTGGCTTTCACAAATCTTGTTGAGTAGCACGACAAACACTCTATACAAGGGTGATGACTAGAACATTCACATAGATTTTGGATGACTCACTATGGGACTTATGTAAGCTGTCTTTATTTTTCTTGCTGATACACCAGGAGGAAAAAGTAAATCTTTGGATAATTCACTTTAAAAATAAAATGAATGTTTCCTCTTTTTTTCAAAATTCTTTTCCCTTGAAAGAGATCCTGCTGCTTAGAGAACATTTGTTCCTCTAGGAACAAAGTGCCATTCAGACCATTGCAACCTGGTAATATGACAAAGTTTAGTCCCTGCCCTATGGGTTCGTTCTGCATGACCTTGGAAAGAATTTAGCACCTCTAGATGCTTATTCTTCCATCCATATTAAAACCAAAAGTTATAGTAATTATCGACATATTAAAAAGCATTTTTAGGCATATTCAGACAATTTTATAAATGTATAGCTTTGAGAAAAGCTGCTATAAAACCACATGGGTTTATGAATTTGAAATGTTACAGACATATCAGTAAGTCATGCCTTTGAATCTGTTTCTTTGATCCAGGGGTCCCTCTTCCTTTCTTGCTTCTCCATTTTGCCTATCATTCCCAGACCTTGAGAGCACATAAGGGCATCTCACCATGGAGTTGTCCATGAAGGCTTTTTTCATTGTCCCTTCTCCCTTCCCAAGTCAAACCTGAGCTTGTCTCCATCTCAGGGTATTTGCCAGTCTCTCTAAGGCATGAACATCATTCATGCATTATCTACTCTTCATTAAGGCTCTTGAGGACAGGACTCTGTCTTACTCTATTCATCACTGAGTCCCCCTTTCAGATGCCTGACACAAAGGTGTGCTTCTATTAGGAATGCAATAAATAATAGCAATTGGCTGTATGGAGACTGCTAGGACCCAGGTGCTGTTTTAAAGGCTTTACATGAACCTACTCATGTGATCCCACAGTAACCCTCTGAGAGGAAACTAGGGCATGAGGTCATTCAATAACATGGTCAAGGTCACATACACAGTAAGTGATAAAGCCGGAATCTGAACCTAGCATTCAGGCTCCCAAGCCTGCATCATGAACCACTAGACCACTCTGGCTCCCAATTGCATGTGTGATGAATTGAAACAGACAGGACTTTGGAGTCTTCAAACCATCCTCAGTTATTGTTTCATCTGATCCTCACAGAAAACCTGTGAGGTGGGCAGGGGACCCTTATCCCCATTTAAGAGATGAAGACGTTGAGACAATCTGGGGGTCACCAGGTTGGTAACTGATAAAAGCAAAACCAGAACTCATGTCTTTGACTCTATTTTTCCTGTGTTCTTTCCCATATACCACAAATTATTAAAATAAGAATCTAGTCATGCAAACTAAGCCAATAATCCAGGAAGTCTCATAAAATCACTATTTAGAAAATATCATTAAACCTCATAAAATTAAAGACACATAAGAGTAAAATGACAACAATTTGGCTAAGAAAAAAAAAAGTAGAAGTAAGTAGACATGCATGTCTACCAAATGTTATCAAGCTAGATTTGATGCAACATTAACACAAATCAAAAGTTTGGAAATTTCTCCTAGACAAGCAAATAAATAGATAAAAGAAAAATTTCAAAAATATGACGCAGTCTGCTGTAAGGAATGCTGCCATAGAAATCAGCTCCAATGCATCTATAAATACCATATAATTATATAAGGAATGCAAAGTGATTAAACTCTGATAAAGATATTCTGAATTCTTGTAAAGCATCCTTTTATTTTTTTTTTCACTATATAGCATTTTGGGAGCACTTCACAATTACCTCTAAGAATGAAAAATAAGTTACCCATTATGACAAATTTCATTTGCTCTTTTCTCTAAAATAGGTGGTATATTTAGTGAACACACATCTTTGACTCTAAGAACAGCTAAGGGCAGAAAAGAAAAAAAACAGATTGAGGGAGTTCAGCTGGAAAGAGGTAAAGGGTAAAGCATGATTCAAAGCGCATACATGACGTAAGGCAAAGAAACAGGGTCAAGCATATAAAAAAAACTAGAGGAAAGGCAAAGATTGGCAACTCTCCCTAAATCAAAGAGCAGTGACCGCAACTGGCCAGGGGAGAATGTGGAGTATATGCCACAAAAGCTACCAGTACGGACATGGACCAGATGGGAAAGTTGTAAGACCTGTCTTGAAGAATTTTAGTGAGAGGGAAGCCCAGGTGGTTCAGCAGTTTAGCGCTGCCTTCAGTCCAGGTCCTGATCCTGGAGACTGGGGATCGAGTCCCACGTCGGGCTCCCTGCAGGGAGCCTGCTTCTCCCTCTGCCTGTGTCTCTGCCTCTCTCACTGTGTGTCTCTCATAAATAAATAAATAAATAAAATCTTTTTAAAAGAAATTTTAAAAAGAGAAAGGGAAAGGGGAAGAGAGATAGGAGAAGCAGAAAGAAGGGAAGTAGGAAGGGAATCAATGAGGAAGGGGGGGTGAGAAATCACAAATAGCATAACAACAGGTATTTGTTGGTTTGGAATAATTCTAATAGCTCCAGTTGAGGGCAGACCCATCGTCACACATGACATGAACTCTGAAGGGTCCTTCCTTTGCTCTGGTCTTGCCCAGAGGACTCCACTTGCTCCCCTCAGAGGCACCTGTGTACCCACCTTGGACAGAAAGGAAAGCAGAGGCATCCCGGTCACTGTTCTGGAGGCTGCACTTAATAATCCCCGCGTCACCAAGCTGAACGTCGTGGATTATCATCTCCGAGATGGAGTTGCCGCCCTCTTCATAGCTGGCAGAGGTAAAGCGGTCGTTGGTGATGATGGGCTCCGTGGGAGTGATGCTCAGCACCACCGTGCCATTCAGAGACCACATGATGAGCCTCCAGCCCTGTGAGACGGTGCAGTTGAAGCGAGCCTCCGAGCCCTCCAGCACCGTTGCATTCTTGGGACCTTCTATGATTTGATAGCTGGATCCAGAAGCTGGAAGGCAACCAGTTTTTCAAGGCAGTAAGTGAATGGACCTACGTGAGTCAACCACACAGTTTAACTCTTCTGTGTTCACCAGCTGTGACCTCTGGATAGCCAGGGATCAGACTCTATGTCTTCTTAGTCCCTCACCTTGCCTCCCCAGTGGACAGGAAGCCAACCATCCCTCATGTCCAATCCCTCCTTCCACAGTTCTCAGCACTCCCGGCAAAATTGGGGGCCAAAAGAAAAAAAATGCTGTTCTTCTATCTCCAGAAGAATGTTACCTTGAATACTTGATCCCAGCCTGGCCCTGAGAGCACTCCCCTAACCCAGCTGTGTTATTTAAGGCAATTTTTCACCCTTGTTATGACATGAGAGTTATCTTCCCAGTAAAATGAGAAGGATCTTTGATTCCCACCTGTATGGAAATCCCAAGGCTCAGAGGCAAAGGTGGAAAGTAGCTTCTCTTCACAAAGAGAATGGGGACGGACACCAGCATACAGTGATCACAGCCCACCGCACGCCCCTGCACCCTTAGAGCCCCCAAATGGGATACTTAGGACAATGTCTGGGGCTGGTGGATAAACAAGGTTGATAGAGAACAGCTGGAGAGAGACAACAGTTGTATTCTGAGTATGCGGTCATGGAGTGATAGGAAAGTCAGCCGCCAAGTATCATGAGAACTGTACTGTCATTGAGGCCATGCCTCTCCTCTTAAGGACAAGAAGGGACATGAGTGGGAGAGATATAAAGAGAGGGAAAACAGGTAGAAGGAGGTAGGAGAGCAGACTCTCTTCATGAGAACCATCAAGCGATGCTTCTGGAAGGAAGCTTGGTGCAAGTCTCACCACATCTAGTGCTGGGTTTAAAGCTCTAGCAGACAGGCAGGTGGCTCACAAGCTTAAGGCCAGGGACTCTCAGGTGAGGCTCCTGGCTCATTGGACACATTGTCTCAACTTCTCCATGCCCCACTCCTCTCAGCTACAAAGCAGGGACTCTAGTACCACCGTGATTTGTTTCAAAAACCAGATATGATCATCCACGGAGAGCCCTTCACATGACCCTCAAGCACGCAGTAAACATTCCCCACTATGTGATGTGCAAGAAGAGACAGTGTTTTTGAGTTTCTTCCAAATTTCTTCTTGTGATTGAGTTCTAGTTTCAAAGCATTGTGGTCTGAAGATACGCAGGGGACAATCCCAATCTTTTGGTATCGGTTGAGACCTGACTTGTGACCCAGTATGTGGTCTATTCTGGAGAAAATTCTATGTGCACTTGAGAAGAATGGGATGAGCACTGGGTGTTATACTATATGTTGGCAAATTGAACTTCTATAAAAATATATAGATAAAAATAAAAACAGTAAATTGATAAATCATTAAAAAAAAAAGGAAGGGATTGTGTTGACCTGCAAGATGGGATGCGTTGATTTATAAAAACAAGCCAAGAATGCCACAGACTTAAGTAAAACTGTTTCCTTCACACTTCTCACAACATTTCAACCCTCCACTCACCAGATGCACCCTGACACTGGTTTTAACTGGAGTGACACCTTCTGACTGGTCTTCCACATGATATACCTCAAGGGCCTCTCCAGCTCCCGTGAACTCAGTCATGATCACCTGAGGTGGAGCATGCTCTACACCCGAAGAGCCCAAGAAATCTGTTGGCCATCTAGGACTGATGTTCTAGTCATCTTAGAGGAGCCAGTTGGCGGCCAAAGTTTTCAAGACCTTCCCACGTTTGTAATAATGACCCAAAGTAGAACTTGCACAGCAAAGGATGGTCTTCGAAATCTCTTACACTCATTTTTTACCGCCTCTTGTCTAACAATGAAGAAATGAAAAGCAGAAGAGCCTCAGGACCTGGGGTCACAGTGGTGAGCTGGGACCCAAACTCAGACCTTCCCACTTTTTCCTACTTTTCCCTCTGATTTCACTCAGTTGACAGCAAAAAGACCTCCTGGTGGACCACATCCGTGGTTCCTCCTCAGCCCTGCCTCCCATGTCGATAAGACTACAACAGGCTCCTCTTACCTTCTGGAGCCTTACGACTCTAGCAGGTCACCAGGAGGTAGCCTGCCATATGCACTGATGCCCCCAAATCACTGCAGCCCCCTCTCCTTCCAACCTTATAAGGTCAACTTGTAAGACAGGTCCCAAAGGAATCTCATTACAGCCCTAAAGTTTTCTGGGGAAAGACCACACCGTGGTCACACACTAACACGCCACCTGAGTACCCAGAATGCACTGTCTGCCACAGAGGCAGGCTGATGGGAGACGAGGAACTGCTGCATGGACAGTGCCCCAGAGGCATCAGGAGCAGGGGAGAGGCAGCCAGGGCCTGGGTCAAGGAGGCAGGACTGGGGAAAAGTCAGAAACAGCTAAGACTACTCCTGTGTCTGGGCATGGCAGGAAAAGAGGGACAGTGAGGCTCCTACTGGGAATCCTCCCTTATCCCTGGACCAGTTTTTCTGATCCAAGGATCCCTCTGATTTGGGATTTTAGAAAAAGAAAAAAAAAAAAGAGGCCTGAGGAGGGAAGTCAGAAATGATTCCCCAGGGAAGCCACAGCCACTGTGCCAACTTGGCTCTTTCCACGAGCCCCGAGTTGCATCTTACGAGGAAGGACAAAAGAAGAGAAATAGCCAAATCTCCACCCCGAGGAGAGACGGCTCTCCCCACGGCAGGGTGCCGAGAGCGCTCTGCCCCCACTCGGGGTGCAGCTCGGTGGGGGTCCCGTGGACGGAGCCCAGCGGCGGGGATGTGGCCAGTGCCGGGATGACCGAGACCCAGGCTTCTCCGCCAGGAGCCCCATCTAGGCAGCTCCTGCAGGACACGCAAACCCACCTGAAACCCTGGTGCAAGGTGGGGAGAGCCTCTCGCTGCAGGCCCTGTTTGCCCCAAGCCAGCAGACTGCGTGTGTGACCAAGAAGACGTGCAGAGCACACACCCTACCTTACAGGTGGGAGATGAGGCAGCGGGAGGCCAAGTGGGAGCTCTTTGCATTTGAAGCTGACCCCTGCATCAAACGGGAGGCACCCCGTCCCGAGCCCTCTGCTCCCCTGACAGCATCACCTGCGGTCTCGGCTCCCACCATGAGTCAACTGGCCTTCAGCCCTGCCTCATGACTCAGAAGCTGGATCCTGATAGTGTGAGGTCCTGGGGCCTCCTTCCTCTCCCTCAATCCTATCGGCTGTGGTGTGTGCAACCCTGCCCTGCACAGAGCAAATAGGAGAAAATGGTAAATAAGACCTTTCATCAAACACAAATCCTCCCTTTCCCTCTGCTGCCCCTTTCACTCTGCAGAGCAAACAGACCAATCGGGGCAGAGCCACGGGAAAGATCAGCGTCCCCCTCCCAGTGTCCCCCGGCGGCCGGCTGTGGTGACCACCCAACTCAGGGTCCCGCGCCACCCTCTCGCTTCCTCCCCTGCCTAGGATCCCAGCCCGCCAGGCATCTCCATGAACCACTGGCTGCAGCTGGGACCGAAACGCATCTCTTCGACTCGCTGCACCCTCTCATCTGCAAAATGGGGATCACTCAGATAGTCGCTCCTCTGCCTGCTCCTGGGCCTCCTGCGAGCCGTCCATAAATTGATCCCAAAGGCGGACCCTGTCACCCCTCTACCGAGGTTCTTTCTCAGCTCCCTGGAGTAGCAGCTGGCTGTCCCTCTTGGCAGGGGGTTAGACACTCTCCTCTGGCCACTCTCGCTGCACCTGCACAACTCTCACCATCGCCAATCTCTCACTTAGCACAGGAAAGAAATAGGCAGACCATGAAAAGCAGAAGGGAGAAAGGGAAGTGCAAGGGGTTTGGCAGCAGAGAAACGGTTTGGTGTGGCTGCTCTGAGGAAGAAAACGGGAATCAGAACACGTCAGGGGTTGGGACCGTCAGAAGCAAACTGAGAAGGGAGGGAAGGATCCTGAGGCCCCTGCAGGTCCCACTGATGATGGCAGGAGGCCCCAGCATCACCCCTGCGCCAACCACCACCCAGCGGGACCTTCTCAGCAAACCGGTATGAGCAGATACCTCCCACCCCCACACTCAGTCTTTGTTTAAATATTTTAAACACATCCATTTGGGATAAAGACCAGATAGCCCCTAACATTATCACATCTTAGAACCCTACTTAGTATTGCATCTATCAACTTCCGTTTGCCCCAAACTCCACCCTCCAGTTACCAGGCTATTCCTAAATTTACCCAACTCATCAACTCTTTCTGGCCCCAGGGCCTTTGCACAGGCAGTGATCAGCCTGGCACGCCAGTCTCCTTCCTCAGCTCCCAGTCTTATTGTCTCCTCCCCGAGGAAGCCTCCCCAGACTTCCACTTTAGGTTGAATTATCCTATTATCCTATAACAGGCTTTCAAAGCATCGAAGCAATCATCACAATAGTGATTTTATACTGATTTTTCAACTAACACTTGATTCCCCAGCTAGGCTCTTAGCTCTTTGTTAGCAGGGACTATGCCTGGCTTTGCCCATCACCACATCCCAGTGCCTGCAACTAAATAGCACATAATAGGTCCTACATGAAATATTCACTGAGTAAATAAATAAGGGTGTCGGATTCTAAATAAACCATTACGTGGGGACAAGGTGGAGAGGAGAGAGCTGGCAGGGACCCTTTGGATGTGCATGAAGGTTGCTCACAGCTAATTCAAAGCCAAGACTACAAATGAAGGAGTCCCTGCCCCAAGACTTTCCAAGATGAAACATCCAGGGGCCCAGGCTTTTGTGATGGACCCCAGCCCCCAGGGGGTGGGGGGGTATTGGAAGCAGCCCGTAACCCTCTCCCCTCCTGGAACAGCCATCCCCGGGCCTCAACCAGAGCCATCCCTTCATTCAAAACAGAGCTTCAGGAAAAACATCTCAGGAAAATGGTAGGCCCCATAGCACATCCCTTTCCCGCTGAGCTGCTAGGAGACTTTTTGCCACTGTGGCTGAAATAGCCGCGTTGGAGCCTTGCCCCTAAAATGTGTGCTGAGCGTGGCCTGCTGGCCCCACAACAAGTCCTTACGCTCCACGAGCAGGGACGGTGTTTCGCTGTCCACTCTGCACACAAACGTTTATGCAGCAACCTACTAAACACCTCTCACTGCACGTGCCATAAGCCGGCCTTTCCGAACATCTTTGCCCCCAAAATACATGTTCACACCACAGCCTGGGCCCCTGGGCTTACTGTGGCCACGTGTACCCCAACCAAAACTTACAGAACAGTCCTTACAGCCCATAACACACTCTGATAGTCCCTATCCTATTTTTTTTTTTTTGCCTTTTTAGTTTCTCAATAAATATTGAATATTGGGGGAGAGGATATCAGGGTGACCAAAAGGGGGCATTTGCGGAAGGTGTTTGGTCTCACTGTTGATACAAGAAGGTGTTCCATCTGTGAAAATTCATCAAGCTTGACCTCTATGACTTGTGCACTTCTCTATATGTTTGTTATGCTTCAGTGCAGTGCCTTAAAATTGCTGCATGAGGAATACAGGACAGGTACCCTCTAGGGTTTAAAGCCTAGTTGGGGGCAGCCCCGGTGGCTCAGCGGTTTAGCACCACCTTCAGCCCAGGGGGTGATCCTGGAGACCCGGGATCGAGTCCCACGTCGGGCTCCCTGTGTGGAACCTGCTTCTCCCTCTGCCTGTGTTTGTGCCTCTCTCTCTGTCTCTCTCTCTCTCTCTGTCTCTCATGAATAAATAAAATCTTTAAAAAATGAAAAATTAAAAAAAAAAATAAAGCCTAGTTGGGAAAACAAGATAAATACACCTGAAGCAAAGAAATCTAGACAAGACGTAATCTGGGGAAGCCAAATCTGGCCGCCCCAAGGACCCCGCCATCTGCTCGCTCCATCTCCTGTAAAGCAGAGTCTGATCCGGAGACCCTGGCCTTGGACACCCTGGAGTCCTTTCCGACTGGCTCCCTGGGGGGAGATGAGGGTCAAGGAGAAGCTGATGGGAGGAATGGCAGGCCTCACAGGCAGTGGACCTGTCCCTGTCAATAAATGGGAGCTGGGATTATGACCCTGAAAACTACCAGGTCAGGAGGGCTTCAGGGAGGCAGTGATGCCAGGATCAGACCGTCCTTGAAGGCCGGATATAAACAGAAGAAGAGAAAACTGGGCAGATGATGGGACATTTCAACAAGAGCCATGAGTAATAGGGAAAGACGGGGGCGGGGGGCGGGGGGGCAAATGCCCACAACAGGGACAAACCAAGGAACAGGAGTGGTGGGCTGCAGGCACATGAAGGGCACAGGCAGGGCCACCCCCACCACTCAGCAGAGCAGAAAATGGGCCCCATAGAGGAGACTCCGCTGTGAGCAGGGCCCGAGGAAGAAGCTTCTGGCAGCCACATGTCCAGGCCACCTCGCTGGGCTCCCTTCCGCCCACTTCAAGCAGATGCCCAGGCTCGTTCCACCAAGCTCGTGGGAGCCCTACCTGCCAGCCCAGCCAGGACGACCAGCACGGCCGGGATGCCTTTCCAGCTACTGTCCATCTCCACACGTTTCCTTCAGTCCTGGGAAAATAAAGCAGGCAGGTAACAGCCCATCATGATGAGCATTCGCCGTTCAGAGGACGCGGGGCCCCTACCAGCCTGTGGGTGCCTGTGGATGGATTAGTCAGAGCCACTCAGTGTGGGTCAGCAGCACCAGGCTCCCTCCCCCAAACACTGGATCAGAAAATCCAGGGATGAGCCCAGAAATCTGTCTAAGCAATAAAATAAGGAGCCACTTCTGGCACGTGCTCAAGATCGAGAATCGCCGTATTAAATGATCTTACTCCCAAGTCCATATGTAAATCATGGACTGCAGATGGCACAACGTTTCCACGGAAGCCCTCCCTGCGCCATAGGGGCAGGGGCCTACTGCCCACCCTTTCAAACGTGATGTTTTCATCAGAGGAAAAAAATAAATCCTGCCCGCAACAGGTTCACATGAACAAAAGGGAAAACGGGCGATAAAATGAAGAACTAGAACATAAGCTTATTAGAAGTTGCCAAACATACAGAGGAACATAGAACAGGAGCGCGTGTGCAAGTGGTTGTGCGTGTGGAGTGGGCTGGCTATGACTACCTCTAGGGAAGTCAGAGAGAGGCTCCCGAGAAGGTGCTCTGTGAACAGTGGGGGAGGGAGGTGGGCAGCCGCATAGGTATCTGCAGAGGAGCAGCAGGTGCAAAGGCCCTGGGGTGGGACCGTGCTAATGCGATTGAGAGGGCTCTGCAGCTAGGGCAGGGCGAGGGAGAGCAGCACAGGTCAGAGCTAGGGGAGGTCAGGGTAGATGCAGTAAAGCCTTGCTGGCCCCCTGGCAGGGGTCCTGTCCTGTACACGTCTTGGCCCTTCCTGCCAATCCCTTGTTCTTGGATAAGCCTCTTGCTCACCTTCCAGCCCCGCATGTTGTCTTTTTATTTTCTCCTTCTCCCCGCGCCCAACCTATGCGATGCCGTCGCGGAAAGTCACCCACTGGCCATGCTGGGAACTGGCCACAAAAATGACAGCCCTTTAGCCTCAGAAAAAGGCTCTTTTTCTTTCACATGTGCTTCACCACCGCCGTGTGGAACACGGCGCCCTAACCAGGGGATGGTTTTCTGTGGCTTTGGCATCCGCACAGATGTCCCAGCCCCATCAGCAGGTGGAGAGGGAGCCACCCGGACCCTCCAAGATGTGGGGCAGCGGTTCCACCAGAGACCGCCCCCCACCCCCACCCTGGGATTTTGTAACGAGCTGGCACCTACGCGGAGCTTCATTCTCCTTTCTTCTCGTTCAGGCCGAAAGAGGCGGACCCCACGGCAACACACACGCAGAAACACAAGACGTGAAGCAGGGCACCGATAAATAACCGCCACGCCTCGGTCTGGTCTGCGGAGCACACAGCATCCCGGTGGCTGAATAAAACTGAGTGACGGTGTGAAGCATCGGGAAAATGCTCGGGCCTGTAACCCGTTTCCCATTCAGGTGAGATACTGGGTGTTCAGAGCTCGTGAGGAGGAACACGGGCTTCCCACCCCTTTGTTTCTCTGATGTGCCGGGAAAGCAAAAAGCAGCATGTGTGCAAAACTGTAGCCACTCATGTGCATAAGGTAAGGTTCACAATATGTGTGCTGCAGCCCCCTGCCCGGCGCGGGGGTCTTCAGTGGGGGGGTGGGGGGGGTCAGCCCTGCAGGAATCTAAAACAGGCCAGAGACCCCCACAAACGGGCCTCAGCAGCCGCACACGAACCAAACTGAAATCTCAGCCTTCCTTCCCAGCCCCGTTCCAGACCCCGAGCCAGGAAGCACCGAATGAATCATTTACTGATTTCAGGGTTCGACGAGCACGACTCAGCAGCTCGGCCGACCAGGCCCTGCACTGGGCCCCCAGCGTGCTGCTCCCCGGGCGCGGCTGGAGGAGAAGCCGAAGCTTGCACCTTCTCCCCAAAGCAATAAATGACAATTGCGCAGCCAGCGCTATTGAAACTGCCGGGGCAGCTTGAGGTCCCCTGGGGAATCCTGATAACGGAGCTGAGTCAGGCCTGGGACAGGGGCCAGAGTGCTGCATTTACGACGGGCTCGGTTGTGCCGCCGTCGGGCTTATTCTCCGTAGAAGAAGGGACTCGGTTTCCAAAGAGCCCAGAGGAACCCACAAGGCGGACGGGGTAGGAGCACCCCGAGAGCTGCAGGAGCCCCGTGCCAGGATTGCTGCGAACGCACAGGTGTGCCGGGCTGGGTGTGAAGGGTGCACGCAGGAAAGAGCTGTCAGAAAGCCGATTCCAGGTTCTCACTGAAATCAGACCCTTTGTTTTAATCAAATGAGGACCTGTGGCAGGTAATTTGCAAGTTAGTACCCCTAGAGAGTGGTCTGAAGTCATCCCTGAGATGGAACTGACTTCTCATTCATTTTGGTCTTGGAGACTGGAAGTGCCTGCTTCTAGTAGAAAAACTGCAAAGTCTTAAAACCTGACACCTTATTAAATTGTATTAAATAGATGGGATTTAACCACCAACCAATTCCTTACAAGGGTTAAACAGGAGGAGGGATCTCAGGAAGGAGATGGCTGATGTGATCATCTCCCTTAATTACTCACACGCACATTTCTGGGTTCCTGGAAATAGCGTGATATCCTAAGATCCGAAGGCGCCTGCAAACGTCCCGTTGTTACAGGCCGCGCCACGAAGCCGAATCCCAAAAGGAAGGACGAGTGCGTGTCAGGGTGGGTGAGAATTAGCTGCAGCCAAACACATGCCAGGGGCTGCCTGCACACGTCTGTGCGCAGATATAAATGGGCACCAGCACAGCTCCCCTCGGACACACCCGCCCCTGCACCCCGACCTCCGGAAGGGCTGCCCTGCCTGCCCGACTCAGGGCCCTCGGAGGGCTTCCGGAGGCTTCGGAGCAGCTCTCCTTCCCACGGGGGAGGACACACGGCGTTGGCAGGTGCACGGAATGAGCAACGGGGCCACGGTGATTTTCCAGCCCTGCAACCCTGACCTCCCAAACTCCAGCGGGGGCTCGGCTTCCCCCGCACCCCAGAGCGCAGCGCCCCGTGAAAGGGGGCTCTCTTAAAACCATCTTGAGTTCCTCAACTCCCAGAGCAGCCTCCTTTTTTAATGTTTAACTTTGTGGGAGTTGGGAAACAAAGAGTATGTGTCTGATCCCGAGCCGCTTCTCCTGGGAGAGCAGCTCGAGGCCTGCGGCCAGGCGGCCCGCCCCTCGCCCGAGACAGGTGCCTGGGGACAAGCCCGCTGGACAGACGCCCGGCCGCGGCCCGAGCAGGCTCACCTGCAGCACGACAGCCCCCGCCCTGGGGCTTCAGAGAAGGTCCTCTGATCCCAGAGGCATCTGGCCCACCGTCCTCCGCCTCGCCCCACGCAGACGCAGACACAAACCTGTGTGGCCGCCCAAGAATCCCGACCCACGTCACCAGTCAACAGGAAGTTCCTCGCGAAATGGCTGTGGCACGTCACAGGCCGGGCCATCAACACAGGGGTGGCCTCTGCCTGCACCGGCCCCTGGCTCCCGGAAGGTGTGCGCGCCCCGGAGTGATGGTTTTTTCCTGCTAATCATTAGCCAGCCCCAAACAGCAGCCGGGGCAGGGTGGTGGGGCTGAGGATGGCAGGGCCACCGGGCCACCGGGCCACCACCGCTTCCCCCAGCCTCCACCCGGCTCCTCCTCTGGGCCTCTCGCCCGGTCCCACAAAGCCAAGCCCCGCCTGGGCCCTGCTGGCCTGGCCAGTGGTCGTCTGGCCGGGCCAGGGGTGGGGGTGGGGGCTTCCCAGCTGCAGACATGGGCCTGGACAGCCTCGCCGCCCTCTGGCGTCAGCGCAGGCCTGGGTCCGGCCCAGCCGGTTCCTTCTCGGGCCAGGCACCTGCACATCCCCAAGCGCAGGTGCTTCCCTGAAAGGCCAGAAGCCCTGATGATGAAGCCCTCTGGAATGCGGCCTCACCTCCCCGGGTTTGTAGGATGACCTCCGAGAGGTTTCCTCGGCCTCCCTCGCCCACACCCGGCCGGAACTGTGTGCTCTCGTGGGGTTCTCTCGGAGCATCTGGATTCTCTCCCCGCACTGCGTTCTCAGCTTGTCAGGGGACTCGGGGTCAAGAACAGAACAGACACCACCCGAGGGTGTGGATCCTGTACTTAGCGTAAGACCCCGAAACAAATAAATAGGGGGAAACGTTTCTCTCCAGTTGAACGGGATCAGAATATACCACCCCAAAAGATGCCAGTTTGGCAGAAAGATTATTTTACGCTGAAAATTATATTTGACATTTAACAGATTTTTTTTTTTTAAGTCTTCTCAGAGTTTCCCTTTTCTGGCTAAAAACAGCAGCTACTGGGAAATAAGGCTGCTGTAAACTCTTCTTCAGGGTGGATCTACCCACAGAAGGGAGAACACAAAGCCTACTCCAGATCCCTTCTCCAGGGGGAGTCTGTGACCCCGAATAAAATCGAAAGACCACTTATACCCGTGTAGATAAACATTATCACAAACTTTCCCATCTCCTGTCTGTTTTCCTGAAAATCTATTTGTCCTTCCAAAAAAAAAAAATCTATTTGTTTTTCCTATAAGATTCTTTCCCTCTTCACTTTCCCCTTCTAAATTAGGTATACAAGCCGTTAACTCTAATCACCTGGTGAGCCAGATGCTTCCTCCGTCGGTTCCCATATGCCTGCAGAATAAACCTTTACCCTGTTAACCTGTGTTCTGATAGTTTAATTCACAGGTTTCAGGCATGGCACCTAAGAGGGTGAAGGGAAAGACTTTTTTTTCCTCCTCCCCTACAAGGTCCTGTGCTAGGAGCCAGTCAGAAAAAATGGTGCGCACAACAGATAGATTCCAGAAATCAACACGTGAGTCAAATAATCTCTCAAATGCACACAAGATTGTAGCATTTTATTTATGAGCTATGTCCCTAAAAGCGAAGCATAATTCAAAACTCATAATTCCAGAACAATGAGCCACAAAAATGAACACCCAAGGCCAGTGTGGCCGATTTTGTTCCCTGATATACTTCTTAAAATTTTTTCTCAGTTCAGGTGACTCAGTGGTTGAGCGTCTGCCTTGGGTTCAGGGTGTGATCCTAAGGTTCTAGGATCAAGTCCCGCATCGGGCTCCCCGCAGGGAGCCTGCTTCTCCCTCTGCCTGTGTCTCTGCCTCTCTCTGTATGTCTCTCATGAATAAATAAATAAAATTTTTTTTTTTAATTTTCCTACTGTTTAGAGTATCAGCACCAGGAGTCGTGAGGACTGGCCTTTAGAGAAGAGTCTTAGCCTCAGCACTACCACTGGAGAATATTGTCGGAGCTTCTAGACACTTTAAGTTATGGTAACCGTGAGTGTGTAGGAGAAGGGGGAAAGAAATTTTCCTATATGCTCGTTGGTGTTGTGGCTTGGGCCCTGAAAATTAAATTGACAAAAGACACACAAGAGAAAAACAAGAGAATAAGGAGAGTTTATTAATACAGGCTGCATGCATACAGGTGGGGGAAACTCAGCGCAGAGTAACCCAAAGGAGTCTTCATGGGACAATACATTTGAAGAGAAGTGACAGGACAAAGGAAACGAAATGTAGGCTTTTAGGCGTGGCGAGCCGTGGAAAGGTGAATGCTTGGGAGAGGCTAAAGGGTTGTGTCAGGAAAGTTTGTTCCGTAGATTGTGATAAGAGTGTCCCCATGCAGGAGAGGGGAGGGCTCGTCTGGTGTCTGCTGTGTCTCACTTATCTTCAGCTTACCATAATTCCAGCATCTTCTGGTCCCCTGCAAGTGCCATAACAACCTGCGTGTGGAAAAACAGTAACCACCACAGAAGTGTCACAGCAAGTGCAAGGTCTACGCTGCTGACCCCGGGTGCGGACACTTCTGTCCACCAGCCACCCAGGGTGGAAACCCTGTTTACAGGTCATTGGAAATGCAGCTCTGAAGCTCTGCGGTCCTGAGGGACTTTTTTGGGGGGGCGTGGGGGGGGCAGGGGGCAGAGGGAAAGGGTACTTTAGAAGGTTTGCATTATTTCCAAGTTTAAGCAGAAAGATTTACTAAGATTTTTAGCCTATGCTATTTGAAAATCACAAAGTTCAGATTTACATAGAACATATTCACACTAAAATTCAAGTTGTGGCAAAGTCTCTAAAAGAAGCTTTGATGAAGGTGCAGGGGTTGGGAGGGGGTTTCCCTGAGGAAACAAAGTTTGAGCTCAGGTGGGGGTGGGTAGGAGGGTGAAGTTGAGGAGGATCCCCTCTTGAAGCAAGGCAAGGGGGGCGTCCGTGCAGCAGGTGGGCGGTGGGAGGTCCTCAAGCCCGAGGAAGTCAGAGGGCCTAGTGGGGCCTGAATGCAAAGGGATGAGGGTTGGAGGAGGGCAGGGTCTTCCTTTGGTCCAGAGGAGAGCCAGGGTCCAGACCAAAGGGTACAGTCAAGAATTGGGTTTTTATCTTCACATATAAAAAGAAATGTCCGAAAAAGCAGCGAAAAACTTTGAAATGAGCAAAGAAGTTCGTGGGGTGTCGTGAGCACACTATGAAGGTGCACACGTAAGGTGTGTCTGCCCCAGGGCCGGCTTTATTCGGTCCTCAAGCAAGGTTCACGCGATGATGAAGCAGGTCCAGGATTCCAAACTCAGGGACATTTCACGGCGTGTTGAACTTGGCTTCTTGCACGTCCCACAAAACAAGGCAGGAGACAGGCCACACAACAAATGAGGTGGAACAGGACGTTGTAAGTGAACCATCCCAGGCGAAGTGAGTGTGTGGGTGCACAGTGGAGATAAGGCCTCTGGCCCGTCCGGGTCCGCTTCCAGCTGGCACTGCCTCTTACATCCCAGCAGGCAAGGATCTCTGTTGCTCCTGGGCCTCATTTGGGCAGGACCTTCCGCAGCAGCTGTGTTTTTGAAGTGGTCAGATGTGGAGGGGTCAGTGTCTGGGAAGTCTGATGGTTTGCTGCAAAAATCCTCCCTTGTTGAGGGATGTCACCCGTCTGGGGCCCCTACAGGCCTCCTATGCTTCTGCTGGCTGTCAGGTCTGGGGGTGTCATCGGTGGGTGCTGGTGTCACCGGCCAATATCTGGTCTTGGCTGCAATGCCTTTGGCTCCTTACATCACTGTTTGATATGAGTCACTGCTTGACATGAGCAACTCCATCTTGCTCTCCACATGGAGTTACCTGATGCAACAGGACCTGAGCCATCTTCAATCATTATTGAAAACTCTAAGCGTATGATGGTTCATTCTATACATCAACTTGACTGGGCTACAAGGTGCCCAGACAGCCAGTTAGACACGATTGCTGGGGGTGTGTGTGAAGGTATCTTGGTAAGATGTTAACATTTGAATCCGGAGACTAAGTAAAGCAGATATGGCTCCCGAATGAATGCAGGCAGACTCATCTAATCCAATGAGGGCCTAAATAGAACAAAAGGGTGAAAAACAGTGAAATTTCTCTCTCTGCTTATTAATAATAGCAATTAATAATCCACCTTCTCCAATATCCAATGCTCTTGGATATTGGCACTCCTGGTCCTCAGGCCTTTGGACTGAGGGCTTCAGACTCTGATGAGAGCCACAGCACCAAGTCTCCCAGGTCTGTACTTCCTCACCCTCCCAAATTGCATGAGTGAGCTTCTCATAATACACCATACATATATATATACATGCATATCGTGCAGCTGTGCACCAGCAGACTCTAAGCCCAGGGTGGGCGGTCATCCCACGAGACTCAAGAATTGACCCAGAGACAGCAATCAACATAGGGATTCACTGGGGGAGCTTACATTAGGGAGTCCAGAAGTAGCTCATTGGGCAAACCACCTGCTGCTTTTATAATGTAGCAACTAGCCTAGCAACCACCTGTCACCTTTCCTCCTTGCATGGCCAGCATTCCAAGGACATGAAGACCTGCCATCTGGACACCCCTCATTATGTTCCAGGTTGGTTGTCTCCTGAGCACCTGACCTCAAACACTGAACAACACATTTTTCTACATTTCTTGCTCAATGGGAATATAGTGGGAGGATGAGATCCATATAGTCTCAAGATAGTGATTAATAGGGACGTTCAGGGTGTGCTTGCACAAACCAGCCATCCAGCACGTACCACACAACACACCTACTGGGTCTATTTCTAGAGAACCCGACTAATACAAAGCTCTAAGAAACTGATAGTAATACTAATTACTCCTGTATATGGATATATAGATATGCAAGTGAATTTTGGTGAAGATACGCTTGATGTTTGCTCTTCAGATATTGGCCAGTTTTGCATCTGTTTGGAAATTTTTCAGCATCCGTGATAGCGTGTACATGTGTGTTCTTGGAATTCTCCACTGAACCTGTTGTAATGTCTTGCTAGTTGGTTTCCTCATTAATTAGTGAGTTAAATAAAATCTCAGACATGTGTTCCTTTTTAGATTTATTTGTGTGAGAGTCACAGTCTTAAATCCCCTCAACAGGAGCCCTTTGAGGAACCTAAGTGAACAGGTGACATAATCCCCCTAGAATTTTTTTAATATTAAAAGTAATAATATAAAAGTGCTTACGCGTAACCATTTTTTTTCCTACAGAAAGAGCAATTTCATATTAGGCTCAACCTAAAATGAAGAATAAAATAAAATAAAAACCGTCTATAATCTCAACATCACCCATGGATAAGCATTATCCATTTTTAATGAACGGCTCCTATTATTTTCCTTATTTAAAAATTAATATGTATTTACTATGAAAAAGAGTTAGGAAATGCAGGTGATCCAAAAGGAGAAAAGTTTGAATCAGATTGCTTCTAAGCACACCATGCAGACAAGCTCTGTTAACAGCATGGCATGTATCTGCTTGAAAATGTTCATATGGGACCTATTGTTCAGTAGTCAGATTTTATTTACTTAATATATTACAAACCTCTGCCCCCAGTCAGTAAATACTGTAAATTATTTTTAGTGACTGTGCATAATTCCATCAACTGAAGGTAGCATCACTTACCTAAGCTGACTCTATCAGACTTCATGCCACACGAGGTGGTGAACACCGTGTCTGTTGGATCGGGAAGGCTACGCCTAATGATTTCCTTAGGGTCCGTTCTGCAGACTGCGATTGCTATTACAGAGACTGTAAAAAGATCTGTGATTGCTGGGGAAGTAGGGGAATAAATAGGCAGAGAAGAAAGGATTTTTAGGATAGTGGAAATACTCTGCATGGTACTGTAATGGTGGGTAGGTGTCATTACACATTTGTCAAAACCCATATCACGTCCAATACCAAGATTTAATAACTCTAAGGTCAACTGTGGACTTCGTGTGACTATGACTATCAATTGTAGATCCATCATTTGCAACAAATGTACCACTCTGGCCTGGGGATGCTGCCGGCCGTGGAGGGGATTATCCATGTGTGGAGGGAACTCTCTGTACCTTCTGCTCAATGTTGCTGTGATCCCAAAACTGCTCTAAAAAATAAAAAAATCTAGATGGGCATTAAGGGAGGGGGGGAACTTGAAGTAATGAGTACTAGGTATTGTATACAAGTGATGAATCATAAATATTACCTCCAAAACTAATAATAACAGTATATGTTAATAATATTGGATTTAAATTTAAAAATAAATAAATGAAAGTTTAAAAATAAAAGTAAGTCTATTTTTTAATGCAATTGCTGCTACAAAAGACACGCACATTGCAAGAAGTCTGAAATATCCTGGATTGGCAAAATCCCTCCAGGAAAGTTGCTTGTAGCAACTAATGTGCAATGCAATCCACACGATCAGCTATTTTAATTTTGGACAACTTAAAAATTAATTTAAAATTAAATTAATTTTGGACAATTTAAAAATTAATTTTAAATTAAATTAATTTTTTAATTAAATTTAAAAAATTTTAATTCAGTATTGTTTTCACTATAAAAGAAATGTGTTGTCAATGTAGAAAATGTGGAAAATTCAGGAAAAATAATAACATCATTAAAGCAGAACCCAAAACCTTGCGATCCAGAGAGACCCACTCTGGAATATTTCTTCTTTTTTTAAAAGATTATATTTATTTATTCATGAGAGACACACAGAGAGAGAGAGAGAGAGAGAGAGAGAGAAGCAGAGACACAGGCAGAGGGAGAAGCAGGCTCCATGCCGGGAGCCTGACATGGGACTCGATCCCGGGACTCCAGGATCACGCCCTGGGCCGAAGGCAGGAGCTAAACTGCTGAGTCACTCAGGGATCCCCCACTCTGGAATATTTCTTACAAAGCCTTCCAATCTTTAAAGTGTACATATGTGCATCTGTATGTCTACGAGTGTATGTGTGTATGTCAAGTATAATTTTTAACTTTTTGGTGAAGGATTATGTATAATTTTATATACAAAGTCTGACTTTTTTAACCTCACCCACTAAACTGGATTAAATAGTGTCTCCCCAAAATTCCTATCTCCCTAGAACCTCAGAGGATGACCTTCTTTGGAAATAGGGTCTTGGCAGATGTAGCTAGTTAGATTAGGTGAGATCCTACTGGATCATAGAGAGCCCTAATCCAGTATGACTGGTGTCCTTATAAGAAGAAAGAAACGTGGACACAGAGACATACACAGAAGGACATTCGCATGAAGACACACACAAGGAGCGTACAAAGTGATAACAAAGGTGGAGATTGGCCTGATGTGCCTACAAGAAACACCCAGAAGCTACAAGATGCAAAGAAGGGGTCTCCCCCAAACCCTTCAGAGGGAGCCAGGCCCTGCCAACACCCTGATGTCAGACTTCCAGCCTCTAGAACACAGAAAGAATAAATGTGTCTTATTTTAAGGCACTTCCATCAGTAGCCTAGGGAGCTAATACAACCGCTTAACCAAATGGCCTCAGTATCTTTCCATAAATTTATGTATCCTTACAAAACAATTTTAAGTGGCTAAAAAGTATTGTTTTGTGGATGGACCATCAGTTATTTAAAGAATTCTTTAAAGGGGAACCCTCCTGCACTGTTGGTGGGAATGTGAACTGGTGCAGCCACTCTGGAAAACTGTGTGGAGGTTCCTCAAAGAGTTAAAAATAGACCTGCCCTACGACCCAGCAATTGCACTGTTGGGGATTTACCCCAAAGATACAGATGCAGTGAAACGCCGGGACACCTGCACCCCGATGTTTCTAGCAGCAATGTCCACAATAGCCACACTGTGGAAGGAGCCTCGGTGTCCATTGAAAGATGAATGGATAAAGAAGCTGTGGTCTATGTACACAATGGAATATTCCTCAGCCATTAGAAATGACAAATACCCACCATTTGCTTCTACGTGCATGGAACTGGGGGGTATTATGCTGAGTGAAGTAAGTCAATCGGAGAAGGACAATCGTTACATGGTCTATTCATTTGGGGAATATAAAAAATAGTGAAAGGGAATAAAGGGGAAAGGGGAAAAAATGAGTGGGAAATATCAAAAAGGGATACAGAACATGAGAGACTCCTAACTCTGGGAAATGAACAAGGGGTGGTGGAAAGGGAGGTGGGCAGGGAGATGGAGGGATTGGGTGACGGGCACTGAGGTGGGCACTTGATGGGATGAGCACTGGGTGTTACACTATATGTTGGCAAATTGAACTCCAATAAAAACAAATAAAAACAAACAAATTTGAATTCCAGAGAAACAACAAAAAAATACAATAAAGAATTTTTTATTATTAAACATGAAGCTGCATCTATATTTTAGCTACTAGAAATCTTTGACTTGAAGAACCAACTTTCATGTATTATATAGTAGAATGTGATTTTATATCCTTCTTAATTTAACACTATATCATAAGCGTTGTTCCCTATCATTAAAAACCGTTCGTTCACACTGTCTCAATGGCTTCATGGTAATATGCTCTATTATGATACATAATATAACATCATTATGTGTGTATCATAATGACAATAAGAATACCCATGTGGTTAAACATCATGTTGCTTCCATCTCTTCAATTTCAAATAATACTGAAATGAATGTATGTTTGTGTAGAGAGGGTTGGGCTAGGCTGTATTTTGCATTTGGTACTGTATCTACATTAGGCTCTTTTCATTCCAATAATGTAAAAACATTAGTCACTTTACAATGATTGATAAAGTTAAAAGTTTCCAGAACGATGCCAACTTATGATCCCATAGGCAGTATCGAAGATGACTGGTTTCACCACACCCTCAGCAGCATGGGAACCTGTCATATTTGTGAATGTGGTTAACTGGAATGCAAAGTTAATAAACCACTCTTGTGACTAGGGATTTGCAAGATGCTCTCCTTCCCTTGCACTCCATGATTCACGAAATCCCAGGAGGGAAGTCGGCTGGGATAATGTGCCCTTAACAGCCGCAAGGGCTGTTTTCTCCCCCTCAGGTAGAAACGTCTTTAATGGCTTTATGTTCCTTTTAATATCATTCACATCATGGGTGAAATAATCAGCAATTTTGGTCCAGGGCAAAGAGCAGAAAATTCACCCTGTATTTACAGCGCCCCAAAACTCCATGGCTAAAAACAAGGACAATCATTTATCTTGCAATCTGGACAGGGCTCAGCGGAAGTAGCCTGTCCACCTCACACAGCATCAGCTGGGACAGATCGACCACGGCTAGAGGACCCCCTCCCTGCTCCCCACATCGCCACTGCTCTGCCAAGGCGGCTCAGTCACAGGCTGGAGAGTGGTCCTGGCTATTTTCGGGGCGCAGGGCTGTGGCTGCACAGAGTCTCTGTTCTCCACAAGGGCCTCTCCTAGGAGCTCTTGGGCTTCCTTGGAGTTGGAGCCCAAGAGCCATTGTTCCATTATACAAAAAAGCCATTGTTCCACATATATAAAAAAGCTGCTAGTCTTTTAAAGCCTGGACCAAGAAATTAGCACAATATCACTGGATGAGTTTTCTGTGATTGAGTGACAAACCACCACAAACTTGGTGGCTTCAAGGAGCACCCATTTATTTCTGTAGGTCAGAAGTCTGGGCAGGCTCCCTGCTCAATGGAGAGTCTGCTTCTCCCTCTCCCTCTGTCCCTCCTCCCTGACTCATTCTCTCTCTCTCTCTCACTCTCTTAAATAAATAAATAAAATCTGAAGAAGAAGAAGAAGAAGAAGAAGAAGAAAAGAAGAAGAAGAAGAAGAAGAAGAAGAAGAAGAGAAGAAAAGAAGAAAAGAGGAGGAGGAGGAGGAAGAAGAAGGAAGAAGAAGAAGAAGAAGAAGAAGAAGAAGAAGAAGAAGAAGAAGAAGAAGAAGAAGAAGAAGAAGAAGAAGAAAAGAAAGAAGAAGAAGAAGAAAAGAAGAAGAGAAAAGAAGAAGAAGAAGAAGAAGAAAGAAAAGAAGAAGAAGAAGAAGAAAGAAGAAGAAGAAGAAGAAGAAGAAGAAAGAAGAAGAAAGAAGAAGAAGAAGAAGAAGAAGAAGAAGAAGAAGAAGAAGAAGAAGAAGAAAAGAAGGAGGAGGAGGAGGGAGAAAAGAAGAAGAAGAAGAAGAAGAAGAAGAAGAAGAAGAAGAAGAGAAGAAGAAGAAGAAGAAGAAGAAGAAGAAGAAGAAAGAAAGAAGAAGAAGCACCAGGGTGGCTCAGTGCTTGAGCATCTGCCTTTGGCTCAGGCCATGATCCTGGGGTCCTGGGATCAAGTCCCGCATTGGGCTCCCTGCATGGAGCCTGCTTCTCCCTCTGCCTGTGTCTCTGCCTCTCTCTCCGTGTCTCTCATGAGTAAATAAATAAAATCTTATTAAAAAAAAAAAAAAGAAGAAGAAGCCCAGAGGTAAGCAGTGCTGAACCAGTTCCCAGAGTCCTGCTTTCTTCTCTCTGCCCTCAGCATGAAGCTGTCATTCCCAGCATCCTCTCACAGCCCAGCTGGTGGCTGGAGCAGGAAAGAAGAAAGCTGAGGAGGACGTACAGGCAGGCTGAGCCACCCGGCTGCCAGGCCTCCCCCTGGGAGCCCCATATCACACAGTGGCCAGACTTCACTCAGATGTCCACGCCTCCTGCAGAGGATGAGAAATGTACTCTTTTAGCTGAACACATTGTTCGCCCAAATAAAAAGACAAAGAGGAGGTGAGCAGAAATAGTTCCACTGGCTTCTGTTACCAATGTAGAGATATAAACTTATTATGTTACCAGAAGACACAAAGTATTTTTAGGTTCAAGAAATTTGTTTCAATGGAACTGGAGGGTATTATGCTTAGTGAAGTAAGTCAATCGGAGAAGGACAAACAGTGTATGTTTTCATTCATTTGGGGAATATAAACAATAGTGAAAGGGAATATAAGGGAAGGGAGAAGAAATGTGGGGAAAATATCAGAAAGGGAGACAGAACATGAAAACTCCTGACTCTGGGAAACGAACTAGGGGTGATGGAAGGGGAGGAGGGCAGGAGATGGAGGGGAATGGGTGACGGGCACTGAGGGGGGCACTTGACGGGATGAGCACTGGGTGTTATTCTGTATATTGGTAAATTGAACACCAATAAAAAATAAATTTATTTAAAAAAAAAGTATTGACCCAAAAAAAAATTTAAAAAAAAAAGAAATTTGTTTCATCATCTCAGGCCATTAGAAGTTGATTTCTTTTTGAAAGTAAATCTAAATTTTCTATTTCACATTTTAAAAAAGAAAAAAATTAGAAATGTATTAGTTGGGAAGCCCTGGTGGCTCAGCGGTTTAGCGCCGCCTTCAGTCCAGGGCCTGATCCTGGAGACCTGGGATCGAGTCCCACATCGGGCTCCCTGTACGGAGCCCGCTTCTCCCTCTGCCTGTGTCTCTGCCTCTCTCTCTGTGTCTCTCATGAATAAATAAATGAAATCTTAAAAAAAAAAAATGTATTGGAGCCCAGATTCTGACCCTAGTGAGAACGAAGTTAGTATTTGTATGATGCTTCAGGGAATACAAATTACTTTTTCATCCATAATCACCTAGAGTTCGTTCTTTCTTTCTTTCTTTCTTTCTTTCTTTCTTTCTTTCTTTCTTTCTTTTTTTTTTAGACAGAGAGAGTGCACAGGAGTGGGGAGTAGGGGAGCAAAGAGAGAATCTCAAGCAGACTCCATGGTCAGCACAGAGCCCAACCCAGGGCTTGATCTCATGACCCTGAGGTCACGACCTGAGCCAAAATGAAGAGTCAGACACTTAACTGAGCCACCCAGGCGCCCCTCGCCTATAGTTCTGATACCATCTCCGTGAGGTAAGTTCTGGGAAGCAAGGTCTTTACCAGCGCACCTGCCACATGGCCCTGGGCAGGTGACTTCATCTGTCTGAACTCCCAGATAGTCTCAACAGCCCTTGCATCCTGGCATTCGTGCTTTTGTGTAAATTCCTCCTTTTGAGCATGAGTGAGACTTCTGAGTGGCTTCTAACCAATGGACCAGAGCAAAAGTGATGGGATGTCCCTTCTGTAATCACATAAGATTGTAACTTCCATCTTGCTAGCAGATGCTCACTGTTGCCTTTTCTGCTGAGCGTCTGCCTTGGGCTCAGGTCATGACCCCGGGATCCTGGGATTGAGTCCCACATCGGGATCCCTGCAGAGAGCCTGCTTCTCCCTCAGCCTGCGTCTCTGCCTCTCTCTGGTGTCTCTCATGAATAAATAAATAAAATCATTTTTTTAAAGAAAAAGTAAAATGAGAGTAATTCACCTATACAGAAAAAGAAGCATAACAATATTCAGCCACACGGCTCTGTGAGAACTAAGATCCTGCATATCACTCCTGATGCAATACCCTGTATTTAGTAAGTGCTTCTTTATATGGTCAAGGCTTTCAGTGATGTTGATTAATTCGCATAATAAATACATACTACACTTTGACAGCAATGAGCACCGTAGAAGTCTCTGCTTTGGGGAAGCTCGTATGCTTGAGGGGGAGATAATCAATAAATGAACAGATAAGTGTATGCTGGATTGTGGTATACGTTATGAAGACAAGTAAGGTAGGGTCCGAAAGACAGGTAGTAATGGGGTACTCTTTCAGGTAAGGGCTGTGGTTGATGGTAGGTCTATCATTCAGGGTGCGCTAGGCTCTGTCGCAGTAACGTACAACCTCAAATCTTGGTGGCCTCACACAGTCCAGGTCTACATCTCACTCACACTATGTGGGTTGGCCGGGGCATCTCACTTGCTCAGCTGGCCAGGTGAGGGAGGCTCCCTCAGAAAACTGCTGCATTGGGACAGAAATGTGACAAATCACATGCTAGCCCTTCAAGTGTCCTTCCTAAGCAACATGTCCTTCCTGCTTATGCTTCACTGTCCAAATCAACACCTAACATCAAAGTGGGCAGCGAAGTCCATGCACTTGGAAGGAAGGAGACCCCATGTTTGGAGAGCAGCACTGCTGGCTTCACATGGAACTCAACCATGGTCACGATTTTCACACAGTAGCTCTTGTTGTGAGCACTGAGGTGCCCTGTCCTCTCCCCCCACACACACACCCACATCTGCCCTCAGCAGCTGCTCTTGCAAGCTTCCTTTTCCACTGTTTCTAAAAACATCCCTTTGCAATTAGTCTATCCTGGGGCAAAGTCCAGCCCAACACCTATCTTTGTAAATAAAGTTTTATTGGGACACAGCCATGCTCATCCTTTTATACATTGTCTGTGGCTGCTTTTGCTTTGCAACAGCAGAGTGGAGTCGTTGTGACAGAGATGTATGGGCCACAAAGCCAAAAATATTTACTATCTGGCCCTTTATAGAGAAAGTCTGCTGACCTCTGACCTATATAATTCAGAATTTTAAAATAAGTTGTCATCTTTCATTTGGTAACTCCCCTTTCTTAAAAAAAAAAAAACAAAAAAAAAAACAACCAGGAATGTGATCATAGTTTATACAAAAGAATGTATAGTAAGAAAGTGCTCACAGTAGATAGATGACAGTTGGATGGATACATAGATGATAAAGATGATAGATAGATAGATAGATAGATAGATGATAGATAGATAATAGATAAACAGATGAGTAAGTTCCATGTGTTAAGCTGGATTGGATAAGTTACAGTCTCTGGTTATTCAATTAAACACTGATCTAGGTGTTGCTGAGAAGGCACTTTATAGATGTGATGTGTCTATAATCAATTGATTCAAAGTAAAAGAGAATATTTTCGATAATCTGGGTGGGCTTGATCCAAACAATCTAAAGGTTTTTAGAGCAGAACTGAGGCTTCTCAGGAGAAATTCCACCTTCAGATGGTAGCTTGAGTTCATGCCAAGATTTCCAGCCTGCCCTTCCTGATGGCTTATCCTATGGATTTCAGCCTTGCTTTGCTAGAAATATACGTAAATAATATGCTACTGGTTCTGTTTCTCTGGAGGAATTCACATTGATATAAGTAAATGGATAGATGATGATTGATTGATTGATTGATTGATTGATAGAAATATAATTTTTTGGCCTTCAGCCCTGTTCCTAGCACAGAGCTTCTAAAACCCTTGGAATTTCTATAAAGATGCCTTTTGTCATTCATTAAAAAGCCCTTTTCAATCACACCTGAGTTTATGTTATTGAAGTGTCTTTTGGAAAGTCCCTAAGGATGGAGGCTGGTTACCAGGGTAACCAACCCTGGAACTGGCAGGTTGGAATTCTCAGCCCCATGTTTTGTCTCTATCTGGAAGAAGGAAAAAAAATGGAAGTTGAATTAATCTCCAAAGGCCAATGATGTAATCAATTGTGCCTACAAAATGAAGCCTCTATAAAACCCCTAAAGGATGATGGTTGGAGAGCTTCTAGAACACATCCTTGTGCCAAGAGAGTGGTGCACCCCAAATCACAGGGGCAGAAGCTCCTATGCTCGAGACCCTTCTGGCTCTCTCCCTGTGTATGTCTTCACCTGGCTACTCATTCATATCCATTAATAGCCCTTGTAATAAACCAGTAATCTGGCAAGTAAACCGTTTTCCCAAATTCTACAAATAGCTCTAGCAAATTATTCAAATTTAGGGTGGGGGAGCCTTATTTGAATATTCCAAGATTGCTACAATGAACACACTACTTTTGCAATCTGAGAAGGCAAGACTGAAAACCTTGTATTCTGAAATTATTCTGAAGCTTTATATGGCTCTACCTGGCTCCTTCCAGGTTGTTCTTCATAGCAGATCCACTCAGCCCCCTAGAGACACCCTCAGCACACATATCTGAGGGTGAAAAAAGCCAATAAGTGACCTAAACATCAAACCTAAACATCAGAAGCTCTTTTTAAATTAAAATTTAACTAATTAACATGTAGGATATTATTAGTTTCAGAAGTAGAGTTCAGTGATTCATCAGATGCATATAACACCCAGTGCTCATCCCATCATGTGCCTTCCTTAAGGACCATCACCAAGTTACCCTAACCCCCCTCCCACTTCCCCTCCAGCAATCCTCTGTTTGCTTCCCAGAGCTAAGAGTCTCTCATGGTTTGTCTCCCTCTCTGATTTTTTTCCAATTCCATTTCCCCTCCCTTCCCCTATGGTCGTCTGCACTATTTCTTATATTCCACATATGAGTGAGACCATATAATAATTGACCAGAGAATGATTGACTTATTTCACTCAGCATGACACCCTCCAGTTCCATTCACATCAATGAAAATGGTAGGTTTTCATTCTTTCTGATGGCTGAGTAATATTCCATTGTGTGTGTGTATTTTATATACATATATTGCATCTTCTTTATCCATTCATCTGTCAAAGGACATCTGGACTCTTTGCACAATTTGGCTATTGTGGATCTTGCTGCTATGAACATTGGGGTGCAGGTGCCCCTTCATTTTGACATCTGTATCTTTGGGGTAAATACCCAGTAGTGCAAACCTTATGACCCAGCATATGGAAGCTCTTTTTAAACCACTGTGGCTGGCTGCCCGGCTGCTTGTCTGTTTGTTTTACTACCTCTCTCTGATCCTCTGTTTGTCCTTAGGACACTTTCCGCAATGCTCTGAAAGTAAATGTCCCTGCTCCCCACTGGTGAGTATGTCATCTGGTTTGGCAGTGGGGGAGAAGCACATTATTTATATTTAATGCTGCCTCATTAGATCCAGGATCTGACACTGTCAAGAGAGGAATGTCGTCCATATGGGGAAGGACACTACATTTTTTAAGCACCTGGTTATTTTAACTGTAAATTATAACCTCATGGATTTAGATATCTTTAATTTAGAATTTACGGTAATATCAAATTTTTGATTATTTGAAACTATTCTGAATCAAATGAACAATGCAAATAAGATCCTGGGATTTAATTTTCAGATGATTTAATTTAATCAATTTTTGGCACGTAAATCCCAATTACCTACAACAGGCAATAAAATTTCAAATCGGTGTTCCCGCTTTAGATAGTTTATGCACTTGAATTAAAACTAACTTCCTGAATCAAATACATCCTACAAGCAATTTACACCTTGAAATAAGCCGTCTCTGTGATTCATACCCATTTGCGGGCTCAGCATTGGTGGAAGGTGGAGAGTCTGCTTTCCCCGTGGAAAGCAGTCTCATGCATCAGCTTAACAGTCTTGAGAGGTGAGCATTATTATACCCATTTTACAGAGACTAAAACTGAGGCTCTCCACATTTCATTATGTTGCCAAGAGCCACGCCATCCAGAAGCCAGCTTTGCTTCTCCTTCTGACCCCAAGGACTCCCCATGGTCTTCCCATGCTACTGCACTGTCTTTTCATTAGGTTATTCATGATAAATTGATAAGATGCCTCACTAACCTAACCTCCCATTTGGAAAACCGTCCTTACAATGAAAAATGTGATATCACGTGCCCATTCCTACAGATTAAGTTATTGCCACCTACAGTTCAACTCATCAGCTCCTTTATACTGTGATCCTGTTGGGGTCATTGTTTCTTGTTTTGTTTTATTTTGTAGTATCTGGATTTTTTTAATTGAGATATAATTGACATAAAATATTCTGTTAGTTTCGAGTGTACAACATATTTGTATATATTGCTAAATGATGGTCAGAATAAGTCTAGTTAACATCCCTCACATCACATAGTTACAGAACTTTGTTTCTTGTGGTGAGAATTTTGAAGATCTACTCTCTTAGCAACTTCCAAATATATAGAACAGTACGGTTAACTCTAGTCACCATGCTGTGCCTTACATCCCTGGGACTCACTTATTTTATAACTGGAAGTTGGTACCTTTTGACCATCTTTACCTACATCCCAACTATGCCAACCACCAATCTCTTATCTGTGAGCTCAGGGGGGGATTTCCTTTGTATTTTCTAGATTTCACGTGGGTATTCTTTGTTAAGTAAATTTTTTTTATTTTAGAGAAGTTTTAGATTTAAGGAAAAAATACAGTGATGTACACAGGGTTTCTAGATTCCTTTATTATTAATCTTACACAAGTATGATACACCTGTCACAATTAATGGCTCATATTGATGCCTTAATATGAACCAAAGTCCATCATTTATTCAGATTTCCTGTTTTCCCCTAATGTCCTTTTTCCTTTCCTGAATTCTGTCCAGGAAACCACATGTGTGACATTTAGTCACCTTGTCTCCTTAGATTTTCCTCGGTTTTGATGACAGTTTTGAGGACTGAGTAGATAATTTGTATAATCCCTCAACTGGGATTTGTTTCATGTTTTTCACACACCATACAGATGTAAGATATTAATTATAGGAGAATACAGAAACCGCTATACTATATTCACAATTTTACTGTAAATCTAAACCATTCCAAAATAAAAAGTTTATTTAAAAAAGCCTAAGACAGGGGCACCTGGGTGGCTCAGTCATGATAAGTGTCTGCCTTCAGCTAAGGTCATGATCCCAAGGTCCTGGGATGGGGCCCCATGTCAGGCTCCCTGCTCAGCAGAAGGCTGCTTCTCCTTCTCCCTCTGTCCCTCCTCCTCCTTATTCTTGCTCTCAAATAAATAAATAAAATCTTTTAAAAAAAATAAGAAGAAAATTCAAAAGCCTAAGACAAAAATACATGAAGTTGAAAGCTAAATCATCACGATACCATTTGCACAAGTCGAATTGCGAGAGATTGCTTTGTGATTGTTAGTGTGATGCTCAATGTTGGGTGTCACCTATGCCTGATGGAAGAGATGCTTGGGTCGGCTTCACTACCTCTCGCTGGTGTCGATGTTAAATGAACAAGCCTTTCAGAATCTCTAAAAGAAGGAGTTTCCTTTGAGCCCAAGTTAAGACAGTTGCCCAGGGAAACAAGGGCTTCACAGTGAAGAAAGCGCTCCAGAGAATGAATGGTTTTCACATCTTGGGAAAGCTCCAAAGATTATAGATTAACATACAGGCGGGAACCATGAGCTTTAATGTCAAGGAATGCAGGCAGCAGGAGGAGCAGTGATCCATATCTTAAAGACAGATGATTTTCCTTTAGGCTACGTATGACTTAGGCTTGGCACCATAAATCAAGCTTTTGATCTAAATAAAGTTTACATACAGTCAGTGCTAGCTTAGAAAGGAATTTAAATGGCATCCCTTGTGTATCAGGCCTTCAGGGGCTCTTCCCTTATCACTGGCCAACACGTGCTAGGTCAGAAATGCACATTAATACCAAAACACATGGATTGTTTTATTTATTCTACATATAATATTTGTAGGAAAATATGTTAGGGACAAATGGCATTAGGCAATACTCTGTAGGGCAGTGTGAAGCAAACTTGGCAGCTATTTATATTCACAGGAAATACATGAATTATACTTCCTGTCTGTTTCTTTGGTCTCCCCCCTAATAAATTAATGTTCATCAGTTGTCCTGACCATGACCTGAAAGAGACTAGACCAGCCTGGACCTCAGCCAAGCCAAATGCACTGGCAGAGAGGGCCTGGGATTCATTCTGTGCCCGAACTGACCCAGGTGAAGCCTGGAGAAGGTGAATTCACCTCCAGAATTTTGCCATTTAGCATACAGGGAGTTGGGATACCCACTGTTTTCTCAACACATGTGGAGCACTTACCGTGTGTCAAGGATCAGCTTTCCTGCTGCAGGTGCGTAGAACAGATGATTTCTGGCCTCATGGGGCATACGGTCAGGTGGAAGAGAAAGGTGTGCAATAAAAATAAATCCGACAGCAAGTACATAGTCCAAACCGTGGCAAGCGGTGGAAGTTCATGGTGTTAAAAAAACAAAATTCCACTGAGTAAATGTGAAGATCTAATTGGCTTTATTAGGTGATTCACAAATTGGGTAACATCCCATCTAGCAAGTAGAGGGAGGCTCTGGGTTGTACAAAATGGTTTTTATAGGAAAGACAGTGGGGCAAGGAAGTTATTTGTAAAAGAAAAGAAAGGATTGTTTCGGGCAAGGTCAATTTCCCTTAAGGAGAAGGGCAGGGGTCCCAGGTGGATTCCCTCCTCTTCCTTCAGCAGATGGAGAGAGCCCATGGGACAGGCGATCTCACTGATGCTTAGCAGAAAGTCCCTGACTGGCCTGTTAAAACTCAGATTTCAGGGGGAGTTTGAAACTGCAATTACGATAGGTTTTGTGCCCCAATTTTATGAGTTGGCCTCACATAAATGACTCCATCTTGGGCTGCTTCACCTGGCCCAGGAGAATGCCACCTCTGTTCTGGGCATCATTTCTCCATAGGCCACACCTGGCCACTAGGTGGCGACAGACCCCGCAGGGCAGGCACAGAGGTGCACTGTCCTGGGGACACCCAACGCCCTAAGCCCTTCAGAGAGGATACCTGGAAGACTGAAGCATCAGGCATGTGCCCAAGGCAGGGATGTAACAGACCCTTCATGGATGGAAGGAAGGGTTCGTGCAGGGGGAAGAGAGGGAGAGCCTGAGGTAAGAGCAGGAGCCCTACAGCTCAGCCAGGAGGGCTGACTTAGCATGAGGCCAAGATACAGGAGAGACATCCTGGGGAGAGAGTCTCCAAAGAAACCTGTTTCTAGGTAAATTGGTGAAATGCAGTGTTTCTTCTTACTGAAGTGGAGAAGGGGCGACCCAGTGGATGGGGGCTGTGGTTCTTGGACCATGTGATGGGCGTCATGCAGGATGCCAGTCCTGATAGTGGCACGCCATGTGCACAGGAAAGCCGAGGGGCTGCTGGGAGCACAGGGAGGTTTTGAGAGCTTCACAACTGAAATATAAGGTTTATTTGGACATAAGATTCCAGAATTGGGAGCTGGGAGGTCACCAGGAAGCCAGGCCTGGGCTCCCAGGTGCAGCTGAGGCCATAGGAGCCCTGCTTCTCTTTGTGGTTCTCTTTCCTTCTCCCTCCTTCCCCTCTTCCTCCTCCTTCTCCTCCCTGTCCTCCTTCCCCTTCCTCCCTGCCCCATCTCTTCTGTCTGGACCCTTCCAGCTCCCAGATTTTTATCTCCTTGCCACCAGAGACTAACTCATGTCTTGGGTCCCAATTCTAAGTTCCCAGAGGATGGGCTCTGATCATGGCCCTGGTCTGCTGTCCCCACTGCCACCTGCTGGGGTGGACAGAGGGACAGCTACCAAGTACGAAAACAGATGCCAGCACCCCGAGGATTGGAGAGTAGGTTTCATAAAAGGGCTTTGTGAACCAGGAGATTTCTCAAAACACACATTCTAGAAGTTGGTGGCTAAGGCTTAGGCCCAGCACTGACAACCACCTGCTGCCTCCAGGCAGGGCTATCTGCCCATGGATGTTGGAAAGAGGAACCATCCCTCACTGGGAGCCTTGGTGTGGGCCCCTCCTCTGTTGGGAAAGGAGCATGAAAATGTCTCTTAAGAATTCCCAGATTTGGGCATCTGGGTACCTCAGTCCATTAAGCATCTGCATTGGGGTTAGGTCATGATCCCAGGATCTTGGGATCAAGCCCCGAGTAGGGCTCCCTACTCATCAGGGAGTCTGCTTCTCCCTCTGCCGTCCCCCTGCTTGTGCTTCTCTCTCTCTCTCTCTCTGTCAAATATATAAATAAAATCTTTTTTTAAAAAAAAAAAAAAAAAAGGAAGAAAGAAATCTCAGGTCTCCCCAACCCCCATGACCATGCCACTGAGCTCCGTGTGTGCCCTTCCAGCCTTCACTCCTGCTGCCCCAAGCCCTAAGCTCCAAGCTGGCATTTCTGGTTGGCCATGTGAAAATCTTCCCCAGCCTTCCAGCACCTTCTGGTGCCTGGATCTAGTTCTTCCTGTGGCCCTACTGCACTTTTGCACTAAAATTTCATGAGGTTTACTAAATTAAACTCTACTGTTAATGATTATGGGCCAAACCTTCGTGTGCTACACCGTCCCTACCTGCCTGCCTATGGAGGCGGAAGTCCCAGCATGATTACTTCGTGGGGTTTCTGCCTCCCTCCACCTCCATGTGTGCTTCCTGGTCAGAAGGAGATTGTACTTAGGCAAGGAAGGCCTGAGCTTCGTTCTGGGCAAGAGCCGGTCTCGAAAACCAGCTCTGCCCTTGCTACTTACATCGCCCCGAGTAAGTTACTTAAACTCTACAGGCTTGGGTTGCCAGAGAGGCAACCACAACAGCCAACCATCCAGTTACATTTGAGTTCCAGATAAGCAACAAATCATTTTAGTACAGATATGTCTCGAATATTGCATGGGATACACTCATACTAAAAAAAACTATATGCATTGCTTATCTGAGTATGTGGGGCATATTTATACAAAAATAATTATTCGCTGACTATCTGAAATTAACTGGTTGTTCTATATTTTATCTGGAAAACCTGAAAGCCCCCTGTTTTCATCAATAAGGTGAAGATAATAATTGAACTTATCAGGGCTCCTGGGTGACTCCGTTGGTTAAGCCTCTGACTCTTAATTTCTACTCAGGTCATGATCTCAGGGTTGGGAGATACACACACCGGGCTGAGGGCTGATGGTGGGGGTGTGGAGCCTGTTTAAGGTCCTCCTGCTCACACTCTCTCTCAAAAAAAAATTGAACTTACCCTTCTCAGAGTTACTGCGTGGAAGTTATGAAATAATGCCTGTCAAGCAATGGTGCACAGAGACCAAATGTCTACACAACTGTGTAGGCTGAAACGATTTTCCTTCATTTCAACCACCAGATGGCACTGCAGGGTGACGAGCCGAAAAAGCAGGAATTGGACATAAAATTTTACCTTAATTAGGTCTGGGTTGGTTCCCTCCCCTCCCCACCCCTCCCCACGCAGGCTCTGGCGCGAGCACACACACAGACAACTCATTTTGTTCAGAGAGGTTGGGTGACTCAGTAATTCTATGAATGCTCACCCTTAAATTGGAACATTTAAAAAGAAGACTAAATTATACTAATTATAAAAATCTATGAATGATTATTCTCCAGCCATGTTTTTTTTCTTGAATAAAATGAGATTGTGTTTCTACTTTCATAATTCAGGCTAAAATTAGCCGGAACATCCTTTGCACTCTACAAAAGCAGGGATCTTTTTTCTTATTTGTTTACAACGTATCTTTATTACCTAGAACACTACCAGAATAGAATAAATTCTCAACAAAGAATGAATGAATGAATGCATGCATGCATGAATGCATGCCAGGTGTTATTATTAAGAAAGTAAATCTAAAAAAAAAAAAAGAAAGTAAGAAAATCTAACCTCTGTAGCTTGGCCTGAAACTTTCTAGAAGTTGGAATGACGTAGCCCAATTTAAAACAGAAGCACATATTTATTTACATTTAGAAAGAGGTCTTTGCAGCACCAGAGATTATCAACTGTGTGTGTTAAAAGAGAAAATCAAATACTCTTCTTAGGAAGAAAAAAAAGGCAACTAGAATAAAGAGTTCACATTTTCCACAGCTCTATTTCTGCTTATTCTATTCTCAATATGAAGATAAAGGGTTTTATTTTTCCCTTCAGTGGAAGAAAAAGCACAACCAAGGCAGATTTTTAAGATCTAGTGCTCAGGAGACAGCATGCACCAAGCCACAAACTGGCCAAAAATAAAAGTATTTTTCCAGGCCAATGCATCAAGAAAAACACTAAATAATTTATTTTTCGGTTCTATTAATAAATAAGGCACACACACACACACACACACAAAAAAAAAAAAAAAACATTGATCAACAAAACAGAAGAAGAAAAGGAGCGTTTCCAAACACTGAGCCCTATTTGCCTTTCAAAGTTTAACATAAAGAAAATTTCACAGGATAACCTAAATATATGTGTTATTTTAGTAGGAAAGAAATTCATGATCATAATAAATCACACCAGCATCACAGGAATAGACACAATAACTTCCCAGTGGGGGCCAAGATATTGAAAGTAGATAGAAGAATCACCTTCAGTGTCCGTGGTTCACACCAGTGCTATCTGGTATTGATTCCTAAAACACAGTATTTACAGCTAAAATGAATATCTAGATTTATCATGAAAACAGAAAGTTCTTCATGAGAAAGGATTGCTTAGTTATAATGAAGCTCCCTCTGTCTGAATCTCTTTTTAAGAATATTTGCCTCACCCCATCTTCCCACCTCTCAGAAATAAGTTTTCCCCCCAAACGCTCTGGAATCAGTAAATGAAAGCTCAGCACAGCAGAGGTCCACGTGGCAAACCTACAGAGGAACCGGGATGGATTTCTTATCCCACATGCCTGGAGCCCAGAGCCAAGAGCACGTCCCCGGGAGCCAGGCCGTTGGGCTGCATCCTACCTGCCAACTCAGGTTCTTTGGCTGCAAACAGCGTCTAACTCTCGGTCACAAGCAAAATGTGGGGGAGCTGCAGCCAGCTCCAAGAATGGACAGATCTGAGACCTGGGCTTGGAAGCAGGGCCAGAACCTGGTGCTTAATGCAGGTCTCAGCCGTGGAGTGAATGTGCTCCACCGCTGTTTTCCATCCGTGAATGATTCCCGTCAAGAGGGAAGTCCCAGGAGGAGTCCGCTTGGCCAGGTTTGGGCCGAGTACCTGCCCCCTCGCTGGAGTTGGCAGGACACCTCAACTGACAAACTCATCAAGGCCACACACGTGGAGGAGAAGTATTTTTCCAAAAGGGATTCTGTGTTGTTAGGAAGTCCGAACAGATCCTGGACGGCCAGAACATGAACAAATACACCACTGTGCTGAATTGAGGAAACCACTCTGTCTGTCTCCCCAGAGGCCTGCCTACCTGAAGAGTAGACAACCCAGCCTCTTGGAAACGTTCCATAGGCATGTCCACCTCTCACACATTCTTCCCTGAAAGAAGGTGAGAGATCTGGAAAGAGAGAGTGAGGGAGAAACACAACCTGCTTGGCTCTGCTCCATCAGAACACACTTTCAGGCTGGCCTGATCCCAGGCACCTACGCACGCCGCACACTCCTGTCTTCCCTGCGGTGAGCTCACCTAGATCCAGCTCAGGCCAGGTCTGGGGCCTCTAAACTCTCTTGGGGAGTAATTTCTGGACTTTCCAAATGGCAGGACATAAAGCAGAGCAGGCTCCTTACTGAGACCAGCTGGGTGCACGTCGCCTTGCACACTTCTTTCCCAAGGCGGCTTGTAGTGGACACTGGAGTGGGCTACCCAGATCTCCCCCAGCTGCCAGGAGTATTGCTGCGGGGGTCACAATTGGTTATGTCCCCAGGAATGGCCCTCAGCCCAAGGCAGCTGTCTCATCTAAAGCTTCAGTCCCCTTCCAGGGGCAGCCCTTATCTAATGACCCACAGGTATGGGGGGAACAAAGGTCCAGCCCTACATCTTGATTCAGGACACCTCTGAAGGGCCATCCCACCTTCTTGGTGCCATAGGTTGGCTGGGGCTTCTGTTATGACCACATTGCTCTCAGTTTTCCCCGGACCTGGTCCCACTTCCCCACTCCCTGCCAAGTGCAGGTCCAGACAGCACCTAGTGAAGCTCAGCACACAGCCCTCCATCTCTGCATTTGGCTGATGACAGTTCAGACGGTACTGGACACAGGGAGCAGACTAAAAGGGGAGTAGGAAGTTGGACCATCCACGGTCCACTGGTGTTATGGCCTGTACATGGTGGTAGGTGGAGCCAACAGCCCCTAGAACAGTTCAACGTCCTGGGATAGTTTAATTCCAGATGCACTGTGCCACCCTGCAAGGGTGATAAGATGAGATCAACCATCCCCACCTGTACCCCTGATCGTGGACTTCTCACCTCCAGAACTGTGAGACAGCACCTTGCCATCATTTAAATTACCGGACTCACTGTGCTTTGTTATAGCAGCCCTAAGCAATGATGCATCACGTGTGGATTCCTTGGCCTTGAGGAAGAGCTGTTACAGTGGGGAAGGCCAGGTGGAAACATGAAATTGCCTTCGGGCCAAGATATCAGAAACAGTATTTCCCAGGAGAAATGACCTTTAAAGACCCTGCGGAGGTGATGGACTCTGCTATCTTCCCTATTTCATTCACCGTTTGGGCCCCTTCCAAATCATAGAGATTTGGGGAAGCAAAAGTAAACTACCGCAAGTTCCCCCCCCCCCCCAGAAGCCTAGAAGCCTGAAGACAGCTGTTGTGCCAGATGTGGTCTCTTTTCTAGAGCTAGTTAGCATCGATGTGGTACACAGCCACTGATGTGATGGATGTGTTATTTTCCATCTTTATCAGGAAGGAGGATTAGAAGCAGTTTATATTCACATGGGATAGTATTTATTTTTAGCTCAGCGCTGGGGCTCTATTAATTCTCCTGCCTTGTGCCATAATATAATCCCAAAAGACCTGGACCATCTGTACATTCCTCAGAGCATCACATTGGTCCACTATATAGATGACACGTTAAGTAGACTGAGTGAACAAAGTGGCAAGTATGTTGGAGTTCTTTGTGAGACACACATGTTCCAGAAGGTGGGAGGAAATTCTATGAAGATTGAGGGACTTTAGGGCATCAGTAAATTTTTAAGGGTCCAGTGGTCTGGGGCTTGCTGGGACTTCCCCTCTAAAGAAAAAGATGAGTTATTGTATCTCATACTTCCCACCTCTGAGAAGGGAGCACAGGCCTGGTGGACCTGTCTGGGTTCTGGATGTAGCGTATTCCAAACTTCGGAATATTGCGCAACACATTTACTATGTGACAGGGAAGGTGCCAGCCTTCAGCAAAGCTAGAGAAGAAAAGGGTGCAGGAGCAGGTCCAAGCTGTGGTGAAAATGTGTCCATGTGCCTTGTAAAGCCTATGTATCTGCAGTGAGAAAGCACACCATGTACCATTTAGGATGAGCCCCAGTGGGAGAACTGCAGTGTAGACCCTTAGCATCTTAGAGCAAGATCATGCCAACTGCAGTAGAGAATATATGCTATGTGAGGAAAAGCTTTTGTCCTGCTGTCACATCCTAATAGAGACTGAAGACATGGCCATGGGCACAACTGCCCACCACAACGTGGGTTCTGTCAGGACCCACAAACTTAAAAGGTCAGACAAGCAATTAAAAAATAATTCTTGGGGACACCTAGGTGGCTCAGCGAATGAGCATCTGCCTTCGGCCCAAGGCATGACCCTGGGGTCCTGGGATCGACTCCTACATCCAGCTCCCCCCAAGGAGCCTGCTTCTCCCTCTGCCTGTGTCTCTGCCTCTCTCTGTGTGTCTCTCATGAATAAATAAATAAAACTTTTTTAAAAATGATTTTTATTATGGAAGTGGAACCTGTAGATGAGGCACCAGCATGGGCTCCAACTCACAGGCTAATCTAGCTACAGCTACAGCTACTGCTGAATGTCAAACCTGTAAGCAACAGAGACCAATCCTGAACTCTCAATATGGTACCATCATTCACAAACCAACAAGCCATCCTGGAAAGGAATGACTCACCTTGATGGGCATTGACTCATATACTAATATGGGTGGCCTTTCCGGTCCATAGGGCTTTAGGCATCATCACTAGCTGAGGGTTTAAAGGATATTTGATCCATCGATACGAATCCTACAAATTATTTCATTGGACCCAGGAACCCACTTTACAGTAAAGCAAGCTTGACAGTGAGAATGACCATGAATTCACTGGTCCTATCACATATTAATCCATCCTGAAGTTTCTGACCCCAAAGCACAATGGAACAACCCTTTAAAGGCACAGGTCAATTGTCAGCTTGGAGATAATAGACTGGAAGTGGGGACAGGGGCAGGGGCAGGCATGCCCTCCAGGATTCCATATTCCCTTTAAATCAACAACCAAAGCACGATACTGTGTCCTCCAGTGGGTATTACCTATAAGCATGGAAATCAAAGGCAGAAGTGGCATCGGCCCTACTTACCATCACTTCCAATGACTCCCTTAGGGTATTGTGCTTCCCATCACTGCAATTCTGGACTCTGCAGGAAGAGGTCCTCCTTCCCAGAGGGGATTCTTTCCCCTAAGGGACACAGCAAGAGTCTCAAGCTACGACAGTCTCCCTGATAATTCAGGCTTTTTGTGCCATATGACCAGTAGACAAAGAAAGGCATCATCATTCTGGCAGGACTAATTGTCATTGATCATAAAAAAGAGGCTTCCGTTACACTCAGAAAATAGGAAGAACACTTTGTCACTCATACAACTCTCTGGGGTGTCTATTGGTACTCCCTTGTCCAATTTTTATAGTAAATGGAGTGGTGCGGCAGCCATGGATTAAGGAGAGTGTGGTGTCTAGGGGCTAAAACCCTCCAGGGTGGAGAGTCTAAGTCACCATCATCCTAGAGCGCATTGGCCTAGACCTAAAGGTGCTAGCGGAGGGTAAGGAAGGAGGATCAAGACTATAGTAGAGGGAAAGAGGTAACCAATATTATCATGTCCCAGATGGCCTTGGCATCGGGACAGAATTTTATCTGAACAAACTTCCTGATGTAGGTTTCTCCGGAGAGAGACCAACCAGAATCCTGGAGGAGCTTCTCCCAGCTAGAGAGAGCTTATTATTTTAGTGCCACTTGATCCAAGGAGTGCAATAGGACTATCGCAGATACTGTGGTGTGCTGACCACTGCCTGTCCTCAGTTCAAAGCACTCATGCCTTTGGACACGAAAATGTTTCCTGCTCATGACTCAGAGCTGACTTGGAAATTTCTCTTCCAACAAGTTTGTTCCTGGCCGAAGGGAGCTACCTTACCCAAGATTTGTCCCCTCTCTAGAGGCAGCCAGCATCCAGCGCCTCATGGACGCTGGGACATAAAGGCCTGGCTCCCTTGTGTTAATTCAAGGTATTCCTTAGATGCCTTCCAAACCCTCCTGTCACCACCTGCACACAAGTCTCCATCTCAAAGTCTGTCTCCTGGGGATCCTGGCCTTGCAAGGTCTACAAGCCAGAATTTGAACTTCAGGCTCATCCCCAAGACTCATTCTCTCAACCATATCAACCATGAACTAATAGTTCGATGTCTATCTGACTCAACTTTTTGTTTTTCAGGTATTCAGAATTCAGAAGGGAAATGCATCTGAGAAACCCCAACACACCTGATTCCCCCGTTTGCTGGTTCTATAACTTTGAGGAGGTTGCTTGACTTTTCAGAGATTCTCATCTAAAGCAATGATGCGACAATGGTCTACAACCCACTCGGTTGTAATTATTAGATGGTACATTCGGTGTAAATTACTTAGCACACTGCCTAGCATAGAGCTAGAATTCTCAAACTGCCAGTGTCTCAATCCATAAAGCTCAAGTGGACAACGGATGTAACATTCCTTATTTTTATGTTTGTTATGTCTGAATTTAACTTCTATCTCAAGGTCTTCCCTATTCCCTCCTGGAAGAATATTCAATCTTGGTAATTTAGGGTCAACTCAGCTGTGTCTGAGTAAACTCAATCAACCAGGGCTTCATTCCCTCCTCCCTCATCCCAGGGTGGAATCTGGTTTCCATTGGTCTTCGAGAGCATCATGGATAAGTGGGAGATCCTGGGGCTCAAGTGTCATTCACCAGGGCTGGTATCCGCTGAGACATATGATGCCCTACCTGGTTCTTGGCCAGCATCACCCTTAAGCGTCTTCATTTTCTCTGGTCACTGATGGTTTGAACCATAAAATTCTCAAGGGCAGCTTCACTGGTTAAGAGATGAGGCTTTCAAGCCAGTCCTACATTTAAGTCTGAGCTCTGCTGTTCACTGAGAGATTTCAGTCAAGCTTTTTAACCTCCTAGTTTTAGATTTCTCATTGGTAAAGAGCATTCCTTCTCCCAGGGTGTGGAGATGAAAGAGACAATGAAGGAAGTCAGCCAGCCTGGTGGAATAACCAGGGCTCATGATGTGTGGCCTGCACCCTGAGCATCCATCCCAAGGCACATTCCCAGCAACATTCGTGGACTGAAGACTCTCATTGGATTGAGTGATGCTTTGCTAATGCAGCTTACTTCCACTGACATTTCTTCGTGGATGCATGGGGGGGGGGGGTCTCAAAATTTATATTGCTTTTCTAAGACTCTTGACCTCCATCTGAAGGTACCATGGGCCAGGTGGGAAGGGACCTTTCCCATGTTAGAACACTGAAGCAAATGCACCATAATGCTGCATGTGCAATAAGAGTGACATTGGGCCATTTGGGCAATCTATGTCTTAAAGTGACACACATTTCAGCCTCAGCTCTGAAGCCCACCTCCCACATGGTATCCTTTGTTGACACTCCAAGAGCATGTGAGCTGGAGGCTCGAGTACAACAGAAGCTCGCATAACACATCTTTGTTTCTCATAGATATGTCTGTCGATGTCATAGAGCCATGGCTGGCCAGTAATGAATTCAGTGCCCACAAAATTTTTCTCCTGTCTTGCTGTCTAGGGTGCTAATGTGTCCCAAACCTACAAACTACAAAGTCACTCCAAAATTACGCCTTCTTCTTTTTTGGTAGGGTGCTGTCATTCCCATTCCATTAGCAGAATATTTAGGAAGGTAACTAACACCTTGACTTCATTTGCCTTCTAGTTATGCCTCAATAAATTTCTCTTCCAACATCTGAAAATTTAAAATAAAATCATTTTAAGGGTTAGATTTGCTCCATCAGCCTATAATTTGTATAGTGAGCCCAGAACTGAAACAAACAACACATACTCAGGAAGAAATGTGAAGCGCTTTTACTTACTTCCTTCAAACTGCCTTGCTCTTCCATTCATCCCAAAACTTCTCGAAACTCATCTTCATTTCTACCTCTCTGACTTCTGCCACTTTTTCTTTATGACTGTTATTATTAATTATAATTTTAAAAATTACTAATTATACTAATAACACATCAGACGAAATCTCACAATTGAAAATTCAGACATTTCAGATAACACCAAGTTGCCTTTGCTCACCACCCCCAACAAAATAATAGCTAATGTGCGTGGAATCTTTACTATGTGCCAGCCCCCTTTATGCGACTTATTACGCCTAGTAAGTTCATCTACTTCACTCAGTGGTTTTAAAACATATAGATACTGCTATTTATATCATATTGAGATGAGAAACTTGAGGCCCAGAGAAGGTAGGTAACTCACCCAAAGTCACACAGCCAGTACAAAGCAAAGCCTGGATTTGAGCCCCAGTGAGGGTGTTCCAGAGGCCATGTCTTAACAGAATTGACCTCCCCAAATCCAGTGGCTTTCTTAAGGATCACTGCTACCATGTGGTCTGATTTCCTTCCGATTTTCCTTGCATTCACATAAATCTTTTGGGCGCCTGTGAAAAGATGAAACTTTATTACAACCTATTTTCTTGCTCCCAAGGGCTTTCCGCCTCGTTCTTTGCAAATGCTACAGCAAGTTCCGTCATATGGATATGTCTGGTTTGTTTAGGCTTCTGCTATTCATGAACACTTAAAACTTGTTTTTTTTTTCCATGAAAAATAAAGCTTCATGGGAACTTCACTGTATATCTCTCTGTGCAAAGTGACATCAAGTAGACATCAAGAGACGACATTGCAGGATAAAATGTTTGTCCTGCCTACGTGTCATAGAGCTACTCCCTTGACTCTGCGATGACACCTACCCCTCCTCTGCCCACCCCACTGAAGCAGCACCTACTGAAGTCGTCAGAGACCACCTGGTGGTCACCAACATTATGTTCTGTCTCCCAGTATCCCATGGCAGGGAAGAGGCCATCTCCTTCCCAAAACCCTTCCTCGATTTCCAGCACCTACAACGTCTCAGTTCCTCCACCTCTCTGTTATTTTTTCTCAATCTCTTTTGTGTAGTGGTTCTCAGACTTTGGTGAACACAGAATCACCTGGAGAGCATAGGAAGTGTGGGACCCCGGCATCCACCCTGTGGAGAATGCAATGCAGTCGATCCTAGTAGGGACAAGGAATGTGCATTTCCACAGGTCCTGGGGAGTTGTGGTGCAAGCCAAGGTGATTCTGATGCAGGTAACCCACAGAGAAGCACTGGGCTGGTTTGTGAAGTCCTGACAGAAAATGACATGTGGCTCACTGGAGCTTAGTACTCTCATACTGACCTCCATGTCCTGCTCTCTGATTACTTAACCTCTAGAACACAGCTCTGTAAGCAAGTGCTTCACTCCCCTATAGAGAGCCACACGAATCATGTGTGCATGAATAATAGAAGAGACACCACCACCCTGAGCAAAGCTGAAGATCCCATTAGTTATGCTACCAAATTCAGTCTCAAAGTAGAGCCCCCCAGACCTGTTTAAGTGCCAAGAAGCTGAGTATTCTCCTTGCTTTACTACATTTTGCATTTGAATGCAAAAAATGGGTGCTCACCAGCTTTAATAAGCTACATGAAGTTCAGTTTGAAATAGGAAGGATAATCTCATTTCCAATTATAGTAAATTATAACAATGATTATAGTACTGGTTCCACATGTTCCGTGACAATTATCTTTGTGACATTTAAGCCACTTAATTCTGCAAACATCCTTAGTGACAATATAGCAAGGAAGAATCAACTTTCTTTAAAAAAAATTGTCTTTATCAAGGTACAATTTACATGCAATGACATGCGCCCATTTTGAGTGCACATTTTAATGCACTTTGAAAGATTTATATGCTTGTATAACCACCTGCAATAGGCTGACCAGTGCCCGCCCCCCTCCGAAAGATGTCTGTGTCTTAATCCCCAGAACTTGTCACTATGTTATCTTATATGAGGGGATATCCCAACTTAGGGGTAGACAAGATGGCCCTCCCCAAGGCAGAGCTATGGGTTTGAGCCACTGAGGCTGCCTCTTAAATTTGTAACCTAATGGAGTTTGTCCCATTAGATCCTAAATTGCTTGGGACCAGTGGTTTCTCTTTTCCTTTCATTTTCTCTCCTTTTGAATAGCAGTGTCTATAACTGTCATGCTTGGCCCACTATAGTACTTTGGGAGCAGACAACTCAGTCTTTAACTTCACAGGACCACAGATGGAGGGGCATTCTACCCCTAGATGGACCTACCCAGAGTCTCACCCATACCTGACTTCAATGATTCAGATGATCTGATGAGACAGATGGGGTTTTGGACTTGAGTTGATGCTATAATGACTTGAGAACAGAGACTTTGGGATAAGGTGACTTCATGGTGCATGGGGGACTTAGATGAATCTTCGGGGGTCTGAGGGCAGAGATGTCCATATCCTGAACCCCTGGCCACTCAGGACAACCACACAGTAGCCTGAAGACAGCTGTTGTGCCAGATGTGGTCTCTTTTCTACAGCCAGGTAAGTGAGATTCATCTCACATCAAGGAAATCATATAGTATTATTAACACTCTCATGTCTGGTCTATTTTGCTAAGGATCATGTTTTTGAGATTTGTCCATGTCAAGTGTATCAGGAGTTGGTTCACTTTTTATTTCTAAGTATTGTTGCATTGCATGAATATACCAAAATGTATTTATCCATTTTCCTATTTATGGACATTTGAGTATTCTGGTTTGGGCTACTCTAAATAAAAACAGCTATAACGTCATATCCAAGTCTTTGTGTGGGCAGATAAATGCTATTTTTAAATTTGAGAAAACTGAACAACAGAAGTGAATTGATTAGCAAATTATCCCTACTTAAGTCAGAATCACATGGAAAGATTACACATCTCATTTAAGGCTAAAAACTAGAGGCACCTGGATGGCTAAATCGGCTAAGCTCCAACTCTTGATTTCGGCTCAGATAGTGATCTCAGGGTCCTGAGATCAAGCCATAAACCCTGCATTGGGCTTTGCACTCAGCGCTGATTCCGCTCAAGATTCTCTCTCCCTCTCCCTTGTCTTCTGCCTCTCTCCCCATTTGTGCTCTCTCTCAAATAAATGAGTAAAATAAAAATATATTTTTATTTTATATGAATTATAATATATATTATTTCTATTTACTGTTTATTATATATTTATTATAATATATGTAGTATTTTTATTATATTTATATATAAAAAGCTGAAAACTAATAGAATGCTTTTGGAATATAAAAGTGTTTCTGTAAAGATTCCTGGAAGGACACTCGAAGCTCTAATTCCCATAATCCAGAGAGAAGTCACATCAATCTGGATTATAGAATAATGCAAAAAGAAATTCATATTTTATTATTTCTAAGTGTATAAAATAAATGAGATTATCTGCCTTAAAAATGTTTCTAGGAAAAGACCCCCTGGTACTTACTTAATACTCAATTATACTCCATTGTAATTTACCCTTGACTTCTTAATCACTTAAACATCCTCTCTGGGATTTTGATTACACTGTTAATTTGCTTGGCAAACAGTTCCTTCAGAGTATAACAGGAAACAAGAACGGGACACTTAGAGGTATAACAAATCCCTAGCTAATGAGGCCCAATTAACGAAGCTTTAACGTTAGATGAGCATAATCAGATGTCACCAGCCCAGCCAATGAGAAGCCACTACTTCCAGCTCCCAGTTTACACCAATGGGCGTTCTGTTTACAAGGGCCCCTGCCCACCCTCTTTCCTCTCCACCAGAGCCTCCTGGCCTTTGTTCTCCACACTTCCCTACGGTTGCTTGTTTGTCCTGAGTTGCAATTCTTTGCTATCCAGATAAACCCATTTTTGCTGGTCAAAGAACTGACAGTTTTATTTTTAAGGTTAACATTACATTCACTTAAAGCCAGCTAGTTTAAGAGCTCTCTCCCTTAATTAGCCAGAGGTATGAGAGAGGATTTTATGCTGATTAGTGAAGGGGACCAGAGTATGCTGCCCCAAAATACCCCGCTTTGGCATATTGATAATTTTGAATTAGAGGTACTTGGGAAATAGCCAGAGTGAGAAGGACACTCTTGCTCTCCTTTGTCTCCCTGAGAGGAGGATACAGATTTCCCTGTGAAAGGTATGATCGCTCTCTGTTATCAGGAGGGTGGAAGGCATTCTAATCACCCTCAGAGACAGGAAATTTAGGGTCAAGAAAGCTGTATAAACAAAACTTGTTACTTCTTCCCCAATTCACTACTCCAAGCCCAAACCTCTTTGTCAATTCTTCACAAATTAATTGTTTTTTCACCTAAAAGGTATTAAAGCTTTCTGCTTTGGTCACTCCTTTGGATCTCATATGTTTATGGGGCTCCTGTACATATGAAATTAAAATTTTCTCCTGTTAATTTGTTATGTTAATTTAATTATGAGGCCAGCCAAATAACCTAGAAGGGAAGAAGGGCAATTTTTTCTGCCCTTACATTAGAGATATCAGTCCCCTTTCTCTCTTTTTTTATTTATTTTGTTTTGCCAAAACAGAAAACTTGACAAAGAATAGCTTAAGCAAGTAAAGAGGTTTGTTTTTCTCATGTAATATGAACGTTAGTGGTAAACAGTCCAAGGCCAATGCAACCACTCAAGGATGTCTGTAATGTAAGCACCTGACATCAACCTTGTGATTGCTGAGGCATCATTTTATCCCAGGCATGGGGCACTCCATGTACCATCCAAGACCTGTGAGTAATAAAGCTTCCTCCAAGTTCTGTGGGAACTCTCCTACCAAATAGCATTCCTGTGAATAGGCTGAGACCAACCCCAAGCAACATCATCGTAATCATGTAACTCTAGGGGTCAAAAGATGGCTGGTGCAGCTCCAGTTATTATGGCTGCATCCCAGGCAGATGGAAGAGGAGAAGCATAGGAGAAACCTCCCCCAGGGGCTTCGGCCTAGATCACCTAAGCCAGAGTTCTATAAAGAGCCACCCTAGGGGCACCGTGGCTCTCATGGTTGAGCATCTACCTTTGGCTCAGGTTGTGATCCCAGGGTCCTGGATCAAGTCCTGCATCAGCCTCCCCACAGGGAGCCTGCTTCTCCCTCTGCCTGTGTCTCTGCCTCTCTCTGTGTGTCTTTCATGAATAAATAAAAAAAATCTTTAAAAAAAAAAAAAAAAGAGCCACCCTAGCTGCAAAGAAGCCTGGATATTAAATATTTGTATTGTGTAAACTCCAGAATAGAGAGTAGAAGCAAGAAAGGGGTAAAGGGGTGTGGAATGAGTGTTCCAACACCAATTCAAGTCCCATTGTTTCTGGAATTCAGATTCAGAGTGTATCATTTCATGTGTTTGCATTTCCAGAACATCTGCTTCAAAAAAGGTCTCTCTCTGCTGGCTTCTGAACTGCAGTGCGCAGAGAACAATTTGAGTGGCTATTTTTATCCTCCCTCAGAGGGAATACTGCTCATACCATTTTAGGTGCACAGGAGACCATATCACACATTACATACAATGGGGGGACTCTGTCTTGTAGGATCTGTCAGTCTCATTGGAATAGAACTCTACAGTTATGTGCAACACAGGGCAGATTCTGTGAGTGTTTTCTGGGTATAAACAATATTCTGTGAGGAAAAGGAAGACGTTCATTAAATAATAGGAGGATCCAGGACAGTTTCCCAGAGGTATGGAGATCCAATTGGGCATTGACAGAAGAGAATCTGAACAGGTGCCAGGCATGTGCAGGAAGTGATGGATGGTGAGTGGGCCTGTGGACTTAGCAGTGTGAGGACACAGGGCTCTCCAAGTGATTGTAGTGTGTTCTTAGGTTGAGAACCATTATTCCAGAGATGGGATGAGTGGGTAGCCCCAGTGTTTAGTGACTAGCTGGAAGAGGGAAAAGGATGAAGGAGCTGAAAAATGCATCACTGGTCAATTCCATGACTATGAAGAGAGTGATGCCCTGAGATGGGACCCGAGGAAGAGGAGAAGCAGCTGCTTGAGGAAAAGCAGCGCAGGTCAAAGGGCCAGAAGGACACTCAATGGGAGATGGATGCTGGAAATTGGGCCAAGACATTCACCTCCTGTTGTCTTGCCTCCATCAAAGCTTGGCAAAGGAGCTCCTGCAGAGCAAAGAAGGCAAAAACAAAAAACAAAACAAAACAAATGTCCCTTCCATCCTCACCCGTGCAGGATCTGTTGACTTTGCACTTTAATGAGGGGAAGACTCAATAAAGGGTCTGAAATATTTCTTGGTGGCTCAGGTCCAAACAAATACCACTACTTTGTGTTATAACTACAAAAGGACATTTGGTTCCAGAACAATTGCAAACCCATTCCTGTATCCCTGTTCTGACAGAGTAGTCAGCATGCTCCTTAAGTGTTAGGGATGTGCAGCTGGCTCTGAATTCCTTAGCTTATCTGAATCATTTTGAAAATATGTACTATTCAGAGGAAATAAAAACCACAGGCCCATTTTGGCTGAAGGTACAGTTTCAACACTCCACACAAAGGAGTAAAGGTACAAGACTTATTACACATCCCAGAGATGGGGTGGGGAGTGGGGCATTACAATGAGCCAGGGGAAAGGACAATCCTCTATGCCAAGTCACCAGAGCAGAACAAGGAGAGCAGGGAAACAAGCACCTCTTACTCATAAGGTGGTCGGGGTAGAAACCACTAACTTCTCAGCTCTATTTCAGAAGGTGACCCAGGAGGGGCTCCTGGGTGGCTCAGGGAGTTAAGCATCTACCTTCAGCTCAGGTCATGATCCCAGGGTCCTGGAATCGAGTCCTGCATCGGGATCCCTGCTCAGGGGAGAATCTGCTTCTCCTTTTGCCGCTCCCCCCTGCTTGTGTGAGCCTGCACTCGCTCTCCTCTCTCTCTCTCTCAAATAAATTAAATAAATAAATAAATAAATAAATAAATAAATAAATAAATAAATAAAATAAATTTTTTTAAAAAAAAGAAGAAGAAGGAGGTAGAGGAGGAGCAGCCCTGGGAAAAGCAAAGCAGGAGCATGGGGCAGGAATCCTAAACTCAGACCCCTATCTACATGTCCAGACTCTGGGTGTGAGCAGGGCTGTCCTGCTGTAAAATGCCAGGGCACCAACTCCAAACAGCTGTTTCCTCATCACACCTTGGCAAACGTCTAAACAGTTCGTGGGGAGCTTTTCCAAAGCTGGTGGGTTTGTTCTTTTTTTTCCTCAAGAGTATGAGTTTTATTTTAAGCTTTCTTGTCTGTGTAAGTCACATGTAGAAAAGCTCACAAGCTGTAAATATACAAATTGATGAATTCTTACAAAGTGATCAAACCTGTGTAGTCACCCCACAAAAAAAAAAAAAAAAAAAAAAAAAAAAAAATATATATATATATATATATATATATATATATATATATATATATATATAAGTATCCCAGGGGTTGCTCTCAGGACCCTCCCAGTTACTTCTCACCCTCTTCCTCCCAAAGGCCACCTCTGCCCACACTTCAACACCGCTGACTAGTTTTTTGTTTTGGTTTGGTTTGGTTTGGTTTTGGTTTTGGTTTGTTTTTATTGAAGTTCAATTTGCCAACATATAGTATGACCCCCAGTGCTCATTCCATCAAATGCCCTCCTCAGTGCCTGTCACCCAGTTACCCCAACCCCCCACCGGCCTCCCATTCTGCAACACTTTGTCCATTTCCCGGAGTTAGGAGACTCTCGTGTTTTGTCTCCCTCTCTGATTTTTCCCATTCATTTTCTCTCCTTTCCCCTATGATCCCTTTCACTATTTCCTACATTCTCCATATGAGTGAAACCATAACCACTGGCTAGTTTTACTTATCATGTTTGTGAGATTCATCCACATGTAGAACTAGTTCAGTTGTTTTCTTTGCCATGCAGTAATCACTATACAAGTACATCAGGAATCATCCATTATACCTCTTGGACTGTTTCCCATTTGAGGCTAGAGTGAATAGTGAGGCCATGAACTTACTTGTGCATGTCTTTAATGAACATGTCGATTACTGAATCCCACTCATGTGATTTATGTTTAGGTTAAGAAGACAACATTTAATTTGCAGTCAGAGGGGCTAAGGGGAGGCACAAGTCTGGGGGGTAGAAAACAACTGAAGGAAGAAAAAGAAATTAAAAATCTTGGTTTTCCATACTCACTTCCTCTCTGTGCAACCCCAAGATCCTCTCCGGAAGGCCACGTTATGGTGAGATTGAATGGGAGGAAATGAGGGGTGACAGTTGCATAATCCCCGTGTCACCCTGTTACCCAAAAAGGCTTGACACCGTGAAGTTGACTCTCCTTTGATGTCAGTATGACACTAAATTTGGGATTTCTCATTACAGAATGATATTATTTCTTGTTCCCTTGAAGTTCAGTTTAAAGATTCACTGTGCTGGTATCCTTCTCTTCCATTAGTCACACAGCTCATCTCAGATAATAAGAAGTACATTTGGTATTTGAATCTGAGGATAATGTCCAAAACATAAAAACTATGGAAGAGACAAATGGGCAAAAGAACCGTACTCAAAGAAAATGGGTAAAAGTGTGTGTAAACACACTGCCCTACATTATTTCAAAGCTGGTGTGCATTGTCTTTCCTCTGACTATGTCTACCCCCCTCTTTAAATGCAATTGAGAATAGAAAGTGTCAGTTGTGAGTAGTAGAATCCCAATTCAGGATAATTTATGATAATTCAAAGGATACCCCAATAGCTCAAAGAATTAAAGGAATGCTAAGGAACTAGGATGGTTCCAGGGACCCCAGAGACAGGGAAGGGGTGTCAGCACCACCATGGAACCCTCTTCCATCTCTCCTGCCTCTTGTTTCTGCTTGGAGTCCTTGCCTACACTGGAAGGCTTTCTCCAAATGGCAAAGAATACGGGAGAAAGCAGCCTGGCACTCATCCATTCAGCTCCCTGACAGAAGCATCAGAGAGCCTTCCAGAGTTCTGGTACAAACACTCTCAAAGAAGAACTCTGGTGAACTTAGCATGCATAATATTCCCATCTATGAACAATTTGAGGGAAGAAGGGGAGAAGGCTCTCTGACTGGTCATTACTAGATCACATGACCTCTCTGTCCTCCAGCAGGGGTGAAAGTTTGTAACCAGAGAAACAGAGAGATAGGTGCTGGCAGCCAAATACAGCTGCTGTACTGGAAAGCATATTATCCTCTAGAATATTGGAAGAAATAATAATTCTGTGCTGTTTCTGTTTTTTTTTTCAATGATTATGAGACAATGCTACCAATATTACTTTAGCCAGAAAATATTTACTGTGCAGGTGTGGTTTATCAGGTCACAGCTAGGTTCTGGCAAATGGTACAATGTAAGATAAGAACCCCATCCCCTAGGTGTTTTCTTCTCACTGCAGGAAGCAACATGACCCTGTGAGACAAGCAGTAGGAGGGGACACTCTCACGTGGAACATGCCATCATCCTCCCCCACGCACCAGCTGCTGCCTGCACTGCATGAGCTGCGGCGGAGGCAGCTAGCCAGGTGGAAAGTTCCTCCATATGTATCTTGCTTTGCTTATTTTTTTATTTCTCTAGATAAATATTTTTATCCATGGAATAAAATGGAAATATACTAACAACACACACACACATATATTTCTCTAGACAAGACTAAGTATAGGGCTTATGTCTTGTTGAGGGTGGCCTCGGGATGACAAACTTCATTTGTCATTGTATTATTAATTACATCCTTAGAGTTAGGGGAAGTTGCTCCTTTTCTCTCATCCACAAAGGACTGGGAAGAATGTTGCCTTTGGGACTTGGTGGATCAGAAAAAGAAAACAAAAGAAGAGGAAAGAAAAGGGACAAAATATGTCCCAAAGCAAGCTGGTGGGTGGCAGATATGAAGCTCAAACTTACCACTTGAGACAGTCCAAGGAAGTAGAAGTGCTCCGAACCGGTGGGGCACCCATGTCCTAAACTCTTGCTGGAGAAAGGTAATTTTCATCCCAGGCCTCAGAGAATCCCACAAGTAATTTTAAGAGCAATGAGCAGCACACAATCAAAGCAAGTCAGCCACATAAGAACACAACAATGTAACACAACAAACATAACAGATGGCTGCAACAGAGCCCCATAGACTGCAGACACTGGGATTATCAGATACGGATTATAAAGCGTCGTGTTTTTAAATTTAAATAACAAAAGACAACCTTAGAAATATCACCAGCAAACAGAAAACTATAAATAGGGGCCCAGTAGAACTAACACACTGCATAAGAAGAACCACATCAAATTATGAAAAAAATGAAAACACAGTAACCAAATTGAAACTAAATGGATGATAGCTTATTAAACTACCAGAACAGAAAATTAGTGATCTAGAAGCTATAATAGGAGAAATTATTCAGAATTTTTTACACAGAGATAAAAAGAGGAAAATACAGTAAAAGGAAGGTAGCATGAGATAGTAGAACGTCAGTTAAAGAAGGAGAGAAGGGATGAAAACTTAGCTACCAGTGATTGAAAATTGATGAAATACACAGTTCCACAAACTCAAGAAGCCCAGCAATTCCCAAAGAGGATGGATAAAAATAAATCCATATCTGTAGCGAAAGTGCAGAAGACCAGCCAAGGAAAACAATCTGCAAGCAAAGAAATGACACTGAAAGCTGCCTCCTCAGCAACAACAGTGGAAGCCAAAAGGTGGCTGGAATGAAGCCTTCAACGTACTAAGAGAAAACACGTGTTAACATCATAACCTCTCTCTAGTGACATTTTAAAGGCAGAAGGAAAGTGGTCTCAGATGGGTAATGTTAGTAAACACTGGCTATGAAATAATACTAACTAATAGGATTAAAATGAGAGAATTAAGATACATGACAACATTAACATTTGTCAGGAAAGGAAAAAATATAATTAACATGTTTAGGCTCTGTCTTATCCAAGAGAAAAGTAGCGATATTGATTAACTCAAGATTTTGATCGAGTAAGTCTCTGTGTGCAGTTTCTAGGGTAAATACTAAAACAACAGGATCAGAATTCATAATTTTTAAACCACTAGAGGAAAAAAATCAAGCCCAAAAGAAACTGAGATAGAAGACAAAAGGAAACACGATAGTACAAATAAAAAGCTCAAAATAACATAAAAATCCAAATATATCAGTAACTGTATTACATGTAAACAAACTAAATGTTTCAGTTAAAATGTAAAAAACTGATTAGGAGAAAGAGAATCAAGTTCTATAATATCCACAAAAGATCCACCTAACATATAAGGATACACAGGAGCTGAGCATCAACGGCTGGAGAAGTACAGCGCTCAGAAACACAATCAAGATAAAGCTAGTGTAGCTATAAAATCAACTAAAGAAAAAAAAATCAACTAAAGACACTACAGCAAAAAAGCATTACCTGAGTTAAAGTTACGTGAAGCTCCATAGACCATAAACAATTTCTAATCTTTACATATCCAATAACTTGGCCTTAAAATATATTGTAGCAAAATCCACAATCATGGTGGGAGGATTTTATCATTTCTCTGTCAGTAATCAATAGAATAAGCAGACAAAAACAAAGAAAAACCTGGTAGAAATGATTATCATGAATAACAAGCATGACCTAATGAACATATCTAGAAAATCTTCATATGGTCGGTAACACTAGTGAAAGCTATTTTTAGGAAGAAACGTCTTGCCATAACTACTTCTCCTAGAGAGGAAGAAAGGCTGAAAACTAATGAGCTAGGAATCAGTCTCAAGCAGTAAATAAAGGAAGAGCAGGTAACACCCAAAGAAAGTAGCAGAGGAGTCAGGGGAATATAACATAATTCAACAGAAACACTGGCTACACATTCTTCGTCTCATTATAAGTTGAGGAAATGCAAATTAAAACTTCAAGGAAATACCATTACATACTTACTCACCATACTGGCAAACAGTTCTATGGAGGATTTAGAGCAATGAGATCTCTCACAATCTGCTTGTAGGGCTAGATTAGTACAACCAATCTGGAAATCAATTTTTTGTTTTCTATTAAAATTGAAAATATATATACAAGATGAGCCAGCAACTCCACACTAAGCATGTATACTCAGAGAAATTAGTATATATGGGCACCAGGAGACGTAACCAGGGTGTTCAGAGTACCTTGTTCTTAGTAGCCAGTAGATACAAACATCCCAAACTTCCCAGTAGAGGGTCAGTGTGGTATATCCACTCTGTAGAATACACTACGGCAATGTAAATAATCAAACTACTGCTATAAAGGTAAAAAATGAACAAATTCATAAACTCAACTATATTGTTTAAGAAAATGCACATAGGCAGTACAGCTGGTGGTGAGGGGAGGAGCAGAGGGAGAGAGAGAATCTTAGGCTCCATGCCCAGCGTGAAGCCAAATGCAGGGTTCAGTCTCACAACTCTG